>NC_046248.1:3999672-4728668 GCF_009819885.2 Catharus ustulatus | reverse complement strand
GGAAGCAGTGATTTCCCCTCCCAGATCCCACCAGCCCCGTGCCTTTCAGTCCGGACGCGCTCCGTTACATCATGTACACAATTCCAGTTTCCCAGAGAGGGCTCCTGACAGGGAGCAAGAACCCAAGGCCCACCCAGGAGCTGCTCAGAGGTGCCACACTGGACCCAGCAGCTCTGCATCCCTCTCAACACATCCCAGCCTGGAGCAGAACCAGCTGGGATAGAAGGCAGCAGCACCTTGTGATGTCCACACTCCCACAGGTGCCTTGTGGCTGCTCAGAGCCCTGCTGGCTCCTGACCCCCTGTGCTGACCCTGCAGCACAAGGACACAGCCCTCCCACTGCTCCCTTCCCTTCCCTGGCCAGCACAGGGCCACTCCTCCTGCTAATCTCGCTCTTACAGTTACCCTGACCTATTTAAAAAAATAAAATAAAATAAAAACCTCAGAAAGAGGCAGAGGAAGGAGATGAGAAAGCAGCTCTCTTCTCTTTCATGCAGTTCAACACCTACACTCTGGCACAGATAAAGTTTGAGCCAGGACTTCAATCAACCTTCCTGGGCACAGTTACAGCCCCTGGCCGAGCTCAGAGCCTGTGGAACACCCGTGTCCATGAGGAATTAAACACCACGTGGCTGTCTCAGCCCTTCACCTGCCTCCCCATTTAGGCAGCAGGTGCCTGCTTAATGCCCTGTGGCAGCTTTTTCTTTGAGACCTCTCCCAGTGCTTTTCCACCAGCCCTGGAGCCTCCTGGCTTTCCCTTTTTCCCCCAGCAGCCAAGGAGAGGTGCAGACCCAGCAGCAAACTCAGCATCCCTGAGCACAGCCAGGGTGGGGTGATGGGGAAAGAGGGGCTCAAAGGCAGCAGATCCCAAAGGGATGTGAGGCAGGGAATGTGCCCACCCCCCTTCATGTCCCTGCTGGCACAGCTTGGCCCAGCCATGAGGGAGAGGGGAGAAAAGAGCTTCCCCCAAGTGAAGGCACAGCAACAGCTGCAGGTTTTGGACAAGGGCACTGAATTCGAGCAATTGCTGGCCTGAGCCATAAATGTTTAGGGGTTTTTTGTGCCTGGAAGATGATTAATCCCTGCCTTTCCTGAAACATCAACCCAACAGAGTCTTGGTTTGTGCAGACTTGCCTGGAGCGAAGCCTGCTGAGGCTGAACCCACACAGAGCAGCCCAGTGGGCAGAGTGGGCTGGGGCACAGATGGAGGGTCCCTGCTGCAGCCAGAATGAGCAGCAAGATGCTGTGCAGGCAGGAACCAGCATTTTTTTCTCCAGAGACAGCCTCAGAGAAGCAGCAAGAGCATGTCTTGCAGCCCAGGGAGCCAGGGCTGGGTTGTGCACAGCCAAAGCCACATGTTGCATCGACAGAAGGCCTGTCCCAGCCAGCTGGGTGAGGCAGAACCTCTCTGCAGGGACACCAGGGACAGGCACGTCCATCCCCTCTGGGGCTGCCTGCTGAGGGCTCAGCTTCAACCACTCAACATCCTCACTGTTCCCCCTGCCCCAGCCACCTCCCAGGGCTGCCCCAGCCTCTGTGGTGCCCAATTCCCAAAGCTGTGCACGAATCAGGGGAGCACCTGGAGTCTGAGTGGGAGCAGGGGAAGCCCAGCAAGCTGCCTCAGTTCCCCAGGGGCTCCATCTTTCATTTTCCCACAGCTCTGAAGCCTCCTCACAGGCTGACTCCCACAGGTCCCAAAACCCAGCCTGAAAAGCCTGAGAGGTGGTGTGCAGATCCTTGAAACCCCACTGATCACTCAAACCACACTGATCCCTCAACCCCACTGATCCCTCAAACCCCACTGACCCCACAAACCACACTGATCCTTCAAACCCCACGGATCCCTGAAACCACACTGATCACTCAAACCCCACTCATCCCTCTAGAGAGCAGATCTGAGAGGGGAAGTCTGTGCTGATTTCTAAAAGAGTTTGGCCCACTTTCCTGTTAAAATCCTCATTAACAGTCCAGTGTGGACACATGAAGAGAAAAGGGGAGATGTTTTCCTACCTTTCCAAGGAGATATTTAATTTTCCCTGCCCTTTGTGCTGCCCACCCCTGAGGCAGCACTCGCCACCCCTGTGCCACCCCCCTGGCACTGCCAATGCTGTGGACACGAGCAGGAACAAACAAATCCATCCATCCACAGTTCCATCCATCATCCATCCATCCATCCATCCATCCATCATCCATCCATCCATCCATCCATCCATCATCCATCCATCCATCCATCCATCCATCCATCCATGGTTCCATCCATCTATGGTTCCATCCATCCATCCATGGTTCCATCCATCCATCCATCCATGGTTCCATCCATCCATCCCTCCATGGTTGCATCTATCCATCCATCCCTCCATCCATCCATCCATCATCCATCCATCATCCATCCCTCCATCAATCCATCCCTGCTGGATTTCACACGTTGCTCAGACAAGGAACTATTTTCTCTCCCCATCCCATCCCCATCCTCCTCACCATGCCAGGGAAAACAAACCCAGACTGTGGGAAGGCAGAAAGAAAGAAGACAGGGGGAATATCACACACCAGCATCCCCAAACCACCCACAGAGCTTCCTCCATCCTCATCCTCCCTCTGGGGGGTGTGGGTGACCTGGGGTGGGGTCAGTGTCTGGGTCTGGCCACTCCACTGGATGGTGGCACAGCCCTGTGACCCTCCCCTGGTGTCCCTGGTGTCCCTGTGACAAGGTGTCCCAGCCCTGGCAGACGGTGAGCAGGGAGCAGCGTGTCACCTGTCCCCACACCCAGGACATCTGCCAGCCCCACCAGGAGGGATCCACCCCTCTGCCACCCCCGTGGCCGGGGTGCAAAGGGAGCAGCACCGAGGGGAGAGGGGGAAGTGTGGGAAAAGGATCCCCTTTTGTTGTGTCCGAGGGGGGCGTGAAATCTCTGGGCAGCGGTGAGCGCGCTCGGGGGCCCCACGTGAAAAATCCATTAGGAAGAGTCTGGAGAGAATTAAAGCTGCTGTGAAAAGCAGCCTGGAGAAACAGGAGACAGCGGAAGCCGAGGGAGGGGGAACAAGCCAGGCTTTAATGGCAGCATGAAAAGCCTCCCCCCCCTGCCACCCCCCAGCCCTCACTAAAAGAGGGAGTGCTGTATGAATAGGAATTAAAGCAGCAACACTATCTGCCCGTGCCCAGCTCTGCCAGCTGTTGCATTCAGCACAGCTTCCTGTCCCTGTGCCAGCAGCCAGACCTCTGGGACAGCAGCTGGGAGAGCAGGGGGACAGGAGGTCACCCCGGGCTCAGCCTGGCACCTGGCCCAGCCCACAGGTTCTCTTTGATCCCTTTGCAATGCTCCAGGCAGCTCCTGCCCTCTTCCTGCAGCACCCCAGGGTTCAACAGCGAGGCCACAAACTTCTCCATCACAAGAATGGCTTCAAAAGTGCAGGTTTTAAAAAAAATAAATCCCATCTTTCTCTTAATGGCTGTTTTTCAATAAAAATGAGGCACATGCAAATCATCCCACCTGTCCATCAATCCTTTCTCTGCTGCTTTTTTGAACCTGCTGGCCAATTTTAGTGCTGTGTGACAGAACAAGATGAAATTATTCCTATCAGAAAGCTCCTGGAGACGGCTGGAGTGGGATCCTTGGCAGAGGTGGGAGCTAAACCTCATTAGACATCAGAGAACCCAGAGGGACAGGAGGCTGCTCCCAGGGGCAGGAAGGGCCCAGATCAGAAAAAGGGTATTTTTAGACACCCAGTAATTCTTCTGTGATATGCAGATCCACGGGAAATCAGCTTTCAAAAGCTCTTCTGCTCATCTGCTGGGATATTTTAAAAGACTACTTCCTGTGGACATGTTTGTCCTCTAAGTCCCATTGTCATCCCTTTGCCCTCAATCCTAAGGACCAAGGGAAAAGGCAGCACCAGCCCAAATTCTCCCTGTATCCACAAGCACTGAAGGAAATGTCACACTCCATGAGTTGTTGGACACGTGTCAGCCCAAGCTCTTCCAGAGGAAAACTCTGGATTTCCTTCTTGGAAAACCAAACATCCACACAATGTGAACAGCAGCTCCAGGGAGGAACAGGAACCTGAATTTTAACGTATTCATGGGGCTTCCCAGTTCCCAGATGGCCTCAGCAAACACAGAAACGACCCTGTAGGGTTTGTTTAGGAGCCAGATTGCTGATGGCAAACTCTCCCTGCCGGAACAGTCCCCGCCAAATTATCCCAGGACTTTAGTCCTGTGTGAAGTTATGTACACGAGGGGAGATAAGGAGAAACCTTGGGACAAAGCTGCAATTTGAGAAGCCCAGAGCACTGCTGACCTTCTCCCCCACCCCTGCACCTCTGCATGTCCATCTCCAGCTTTCCAAGGGCTCCTGCTTCCCTCTCCCTCCCAGGGCTTCCTGCAGGGCGGCTGGGGGGTGGAAAAACAAAAACCGCTGGAAACGAATCCAGAAGTTCAGCAGCTGCCCCTGGTGTTTCAAAGTGTGACAGCTTTCAGGCCAGATGCCAAACGTGTCTTAGGTTTTAATCTCTCTCTCAGGTCACCTATCCCCTGTCAGTCAAGCCCTGCTCCCGCGGGGGATGCTGGCACAGATGCCACCAGACAGGATGCACAGCCACTCTGGGAGATTAGCACCAGCCAGACCCCCCCTCTGGGATTGCTCCTCTTTGACCCCCCCAGCCCTACATCCTCCCACCTAAATCTGGCTTTGGGAGCACCTGCTGCAGGCTTTGGGATTTAGGGCTTCCCAGGAAGGGCTTTCCCAGCTGGGTGGCAGCAGCTCCAGCGAGCCCCTCTGTTTGCAGTGACCTTGCTGGGACGAGAGCAGTGCTGGTGTGTAAATAACTCCCTGCTGGGAGCCAAGCAAGGGGGGGGGTCAGCAACCCCTGCCAGCTTTTCCTCCCCCCCCAGCCTGTAGCACATCCAAGGCCAGGGCTGCAAAGCTGCTGGCACAGGCTCTCCCTGCTCCCCCAGCTCTGAGTCTCCTCCAAAGGTCCATTTGACATTTTTTTCCCTTTCTCCTCGTGTTTCCTTTGGCTGGAGCCAGTGCACAAGTGGGTGAATGTCTCCTGCACAGGGCCAGGGCATGGCCACGCTCTGCTGCACCCAGAAAAGCTCATGTTCATGAATCCATGGACATTCCCACGTGTAAATGCTTCATTCCTGCCCTGTGCATGCAGGTTTGGGAAAACCATTCCCAAGGCCAGGATAAAAATGGGATCACACAGGTGTGAATATCTATGGGCAGGATGAAAATGGGATCACACAGATCTGAATGTCCATGGGCAGGATGAAAATGGGATCCCACAGGTGTGAATGTCCATGGGCAGGATGAAAATGGGATCACACAGGTGTGAATGTCCATGGGCAGGATGAAAATGGGATCACACCTAGGAATGTCCATGACCAGGTTACAATTGGGATCACACCTGTGAATATCCATGGCCAGGATACAATTGGGATCACACCTGTGAATGTCCATGGGCAGGATACAATTGGGATCACACCTGTGAATATCTATAGCCAGGATACAAATGGGATCACACCTGTGAATATCCATGACCAGGATACAAATAAGATCACACCTGTGAATGTGCATGGCCAGGATACAATTGGGATCACACCTGTGAATGTCCCATGACCAGGATATAAATGGGATCACACCTGTGAGTGTCCATGGCCAGGTTACAATTGGGATCACACCTGTGAATATCCATGGCCAGGATACAAATGGGATCACACCTGTGAGTGTCCATGGCCAGGTTACAATTGGGATCACACCTGTGAATGTCCATGGCCAGTTCTCTGTGCAGGACCACCCCACACGTGCAGTCCATAAGCACAGCTTTTATTCTGTCACCCACTGCCCGTAATAAATAGTTACATGTCACACTACATGGCTTGCCTGCCACTGACAAAGGTCCTGCAAGGCAGGAGAAGCTATTATGGGAACAGATTGCTGGATAAATATTAAATTTCCACTTATCAATCTCTTAATGCGCCATAACTCTCATAGAAGCATTCAGCCTTCTCCCTCTGAACAAATTGCCCTCCCCATCAGGGGCTGAATCAGCCCTGCACTCTCCCTCTCTGGGGCCTGGAGGGAAGATTTTGGGTGGCAAAAGGGGGGAGAACAGGGAGACAGAAGGGAGAAAAGCTGCTGCAGGGTTTTCTCTGCATCAGCCTTCTGTGTTGTGTTTTTTTTTTCTCCCAAGGCTGGCTGCTCACTAGATTGAACTCCATTTATTGCATGCAGCTCTTGAAAGAGGTTTCGTGGTCCACTGACAATCCCTAAATTGCCTGCAAGACCCAAACAAATGCACCTGTAATAGCTGAGTGAGGAGGGCTGAGCCCTCCCCAGCACCGGCCTAATCGCTCCTTGGGGAGAGCTGGATAAACATATTCAGATCCTATGAATTATTAAAGGATTTTTTTTTTTAATGTGGTGCAGGCCTGGCCTGTGGGGTTGGCTGTTAATTCCCTCCTAGCAGGGCAGCTGTAGGTGTGCCATTATTTCTCTCTCACTTAACCTCAACCCCACAGCCTGGACCTTTGGGAACCAGCTGAGATTCCAGGCAGGCAGGCACCAACACAACCCCAGAAATTCTGCCAAGCCCCCACGTCCTCTGCCAGCCCCATTTCCTCTGCCATCCCCATTTCCACTCCCACCCCCATGTCCTCTGCCAGCCCCATTTCCTCTGTCACCCCCACCTCCTCTGCCAGCCCCATGTCCTCTGCCATCCCCATTTCCTCTGCCAGCCCCATTTCCACTCCCATCCCTATTTCCTCTGCCAGCCCCATGCTGGTGGAGCTGAGAACGATGCTCTACCACTCCTCTGAAAAAAACACCAGGAAAAAGAGGCAATTCCAAATCCCAGAGGGTTCCCCTGGTTTCTAGAGGAGCCTGTGCAGGTGAGCTGGTGTCCAGTCACCTTCAATGCCTCTGTGGTGCTCAGACAACTCAAAAAACAGGGCAGGAAACATGAAGAGAGGGCTGTGCCTGATGTCCTGACTGCTCAGAAGGTGTGGGGTGGTTGGACAGGCAGAATGGCAGCAAGGAATGGGCACAGATGCTCTGAGAAATGCAAAGTTGCTCTCAAAGTCTTCTTCAGTCCCTGTCCCACCTCCTTGTCTGTGTCTGAGGGCTGAGCTTGGAGGATTTTAAGCTCTGCTCACAGTTTCAAATGTCCCAATGTTCTGGACTCTGCATGGGATGGATTTCTCTTGCCAAAGGGAGTCAGCTCAGTGTGTACCAGGCACTGCCCCAGGAACACTGAGGTGACAGCTCCCCTGGCATGGCCAGAGCTGATCCTGAGCATGACCTTGCCCTGGTTTTTGGTGTGGTCAGGCAGGACCGGGCACAAAGGGCTTTGTTCTTCCAGAGCCTTTCCCTGGCAAAAGAAACAGCCCCCAGAGAAAGGCAGAACTCAGCAGGCAGGGATCCAGGACAGGAGGTGTGAATGAAAGGCCTGCCACAGTGTAATGATCATAAATAAATACCGGGTAATTAGCATCTCATTAGCACATCCCATCCATTGACCTCCAAGCACTTGGATAGAGGGAGATTAGCCTGCTTTGCCCACGTAGCAGAGAGGGGAGCTGAGGTGCTGAGGGTGCCAAACACAGTTATTGCTAATTTTAGCTGCCCCAGACTCGCTGCACGCTTGCTCAGGCATTTCTCACCAGGGAAAGCTGGTGGAGGGGCTGCAGTTTCCATCACTCTCAGGTCACACAAGGACTTGGGCAGGACAAGGAAGAGGTAACAGCCCTGGGAGCCTGTCCTGTGTTCCCCATTTCCGTGGAAATTCCCCAGTGCCACCTCACTCACCTCTCTGCCCATCCTGTCCTGGGTGTTTGCAGTGTGGCTGTGCCCCACCTCACTGCTCCCACAGGCTCTTCCAGCCCTCCTGAGACCCACCAGTCACTGCCTGATTTCCCAAACTGCTCCTTTCACCCCAAAGGAATGGGATAAATCTCCCTTTCCTGCTCTCAAATCACCCAGGGCCACTTTTCCCCCTTGGTGACGTCTCGCAATGTCACTGTGACTTTCAGAAATCAGGCCACTGCCATATGTTATTTCTTCTCTTGAAGCTATTTCTTGACATGACTTTCTCTCCCTGACACTACCTAGGCTTGCCCACATGTCTTTCCCTCCCTCCTGTGGCCACACAGCTTTGCAGGCCGTCAGATTCCTTCTGTCTGCTGTGACATCACAGCATCCCTTCCCACTGCCTGCACCCCGGGATGTGATTCCTTCCTGGAGCCCAGACAAAGCTCCTCAAGCACTCTCAGGAATCCATGGCAGGCAGGTGAGCGAGTTCACAGAGCTCAGATGAGGAATTGTGAGAATTGGCCAACACCAGAAGCACCAAACCCCATCCTGAACAAGTGACTCATCCATCTCCTGCCTTGCTGGCAGTCCACATCCTCATCCTGCCCCTTGTTCTGATCAGTATCTCCCTGTTAACACAACAACCTCTCTGAATCCAAACCAGAATACAAGGGGTGGGGGGAACAAACTGAATTGGTGTAAGAAAGGAAAAGACCACGAGAGGAAAGGAGAATTTAAAAAAATCCAAAACAAACCAGCGCAACACCAGCACAAAGCCAAGAACTGCACTTCCCAATGTGCATGATGAGATTCCCAGCCCTGAAAGGAGATGCTGGTGACTGAGATGTCACCTGCTCCCCCCTTTGCCTCCCTCCTCTCATTTCCCACGCTGCAGAGCTGTCCTACCTGTGACATTGACCTCCACCAAGCCCGAGCGTGTCCCGATGGCGTTGGTGGCCTCGCAGACGTAGGTGCCGGCCACGCTGTAGGACACGGGCCCTTTGAAGTAGATGGTGTTGTTCTGGATTTCCACACTCCCTGGCAGGGTCCCGTTTGGCCTGGGGGGGACAGAGAGAGTGGCTGAGCCCAGAGGTGACACCAATGTTTCAGGTCTGGGAGCTGGAGGTGCTGGCTGGAAAATCCCCGTTAGTGTAGGCAGGAAAGGAACACAACCTGACCCTGCTTTACCCCAATTCCTCTCCAGTGTTCATTCCAACTCAAACTCCAGGACAGAAGTGTTGATTTACAACAGTTAGGTAAATGTGAAACTGCAATGATGCAAAAGTAAACCCAGAGATACAGAAAATAAATGAACAAAGGCAGATGAAAAAAAGTATAATAAAAAAAAGAAGCCCCTGTGCGTTAGGAAAAGACACACATGGCCTGGTTATTCTTAATTACTGAAGCAAAGTAAAGTAATTACTTCTCTTAGGCAATTAAAAATTACTCAAGTAGTTCCTTCCCCTCCTCCCAACCCAAATGTGCACATATTGTCAGCAATTTGTAAGAAACAAAAGGGAATAACGGGGGTATAATTAGGATTGTAAGGAAGTGCCTAGATGCATGTATTTTACATGTCTACATATACACACATGTACAGAAAACACAGTTTTTCCAGCTGCATCAAGCCAATGATCCCAAAGCTGATGGAAAAACACCTTCACCATGGTCCCACAGAGCCCTGAACCCACAAAAACAAAAGGGTGCTGTGGGATCTGCAGAGGCTGCTGCCTCCTCTGCCAGCTCATCCCCATCATCCAAATGGGGGAGAGGAAAAGCTCTGCTGGGTTTTACATTCCAGGCAGGAGCCAAACAGCAGCAGCCCCCAGCAAGGGGAGGAGGCACAGAAGGAGCCTCAAGTGGCATCTCTTGTGACTTGGGGGCATTGTTGCCTCTGAGCTCTCCTGTGAGGAACCCAGAGAGCCCCTTGGCAGAACCAGCAGATGGAGAGAGCTGGGGATGGAGAGCTAGGGAAAAAGGCAAGAAAAACAATCCTCTTCAGACTTTCACTTTGAGCAGTTTGATCTGGGGAGTGGAATGAGAGAGAATGTGCTCCTTGCAAAGCCATGTTGAGAGCCTCTCTCCTGATGACAAATGCCAGCTGAAAAGAAGAAAGGATCCATTTGATCTTCCTCCTTTAAAGCTACATGAGTGCTTACAGAGAAGAAAGAGCAGCAGAGAACCACATCAGGTTCTATCAATTCCCACCTGGCTGCCCAGACACCCCTCACTCACTTTTTAAGTCCCTTTTCCAAAAGCTGGAAACCTGAGGATAAGGAATTGCTGCTGTTTAATGTCAGTCACGTGAGGGGCTGCTGGAGCTGATTCCAGACAAATTTTGTGTTATTTGTGCCCCTTCAAAGCAGGGAAATCCTGGGTTCTTTCCCAGCTCTGCTACTGAGAACCTTGGTGGTGCTGGGCACACAAATCACCTTGTCACATCCCAGCTGCCTCATGTCACCAGGGTAGAATATTATCCCAGTGAGGTGAGAACAGGATGTTTTCCCTGGATATTGAGGCTGTGCTGTGCTGTGCTGAACCTGAGAGTGACACCTCTGACACTAATGGGACTGGGCCCTGAGTGACCAGAGGGTGAGCGAGGTGTCTGCAGGGATTCCTTGTCCCTGCAGGGAGGTGACACTTGCTGCTGGCAGCAGGGGACTCTGGGGACACTTACAGCTTCCACTCGTAGGTGTGAGCTGGGGGGTTGGCATCAGATTTGCAGATCAGCTTCACATCCTTGCGGTTCAGGTACCAGTTGCCATCAAAGCCCTCGATGGTGACTTCTGGCTCATCTGCAGGGGTGGGGGCAAAGGGAGGAGACAGGAGGGGAACAGGAGAGAGGAAAGGGTTGTGGGAAAGGAAAGGGGGGAAATGAAATGGGAAGAGATGAGGGGGCAGTGGTGAGAAAAGGAGAGAGATTAAAAGGAGAGGAAAGGGTTGTGGGAAGGGAAAGGAGGGGAATGAAATGGGAATAGATGAGGGGGCAGTGGTGGGAGAAGGAGAGAGGACACAAGGAGAGAAATGTCATGGGACAAGGAATGTGGAAAAGGGGAAGAGATGAGGAGGTATGGGTGGGAAAAAGAGAGGGATTAAAAGGAGAGGAAGTGGGGGAAATGAAATGGGAAGAGATGAGGGGGCAGCGGTGGGAAAAGGAGAGAGATTAAAAGGAGAGAAAGGTGATGGGACAAGGAATGTGGGAATGAAATGGGAAGAGATGAGGGGGCAGCAGTGGGAAAAGGAGAGGGTTTAAAAGGAGAGGAAGGGGTTGTGGGAAAGTGAGGGAAAAATGGAATAGGAAGAGATGAGGGGGCAGGAGTGGGAGAAGGAGAGAGAACACAAGGAGAGGAAGATGATGGGACAAGGGAATATGAGTGAATGCAAAAGAGAGAGAGAAGGGAGAAAGGGGGACATGGCAGAGAACAAGGCAAGAAAAAGAGAAACCCCACCATTATTCCAAAAGATCCTTTCCATTTTCACTCTCACAAACAAAACCACAAACCCCTCCACCAACCCAACACAAACCCCCCATTCCCAGAGCATCCCCCCAGCCTGCCCTGAGCGGGAGCCCTCCCAGCCGTGCCCCAGGCCCCCTTACACTGCACATTGAGGGTGATGCTGTCGGTGAACCTCTCCAGCTGGTAGTTGACCACGCAGGTGAGCGGCTGCCGGTGCGCCTCGCGGCTGGGCACCAGCCGGTAAGCGGCTGATCACCGACACCGTGCCGTTGCTGTTCCGGATCTCCTGGAACTCGGCCTCCCCTTTCAGCTTCGTGTCCAGGTGACGGTGCTGGGGGGTTTCCCGTTGGAGGAGGTGCAGGTGGCTACCAGGATCTTTTTCTGTCCTGCCAGACTTGGCGATGAGTGGCCTCTTGGTGCCCTCCATCCAGTTCGTGGGCTTGGCTGCAGGGGAGTGCAGAAAGGAGGAGAAAAGGGTGGAAAGGGATGGTTAGAAAAGCAGTGCTGCTCTGTTTGCTGCATCCCAAGAGCCACCTGACACCACTGAGGCTGTGACAGAGCTTGTGGTGAGTTCAGAGCTGTGCAAATTGCCAGCAATAATTCCTGTGTAATAATTGCTTCATGGCAGTGTCCTGTGCACCTTGCACCATCTACCTGCATCATTTATGGGGAAACAAATGGTGGAGGTGCCCTAAATGCACAGATATATGGAAATCAATCCTTTCCTCTGAGAGGCTTTCATCCCTCTGTTAGAAAGGAGCTGAAACCAGAGAGAAAATGACTCATGTAGACCCTTGGGTGGGGTCTGTTCACTCACAGCCCTGAGCTCCAGGGACAAGCTCTGCTTGAGTTTAGACTCAATCTGTTGTTTTTTCTCTCTTGACAGCCCCCAGCTCATTAAAACTCCCCACTCCCACAGGGACCTGGTCACTGTTACTGCACCTGCACTGGGGATCTGAGACCTGGAAAGAAGAAGAGGTGTGACAGCTCAGCTGTCTCAGAACCACCTGCTCTGTGCTCCCTGCTCTTCACCTCTTCCCACTCAATTAAAAATCCATCCCAGCTACAATTAACACCCCAAATTTGCCCAGGCTGGACTGGAGCTTCACCCTGCAGAGCCTGCCCAGAGCCTTACCCAGCACGGTGAGGTTCAGCTGCCCTTCCCTGTTGCCGGTTGGGAAAGTGGCAAACTCACCAGATGTAAACACCCTCATCCTCCAGCTCCAGCCTGGACAGCTGGATGGTGCCATCCTTGAAGGAAGGGTTCCGGAAAATCACCCTCTCCTTGTAGGGGGACAGGATGGACACGCCCATGGCAGGGTTGTAGATGGCCACATTCTGCTTGGTGCCGTTGGTGGCTTTCTGCCACGTCACCTGCGTGATCTTCACATTGGGCAGCGGGTTGGTGAAGCTGCAGTGCAGCACCACGTCCGTGCCGATGAACCCCGACACCGAGTCATTGACCAAGACAGTCTGAGCTTGCAGCCCTGCAATGAAGAGGCAGCAGTGAATATTTGGGTACTTCCAGAAGCAGTTATTGGGCATCAGGCTCAGGAGTTCCTCTGTTTGTTCCATTTGTTTATTGTTGGCATGGCTGATACAAGAGCAGTTTGTGGCTACAGGCACCTGCAGCTTCATTCTTGGTCATAAACATCTTCCTCCCAGTATGGCCAGCCCAGCCTAGGGCTCATCATCATCATCATCACCCAAAGGCACAAGGCTGGATCAATAACACCTTCCTCCCACCATGAACAGCCCAGCCTAAGGGCTCATCATCATCATCATCATCATCATCATCATCATCATCATCATCATCATCATCATCATCACCCAAAGGCACAAGGCTGGATCAATAACACCTTCCTCCCACCATGAACAGCCCAGCCTAAGGTTTATCATCATCATCATCATCATCACCCAAAGGCACAAGGCTGGATCAATAACACCTTCCTCCCACCATGAACAGCCCAGCCTAAGGCTCATCATCATCATCATCATTCATCATCATCATCATCACCCAAAGGCACAAGGCGGATCAATAACACCTTCCTCCCACCATAACCAGCCCAACCTAGGGCTCATCATCATCATCACCCAAAGCACAAGGCTGGATCAATAACACCTTCCTCCCAGTATGGACAGCCCAGCCTAAGGCTCATCATCATCATCACCCAAAGGCACAAGGCTGGATCAATAACACCTTCACCCTTTTGTCTTCAGCTCCGGGTGACACCTGAATCAGTTCTGGTAAATATGCAGGGCATGTGTGTCTGCAGGCAGGTGAAAGCCCTGATGTTTATCAGCACAGCACATCCCAAACATATGCTAACACACACTCAGACATCCATTTAATCCCATTGGAGCTGCAGCAGTAATTAAAGAAGCTGCAAAGACTCAGCCCTCATAATAATTCCCATACAAGAAGGGCTTTAAGGCACTGCCCTACACCTTGCATGATCTCCCTGTTTCATTCAGCTCATTTCTGTGGGCTTTTTATGAGCCCAGGAGTGGCTGAATTTAGGAACCTTCCACTTTGATTCTGTGGAAGGTGCTCATGAAAAGTGGGAGCTGCAGTTCATGACAGCTCTTCTGTCTCAGATGATTCCTCCCCTGACAGATGGAGAAAACATCTCCCACCAGACTGACCCTGAAATTCATCTTTGCTGCCCACTGTGTCTTTTCCTAATCTGTGTGTTTAGAGATAATACTCTGGTAATTACACAGCCAGTATTTGTATGATAAATACAATAGAGAGGCAAGGTGGCAAGAACGAGAAAAGCGGGGTTTTGCTCCCTGCTTCTGGGAGAATGTGCAGCTAGATGGATTCTGGGAAGCCAGGGAGGAAAGGAAAGAAAGGGATAATAGAAAAAGGAAAGAAAGGGATAATAAAAAAGGAAAGATGCACAGAGAGTGAGGAACATGAAAAGAGTGATGGGAACAGAGAGAGGGGCTGGGGAAAGAAAAATGCAGAGCAAGAGAAACAAGACAGCACCTCCTAACAGAAATGTCACCCTACTTTGTTCTTCCAGGGATGAATGGCTCCCTGTCCAAGGCTAAAATGAACTCCTCAGTGCTGGTCCCCGTGGCAGACGTGCCCTGGGACTCCTCCAAGAGTCTCCTTCCTGCAGTTTCACAACACACACAAGTGCAGGCAGACAAAACTCTCCTCCACCCACCCACACTGCACAGTGCCCCCTCACTCCCTGCTGCTCCCAGCCTTATCCAATCTCCACATCTCATCCACGCCTCTTCTTTCTCCCTTCCCTTCCTGTGACCCTGAGGACAAGCCCCAACAGCCCAGCCCGGCCACCAGACGCCACCAGCTGACCACAGCCCTCAGCAGTTCCGACCGAAACTCGCCTCCAGAGCTCTGTGTGGACTTGCCCCCCGCTCCCCCGAGCCAAGCCCCACACCCCAGCACTGCAGCTGGCTGCTTAGGAATGTTCTCCAGAGCTTCTCACAGCCACAGCAAAGCGCTGGTGCCCTCATGTGCCTGCACACACGAGGCCACAGCATCCTCTGGGGCTGTGGGTGCATCCTTCCCCTCCCTGCACAAGCCAGGCTCCTTTTCCCCACGGTTTTCCCTGCACAAAGCACAGGGCAGGGATGTCCCACTCTGGGAAATCACATCTGGGCCGTGTCTCCCCTGTGCAGAAGGATGTCCCAGCAGCAGGACACAGTGCCACCAGCACCCACAGGCTCCTCCCCTGACAAAAACAAGGGCACAGGCTGGGTTTAGACGAGGCCAGGCTGGGATTTGAGGCAAGAATGGGTGGACAGGGGAGGGGGAGATGTCTCCAGCATGCTGTGCAGCATATGCTGCCTCCTTCCACCCCGGAGGTGAGCGAGCCTTTGCAGCACTGCTGAGGAGCAGCTTTGCCAAGCAGTCTGGCTCAGAAGGCTCCAGAGCCTCCCAGAGCATGTGGGAGCTTGCTGGGGAGCACTTCAATCACGTAGCCAGGCCTTGGGAACGGCCCAGCCTGGCTGGGTGTGCTCAGCTCTCCCTTCTTCTCCCAGGGCTGGGGGGAGTCATCAGCGCCTCTTGCTCCAAGGGCTCTGCACCCAGCAGCTCTGCCTGGGGCTGGGGTGTTGGCACAGCTGGCTGTACCCTCACAAGAGCTGGTTGTGCCCCCACAAGAGCTGTTTGTTACCCCCACAAGCCTCCTGAACCCCCATGGGGACCCCTCTGAACCGGCATTTTCCCACCCCAGCAAAGCAGCCCCAAAGTGGTGGCGCCTGGCAGCAAGCAGAGCAGCCAAACTGCGGAGAGGAGAGGGTGGAAGAGGCAGCAGCTTCTCCCCAGAGCCACCCCTGCAGGGCTGGCAGCCCCTCGTGGCACTGCCAGGCTGAAGGCTGCTGAGATGTGCCCCTCAAATGAAGATAAAGCCAATCAGCCCAGAGCCATTGCAGCAGGGGATGTGATGGATGGCACGGGGGAGGTCAGTCAGTTCCCTGTGTCCCCTCCTTTCTGCTGTGATTTCCCTGCAGATTAATGAGCTGACCCTTTTAAAAATCAAGTTATTTATCGTGACCTTGAGCAGCAGCAACAATTCCCAGTTCTACCCTCCCCTTGCCATGGGATCCATGCATCAATACAGACATAAACTGGAGAAAAAGTGGGTTTTGGAGCTGATACTGGAGAAAAAAAGTGGGTTTTGGAGCTGATAAATCTGATCCTGAACCCAGAATGGTCCTGCAGAACCCTCCTGTGCCCAGGTGCAAAGAGCCAGACTTCTGCCCAGGGAAAAAGCTGGTGCCAGTGGAGTGAGGACAGCGTGCCAAGAGCCAAACGCTGCCAAAGCAGGGATTCAGGCCTTTACACGCAGCAGCTTTGACAAAAACACATTCCAAACTTTCTCGAGGCTCCAGGGGAAAAGGGAAAACAAAACAAAAAAATAACACCCGGCAGAAGAAATAACAAAACAAACCAAACAAAAAAACACCCCGAAAAACCCCAAACACAGCGCGGAAATCGCGTTTCCTTTCCAGGTGACTGAACAACTCTTTTGCAAGACAGGAAAAACTCTTTTCTCTTCCGCTCCTCCAAGCCTTAAACCAGGAAAATAACGCACCCAACTCCGCTCCAGGAGCACCCACACCTCAATGCAGAGATGAGGAAGGGGGACAGATGGAGGAGAGGGGTTTGGGAGGGCTGGATCAGCTTGCCATCCTAAATCAGAAGCCGAGGGCAAACTTGGCTGCTGCCACGCTCTGGGGAGCGCTTGTTTGCAAGGTGACTGAGCTGGGCTGGCCCCGTTACACACTCAATAATTCATCAGGGCAAATGCATAGATAATTGATGGCAATGAGCACGCACGGCCGGCAGAGGAGGAGAAAATAAAATCACTAATCAGCCTCTGGAGAGGTTTGAACATATTCAGCTGGATGTGTGTGAGTGAAGTGCGGATTCGCCGCGTTTCTCCTTTGCCGTGTGGTTGGAAGGGCAGGGGAAAGGCTTGGGATGAATCCTGCTGTTTTCACACCCCAGATGTCCCAATGCCCACCAGTCCACGCTGACACCTCCCAGGCAAGGATCAGCTGCATAGGTTGCAGCTTGCCCATTTGCGTTTTATTCATTAGTTTTGCGGTGTTTGGACCAAAAAGGGCCCAGCCAAAGCCTCGTTGGTGCCAGGAGCTCGTTAGTGCAGACCTCGGAGATGCTGCTGCCCCACCTTGGCCTCTGAAGTGGTTTGTGTCCATGCCTTTCCCCACGATCCCAAGCCCAGATATTCACAGAGGCTCGGGGCACGTGCACAGCTCGGGTGCCTGGGGCACACAGGCTGGGAGGGGAGGCTGCACTCCCTGGGTGTCAGGGACAGACAGAATGGCAGGTGGACCTGAGAGCCCTTTCTCCTAAAGCCCAGCAGGTGCTGTTCCCACACTTGCCAATCAGGTTCTTGCTCCCCCATATAGAAAGCTCTGGAAATGATCTCCAGGCTGGGTGAGCTCTGTCACAACCTCACTCAATGCCTCTTTGTTAAGAGCCATGTGAACTCCCCTCTGCTTTGCACAACCTTGCTCCTGCTGAGCCTCTCACCAGTTTCTCTCCCTCCTGCTCCCTGATACTCATCTCCCCCCAAGGGCACTGAAACAGCCCTTGGCAGGAGTGATGAGCCACCCTTTGGTGTGGCAATATCCTGACTGATGCAGGTGTCACAGGGATGGCTCCTGACAGCCTTAGTCACAGCAGCTGGGATCTTACAGAAGGACAAATCAATGCCTTGCACTTCAACCTGCACAAACCCCCACAAAAGCACCTGATGGGCAGTGATGTCCCATCTTGGTCCTGTATCTCACAGACAATGCAAATTTTCCATGAAGGAAAAGTGGGATGGAACAGGACCCCAAACCCTTCCATTTGGTGGCAGTTAAAAACTCTCCTGGTGTTTCTGAACTCATCTTTCCAATGGAAAACAAGGTCTGAAACGCAACTCCTGTGGGGCACAGCCTCCAACAGCCCAAGGGAACATCCCAGGTGTGTGTGGCAGGGTGGGAAACAAAGGAAAGAAGATCCTAAATCCCAGCAGGGGAATTTCAGGTGGCAAGAAGCAAAGGTGTGAGGTGGCGCTTGGCCAAGAGGTTGGGGTTAGTACCTCTGCTCTTGCCAGGGAGGCTTTGCATTGATTGCCAGGCATTTAAATCAGGATTCTGCTGCTCTTCCAAGAGCACAGGGCCTGCCTCGCCCTGCTGCAATGAAGGAGTGGGCTCCAGTGAGTCAGTGGGCTCCAGTGAGTCACCCCCAGGCCCTTCCTGTGGCAGCAGACTTTCACTGGAGGTCCCTGTGTCATCCTCTGATTCACTCCTGCAGAGCTGGAGCACCACAGGGATGTAAAACTTGAGTTTCCAACACAAGGGGAGGGGGAGCCTTACAAGGGAGATGAGAGAGATGTGGCAAGATTATAGCTCCAGGTGACATGGCTGCACATGAAAGGCCTGAGATAACACTGGGATGGGGTGGGGGCACCCCAAGAGAGAAACTGCACGCCCAGGCATCCCTTCCCCCTTCCCAGTGGGAGCTGGGAGAGATTTATGGGAGCTGTCGGGAAATGGCAGCGTTGTACAATGGCCCGCCTGGCCCTCAGCCAAAGAAATCCTTCTCAAACAAGAAAGGACTGGGCTGGGCTTTGGCTTGCAAATGGGAAACACGGGGCCCTCTCCTCGAGGTCACTGGTTCAGACCCACATCCAGCCCATGGCAGCAGAGCAGGGATGATTTTATCCCAGGATCAGTCAATGGCTTGTATTGAGCGAGGTTTCCATCACTGGCTGCCTTTGGGGTAAAGCCTTCTCCTGCCTGTGCAGGATTCCCTCTTTGGATAAATGGAGCACAAAGCAGCCTCAGGAGCCCCTTGAGGGGGCCTGATCCATCGAGGCTCCAGTTATTCCCTGTTACACTTTGGGAAATCTGGTCACTGAGCCACTGCTGGGCCTCACACACAGGCCCCAAGCAAGAGCAAGGCCATGCTTGTCCCAGTGCTCCTCGAGAAAGAGAGGAAAGAAGGGACCAGGGCAGGATGGGCCACAGATTGAAGAGACAGAGATGACCACCAGACTAGACCACGGGTTTTTCAACTTTGCAAACATCCCCAGCTGCATCCAGCCAGGGAAAGGGCTGCAAAGCAGAGGAGTGGGATGGGAACAGCAGCCTGCCTCTGTTCCCAGCTCTCCCTCCCTGCCCTTCCTTGCCTGCCTTTCTCACAGCTGCTTTGCTTCACCCCCCAAGTCACGGGGAGGGGAACATGCCCCATGGCAAAAGCAGGGAGGCTGGCAGAGCAGGGCTCCTGCAGAAAGAGCTGACACAGCACTGGGAAAGGCCTTCCTGCAATAAAGCTCAGCTTGGAAAGCCCATGCTCAGCAACAAAGCACAAAGGCTCCCGTCCCGTCCCGTCCCGTCCCCGCAGCGCCCGGCCCGCCCCAGCCGCACGCAGCTCGTGCTGGCACCCAGCTCAGCTCCCACACACCTCAGCACACACCTGGCTGTCCTGTGCCTCCCTGCTGCCCACTTGGCCCATTTTCCGCTCTCCTTTTGGGCTGGATGTGGTCCAGCTCCTTCCTCAGCTCTTTTCCCCACTGTGTGTCCTTGCTCCCACCCATCCAGCACACAGTGTCACAGCTCCAATCTCCTTTCTGCTGCAATTTCACATCACATCTCCTCCTGTCCTCACTGCCTGTCTCCAGGGGTGCCTCTCCAGCTTGTGCTTTGCTTTGATTTGCCCTCCTTCCATTGTAGCCTTAAAAATCTTCCCATCCGCCTGAGTCTCTCCACCATCACCACCACACCCCAGCCCACTCGCTCACCTCTTCTCATCCCCAGCCACTATTCCACCAGTGGACATGCCCAGGATGAGAATTCTGCACTAGGAAAGCAGCCAGCTGGCCAGGCAAGGACAAAGAACCAAAAATCCAACACTGTTCTCTCTGGAATCATCTCATTGCCTGCCAGCAAGGAAAAAACTGAGGTCTTTCTGCTTACCAATTCTAACCTGTAAGCAAAAGAAAGGGGACCACAAGCAGAGCCAATGCTTATTTGGTGGTTGGGTGGGGAAGAAAAGCTGGAAAATCAAGTGTGGAGGAAGGGAAAGAAGCTGGAGCTTTGAGAAGAGCTGAGCTAATTAAGCTGAGACTGTCCTGAGACCTTATCTCGATGGGCTGAGTCCCCAAATGCACACGAGTGTTTTCTCTGCTCTGCCTCTTTCTTGGACTTCCTTGTTGCCTTGGATGTTGTTCAAGGAGTTCTGGTCCAGTGCTAAATCTCACAGTTGGAGCTCTCCAGGTGCTAAGGAGAAGGGATTTAATGAGGAGCTGTGAAGAGGGGATCAAGATAGTAACCCATGCAGAGCCTCATTTCCGAAACCTGGGAACTGAAGAGACTCCATAAAAACAAAAATAAACTTGATGGCACAGAGAAATGAGAGAACATGGGATCCTTCCCTCCCTGGCTGGCCTGTGGGCTCGGAGCTGGAGCAGGCAATGACTCACTCGCCTCCACAATGGGAACGGGACAAAGCCGAAACTCTGCTGACTCAGGCGTGACTCCAGAGCCAGGGTTAATAACTGGCAGCCTCCTCTGGCCGGCCCCAGCAGCCAATTCCCTCTGTCCCCACTCAAACCAAGCCTCTTTCATCAGGATGGATGCCGGTCACAGGAAATTATCAAAGATCCAAACGCTGCTCTTCAGTCCAAAACGTGGGGAAAAAGCATCCCTGCCAAACCACGCTGGTGCTGGCCAGCCCTGTAATTTTCATGGAGAAGATCAAAACTCCGACTTTCCTATAGCTGAAATGCATGTTTAACAGTCACAGCTTTCTGCCTGTGGTTTTGCTTTCCTCCCATTATCTCTCAGGATATAACATATTGCTGGTATCTCACTATCTCCCGAAGTTAAAAAGAAATGTTTCCTCCTCTCGCGAGCAGGAATGCCACGCTCTGTTCCTCTGTAATTTGTTTTAAAAGATGGAAACAAGTGAGTTTTTTTTGTGATACATGCTCTGGTGGCTGACAAGTAGGGGAAAGCTTTGCAAACAAGACAAATGCAAACATGGCACCAACAGATGCAATGGACAGACACCCTTCGCTGGCTCCCTGCCTGTGATTTCTCTTTTAATGCTTTTTTATCTTGCCCTAGAGATATCTCTGCAGGGAAGTGGGAAAGGCTCAGACCTCCCAACTTTCTCTGGGTTGTTTAAGGATTCCTGCCCGTGAACAACAGCCCAGAAAGAACAGTGAGTACAAATAACCCCAAATTCAGTGCTCTGCTTGACTCCCAGCCTGCTGCTGCTCAGCTTTGTTATCATCAAGCCCCTGTGCAAGGAATTCCTACAAATTTCACTTCTTCCTGAGTTTAAGAACTCCACAGAGCAGAGGCAGACAGTCCTACCTGGGCCCCATCTGCAGGAACCACTCTGCATATTTATGGCAAAAGCTTTGCATCTTCAAAAGGCTTTTCAAACAGCAACTAATTAATCCTCCAACACCCTGAGAGGCAGGAAAGCGTTATTACCCCTGCTTTCAGGGGTGGGGAAATCAGAGGTGCTGAATGACAAAGAGATGTGCCCAAGGCCACCCAGGCAAGCACCGGCAACCTCACCTGGCTGGAGGCGGGGATGTGCAGGGGGTGGTGGCAATTCTCACCTGAGGAAGGAGGGATGGAGGCATTTGTGGGGAGCCCCACAGCCCCACCCACCCCTCATGCACATGGCAAAGTCACCCTCATTTCCATGGCTGAGGAAACCCAGGGAGGTGAAGTGGAAAATCCATTTAATAGGCAGAGCGTGGAAAATGAAACATTTCCTAGTCAAGAGCTCCACTAAAGGTTCCCAAAATGTGGCTCACGTTATTCCCAACCATGAGCTGACTGCTTGCAACCAAATCTCCTGAGATTTTGTGCTAAAGACATGCCAGAAATTAGGAGAGACTTTGTGGAGGGAGTGTCACCCAAAAGCCAGCCCCACATTTCTGAAATTTTCCACATAGTCAAGAAGAGTGGGGTTGGATTAGATTTTAGGAAGAAATTTTTTACTTGAGAGACTGGCACAGGTTGGCTAGAGAAGCTGGAAGTGATCAAGGATGGGTTGGACAGGGCTTGGAGCAGCCTGGGACCATGGAAAGTGTCCCTGGCCATGGCAGGGGTGAAATGGATGATTCTGTGACCCCCGTGCTGGGTGGAGCTGCAGCTCTCCCATCCATTGAGGTCCCAACCTCCATCCAGGCTGTCTGGGAATGATTGCTGGGCTCAGAGGGGCCTGCAAGAGCCAGGGCTGTAAACAAGTGACAAGACCACCCATTAAAGGCAGGCTGAGCATGGCAAGGGGGGAGGAAAGCAGGGAGGGAGGGTCAGAGACCTCCCACCATGGGTCAGGCTCCCTGCCCATCCTCTGGGGTGCCTGGGCTTTGCTTTCCTGGGAGACCAGCACAGGCACAGCCACTCTTCCCTGCCCAGAAAGGTGAGAGCAGCCAGAAGGGCTCAGAGAGACAGGGCAGAGGGCAAGGCAGGAGGAGCAGGGAATTCTATAGAAAAAAGATTATTTGTCCTGCAGAGAGGAGTTCACAAACTCCCATTTCCCTTTGGACACCTCTCAGTGAGAGCATCACCCTTTCTGCTGAGTTAACTGGAGACTTAAACTCAAAAGTTGTATCTGCTTCATGATTGTAATGCAATGAAGGACACAGGAGAACTTCCAGGAAGAGAAATGAAGGATTTCTCCATGCCTGATTACCCCAGCCTCCAACAAGGAGGCTTTGTGCTTCCAGGTAGCCCCAGGGAGGAGCTGGGTTGTGCTAGGACACTTAGGGGAATTTGATGACAAATGTCCCTCAGGAGGGGGAGTGACACCAGTGCTGAGTGCCCCAGTGCCCAGGGACAAAGGTGTCCCTTCAAACACAGCCCTCTGCACTGGGCTGCCTTTGGGGGCCTCTCTCACCTTCATCCCACATCTGCCCCAGCAGGAAGGTTGGGATCCCAACAGCTCTGACAGGCCTGAGTCCCTGTGGCAGGCTGGAATCCCACATTGGCCCTAGAACTGTTCCCCAAGTCTTGTTTCATGAGAGACAAGCCAGGAGCAAAAAGCCAGCAGCTCCCCATGGAGATCCATGAACAGGCAGTGAGCCAACACCCCACTGCCAGCCTCCTGCTGGGATCCTCAGGGTTAAACAGCTCAGTTGGCCTCAATTGACAGATTTTATTGACTTTCATGGTGATTTCATTGACTTTTGTTCACTATATCAGCAGCAGGCTCCCCGTTTCCTTCTCAGGGAGCAACAAGGCACGTGCAGAAGGATGTGGATGCCAGATGGATTTTCCTGTGCCACTGGGGAGAGCTGCAGGGAGTCATCCTGGTCTTCCAAAGACCAGGAGGTCAACTGCTCTCAGGGGACTCCTGTGTGCTTTGTCCCAGCTCAGACTGGAGGCTGCCACAAAAATGGGAAGCATGCTATGAAAAATAACCGGAGCTGGTGGAAAATCTTCCAGCACAGCATATTTTTCTGATAGAAAGTGTCACTTAGTCCAAGCCAAAACCATCTACTGGAACGTGCTGATTTTGGCAAAACTCAATTTAAAAAAGAAAAAAAAAGCCCTTTTGATAAGTTTGAAGTGTTTTTTCCTTGTGGACTCTTTATTCTTTTCAATGGCATTATGGTAAAACACTGACCAGGAGTGCAGCCAGGACGGGATGCTTTGCTTGCCATGGAATGGGGACATTTTGGATGAAGCCAGGCCAAAGTTTTCATCTGAAATTTCCTTTCTGTGGAAGTTTTCAAATGACAGCCTCAAAGCAGAAGGAGAACTCCCTCTGAAACGCCCAACATCCCCACTCTGGCAGCCCATCCTGCGTTAGTCATCCCCAGAGCTGACCTTTCCTGCAGCTCTCACCCCCAAACACAAATCACCTCCCTGTGCCTCTCCCCACCTTCACTTTGCACAGCCCACTCCAGGCTCTGATCCATCTGGATTCATCCTCTGCTGGGTCTCATCCCACCCTGTCCCTGGGTTAGGAGATTTTTTGGGGCTTGGGCCAGCCCTCCAAGCTGTGTGGGACCCAGAGCCTCACTCCAGCACCTCTCCCTCTGGATTCCCAGTCGATTCCTCCCTCCTGACAGACGGATTTGCTCCCACCCTGCACCTGCCTGGTGTGCCCACCTCCTCCTCCTCCGTCTGCTGCTTCTGCCTTTCCACTCTCTAACAACTCCAGGGGAGGCTGGCTGAGAGATCTCCTGTTCCTTTCAGATTTGGGGGCAAAAAAGAGGGAGAGAGAGAGAGAACACAGACTATTACATTTTTTAGCAGACGTGACAATATGGACACAGCTCCTCCAGAACATTGTGCATATTTTAAGACAAACTTCAGCCTAAAAATGTCAGCCAGCTCTCCTGGTGGGAGGAAGAATGAAGGAATGAAAGGGTCCTCCAGGCTTCCAGCAGAACTTTTATCTTGGAAAAGCTGGAAACTCCTGAGCACCTTCCCCAGCACAGCACACTGTTGCCGGCTGCCTCCCCCAAGGGCTGGAGCGAGGATGGATGCTCCAAAAAATCACATTTCCCACAGGAGCAGTTGTGTCCTGCATCAGGGGAGTGCCCAGGATGGGGGAATTGCCTTTGGAGACAAAGCACTGGAGGCAGAAGCAGGGAGAGCTGGAGGGGAGATGGGCTGGGCTTTGCTCAGAGAGGTTGGGGACTCTCCATCCCTGGAAATGTCCAAGGGTTTGGACTTAGGAGAAGCTGTCCCTGCCCATGGCAGGGTGTGGAATTAAATGGTTTTAATGTCCCTTCCAACACAAAGCATGCTGTGACTCCATGCCTCGACCTCCCATGCCAGAACCATCACCCAGGTGAGGAGGAGCTGTGCAGAAAAATCCCTGGGGAACAAAAACTCCTCCACACAAGGATGGGAGCAGCCTGGCTGGGGCTCCCCTTGGTGCTCCACCACCTCTGGACGTGGCAGCTGGGCTGGGATTGCTCCCAGGCTGCACAGCAGCTCGAGTGTCACTTGTTTGCCATCCCTGCTTGAGCTAAGAACTGCTCAGAGCCATCTTCACTTGTTGCTTAGGGACCAGAGTGACAGAGAGAACACAGCTGGATGCTTGGCTACCTAAGGAGATGGATGGGAGGTTATAAATAGCTAATGGACAGAGGAAAGAGGACAGAAAGTCCCATTTCCAATTTGGTAAAAAACTGACCAGAATAGCAGTGGAGGAAGACTTCCAGAAATAAGCACATGGATATTAAATGAATGGAAAATGAATTAAAAGAGACTAAAAGGAGATTGTGAACCTGTTGGAACAGTAATTGTCCCATTCTGGAAAAAGGGTTTATGTCCTCTGTGTGCCACAAACTGTTACTGGAGGTAACTTCAGAGTGACAAGAGGCAGGGAGAAGGAAGATAAGTATGCAGATAAATGTCATTAACCCCTGTTAGTGCAGGGCTTAGGGAGTTCAAAGGCTCTGCAGTGAAGGGTGGAGGTCTCAGGGACTGTGTGTGGCTCATCTGTAAAACTCTGAGAGGAGGCAGTAAATAAACCACAAGTTTCTTCCAGGCTTGAGAAGCTCCTGTTTGTGATGCTGTCACAGCCACAGGGAGCTCTCAGCAGATCAAGAAGGGGAAAGGAGATCAGCCCAAGTGTGCCAAGGTGGGTTCTGCCTCTGACCCCAGGGATGGAGCAAACAGAGCACAGAGGGTGAGAAGGATGTGCCCCAAAGGGAAGGGAAGAGCCTTCATTGAGGGGAGGGACACACCTTCCTCAGGAGAGATCCCATCAGGGAGAAACAACAGCCTGGAAAGGAAAATAACAGGCTCTTCTCAGGGTGAGCTGAGAGGGTGAGCTGAGAGCTCTCCCCAGCCCTGGGGGCCATCCAAGCCCAGCAAACACTCAGACAAGGACTGGGATATTCTGCTGTGGGTGTCCCCAAGCCAAGGACTCAGACAGGGAAGCAACACAAAGCCCAAGAGGAAGAGGAAGTTTACAGCTGTCCTCAGAAAAGTCAGCGTGGCCCTTTCCTCTCAGAGCTTCCACATCCCTTGGGAAAGCACAAACTCATCTGCAAGTCTGCACAGAGCCCTCTGGGATCAGAACCTGGGGCCTGACAACTCAGTGCCAAAGTGTGAATCCAAAGTAATTGCACTGTTTGCTCTGGGAATACTCCAGATACACTTGGCATAACAGAGGAACACTCAGAATTCTCTCCTTGTAGCATCTACAAACCCCCTGTTCTTTCACATCCCTGGCATTTTCTCTTCTCCCATGCCTTCTTTCTTCCCATGGCCCTGATTTTAGAAAAAGGCATTTGAGTTTCTGCCTGTGTAATGAAATCTTTTTATCCTCCAAACTTGCCTTGCAGAGAGGGGGTTCTGTGGAGCTCACAGTGAGGGCAGGGTCCCTGGGGCATCAGCACAAACAATCTGCAGGGTTAAGCCATTTTAATTACCTGCAAGCAGAGCACCAGCCCAGGAATGGCCAATGTGCAAAGCAAGCCCTGCTGTCCCAGCGGGCTGGGATGTCTCACCAGGCTCCTGCTGATCCTCTGGCAGATTAAATTCTTGGGTGAGAGCTGCCCTGCAGTTTTATGGCAGTGGGGATCATTTCCCTGCACCCATGCTTGGGTTGGGGCAATGCCTGTGATCCCAGAGCTGTGCAACTGCAAAACTCCCACCTCACATCCCTGAGAAATCCAAAACTCCAGCAGGGTTTGAAGTCGCTGCTTTTCCACTCCTAACCCAGCAGAGAGGCAGATCCCTTGTCTCTGTCCCCATCCCACCTGTGGTCACCTCATTTCCCTGCATCTCCCTCAGATGACCACAGCAAACCCAAGGGAAGGAAAATGGTGTTTGGGTGTGTTTGTCTGTGGGCAGAGGGAAGGGAAGGAGCAGCTCTTTCCCAAGGGACTCAGATGGGAGCAGCAGCTCTTCCCAAGCAGGCACAGCCATTTGGGTCACCCTGGCTTTGTGTGAAGGGATCAGGGCTCCTTCCCACCAGGAACTGCACCTTCCCAAGCACTCCAGAGGGCAGCTCGAGCTGATCCAGGGAATCCTGTCCCCTCCAGCCCTGCCCCACAGTTCCCTGCCTCCATCCCTTCTCCCCCATGCCTGCAGCCCCTGGGGAAGCCACAGCTGGGTCCCACGGGATCACAGTCCCCATTCCTGCTGTTTCCCCTGCCCTGGTTCAGGGGAAGCCGCACCCTGACCTCTTCCAGCTCCAACTTGCTTTCCCAAATCGGGCTGGTTTTGGGCAGGACGTGCCTGGACCTGCCTCCTCCTCCCTGAGCCTTTGAAGGCAGCCACGTAGGCAGCTGCACCCACAGACTTTGGTGTGGAAAAGCCACAAATCCCTGAGTCACCTGGCTGCAGCCTGTGCAGGCTCCTGTTCCCTCCCTTGGTGGGACAGAAAGGGCCAGGACTGCAGGAATCCCTTCCCAGTAACTCTTGGGAAGGCAGCCTTGGGAGCAGGGATTTGGACCTCAGGGTGGGAGAAGGGAGGCATTTGTGCAGGATTTTGGACTCAGGGTGGGAGAAGGGGAGGCATTTGTGCAGGATTTTGGATCTCAGGGTGGGAGAAGGGGAGGCATTTGTGCAGGATTTTGGATATCAGGGTGGGAGAAGGGAGGCATTTGTGCAGGATTTTGGATCTCAGGGTGGGAGAAGGGGAGGCATTTGTGCAGGATTTTGGATCTCAGGGTGGAAGAAGGGGAGGCATTTGTGCAGGATTTTGGATCTCAGGGTGGGAGAAGGGAGGTATTTGTGCAGGATTTTGGATCTCAGGGTGGGAGAAGGAGATATTTGTGCAGGATTTTGGATCTCAAGGTGGGAGAAGGGAGGCATTTGTGCAGGGTTTTGGATCTCAGGGTGGGAGAAGGAGGCATTTGTGCAGGATTTTGGATCTCAGGGTGGGAGAAGGGAGGCATTTATTCAGCCTGCTGCGAAAAGGGGGAAGTGGACAAGGGATGAGGATTCCTGGTGCCACAGCAGATAACCAGAGCAGGGAAAGCTCCAAGTCAGGGGGGTCTGGTGTTCTTCAGCCTCTTCAGCAAAATAATCTGCCTTTGGGGATTCTTTGGGAAGCTGGGGGATTCTCTGTGCTCAGCACTGAGCCATCTCCCTCTCAAACCCATTTTCATCCCATTCTCCCTCTCCTCCCCCCAGTGCTCCCCACCTGAGGGTGAGCTGGGTGTGGGAAGGAGGCACCTGGAGGCCCAGAGCAGGCTGTGTGCCCAGGGAACATTGTGGGGAGAGGAAACACGTGCTGTATTCCGAGCACACACGGCGCTTCCAGGGCTCGGAACAAACACTCCTGGATTTCCGCAGCCCCGGCTCCAAATCCCCCCAAGGCCATTTTCTCAGCCAAAAGGACAATGGAGACCTGACACAAACAATCCCACAGGATCAGCACATGGGTAGCCAGCCCGCCCCCACTGCTGCCTCGCCTCCCCCTCAGCCGAGCTGAGGCCAGCAAGACACAATGTGTAATTAGGTTAATGAGCTAAGCACGGATTTTAATTGGGATTCCCCGATTTACTGGTCTATCTCCTCCTTTTGTTTTACTGCTGGTGCAGGTTCCTAAAAGCTGCCCTTGCTGAAGGCCCTGATATTAGAAAGGTCTTACGGATCTTTAATTGTATTTAATCATCGAGGTAATTAATGATCCTTGAGCAAAATGGAGATTGCATCTAGAGTAGTTCCAGTCTTGCCCTTCAGCATCTGTTGTGTCTGGGCACAGGAATTCTGCAGGAGAGGGGTTCACACAGAGCAAGACAAAAGGATGGAAGGGAGAGGAGAGGGGTGGGAAGAGAAAGGGCTGGGGGAAAGAGCACGTTGGAAATGGAGAAGGAGCTGAGGGGAAGAGAGGGAAGTGGGAAAACGAAACAATGCCATTCCTTCTCCTCACAGACAGGAGCCATTCAATCCTGGAATGCTGGCTCGGGGGGGGTGGCTGCCTGTTCCCTGTGTCCCCAAACTGGACAGCCTTGACCAGCGCTCAGACAACTCCCACGAGACAGCCACCTGCTCCTGCTGCTCCCCTTCTCCATGCCTTGCTTCCCTCTGGCACCGTTTCACACCCCTTTTTTTCTCAGGGAGACATTCCCAAAGTTCAAAACCTTGAGCTGGAACAGGGGAGAGGGGGAGTGATGGGCAGCAAGTCCCAGCACGTCCCCTCTCTCCCAGGCCACAAACCCTGCACCTCCCATCCCTGCTCCCAACCCCTCCGCTTCTCCCAGAGCACAAACAAAGCCTGTCCAACCAGAAACGGGGCTGCCTGCTCCAACCTGCCCCACAAAGGCAGATTTAGTGAGAAATGTCACAGGCAAAGCAGCAGGGACGTGGAATCAGTCCCTGTGCCTTGGGATGTGCCAGAGCTGTCCTGAGCACAGGGATGTGTGAGCAGGGAGCTGCAGGGCTGTGCTGGCTTGTTGAGGAATGTCCCCTGGCTCCCAGCCCCAGGGACAGGGGATGGTTCAGCCCAGGAAAAGCACTGCCCTCCCTTCCTGCAGCCCCAGCCAGGCTGCAAACAGGACAGCAGCACAAACTGCACATGAAGCAGTGCAGACAAATTGCAGCACTGCAGTGCAGTGCAGCAGGTAGTGGGGTGATATTTGGGACTGCACAAGTCCTCCCCAAAGGGAAAATCCAGCTGCCACAGCAGATCCACCCTTCTCATTCCTATTCTGTCTGTGCTAGAGCACGAGTG
Organism: Catharus ustulatus; assembly: GCF_009819885.2. Classification (NCBI taxonomy): domain Eukaryota; kingdom Metazoa; phylum Chordata; class Aves; order Passeriformes; family Turdidae; genus Catharus; species Catharus ustulatus. The sequence goes on along the minus strand of NC_046248.1, from coordinate 4,699,230 downwards.
AAAGGCCCTGGCATGGTGCTGGAATGAGCCTGCTTTATTCTGTCACTGTAAATGAGCCCCAGCATGGCTCCAGATTGGGCCCAGATAAGCTCTGGGAGTTGGGACTTGCACAGAGGAGTTGTTGGGCTGGGCTGGTGTTTGCAGCTGCCCATAAACCGAGCTTGGGGCAGCCTGGAGCCAGGGTTAAGGGTTGGGGGGCAGAGTTCCCCTTCAGATCCTGAAATCCCAGTTTTTCCTGGAAACCTGGGGCTCTGTTACCATGGGAAAGGCACCGTGCAGAGCCAGTCCTGACTGGGAATCTGCCCCTTCCCACTCTGGAACAAGCTGCCTCCCCAGGCAGGTTTCAGCTTGCTTGGGCCGTCAGCTTGGCGGATCTCATTTCTGGTGTTTTCTTCTCCTTTATTGCCTCCTGATCTGCCCCAGGGCACGAGAGAGGGCTGCCTCCTCCTTCAGAGCATTAGCAAACCCTGCCAATTTTGCCCACTTGGAATATTTCATGCACAAGCCCTTCTTTCTCCCACGCTCCCTCCCCATCCACCTTCGCCATCCCACGTCCAGCTGTGGCTGCTGTGGCAGCTCCTGGTGGCTCCAGGTGCTCCAGGCACAGCTCAGGTGGTGCCCCTGCTCCCTGGGCTTCACCCCTCCAGTCACAGCACCACGGAGCAAATGGCAAAGGAAGTCACAGGGATGGGCCTTGAAAAGGGGAATAAAGGGCTGGAAGGTTGGGAAAGCCTGGCTGGGTTTGGTCCTGCTCCCATAAAACCCTCATGCTGGCAGAGCAGGGTCCAGCCTCCCTGCCAAGGCTGATCTCCACAGCCCCTGATCCTGGGAATGGCTAAGCTGATTGCAACAGCCCCGGAGATCTGCATCAAGCCTCTCCTCCCTCCCAGCACACAAGATCAGGCCGCCTGATTGTGTCATTTATTTCCCCGTAAACAAAGCAGCCAAAGGAGAAACCCAGCCCAGAAATGAGAAACCTTCCTGGAGACACAGCTGGGCCAGGCAGGAGGAGCTCAGGGATGAGGCTCCCTGGCCTGACCTCACTTGTGCTGGAGCTGCCTTGGGCTGGAGGCACAGCAACATCATCTACAGCCAGTGATCTGGGCAAAGATCCCTTGTGGGTCCATCCTGCCCCACAGGACCCCCAGAAAAGCACCTGGAAGAGAACACAGCCAGCCCTCAGTGCTTCAGGGCAGGAACTGATCCTGGCTTGCCACAGCAGGGAGGAGCTGTCCCTTCCAGGCACGTTCCCTGCTGTCCATTCTTCCCTGCTGCCACTGGGCTGAATGGCAGGCCCGAGGTCCAAACCCAAAATCTGCAGCAGTGGGGCTCAAACCCGGCTGCCTGCTTGCAGGGGTTGTGTGGGACTCAAATCCAGCTGCCTGCTTGCAGGGGTTGTGTTATATCCCACCAAGGAGCCACTTCCAGCAGCTCACACCCTCCTGTGGGGATGCAGGCTGCACTCCAGGATTCCTGCAGATCCCTCCACAGATATTCTGTGATTCCAGGACTGTGAGCAACACAGCTGGGAGCCCACAGAGGCACTGAGAGCTGTCCCAGTGTCACCAGGCCATTGTGTCCTGCCCTGGAGGAGGTGCTGGGCAATACCAGCACCCTGAGGAGCAGGGACCTCACCCTGTGCCCCAGCTCAGTGCACCACAGCCCCTCCAGCTGTTTTGGGGAGCCTGGAGCTGTCCCTGGAGCTGGCAGCCTGGCTGTGCTGCCTTCTCCTGGGGCTGGAGCTGCTCCCAGGGGTGATTTCCCTCTCGTGTCAAGCAAAGAAGCAAAGCTCTGGCTGTGTCCCTCAGCTCTGCCTTCCCCTAAGGAAGGGAAGGAAGTGGCAGAGTGGAAAGCTCAGAGAGCACACAGGCACCTGACTCACACTTCCCATGGCTTTCCCCCTTCTCCCAGCTCTCCAGCACCTCTGGCTCTGCCTCTCTGGCAGCTCTGCACACACCAGCATCGCTCTGCCGTGCCAGGAGGAGCAGCCTGGCAAATTCACAGCACTGAAACCCAGTGTGCAGGGAGCCAGGGGTGTGGGAAGGGGAGGGCAGGGGGGGCTCACTTGGCCCTGTCACACTGCAGGAACACTTCCCTGTCACCCCTGCCTCAAGAGCTCTGCACTTCACAAACATGAGTGCAAACACTGGAAGCGCCACAACAGGAGTTTTTAGCCACAAAACAGCAAAAAGCCCCCACTGTCCTTGTTTGGTGCTGCCAGATGAGGAAGGATCAGGCCAAAGCATGCACAGAGATTGTTTGAAAACTCCTCTTGATCCACTGCCTTTGTTTTTTTACAGAGGTGGAGACAGAGCAAAGGATTGGAGGGAGGCAGAGAAGTCACTGGCTGAATGCACAGCCTATGAAACCTCGCCAAGTCACTGAGAAACCTCTGAACCACTGCTCAAATAGATTTTAAATGGAGTCCCAGGCCTTCCTACACTGAGGGTGATGAAGAATAAAATGAACTGAGAGCTTTTAATGCACACACTGAGGACAAATGACTTTTTAATTGATAATGCCAGGAGCTGCAGCCAGGAGATTCATCAGCATGTTTTGGCACTTCTCAGGAGTGCAGGATTCCACCCAACACTTGTGTTAAACGACACATTTACAGGAGCAGGAGTGCAAGAGGAGTGCAAGGACTCCCAGCAGCTCAAAGAACTCCAGAAGCTGCTGCCAGAATTCATCTCTCAGAGTCCACCTACAGAGAGCAACTCCTGCAGTGCAGACAGCAGCTCCCAGCCAGGTCATTGGGCTTGGATTGTCCCTTGCAACACCACAGCTGTCCCAGGATTGTCCCCTGCCACACCACAGCTGTCCCAGGATTGTCCCCTGCCACACCACAGCTGTCCCAGGGACCTGCAGTGAGCACAGGAGATGATGGTTCGCTCCAGCCCAGCCATCCCTGCCCTATCTCAGCCCCAGATTTTGGGCTGCCCTCGTGTCCTGTCCACCCTGGCTGTGTGTTGTGCTCTCCATTCCCCTCAGGAAGCTCTTCCCAGCTTTGCTGTCACAGTTATGTGGCTCCTGGGACCATGTGGGAACCCAGGCAAGGAGATAAATCTTGGAGAGACAGTAATTACTTCTGTCAGATTAATAAATTAATAAACCTCCCATTTATTCCCCAGATTTAATTTCCAATCCTTGCTTTTTCACTTCCTGTCATGCAAACACAGCACAGAAAAATATGGGAAGGCACAAGAGAAAGGAGAGAAGGAGGCTCCAGGAAAGAACCACCTTCCCCACTGTGAACCTGTTAAGAACTGAAGCAGCTCCTAAAGTTGCAGAAAGGTGAGAGGAGGAGGAGAAACTCTGCCTGCACAACGAGCAGCCCCCCTTGATGGAAAAACCCAGCTCACAGTGCAGACACCTTCATCTTGGCTCTCTGTCTGCACTCACTGCAAAGTCCATGAAGAGAAATTCCTAATTCAGGCACTCTGCATAAGAAATCCACCTTGGGCTGGTTAAATCTATTTTTTTTTCCTTGGACATGAGGGAGTCTGGATGATTTGCTCCATTTTCCCCTTTTGTTTCAAGGCAGGGTCTTGCAGGGAACTCTCTCACTGACCTGGACAAGAGGGAGAGCTCACCCAGAGGCTTCCCCAAGCACTGCTAAAATCTCCTGTCCAGGAAACCTCAGCCTCTGTTTTCTCAAGGAGCTGCTGAGAACCCATTTCAGGAGAGCCTTTTCTCTCCAAAAATGACTGTTTTCCTTAGTGGGGGTCTTCACCAGCACAGCCACATCAGCTGAGCCTGCCTCCTCCTCCATGGCACCGCTGCTTCTTGCCCAAATTTCTCAGCAGAACTTGCCTTTCCCCTTCTCCCTTCCCCCTCTGACACAAGTGACACCAGCTGCAGATCAGGTTCCAGACTCATCACTTAAAGATGATGCATTTTGGCCCAGTGCTCAGCCCAGCCTTGGTAAAATGATGCTTGGTGCCACCCCCTCCTGCCCTCCTGGACCAGTCTGAGGCAGGGGCAGTGCAAACCCAGCTGGGTTTGTTGCAGGGGAGGAGGAGCTGCAAGGACCTGCCCCCGTTTCCCAGCTCAGCAGAGCTCAAGTGGAGCATCCATGTAGAAATAATAGGAAGGGGAGGAAAATTAGGATCCTACTGTGGGCCATCAGGCCTTTTCCATTCCTTTCCCAGCCATACATCCCTGGATGACCCTGGATTCCCTGCCTTGCTTGCAATTTCTTGCTGGCAAGCACACAGGCAGGAGGATGAGAGGCTCCTTGCCAACAAATAGGTGGTCAGGGCAGGAATAGGAGCAGAGACATGGAGAAGCCAATAGAATCCAGCTCAAAGCATTCCTCTCCTGTGCATCCCAGACAGCAGGACCTGCTGGGCAGGTGCAGGGCTAAGCCCTGCTATTTTGGGGAGGCAGAAAGCAAATCCCCCAAGGATGGCTGCAAAAGGTAAAAAAATAAAACAAAAATCCAGAACAAAAGGCAGCAGCGGCTCCCTGCCCCCTCCCTGCAGATGTCACCCCAGGGGGACAGCCCTGTCCCCTCCCCAGCACCCTGCACTGAGGGGGGGTCTCAGCCCCGCTCCAGGAGCAGGAACAAAGCTCTGGGGCCGGGAATTCAGCAGCACTGCCATGCTAATGAGCGCTCCCGCTTCCATCCTGCCGCCCGTGGCAAATTGGAGCGAAAATCCAGGCGGGAGAGGATGCAACTTTTATGTCCGATGAGCGTCGCTGGGCTCCAACACCAATCCTCTCCCTCGGTTTATTTTTAATTGACTCCTACTAAGCCGGAGTGCATTTTCATCCCTTCCAAATGGAGCAGCTGTTGAAACTGAAAATCAGCAGCAGAAAGTGCGGACGTTTCTATTTTGCGGTGTTCGCTCCTCAGCGCTCCATTTCCAAACCTCAGCAGCCTGCCCAGAACAAAGGATGCCTTGGTGCAGAGCATTAACCCCATCCTGAAACCTCGAATCCCCATCCTTGCAACCCTCACATTGCACTCAGAAACCCTCACATTCCATCCTGAAACCGCTGCATTCCCATCCTGCATCCCTCGTGTGCCCATCCTGCACCTCTCACATCCCCACCCTGCAACGCTGCATCCCCAACCTGCAGCCCTGCATTCCTGCATCCCTGACCTCCCCATCCTGAGTTCCTCCTGTCCCCATCCTGTACTTCTCACATTCCCACCCTAAACCCTCTCACATCCCCACCCTGCAACCCCTGCATCCCAATCCTGCATCCCTGACCTCATCCTGAATTCCTCCTGTCCCCATCCTGTATCACTCACATCCCCACCCTGCAACCCCTGCATCCCCAAACTGCAACCCCTGCATCCCAATCCTGCATCCCTGACCTCCCCATCCTGAATTCCTCCTGTCCCCATCCTGTACCACTCACATCCCCACCCTGCAACCCCTGCATCCCCAAACTGCAACCCCTGCATCCCAATCCTGCATCCCTGACCTCCTCATCCTGAATTCCTCCTGTCCCCATCCTGTACCACTCACATCCCCACCCTAAACCCTCTCACATCCCCGCCCTGCAACCCCTGCATCCCAATCCTGCATCCCTGACCTCCTCATCCTGAATTCTTCCTGTCCCCATCCTGTACTTCTCACATTCCCACCCTAACCCCTCTCACATCCCCACCCTAAACCATCTTATATCCCTACCCTGCAACCCCTGCATCCCAATCCTGCATCCCTGACCTCATCCTGAATTCCTCCTGTACCACTCACATCCCCACCCTAAACCCTCTCACATCCCCACCCTGCACCCCTAACAGCCCATCCTGCATCTCTCATATCCCCATTTTGCAAAATCTGTATCCTTATCCTGTATCCCCATCTTCACTGCTCACATCCCCATCCTTCATTCCTCAAATCCTCATCCTGCACCCCTCAAACCCCACCCTGCAACCCCTGCACCCCCATATTGCATCCCTTCCATCCTCATCCTTCAAAACCTGCATCCCCAACCTGTGTCCTTCACATCTCCATCCTGCAGTGCCAGGTCTCTGGATTATCCCTCCCTGGATCCTGCACCAAGTGCCACCAGCACAGTGACAACGTGCAGTGCAAGGTGAGCCTGGAAAAGCTCTGAGTGCTTCAATCAGCAGGGTCAGCTCAGTTCTCCTGTGCACAACTGACCACACACAAACTCCAGCACCTCAGACAAGCCCTGGCAAGGCTGTGGTCCCTGGAGTGGACAGCTGGACAGCAGGAGCTCATCCCAAGGCTGGGATTTAGCATCAGGATGTTGGGATCAGCACCAGAGCTGACAAGCTGGGGCTTGGTCCTGCTCACAAATAAGCTGTGCCCTCCTCCACAAGGCAAACACCAGCTGGCCAAGCTGTGGCCATCCCACTGCTCATCCCAGGGGATGTTAATCCACAGACCTGGCACTCCAGAATGCTCTGGAGATCCCTGGCCATTGCCAAATCCCTGCACCAAGCCAGAGCCAATGTGGAAATGCTGCAAATGAGAGCACTGGGAAGCAGCCTGGGAGCTGGGACAGGATCCCTGAAGCAGGGATTGAGCTGTGGGGTCTGGCTGGCTCTGAGGACAGCCAGAATTCACTCCCTGCAAAGAGGGGAACAGCCAGCTCCTGGGGTGTGTGCCAGTGTTTTTGCAGGTCATGGATCCTGTTGCAGGTGCCTGCTGGAGAGGTTTCTGTACATGGCAAGGATTGCTAATGGGGGAATAAAAACTCCACTTCCCTCCCTTGTAACAGGGATTCTACAGGAGCAGCTGTCCAGGGCCTGGATCCCTAATCCCAACAAAGCCAGAGGGAAGCTGGACCCTGTGCAGGAAGGATTTCCTGCTCTCCTTTTCTTCCTTCAGAGCAGAATCCAAACCCAAGAAGGAGCAGGAGGAGGGGGAGTGGATTCAGGTAACACTTTGCTGGCACATATCAGCTCTGTAAATAATATTTCACACCAGGGGCATGCTGAGTGCCAGTCAGTTCAGGTGCTTTGGCATGTATGAGGTTTGCTGGAAGCTGAGGTGTTCAGAAAATCTGTCACTGACCAGTGTGCTCCAATCTTAAAATAATTGATTAATTAAAAGCTGACCCTGAGCTTTTATTTGAAGGTCTGTCCTAACTCTAAACCCCAAAAAAGCCATTTTTATCTTCTGCCAACCAAACAAATCCAGCTTCAGACCTCTGATTAAATATTAACAACTTTGCACAGACCACAAGCAAGCTCCACAGCTATTTATTGCTCCAAAGGCAGCTGCAGCAAGGAACACAGAACAAAACAAACAAAAACCAGCCAGGAACGAACAGTGTCATCCACATCAACAAGTTTCCCTTGTGTGCTTGAGTCAGCTCAGAGCCAGGGGGCATTTCAAGCACGTTTCACTGGGCTCAGAGCTCGGGGACCTGGTGCTGTTGGAGCTCTCCCAGCTCCAGATGCCTCCCAGCACCCCTTTCTGGAGTGTTCCACGTGCTGTGATGTCAGTGGTCCTCGCTTTGCATCTCACTGCTAAAGCCCTGTGATGCCTGAAGAGCTCGGTGAGGGTGAGCTGTGACTGGCTGGGTTTGTCAGCCTTTCATCCTCGTTTCCAAGCCCAGTTTGGGGCTGGCAGTGACATTTAGGGACACAGGGATGAGGTGAGGGTGAGCAGGAAGCACTGAGCCCACCAGCAGCCACGGGGGTCAATGTTTGTCCTTGTGCAGTCACAGCCAGCACTGGATCCAAGCTCAAAACAACATCCCCAAACCCAGAGTGTGACCTCCTTTGTACACCCCATACACCCATCAGAGCCTTTCCCCAGTATCATCCCATCCCCTGCAGCAGCAGCACAAAAGGGGACTGTTCCCCATTGTACTCTCAATCATTATTAGAAATAAAAAAGCAGCTGTGCCTGTGTTTGGGCTCTGAGCCAGGCTGGGATCCCCCTCCCCACCTGATTTCCCAGGCATGGGCTCAGGTTTCTGACTCACAGGATCAAATAACCCATCACTCAGGGCAAGATATTATCCCCTATTACCAATTCCATGCAAACAGCTCTGCTCTTGCCAGGATTAAAAGCCAATTAAAGAACCTTGCTTTTCAAGGGGAGAGGAAGATGAGAGGAGGGATTTTTGTGGGGTTTTTGTTGGTGTCTGGCTGGTAGGAAATATCCCCCAGGACTATTGATGAGTTCTTTTCAGATCACATTGATTTTGCTCAGAACCATTTGGGACTTATGTCTCCAGAGGAAAAGAGAAACACAAAGAGGACAACAACAAAATCCCCACAAGCCATGTCCTAAAAAGGAAAAAGAAAGAAATTTTATTTGCAGGAGGATCAATGGTGTTTGCTGAAGTCAGCAATTGGTGTTTTGGGTTTCAAAGCTTTCTCAGGGCAAGGAAGCTTTACTCTCAAGGTGAAGAGCAAGCTCATAAATCTGGGAGAAGCTTCAAGCCCAGGATGTGCTGATTCCCCAGCGCAGGGAGGGCAGAGGCAGCAGGAAAAGGGCATTTGCTCTGCAAACAAGGAGCAGGATGAGCGCTTGTAAATCGCTGCTCACGAGGGAACAGGTGACATTCAGCCCTGCTGCACTCAGATCTGGGATAAAGGGGAACACAAAGGTGACTTTAAGCCAGCTCTGCACTCACAAGGGCCATGTGAGCACCTGGTTCCTTATCTCAGCTCCAGTGCAAGCCTCAGGTCTGATGCTGGGGAAACAAAGCTTGTCTTCAACACTTGACCCTGGCCCCAAAGCCTAAAATCATGCAATGGGTTGGAAGGGAATTTAAAGATCAAGCTCCCACTCCCCTGCCATGGACAGGGACAATTCCAGGTTGCTCCAAGCCCTATCCAACCTGAAATGCCTCCCATTGCCTCCTGCCCCAGGAACAGACGTGTCCAGGGACGTGTCCAGGGCAGGGGAAAGCCAGAGGTGGGAAAATCTCCAGCTGGGACTGCAGCCAGCCCAGCCAGACTCCACCACAAAAGTGCACAGGGAGAACTCACCCCATCGATCCACTGCCCTGGATTTAGGAGGAACAAACAAAAAGCTTCATCATCAAAACCCCCAGACTGCCTTTGCAGCAGTGTCCCACCCAAAAGGAGCCCTGGCTTTAGGATCATCAGGGCTGGAAAAGCCCTCCAAGAGCAGTGAGTCCAATCTTTGCTCAAACACTAAACCAGAGCTTCCCCCAGTCTGTCCTGCTGCTCCCCTGCCTCTCCCAGTGCCACCAGTTTGGAACCAGCTCCTGCCAGCCCTGCCCCTCTGGTGCCAGGGGAAGGGGACCAGGGCTGTGGAGCTCTTGCCAGTGTTCAGCACACCCACCCACCTCAGCAGGAAGGTAGGTGACCCCTCAAGGTCCCCTGCAGACCTGAATTATCTCTTGTTTCTATCAGGATGCTAAACTAGCACAAAAACATGTCTGTCTTCTGTCAATCTGTCACTTCGTGTTCGCTTCACTTTCGTCTGTCAAACATTAGCCCAGATCTCACTGTCAACGAGCAGATATTTATTTGTTGTTTCCTCTTTTGTTTGCTTTTTTTTCCAGGTCATTTCCACTTGAGATACACCCAGGCAGGCAGAGCCATACGCACACAAATAGCAGGGCACCATTTTCACTCCATTCCAGGCTTTTTTTACTGGAAACACTGGGAGTAACTCGCTGTGACAAGTGACTCTCTGCATTAAAACCAAGCTACCAGGCTCCTCTTGGGCACACACCTGGGCAAGGTGAGGGGATCTGGGCTGGGCAGAGATGATCTGGAAGGTTCTTCCAACCCAAACCAGTCTGGCATTCCATGGGAATGGCTCCAGGGCTGGGGGAGAGGCAGAGCCCCCTGTCAGAGCATCCTCAGTGCTTGTGGTCATGCCAGGGGGGCAGGAGAGCTCCCAGACCTCACTTGAACACATCCAAACCTCACCTGCACAGATCCAGAACTCACCTGAATAGATCCAGATCTCACCTGCACAGATCCAAAACTCACCTGAACAGATCCAAACCTCACCTACACAGCCAAACCCTCACCTGAACAGCTCCAAAACTCACCTGAAGAGCTCCAGACCTCACCTGAACAGCTCCACACCTCACCTGCACAGCCCAAACCCTCACCTGAACAGATCCAGATGTCACCTGCACAGATCCAGAACTCACCTGAACAGCTCCAGACCTCACTGCACAGCCCAAACCCTCACCTGAACAGATCCACACCTCACCTGAACCACCCAAACTCTCACAAACACATCCAGACCTTGCCTGAACAGATCCAGAACTCACCTGCACAGCCCAAACCCTCACCTGAACTGCCCAAATTCTCACCTGAACAGCTCCAGACCTCACCTGCACAGCCCAAACCCTCACCTGGCACAGCCCAACCCTCACTGGCTGCTGCCACACACCTGGATGGACCCAACCTGGAGGGGAAGGGAGAGGCAGAGAGCAGGAGGAGCCTGGGGACAGCACAGCCCTAAGGGGGGACACAGGGAGGAGCCAGAAGGATCCCCTCCCTCTCCCCTCATTTCCACCCAGGATATATATAAAAAAAAAAAAAAAAGAACATTTTTCCTGCCTGGATTCTTTTTCCCGGCGTCCCCCAGCCCATCTCAAGCCACCCTGTAGCCATGGCAACGGGCCTAAGGAACAGATGGGCCTGGCAGGCAAATCCCCCTTGGAGAGAGTGCTCAGGGCCACACGCCTTGGGGACAGGGACAGGGACAGGGACAGGGACAGGCACAGGGAGCTCACCCCTGGCACCCCTTCCCTCACCCCCAGACCTCGGTGGCACTCAGGGTGGGGAAGGGACAGGGCTGCTCCCCTCCCAAGGGGCCTGAGATCACCTGGCTACGGGAAAATCCACATTTTCCCGACATCTGGAGCATCTCCCTGCCCGCCTCCAGCAAACCTCACCCCTAAACCAGAGCATTGCACAACAGGACGGGCACAGGGGACACAATTCCCATCCCTGGAGTCAGTGGGCACAGAGCTCAGCTGTCCCAGCCTTGGATTCATCCAGCCAGGCTGGGATGGGTGAAGATAAAACTCAGCCTCTAATCTCCCTGTGGATTAACCATCCACGTGGGGCTGTGGTGTGGGGCTTTGGAGCAGGAAAACAACAGCTGAGCCCTCCTGGAGATCCACAGCTCCTGTGGAATATCTGAGGGGAGCAGCCAGGCCTGGCCTGGGCACCCACAGAGAGGAGGGTGTTCTTTGTGTTCTTTCTTTCACCTCATCTTTCACCTCCTCTTTCCTCACCCTGTTTGCAAACCTGATGCAGCTTGTTGTGCTCAGCCCCAGAACTGGTTCCTTTTTTTGGGGGAAACAGCAAGTGTGGAGCCACACTTCAAAGCTCCAAAGCTGTCTGGGCCTGCACAGTGAAGGACTGTGGGGAAACACAGGCTGAGGGCATCAAGAAACTCTGCTGCAAGAAAAGGAAAAACACAAAGAAATGGCTGTTCCTTTAGGAACCTCAGCACAGGCTGTCTCAGCTGCTGGAGCCCGTTTTCTCCTGAAAAACCCAAAGCAAGATCTGCTCTCCAGAGCCAGTTTTGGGGCTGTTTCTCCATTATCCCAACATCCTTGGCTGCACACAAACCCCTGTGGGTCGTGGCTGTGTTCTGCAGCCCTGTCCCCATCCCCACACAGCTTTCCCTGCCCATGGCAGATTGTGGGGAGCACAGAGCAGCCAGAGGAGGCTGAGCTGGGGAAGCAGGGTGGGAGATGATGGAGGCTGCAGGGAGCTGAACCCTTCCTGCCTTCCTTCCCTTCCCTGCTCCCTCCCCACAGCCCTGGCACGCTCTCAGGGGTGCTGGGTGCTGGCCTGGGGGCCCAGCCCGGCCCAACCGGCTCCCAGCCCACACCGTGGGAAGCTCAGAGCCCGTCCTGCCTCTCAGGTGTGGCCCTTGGCCCGCGGGCTCCCGCCCGCAGAGCGCTCCCTGCCAGCCTGGGAAGGGCAGCAAAGCCTCTCGGGTGGATGGCAGCTCCAGCACCCCTTTTTGGGGCTTCTCCTTCGCAGGGGGCTCACAGGAGCTTGTTTATTTTTTTTTTCTTTTTTTTTTTTTTTTCCTGGGCTATTCTATGCAGAAAGGCAGCACAGCCCCACACCCTCCCCTGCCCCACAGCCCACCTCTCTCCTTCCCTCTGCTCCCTTTCCCGGATCAAAGCTGCCTCCCCTCCCTGTATTGCAAACATTATTCAGCTCTGAGATAAGAAGCTCTCCAGCAGCACTTTATTAATCCCACAGGAGGCAGAAAGAAGCAGAGTGAAAGGCTTTAGTGTGGCCAGGACAGAGACTAATGTTCCACGAAACACCTTAGCAAGAGAGAGCCACGTCTTTTTCCCAGCAAGTCTCCTGGGCAGCTTGGGTAATAATTAACAATTATCGAACTTTAAACCCTCCATCTCTGTCTCTGTGTCCTGGGCAGGATTCTGTAATCACTCCCCCAGCCTGGAACTCTCCCAGCCCGGGGTGCTGGGGTGCACTGGGGCTGCAGGGTGAGGAGGAGGAGGATGCAGACAGACTCCGTGGGCAGCTGCTGACTCTGCTGCTTCCCTGCTTTTCCTCTGAGCTTGGATGTGAACCTCCCTTCCTTCCTCCAATGAATCCTGCAGCTCCTTTGGCCACAGAATGAAGTGGCTCTTTGAGGTTCTTCCCAGGGAAGTTTCTCCCAGCCGTGGAATGCCATAGACTTGCATATGGCTGGAATCATCATCTACCCAGGAGAGAGACTCGAGAGCTCCTCTAGCACAGAGACACTTGTTCAAACCCATCTGCTGTCTGAGGCAGCCACAATCAGTGCCATGTGAGGCTCACACTGGGACAAACTGGGTGGCTCAGTGGGCCTGGGTTCCACCCCTACCTGGTGGAAAGACCACAGAGTTTTGGAAGTGCTTGCTCATGCAACCAAGGGTGTTTCTGTTATCTGTTTGTTGTTATCTGCATCCCACCACAGGGCAGCCCAGGAATCCTGCCCACAGCCATGTGGGGAGTTTTTGGGAAAAGCAAAACTCGCTGCAGGTGTGTGGAGACTCGCAGTGCTGTCATGGTAGGACATCCCTGCTGCCTCAGCACCCACACAGACCCAAGGACAGGGCTCACTGTGAACCCCTGGCACTCATTCCTGGTGCACTGTCCAGCAAAGAGCCAGGCTGTGGGTGGGAAGAAGCAGGGAAGTGCAGACATGTCCAACCCACACCTCTCACCCACCTGCAGCCTCTCTTCTGGAAACCAGAGGTGACCCAAATGCAAAACCAGCAGAGCAAGAAATCAAGAGACCTTTGAATTCAAGCAGGCAGGGAAGCCAGTGCACTGTGTTCACCCAATTGCATGATGTCAGCTCCACATCCCACACCCAGAGCAGCCAGAAACTGAGCCCAGTGTTTGCACTGACAGAATGTTTGTAAATGGATCCATGCAAAAGCATTTCCTGCCTTCTAAACAAACTGGGCAAGGAGCAGCCTGCTTCTGGCTGCTGTGAAAAAGTGACCAAATAAAGGGAAGTCACCTTTCCCTGCGCTCTGCAAATGTCTCCTGCTTGGATGGGGGAGGATCAGGTGTGCAAGGCACCCTGCAGACACGGGGCAATGTGAGCAGAGCGGAGAGGGACAGCTCCCAGCAGCTCCTGACGAGGAAAGGCACACAGAGGTGAAGTGAGCTGGCCAAGGATATTCCAGGGAGCTCGTGGCAAAGCCAGGAAACGCTGCCAGCCCTTCTGAGCTCAGCCTGCCTTTGCCATCACCTCCAGGCCATTCTTTCCCTGTAAGTAAAAGCTGATTCACGCCTGGTAGGAGTCGGTGTGAGGCAGCAGATATTCCCATTTCCAGTGAGGTGCTGTAAGGTACTCCACGGGCATGGCAGCGTTTGAAATGTCAAGAATACAAAAAAATATATGTACTTAAGGAGAATGATTTGAGCCTTTTATTTCCAAAGTGAGTTTAGAGGCAGGGAAAGGTCTCAGATCAATACCAGCAAAACTGCAAATTGGAGTTCTCCCCTTTGCCACAGAGAGGGTACAGCTGAGCCAGCATCTGCACAAACAGCCTGCCCACAGCCCTGCCAGCCTGCCTCAGCTCTGACCTTGAGGAGCTGCCTTCAAGCAGGAGAGGGAAACTCCCCCTTCCCTTGCAGCCCTGGGCTTTTGTTCCCCGGATGCTGATTTATTTAACTCGGGTACATTCTGTCTAGGGAAGAACCTGAGTTCTGATAAACTCACTCCATGTGCACACTGAGAGAAGCCTGCTTCATCCTGCAGGTGGAGAGAAACCCCAAGAGGGCTTTGCAGCGCAGATTTGGAGGTAAATCCAGAAGGGAGCTCAAGTGCCAGGCTGGCTGTGGCATTTTGGAAGGTGAAATGCAGTTGCCTGCTCAAGTGCCCCATTACAAACAGGCTTTTCTTCCCCTCCCTGCCCCTTGTGCTTGTCCTGTGCCCCAGGGACCCCTGGAAAGGTTGTCCCCATCCAAAGTTGGGATCAATACAGCTGTCAGGCTCTGGCCACATTACCCCTGCTAATTGGAATTACAATAGGCAGGCTGCAGCTTTCACTCCATCTCTCTGTCGCTTGTCATAATGTAATCAAAATCTCTCTCTCTCTTTATCACCGAGCGTGACAGCAGCAGAGACAGCCAGGAGACTACAGATTCCTTCAGATCTCACTGGGCTGGGAGCTTTGCCACAAGGCTGGGAAAAGAACCCCTCAGTGCCAAAACCCCAGCTTTTGGGGGAGCAGGACAATGGGAGAGGATCCTGAACCCTCCAAGGGTCTGGGAAAAGAACCCTCACTGCCAGAACTTCAGCTTTTGGGAGAGCAGGATAATGGGAGAGGATCCTGAACCCTGCAAGGGGATGGGCAGAGCAGGGAGAAGAGATGAGGTGCTGTGGGGTGCAGCACCAGAAGCAGCCACAGGTTGGTTGTGGAGGTGGGCAGAGCCCAGGAAGGAGCCTCCCTCCTCTTCCTCACTGCCTCCTGCCATCCCAGGCTCCTGCTTTGCCCCACTGGCTGCCAGAGACAAAAATGAGCAGGGCATCACTGGATAAGGCAAAAAGCAGCTTGGCCATGGGGGGCACTGAGCACAGAACAAAGCCCTGTGCTCACACAGGAGCCCATGCACATCTCACTCCCCCTGCTCTGAGGGCTTGGCCAATTCACAGAGCCAGGGCGATCCATCCTGGGCAAATGGTGCAGCATCAGTGATTTGTTGGTCATTATTAAGCAGCACTAATGCAGGGCTGAATTACCCAGAGGAGGGAGGGATCAGCAGCCTGGACGTACCCAGCTCCCCTGAGAGTGGCCATAAACAAAACTTAAATAATTAGAGTGCTTGGGTGGAGATGCAGCCTCTAAGTATTCTCAGGCTTGCGCAAATATGGGAAATAAATCCTTGGAAGGTGCCAGGCTGGATGGGGCAGAGGGAGACTCATTTTCCAGATCACTTGAGAGCAGCCGTTATAAATCTCAGTGAAAGATGCACCTCCCCAGGCTGGCGATATTTTTAAACTCCAAGGGGAGAGAGAGAGAGAGAGAAGGGGGAGAGAAAAAGCACATTTTAGTATTTACACCACAGGCGAAATGGGTATTTAAAAATCAGGGTACATTTTCCAAAGTCTGTTCCTGCCACGCCAACAAATAAAGAATTTTCTTTCTATAGTGTGCTAGCTGGCAATATTAGCCCCAGAGAATTCACTGCTACCACCATCATTCTGTTGTGAGCTGAGAAATCAAACTCCCAGAAGGACTGGGGGAGTCAGGGGATAAAGGTTCTTTCACTGGCAAATTGCTACTCCAGCTCCCAACTGAATCAGCAGCAAATGCAAATCCTTGGAATCCTGCGAGTGACTCCTGCCCTGTCTGGGATGATGTCCCAGGGGAGTGTCCCAGCCCTGCTGAAGCCACCTGAGCTCTGGACTGGGAATCCATGGCTCAGCATGGGCAGGATCACTAGCCAGTTCTCCTTGCTGATCCTTTGCTGGGATGGAGCTGGTCAGTGCTGGAGTGGGCACACACGAGCTGGGTTTTGGGTGGACATCCAGGAAATCTTGTCAGGAGCTGACTGAGGCTGCAGGTGATGGGATGTGAGACTTCCCAAATAAGAACTGCCAGGGCACTGCCTTTCCCTGCAGCCTTCCTTCTCCTCAGTCCTGCTCCTGGGCACAGACAACATTCCCCCTTCACAATCTCTGCTCTGCTCAAGCCTTTCCCCTCCCTCCCCCCTCCCCAGCACTGCTGCCATCCTGCAGAGGATCCCATCCAGCTCCTATCAAAGGGATCCAGGCATCAGAGCATCCAGCAAATCCCCAAGCCTCCTGGAAAGATCAGAGCACTGTGATCACTCCCTGTGAGAGGAGATCCCAACAAGCCCTCCCCACTTTCCCTGGGTTCTCTCTGAACCCAAGCACGAGGTAAATTTGGCAGAGCTCAGCCTCATCACTGGGAAAAGTCTCTCCAAAAAACTCACACACAGAGAGCTCCTGGCCTCTCCTGCTCCCAGGCAGCACCCAGATATTGGGGGGCTGAAATGAAGTAAAGAGATCCAAGAACTGCCCTTTCCCCTCAGCACCTTGCACACAAAATAAACTCAACCATTCCCAAGGAAAATATCCAGCACTCCATCGAGCCTAGCAGAGCCAAGAGGGGTCCTGTATCCAATGGAAACTGGCAGCTGATATGAATTACAGCATGGCAGGGCTGCTGCTATGCAACACATCCCTGATCCTCAGCGGCCAGAAATGGGCACTGCCTTGGTTCTACCCCACATCCAGACATGTCCCTTCCTCCAGCATGGTCCCCAGACACTCTGGTGCTGCAGCTGACCAGGGGAAGAGCCCAAAGAGGCCCAGGAAGGAGCAGCTTGTGCAGTTGGGCAACACCAAATCTGCTGCTGCTTCCTGTTGCAGCCCTTAAAACAACATTGCCTTGGCTAAGTGAGGAGACAGGCAAGAAAAAGGAAATGCAACCCTTCCAGAATGGGGGAGATCTTCTTGTGTGTTCTTACAGCCCCTAAAGTGACCTGGATTATCCATCCTTAACGTTTCCTCTCGTTCTGGCACCTCCAGGTTAGGAAAGCCATCAGCACTGGTGGGAACAAGACTGTGGGCTTGCCTCCAAGGGGTCTCTGCTGGTTGTGTAGCCCAAGAAAAGTCAGAATAAAGCCCCCTGGATGCCTTTTCCTAAGAAAAAATGTAGCCAGAGCTTGGTGCAGCTCGTTCTCCAGTGAAAAGTGTCCTCCTGACTGCAGGCTTTGTAGGATGTTATTTCTAGGAGAGGTTTCAAGGTGAGGGGAAGCTCCATCAGGGCCGTGGGTTTGGGTGAGGGGTGAGTTATGACTGCACTGAACTGATAACTGGTAACTCACAGCTGATAACTCATCTGGCACCAGGCTCGTGCTGGCTCAAGGTTCATCCCTCCCTTGCTGCTCTGTCCTGCCCTGAGTGCCACAGCTCCTCACTCAGGGCAGCAAAACCATCCTGTGTCAAGCTGTTCTGCACAGAGATCAGGAACAGAGAGTGACAGAAACTCTGACCTTTCTCCTCCCCTACTTCTGCTATTAAACTCTCCCCTGTGTCTGTGACTTCTGCCCATCAGGGACCATTTGTAACCCTTGGTTTTACCAGGACACTCAGCACAACAACCTCTAATTACAGCTCTCTGCTCTTGAGTCACACATCAGCATCAGACCCTGAGCCCACAGCCAGAACTCTGCCCCCAAACTGTGCCCTTGGGTGGTGAAAATGGTCAGTGGAAAGCTGCTCAAGCAGCATTTCCTTGGTCCAGAGGGTGTCCTGCCAGGGGATAAGAAATGAAACCTGGTTTTGCCACGTGTGAGAACCTCAGTGCAGAGACACCGGCTGAAATCCTGGACCCACATGACACAGGTACAGACCCTGCACTGCAGCAGCCTCACACAGAGCACTCAGGTAGCCACAGAGCACTGCATTCCAGCCCCTCAGGTCCCTCCCAGACAGGCTGGAATGGCTCTGGAAGGGCTGGATGTCAGCCCTGGCTGTGAGCTGCACGGACCCACAGTCACTCCTGGCTGTGCCTCTCTCCAGCACAGGGGGAGGGAGGGATGGATCTTCCATGAGAGAAGCAAAATAGCCTCAAAATCAGCCTGGTTACAGGCAGGGACAGAACTGCAGGGAAGAGAGGTGGAGGCTGAGTCCTCTTGCCTAACCAGGCTTGGGAGTACCTGCTGTCTCTCAGCCAGGTGGTCCATCTGGTGCCTGCCGCTGCTCCGAGGCAGGGATGTGATTTGCAGGTCCTGGACCACATCTGGAGCATCCCTGCATGGTTGGGAGCAGATGGAAGCACTTTGCTGTTTCCTGCAGCTAGAAAGGCAAATAGGCTGGGATGGAGGACAGAAAACCCTTTCAGTGTGCTTTAACTCCCAGGGAGGAGAATCACACTGATCCTGCCTCTCTCAGGCTCTTCTCCCTGCACACCTGGAGGCTGAAGTGCTGTCCACCAGTCCCTAACAGGCAGGAAGGGAAGGGCTGCAGCAGACAGAGGCACAGTTGGGTGGATAACGCTTAGAAATGCTTCCCTCTTGCATCACACCCAATAATGTCAAGGCAGGATTAAAAAAACTCCTGCAGGGACTGCTTGGTGGTGGGGGAATGGAAAAGAGATGGTTCATCAGGTTGGGTCAGTTCCTCCCACCCATCCCCAGCACCCCACAAAGCTGCTGACATGGCAAGAGGCCTTTGTGCTCCCTGTCCTCAGAGCTGGGGACAGCAAGGGTCTGAAACTGGCTCCCCTTTTCATGGCCAGGAGCTGCTGTCTGTGTGCCCTGTGGGAAGGGCTGCAGTCAGTGCCCAGGTGGGGACAAACACTCAGTGGGCAGCAGGATTTGAGCTCCACACATCCCCAAGTGCCTTGGAGGCTGGGACACAGCACAGGGCACAGAAAACAGCATGGTGCTGCAAAGGGCAGGGAATTCTACTTCCCATTTCTCCATGTGACAGAGAAGGGACGTTGAACCCAGTGTGGTGACAGAGGAGAAACTCTCCTTCCTCCCACGAGCATGTGAGCAGATTTTCTTCTGCTACAGAGCCAAGGGGCTCCCCTTGAAATCCCTGTGTGTGTGCTGGGATGTGCCTCAATGCAGCCTGGACTAATCCTTCACTGGGAGAAGGCAGGAAAATGTGCACCTGGGAGAACATCCACGGCTGAGCAGCAGCCAGGAGGAACTGTGCCTCATTTCTGAGTTAAACAAACCTTCACCTGAACGGCTCTGTGGGCTCAGGAGCTCGGAATTCTCCGTGCTGGGATGGCTGAGCTCTGGTAATTAATACAAAGAGGTGTCTCCAATGCAAACTGGGTCCCTGCTCCAGTGGCTGGCGGCACCAGCTCACCCTTCAGCAGAGCTGCCCTGATTTAATCTGACGTTATTTGAAAAAGCAACATCTCCAGGGGCTGTGAGATTGGAGTACCTTTCTTTGTCCCTCCCTCATTTGTTTCTGCTTTTTTGCACTGATAAGCCTGGCTGGCCTGTGAAAGGGACTGAGCAAGAGCCACCAGCACCTCGGGCAAGGATGTTGCAAGACTCAGACCCTTTCTCAGCAGCCCTGAGGACTTTGGCCATCCTCCTGAGCACTGGCCAACTCATCCCTGCAGCTCTCACACAGCCCAGCTCCAGCTCTTCCAAAAATTTTTGGCTTGGAGCAAACCAGTGTGGTGGAAGGTGTCCCTGCCCGAGGCAGGGTTTGGAAGGAGATGATCTTTAAGGTGCCTTCCAATCTAAATCATTCTGGATTCTGTGATTTTTCCTGCAGTACTTGTCCCCGTCCCTATCTGCTGGCAGTGCTGTTAACTCCCCAGCGTGCTGGAGGTGGGAAAAAGCCTCCCCCTGGCTCAGGGTAGCTGCTGTCCCCCAGGCTGTCCCCAACCTGAGTGGCACTAGCAGAGGACACGAGGTGCCAGTGGCAGCCAGGCCTGGGAAGCAGGTCAGGGACAACCGGCTCTTCTGGTTCCTGCCATGATTCAGCCAGGTGTGAGCCCTGCTCAAAGGAGCCCTGTGGTGCCTCCCTTTAAGCCTGGCTTTTGTGGCTGGTCCAGCTGCAGCCCAGAGCAGGGGTGATGCAAGGAGAGATGTGCCAGGCTCTGCCAGCATCTCCTTGGCCACCAGCTCATCCCAAGGCCTGGATGTGCTGCTGGATGTGCCCCTGGTCTGTCCTTGCTGATGGGACTGGGCTGGGAGCTCCTGCCTGGTGAATTCTGCTGGTTCAGGGGGCAAAGAGCATCAGCCATGGGGCAGACACCCTCCTGCTCGTGGGCTGAGCTGCCTCTCCCCCAGCCTGGCGCCTCACCCACACCGACACACTCAGCAGATCCTCAATTCACGCCAGGGTAAAACCCGACCGGTCGGTTTAAGTGAGGTTTAATGAGAAAAAAAATCAGCCAAAGACATGCTTTTGCTTCCTGAAATAGCCTGATGCTGCTGTTTGTGAGTTTTGGGAGGAGGCAGGTGGCAGGAGAAGAAAAAGTAACAACTCAACCCAAAGCCTGAAGGACAATCTGGCAACTTTTTTTGCATTTTGGAAGCTACTTTGGGATATTAAAGCAGCTCTAGAAAGTACAAGATGGAGCAGATCCTACAGTGACACGCTTTGGCTGTTCCCAGCACTCCAGAGAGCTGCTGTACCTCCCCTAAATGAACCCTCCCTGCAGCTGCAGCCCAGTTTGACCTCAGCCCTGCAGGTCACCACGGCTCAGTCAATGCTCCTTTCAAGCGCCGCGGTGGAAAAACCCTGTGTCAAAGCAGCTCCAGCCACCTCTGCAGCTCTCCCCTGTGGAGCATCTCGAAGCATTTTACAAAGTGTTGCCAGGCCCCTCTGGGGGAGCAGGAGGTAGCCCAGCAATGGCAGAGAGGAATTTGTCTGCAGCCAGAGTTTGGGAGCCCAGATGTGCAGAGGCAGGACCAGGCACAGATGATGCCTCTGCTCTGTGTGCCTGCATCTCAAGCTGCAGGAGCTCCACGGCGGGGATAAACAGACAGATTGTTAAGGCTTGTAAAGCATAAATTTAACTGCAAGTGTTCTTAACCTCTGCAGATCAGCTGCCTGGGATCTCTCCTCCCCTTCCCCCACGGCTTTCCAGTAACCCCTGTTGATATCAATATCTTGAATGGAGCGTGAATTGATACCTGGTTCCAAGTGGATGGGCATGGAAGGCTGCAGGAACCATGAATTGAATCTGTTCTGGACGATTGAACTGCTCACATTAAAGATAATTTGTAAAGCAGATTTTTATACGAGACTCCTTACAGCTTTTACAGCGGCGGAACTTTTATTTCCTTATCAGAGGGAAAAAAAAACCTAACATTGTCTGAAGGGGGAGGTGGGTGGGAACAGAATGAAATGGCATTGATCAGCTGGACATGAAAGGTTTTCCAGAGAGCAGGCACTGCTCTGATCCTTCTTGGATGTTGGGTATGAAACCACATTTTCCAACAAGTCCACAGCTACTAATTCACTGGTAGTAGAGGATCCTGAGTTTCCTCTCCTTGTTAAGCAAGCTTGTCTGTGTTCAAAGCTTAAACACAGCTTTATATATGTTTATATATATGATTTTGGCACAATGCATCGTGAACTCGAGGAAACTACATGCCTCAGGAAGGCATCCAGACCTGGGGTCTGGTAAAGACTCTTTGTGCAGCACTGTGCTGGTCCTTCCCTGCAGCTCTGGGTCCATCCACAGCACCCACATGAACGAAATAAATGAATGAATATTCAATATACGGGATCAGGCACTCCTGCAGCTGCGGTGCATCCACCACGGAACTGGTCGGGCCGAGAGTCTCGCCCACACAGGCTGCAGGGCAGCGGTGCTCAGGGCCAGGCTTTGGGGAGGATGATCCTCCTGGAACACTGCGGAGCTGGCTCTACCCCGGCCTTGGCAAGGCACCACGAGATGCACCACTGGCTTATCCTGGCAGAGCTGTCAGCGGGACAGTGCAAGACAAACTGCCACGCTACTGCAGTGGCAGGAGATGAGCCTGCCCGCCTGCTGGCAGCACAGCCCCGAGAGCAGCCAGAAATAGGAGATGTGCAGAGAAAAAGTCTCTCTTGGCAGGACAAGGTGAGATGCCAGGCTGTGTCAGGGTCACTGCGTGTCTCCTTGGTGGAAGCAATTCCCAGGGAGCACAAAGTCCTTTTGGTTCAGGCGGCGCAGGCACCACAGCGTTACTGCCCCTCCAGTGCCTTCCCCGGGGCTGACAGGGGGGAGGATGAGGAGGGAAGGCCGGGTGAAGAACAGCATGGAAAGTTCTGAGACTCCTTGAGAGGAGCCAGAGCTCAGCCAGGCGCTTGCCTGCAAGCGCAGAGCAGCGCAGGGAGCCCGAGGCTGTCCCTTCCGTCACCTCTTTTTGCAATGCACAGCAGATCCCTTTGTCCTGGGAATACCGAGGTGCACCCAGCCCTGCTTTCTCATTGCCCTGTTAACCTTTTCCCTCTCACAGCCTCCCCGGTTTCTGGATCACCACCCCCTCCCATTTCATCTCTGCCCTCATCCATTTTAACCAGACCATCCAGTCGCCGTGATCTGTTGATCTCCCATGTCCTGGTGTTATCACAGCCCTGTCTCTGCCAGCGCCAGGCAACTCTGGGCCCTGGCATTTGCTCTGATGGCCCAGAGCTCACCCACTGCGGCCACATCTCAGTCCCAGCCCAGCCAGCCTGGCTGCTCCTCTGGGACGCTGCCCCAGCCCCAACAGCGGAGTAGAGGACGCAATTCCCCCCTGCCTTCACCACGACTTCTCTCCAGCCGCAGATCCCAGCGCTGCTGCAGGCACAGGCTGGATCAGTCCGTGCCCGCTGCCAGCGCCCCAGCCCCAGCCACCGGCAGCCGAGCCCCAAAAAGGCAAAACATCGCCTCTGTTTGCATCTCTCACTTCATTCACAAGCTGTAAACGCAGACTGCCGATCCCCTTTCCACGGCTCCGGCTCCCGGAAAGCCCTCCAGGATGGCATTAACCCGTTCTGCACTGGAGCAGAATCAATGAGTCCCCGCAGGGCACTCGCCGAAGTGGGTCACTGTCCGCTTCCCAGCGCTGCGCTGGAGCCCGGGGCAGCTCCCAGCCCAGGGAAGGGACACTCGGACTGCCCTGCCACCCCGGGTGGCTCAGAGAGCTGGGGAGCAGTCGAGGCACATCTCTGCCCGTCCCCAGATGGATCAGAACCCGAGGGATGGATCGGAACCAAAGCCATGAATAAGATGCCATCAGGCAGCCAAGCTCCAAGGCAGTGAAAGGAAGCGCTGAAAGCTGGGAGCGGTCCAGCCCCTCCGCGAAAAAGCCCGTGGGAAGTGTGTGCGGAGGGGAGCGGGGATTTCGGGGATGCTGGAGAGCCGAAACCCTCCATCTCTCCTCCCGAAACATCTGCGCTCCGTGCCCAGCCTCGTGGCTGCCTTTCCGGGGAAGCCTGGCTGCTGCGCCTCGCTAGACGCTGCTCGATCCAAAAAGCAAACAAACGGCCTCAGCTCCCCGGGCTCCAGAGCCCGCTGCCTGCAGCTGCTTCCAAAACAAACGAGCGTGTTGTTCCGAGCCGAGCCGGCGCTCAGACCGGCCCCGACTCTCTCCCACCCTCGCACAGATGCTCCCACACCTGCTCCAGAGCCGGGCGCGCACCCCAAAACGCCGATCCCACCCTTCCGCAGCGCTCCCCGCACCCCTTTCTCCCACGGGCACCCCGCAAATCCCCTCCGGGGCTGCGTCCAGCCCCGCAGCGCCCCGGCGGAGCCCAGCGCCCTCCGGGGACCGGCTCACCTGGTAGGAGCGCGGCTGCCAGGATGCAAACTCCGATAGTCCACCACGATGCACGGCAACTTGTCTGCAGCCGTGAAGCCATGAGAGTTCCTTAAGAGCGATGGGCAGGGGTCGGTCTGGCAGCGCCGCGGGGCCCCCCACCCTCCCAGCCCCCGGTGATGCTCAGGTCTGCTTGAAAATTAAAAAAAAAATTTTAAAAAATAGGGAATTTAAAAAAAAAAGATCGTAGGTGTGTGGGGACAAAGAGGTGGCGGGAGGGCTCCGGGGGGAGCTCCGCACATCCACGGGGCCCCTCTGGGCGGGCGCGGGGCGCTCCGGCCGCGGGGCAGCGCGGGCGCTTCCTTCCGCAGAGCCCGGGCGAGTGGAGAGGGAAGGGCGAGAAGGGAGAGGGGTGGAGGGGGGGGTGGAAAATGCGATTTAAAAAAAAAAAAAAAAATTGAGGACAAAAAAAAAAAAATCAACCAAAGAAACCCCAGACAAAAAAGCAAGAGAGGAGGCAAAACAAATAAAGAGCAGCGAGGCAGAGCCCTCCGCGGGCTGCGGCGGTGCCGTGGCTCCGGCGGCGGGGCTCGGCAGCCCCCGCCCGCTGCCCGCCCTGCGCTGGGGCCCCGGCGGCGCTCAGGCGGTGCCGGTGCGGGGCCGGGCGCGGCGCTCCATGGCCGGGCGGGGGGCGCGGGGCCGGGCCGGCCGCGGGTGCCCGGGTGCGGTGCCCGGGTGCGGTGCCCGGTGCGGGGCTCGGCGGCCGCGCTCGCACTCACGCACACACTGGCGGGCGGAGCCTGGCCCCGTGATGTCAGCGCTGCGAGAAGGAGGGAGCAGCGTTAACCCTTCGCCCGGCGGCTCCCGGGGATGCGCGGCGAGGGCGGGACGGGGTGGCCGGGCTCGCCGCCCGCCCCTCCGGATGTTGGCAGCTGGCGGCAGCTGGGCTTTGTTCGCCGTGTCCGGCAGCGCCGCGCGGCACAGGGCGCCTCGCCGTGGGCTGGCGGAGGTGCTCCTGCCTCGCCACCCCGCGCTCGTGGGTTTGAGGTTGTTCTGAATTCCCTCCGGACGGCGGAGCGGCCCGGCAGCGGCTCTGGACCTGAGCGCGTTTTTCACCCTGCGCGATGGAGGCTAAAGCGGCAGCCCGAAACGCCTGGGATGGGGATGGAACAGCGTTTTCCTGGGGCCTGCTGGAGGAAGGAGCTTGTTCTGGCCACCTTCTGTGCGCGCTAAACGAGGGGATTCAGAGCTGGCACAGGAGCTGATGCGCAGGAGGAGGGGGCAGCGGTTTCGCTGCGCTTTGTGGCAGCCTTCATTGTGCGGACACAGACACAGCCTTTGTGGATCTCTCGCTAAGGAGGTGTTGAGTCTGCCACTGCCCCGGCCTCTGCAAGGATGCTGAACCCCAAACAAAGATGTGAACAGCAATGACAACAAGCAACAACAAAGTCATGTTGATTTCAAGCTCCATTAGAACAACACAGGAACAAATCAATGCCTGGCAGGCAGAAAAGGACGGAATCAGTGGGGAAGGATACCACACATAGTGGGAAAAGGGAAAGGGGGGGCAGCCAGCAGCTATAAAAAGATACCCCTAAGGACCCCTTCAGCAGTCTCCTCCTCCTTTTAATTCCTTTAGAAGTTAATTCCTGTTCAAGGGAAGGATGGGCAGCTCTGTAACAAAGCGGATTAGCCAGATACAAGGTTTGTTCCGAAATAACAAAAGTTATTGCGTAGTAATGAGGTTTAGTTAATAGATTTGCAGACTGTAAGGCCGCTGGGATTCCTTTGGACATCGTGCCCGTGGAGCTGAGGCTGCTGAACTGATGAATGCTGCCTCCTGCCTCCTCTCTAAAGCTGCAGACCTGGGCTCAGGAGCGCAGCCCCCCATCCTTGTGGACAGGCAGGCTGTGGGGAGCTCCCAGCATCCTTGTTGCTGGTTGCTTTTCCTGCCCGTGGAGTGTTTATCTGTCTAATTTCAGTTTTAATCCATAAAATCTCATTATTTCCTTTCCCAACTCCATTAAAGAGATACCTCTGATGAGACATTGTTCCCCTGGGCAGGTCTCTCTGAGTTACCATGGAGTTCCCCACATTAACAACTTCCAGCTTGCTTTATTCCCAGCCTTACACTCCTTTTTCTCCCATTTATTCTGCTGTCACTATCTCATCCCTGAGATCCGTGGGGCAGCCACACCTCAACACTTCTCCTTTCATCTTCCTGCATTTCAGGTGGGGGAAAAAATTCACATTTCTCTTCAAGAATCTGGGGAGATTTGATAGAGCCTTGAGGCCTTGGCCTCCCAAATCACAGACCTCAACCATGTGAGACAAAAATGTAAATCCATTTAGCAGCAGCAGCAGCAGCAGCAGTGGACCATTAGCCCTGGTGCATCAGGCCTGACTTTCTGAGCCAGAATGTATTATTTTCACGATCCTGCACAAAGCAAAACCCATCACATTTGGCACAGTTCTGGCTGTTAACTTCTAAGATTTATTACACAGTGCCATGGGGCCCCTGTTCTGCAGCATTTTGTGAGTCCAAAATTTCCGTGAAGCCCAAGGGGACTTGTGCATGAGCAGGAGAGGCGGGAGCAGAATGCTTTGGTTTGGCAGTTTTTTGTTATTTCTAGGGGAGGAAGATGATAATATGTAACATATTTAATTGCATCATACTTTGTAATTTTTTTTAATTTGGGGAGGTCTTTATGTGCATGTCCTCTGAGGGGCTGGGGCAGCTGCCTTCTGCTTTGCTAGATCTGCTGGTTTAGCCCATTTTTTACTCCCTTGTTCTACCCCTCACACCTGTGTGTTCCCAAAACTCATACCAGAGATGTGGGAAAAGAGCCCTGACTGTGCCTGATAAGACAAGGGATTTCAAGGTTCCTACTGCAGGAACACAGGAATCACTGTGAGACTCAGAAATCCCTTCCATAAATCTATAAATGTTCCACCAGAAACAAAAAAAAAAAAAAACCCAACCCACCTGGTGCCTCAGACAGAACTGGGCTGTGAGGAATCCCACCTTCTCCAAGGAAAATAATTTCTAATACTCTGATATTTACCCTCTCTTGGGTTTTAGGGGTGGTAAAAGTCTCATTTCAGGTGGCAAGTAGCCACCAAAACAGAGATCCAAAGCCTTTCCTGTGCACCCCTGTGAAATCTGGTTTAGGCACAGACCCTGGACGTGGTGTAGGAGCCTGGCCCACACTTACATAAGTTGTCACGCCAATATTGCTCTTGAAAATTGCCATTAGAGCATGAAACAACACTTGGCTGGGGGGAAAAAAAATAAAAAAGGAAAAAACAACAGGCTGGCAGTGTTTTGTCCTCCCAGCATTTTGGCTGTTCCGCCAGCTCTGGGGTTTTCTGCTGATGCTGCCGTGTGAGGTAACGTCTCCTCAGCAACCTGCTGGAATGGGAGCTCCCCAAACCCTGCCCACTGGAAAATGTGGTCTTGGGACAGAGGGCAGGAGGGGTTTGCATGGGGTTGGGATGGGACTGGGATGGGGCTGGGATGGTGCTGGGATGGGACTGGGATGGGGCTGGGATGGGGTTGGGATGGGGTTGGGATGGGACTGGGATGGGGTTGGGATGGGGTTGGGATGGAGCTGGGATGGGATTGGGATGGGATTGGGATGGGGTTGGGATGGGGTTGGGATGGGGTTGGGATGGGGCTGGGATGGGGCTGGGATGGGGTTGGGATGGGGTTGGGATGGGGTTGGGATGGTGCTGGGATGGGGTTGGGATGGGGCTGGGATGGGGTTGGGATGGGATTGGAATGGGACTGGGATGGTGCTGGGATGGGGCTGGGATGGTGCTGGGATGGAGTTGGGATGGGGCTGGGATGGAGTTGGGATGGGGCTGGGATGGTGCTGGGATGGGGTTGGGATGGTGCTGGGATGGGGTTGGGATGGGGTTGGGATGGGGTTGGGATGGAGCTGGGATGGGGCTGGGATGGGGTTGGGATGGGATTGGAATGGGACTGGGATGGGGTTGGGATGGGGTTGGGATGGAGCTGGGATGGGATTGGGATGGGATTGGGATGGGGCTGGGATGGGGTTGGGATGGGGTTGGGATGGTGCTGGGATGGGGTTGGGATGGTGCTGGGATGGGGGCTGGGATGGGCTGGGATGGGGTTGGGATGGGGTTGGGATGGGGCTGGGATGGGGTTGGGATGGGGCTGGGATGGGTTGGGACGGGGCTGGGATGGGGTTGGGATGGGGCTGGGATGGGGTTGGATGGGGTAGGGATGAAGCTGGGATGGGGTTGGGATGGGGTTGGGATGGGGTTGGAATGGGCTGGGATGGGGTTGGAATGGGGCTGGGATGGGGCTGGGATGGGGCTGGGATGGGACTGGGATGGGGTTGGGATGGTGCTGGGATGGGACTGGGATGGGGTTGGAATGGGGCTGGGATGGGGCTGGGATGGGGTTGGAATGGGGCTGGGATGGGGCTGGGATGGGGCTGGGATGGGACTGGGATGGGGTTGGGATGGGGCTGGGATGGGGCTGGGATGGGGTTGGGATGGGGCTGGGATGGGACTGGGATGGGGTTGGGATGGGGGTTGGGATGGGGCTGGGATGGGATTGGAATGGGGCTGGGATGGGGTTGGGATGGGGCTGGGATGGGATTGGAATGGGACTGGGATGGGGTTGGGATGGGGCTGGGATGGGGCTGGGATGGGGTTGGGATGGGATTGGGATGGGGCTGGGATGGTGCTGGGATGGTACTGGCACTGGAACAACTCCTTTGGATGGGATCTTCCCTAACGAGCTGATGCACATCCTTCCCCAGGGTAGAACAGTTCCTGGAGTCAGGCTCGTCCAAATCTTTCTGAAGCAGCTCCTGTGTGCTGTGGAGTGAGCACAAAACCAGGGCTGGACTGATGGATGGCCCTCGGGGGAGCCAGGAATTCCCCCAGTGCCTTCCCAAGCAGTGGCCTCTTCCCAGTGGCTCCCTGCCGCTTGAAAGGCTCAGTGGGGACGACACCTTCTCAGGGATTTTCACAGTTATAACTACCAGAAAGTCTCGGAAGGAGGGGAGGAGGAGGGGGGAAGGGATTGCTCTTTAGAGCATTCCTCGGTTGGGTTTTTCAGCTGCTTTTGTTTGCTGCAGAGCCCACAGCAGAGAGCTGTCACTCGGAGCTGGGAGCGCGGTTGACACTCCTGTCTGTGCCGTGTACCTGGTGTGTATTTGCTGCAGTGCTGATTACATTAACTCCTGTGTTTATAAACATTTGGAATCAGTGCAGAAGGCTGCGCTCGGCGGAATTTTAAAGCCGGCATCGGTTTTATTTTTGCTTTTTCATCTGTAAACACACATAATGCAGGCAGCAATGAGGGATCGGAGGTGCAGAGGCTTCCTGAGCTGGTTCCGTGCTTGGCTTCACTTCTGAGCTCTCCTGCTACACCTCCTCCATGAGCTCACATATACACAGCACACATGCACTGCACAGGCAGCTCACCCTCCCTCAGACCTCCGTGCACCATCCTATTTTAAAAGGCAATTCAGCACTGAGAGTCGTTCCTGCCCTGCTGTTCTCTGGATAGGGCCAGCAGTTAGAGGAGGAATTAAGTCTGAACTGGGGAGAAAATTGCCTCCCAGTTAATGGGAGCTGATGTGAGAAGCAAGCAGGCTGCAAACAGCAGTGGGGTTTTTTTTTCTGAGCCCCTCTGCTGAAGGTTTGTGAGAGCCTCGCTGCTGTGCTGTCTGAGTGCCTTCACCCTGGCAATCCCCACAGCACCCCCTTGTGAGGCAGGAATTAAAACGTAATCCTCATTGTACATGGAGAAAAGAAACCCGGGGGGATTAGGAATCCCAGCCTGGCAGGAAGCAGGATGAGTTCTGCTATGGATTTCCAGTGGGAAGCAGCTGGAATTGCAAGGCTGGGGGGCACCCACAGTTTGGAAATGCCCTACAAGGGCTGGAGTGAGTGGCTTTCAATCCAGCCAGCCACATGCTGGGGAGGAATTTGGGCTGGAATTTGGGCTGGAATTTGGGGTCTTGCTTTCAATCCAGCCAGCCACACGCTGGGGAGGAATTTGGGCTGGAATTTGAGGTTTTGCATGGATAACAGTGATGCAAACAAGCTCAGAGCACTGGCCCGAGGTCTGGCCATCAGTGCTTTGTGTGGGCTCTGTGTCAGCCTGTTCCCATCAGCAGAGAATGATTCCATCATCAAAGCTGTGAGATGCCTCAGAGAAGGAGCTGCTGTCCTCCCAGAAGGAGCTGATTGGGAAGAAGGGATGAAAAGGTGTCTCACACACACACAAAGCTCTGGGGAGGGCCAGAGGCAGGCAGGAGATGAGGCACAGCATCCACAGGGACCCCTGGCACAGGGGAAGGGAAACCAGAGGAGAAATAAGGGATGGAATCAGCAGGAACACTTCAAAGGGCATTGCCAATGAGGTCCAGCAAGGGGAATTCTCTCTCAGCTCCAAAATCTGAACCGAGGCACGGACACAGCTCGTTCAGAGCCGGTGGCTGTATTAGAAAATAACATTTATTATTGAGCAGCACTGTGCCCTGCCATCCCCAGGGCCTGGCAGTGCCCAGGCAGGGAAGGCAGGGCTCAGAGTCCCAAACCAGGCTGGGAGCAGCCTCCTGAAGGGTGTTAGGAGCTGCTGTGCAGCCATCCATGAGGGAGAGCTCTCAGAGAGGATTTCTCCTGCCCTGGAAATTCACTGACACGCTCTGCTTCGGGTTTGAGTCAGGATCAGGACTTGCTGCACATTTACAAGCAGAAATAAGCCTTTTGCTTTTAGTGGTTGGACAAATAGGCTTCTCTTGCTGCATGAGCTCTTCTGGGGCCTGATCTCTGGGTCTCATTTGCAGGCTGTCATGGCAGAGGCACCAGAGGGTGAATTTGATGCTGTGGCAGCAGAGCTGCAGCGAGCTGTGCTCCTGCAGCCATCCCAAATGTCAGGGGCACATTGCCACCAGCAGGGCAAAGCCACTGTCACCCTCTGGAGACCTTGAAGCTGGACCAGATCCATGGCAAGGTGTGATTCTGCAGCAGCTCCAATGCATTAAGTTTAGCAAATCCATGCCAGACATGGGAATTTTTGGTGTAATCCTGGAGTGAACTGAGCACAATCACTGCTGAGAACACAGAGCAGCCCCAGTGACAGGGAAGGGACTGCCCCACTCAATCCTTGCACATCCAGCCAAGATTATCTTTCATCTTCCTTACCTTCAGCCATGTCATTAATTTCTGGCTGCCCCAAAAAAAACCAGAACCCTCTGCTCCCATCCACCAGGCCAGGTGGGACACAGGAATCAGCACATTCCAGAGATGCTGATTTATCATCCCCGAGGTTGTCAGCTTTGATAAGCAGAGATATGAATGCTGAAGGCTGAGTTTACCTTGTGTGCATCCCTGGGCTCCTGTGGGGAGGCTGTGGAGGTTTCCTGTGCACGTTCCTCCTGCAGCCCAGGAAGGGAAGGGGTTTTACTGTGAACAATGCAGGGTGAGCCCAGAGTAATCCCCCTCCCAGCCTGCTTTGTAAACGCCAGCCAGGCCTGCCTGATGTCTATTCAGAGGGATTTTGCTGCAGTCTGAGGAGTTAGCAGTGGGAATTTGGAGGCACTCCAAGGGGAATGTTCCTGTCAGTCACTGCAGAGGGGCACTGGGGTGAGGTGACTGCTCTGCCCCAAAGGACAAACCTCTCCTCCTGGCTCCTTGTGGGATGATTGTTCTCCTCCATCCTTGAGTTCCTGCTTTCTTCTGCAGATGCTGGAGGGAGGAAGTCACCTAGGAAATCATAAAATCATGAGCACTCATCCTCATGGCAAGGTCCCCAAACTTTCCTCCATCCAAAGAAACAGGCTCTGCTCCTAACTCCTGTTTGCTGTTTGGGGTTATTTCTGATGGAATAAATAAATACTGGGGAAAAAAAAATTAGTGGATCAATGGTACTTTAGGGCCTTCCCATAAGGAAGAAGGCTTTGGATTTTGGGGAGTCACATTTATTTGTCCTCCCTGCTAAGTGTGACTGTATTTCCATGTGCCATGAGCCCCTGCCACCCTGGGCACTCACTAAGAGCTGTAAAGTGACTTAATGAGTCATCTCCTCCCGAGCGGGGACAAAAAAATGTCACATTAAATTTCTGTTTGCAAATGTTTCAAACGCGTGGCTCCAGCTCTCTGACACGAAATGAGCTCACAGTGGAAACTGTCTGCAGGGCTGCCTTTCCATGGGGCTTTGGGGGGGATTTGGTGACATTTCTGGGTTCCAAATCCCATTCTCCTTCTGGGGGCAGCTAAACCAGCACCTACACAGGGTTTGGTGGTGATCAAATTCAATGTTTGCTACAGGTTTGTGGCAAGGAGAAAATTTTTAGCAGCAGGAAGAGACCCCTGAGTTCACCTGTATTTTTGACATCTTTTTTCCCAAGGAGTTTTCTGTGTTCAAGGCTGTTTTATTTTACTCTGATACAAACAATTGGGATGAGAATTCAGATCTGTGGTTTCTATTCTACCTCTCCAGATTTCAGGCTGAGCCCTCCTAATCTCCTGCCTCAGTTTACCCCAAACATGGGAAGTTGGGAGGCCAAAAACCTTTCAGTGATTAAACTCAGAGCTGGGATAAATGAGTAACTGGTTTCCATTATGGGGGTTTTGGACCTCTGTGCTGAGTGTCTCAGGTGAAGTGTTGGAGATGGATAATGGCAGGGACAAGCTGTTAAAGGCTTTTTGTCCTTCTGTGGGCAGCAAAAATCTCTTTCCTCTTCCATGATAACCTGAGAGGAGCAGAGATGTGGGCTCACTCCATTTGTCAGGCGATTCTTTTAAATGTATTTAAATACTTTTACAGCCTCTGTTAATGAAACTTTGGTGACCCTGGGGCTCCTGAGGGAATCCATCTGCATCTAAGTGATGGAAAATGAACTCGTTAATGGCTGGGCCCTGCTTAGTCAATATGGGATATCGATCCCTGGTGATGAAGGGCTGCTGGGGAAGGGGCTGGGCTAAATGGGCTTTATCCTGGGGATGAGCAGGGCTGGCTGGGCAGTGATTGATGGGAGATAGCTGGGAAAACACCTCATTTTCCCTGCTAACTGCAGGGATTTAGGAGGGCCTGCCAAGCTGAGGACGTGGAAGGGATGTTTGAGGTCTGACTGCAATCTCTGTTTTCTGCACTGCCTGGCTCCAGGGGGGCTCATCGCCCAACTTTGCCAGAAACTTTGGATGTCCCAGCTTCCCCTCTCTGAAGGAGAAATGTCTCTCCCTGCTCCCAGCAAATCTAATTTCCTCCTGTCACAGCTGATTCAGCAGGGACAGCGAGATTGGATGTGGATAAGGCAGGAGATAAAGTCTGGCACCTCCAGCAAGACAAGGAAAGCTGTGCTCTGGGGGCCTGGATCCCCTGGGAAGTGCTCTGAGGAGTCTGGAATGTTTCTCATCACCTGATGGGATTTATCTTGGGAGAAGGGCTTGTCCTGGTCTTGCTTTTGTGCTAACAAACTCCCCTGAAGTCTTTTTCCTGTTGGGAAATCGCTGGGGGAAATCATACCTGGAAATTTGGGAATCTGCTGCAGGAAATGGGAATTCCCTGTGTGGCTGTGCCAACACATTGCACAGCGGGAAAGGAATGGGATAGGGGAGGGATAACAGGTTAGAAGAGGGAAGAGGGAACAAACCCCATAGTTTTGGTGAATTTGGGGTGCTGTCCTCCTGTCAACACAGGCAAAAAAAGTTGTTGGGTTTTTAAAGAGCACTGATCCAGCCTTTCATTTCCCCCACTGGGCAAAACACGGCCCAGGGAGCTGGGAACAGAGCCCCAGACAGAGAAAATTGGTTGTGTTCTGCTGGTACCCATGGGGTGATGCTGATTTTCATTGCAGCGAGATCAGAACCGGCTGAGCTTCACTCAGGGTCCCTCTGCTCTGCCTCAGGGGATCCCCCTGCTTTAAAGGGATTGCAGGAAAGAAAGGCAAGTTTGGAAAAGTCAGCAGAACCTTCCTGGCTCTGGAGCAGTGTTGGATGCCCTCAGAGGGCTTTGGGACGTGCAGGGGGCAGAGCTGAGCAGTTTTTTTGGGCTGGGATGGTGCTGTGGCCTGCAGGGATTCCCACATCCCCTGGCTCAGATCCTGCTAAAGCTGGGAGCAGATTTATGGCCACGGAAGATCAGCTGCAGCAGGCTCACAGGAGAGCACTTGCTGAGCACTCTGCTCCCTCTCCTCTCTCTCCTTTTGCCTTCAGTCACTAAAACCTGCCTCATTAACAAACTCTCCCTAATCACTGCTCCTGAGCAGCCGAGCACTCTGCCCACTGGGGCTCTGCGTGGAGCTCCTTCCCAAGGATTTTTCCAGACAATAAAACACACACTTTAATGACTTTGCTTCTCCTTAGCCAGTTGTTGGAGGAGGTGGAGCAGTGGCTGAATGTTAGCTGTGAATCTGCTGACATCCTGAGCAACCAGATATCTTCCTTCCCTTGAAAGGGGGGAAAAAAAAATAAAAAATGGAGATTTGAGTCAGTGAGTTGGTGGAGGTGATGCTCCAGCTTTTAGGGCTGTCATGGAAGAAGTATAAGGGCCTTTAAGGATTTCAATTTTGCATCTTCAAAGGAAAAACTGTTCCAGCAAATGCTAATCTGGAAGCGATTAGATTGTGGCTACGCCGTGAGGGAGGCATGGAAAGAGCAGGTCCAGGCCTGGAATGATGCTCAGGATTTGTGCTCAGCAGCCTCTGGCGGGCACAGAGCCCCTCTCCAGCCCTGCATCCCACACTCAGAGCATCACCAGCGCTGTTCTATTCCCATCCTGGCGTGGAGCCACCTGTGTGAGACGTCAGAGTCTCCCCCTCACCGCCCCTTCCAGCAGCACCTTTGCCGTGGGGAGCAGCCCAGGCAGCCTCACACCCCGTGGGCGGCTTGTTTTCCATCCTCCCCACCCTCCCGGCGATGAGGACTCCTTTTTTCTCCCCTTGCATGCACAGAAATAGCTCGTGCTTGTCGTAAATCACCTCGGCTGCAGATGGTGAGTCACTGGTTGATCAAAGGCGAGACCCTTTTCTGGGGCTGGGAGGAAGAGGAGATGCTTCAATAAATCATTAGGAATCAGCAGCAAAGAGTTTCCCTTGGGTGTGGGGAGAAAACCTCGCTGCCCCCTCCTTTGTCCCGGTGCCCCTGGGGTAAATCACAAATTCCAGTGCCATGAGTGGGGACACCTGATTTAGGATCCCTGTCACAGCCACTCCTGGGTGTTGGGCAGGGCTTTGCTGCCCTAAACACCAAACCTGGGCAGCAGCAAGGGGACAGCACTGTGCCAGCAGCAGGGAATGGGAAGGGACAGAGCGCTGGCATGTGCCACTCACCAGCTGGAAACAAGAGGAGAATGCTGGGATCAGCACGGTGTGACAGGAGCTGGCAGGAGGTGACAGCAGGGGGAGGGGAAGTGCCAGCTGTGACATAACCTGCCAGGATCCAGGATAACACATCGGGCACCTGTGGCAGGTGGGAACGAGACTGGGAGCACCACGGCAGTGGGGAGAGGAGGGATCCCTCATCTCGAATCTCTCATCCCTCACCCCTTCATCCTCATCCTCATCCTTCATCCCTCATCCTCATCCCTCACCCTTCATTCCTCATCCCTCACCCTTCATCTTTCATCCTCATCTTCATCCCTCACCCTTCATCCTCATTGTCATCCTCATCCTTATCCCTCACCCTTCATCCTTCACCCTTCATCCCTCATCCTTCATCCTCATCCTCATGCTCATGCTCATGCTCATCCTCATCTCTCACCCTTCATCCTTCATCTTCATCCTTCATCCTCATCCTCATCCTCATCCCTCATCCTTCATCCTCATCCTGATCCCTCATCCTGATCCCTCATCCTTCCTCCTCATCCTTCATCCTCATCCCTCATCCCTCATCCCTCATCCCTCATCCTCATCCCTCACCCTTCATCCTCATCCTCATCCTCATCCTCATCCTCATCCTCATCCTCATCCCTCATCCTTCCTCCCTCACCCTTCATCCCACATCCCACATCCTTCATCCCTTATCCCTCATCTCTCATCCCCTCATCTCCTCATCCTTCATCCCTCACCCCTCATCCTCATCCTCACCCCTCATCCTCACCCCACACCTGTCCCTGCCCTGTGGCTGCAGTGCCCTGCCCAGGACAGAGTCTGGGTGCCACCAGAGCACAGGACGGTGTGAGCGCTGCCGGGGACAAGGACAGAGCTGTCGCTGTCGCTGTACCCTGCACACTCATCCCTCTCCCGCGTGTCTCCAGCCAGCCCCTCGGGAAGGAAGAGACATCAATGGCTCTCGAGGCAGAGACTCGCAGAAAGCCGAGCAGATGAAGGGTTTGCCATCTGTGAACAAGTTGTTCTGATTGAATTAGAGAACATTTAACATTTACAGATAATTAGGAACAGCCACCCATTACAAAGGAGCGGAGGGAAGGGGAGCTTTTGAAAGGAATTGGAAGCTCCTTGACACATCAGCCAGGGGAGCTTTTCAGACACAACTTCTGAGCCTTTCCAGATGCTTTGTGCTCCTTACATCCCCGAATCCTGGGAGCCAAGAATCTCTCCCTGCCTCCCTTCTGTCCTCTCCATTACTTTTTAACTGCCTTTTGCCTTTTTCTCCCAGCCAGCGCTCAGCCAGCCCCTCTCTGGGAGGTTTTAGCAGGATTTCCTCTTTGTGGCCATCAGCTGTGAAGCAAAAGGGAAAGAAATTTTCTTTTCTGCTCCATTACCGTCCCAATTCCTTTGGTCTGGAGTTGGGCTGTGCAACCATAGGGAGGGACAGCCCTGAATGCAGAGGCTCCTGTGCTATCCTGACCTCTGCAGGAGAGACCTGGACCTAAAGCTGGTTATTATTTTTTTCAACCTCTATTACAGAGCAAGATAAATACCTTTGTAATAGAAAAAAAAAAAAAAAAGAAAAAAGAAAAAAATTGTTGTAGATTAAAAAAAATAGTAAAATATGTAAAATACTCTCTTTCATGCTCAAAAATACATTCTCCTCTTTTTATCCTTGCACTTCCTTAATATGTTTTTACATCAACAGTATTAAGAAAAGCACGTTTGCCATCCTTTTCTTTTGAGCGCCAAAGAAGCTCAAATTCCCCAAAACACAAAAAGAGATGATTTCCACCCCAAATTTCCTCTGAAAAAGAGCTGGCATTTCTCAAGCAGCTCGAGCAGTAATTGCCTCGCAGCAGTGCTGGTAATTTCCCCGCATCTGCTGCAGAGAGATACCCAAGGGGTGAAGCCGTAAAGCTGCAGCTGCCCTTTGGCTGGAAGGAGCTCAGTGATGGTTTTTGGGCAGCACATCCCCGAGCTGGGGGAAATTCCAGGATCAGAGCCGTGGGTTCCCAATGGGACTGCAGGGGAGAGAATCCAGGGAATGAACAGGTTCGTGTTTGTGTGAAGAAGGAAATGAAGGTTCTGGAGGTGTTCAAATCCAGGCTGGACAGAGCTTGGAGCAAGCTGGGACAGTGGAAGGAGTCCCTGCCCATGGTAGGGGTGGAACAAAATGATCTTTAAGCTCCCTTCCAACCCAATCCATTGTGTGAAATGGCAAACTGAGGTTTTCCCCACCAAAATACTCCCGGGAATCCTGTCAGGGACACTGCCAGCGCCACGGGCACAGCTCGTACCCCGTCCGTGTCCCCCCGTTCTCCATCCAGGCTGTCCCCAGCAGGCGATGCGCAGGACCCTGACAGACATCTAGTGGCATTCCCGATAACTACAGCAGCGTGCGGCTGCCCGGGGTGCCCAGAGCACGGGGGCAGGGCAGGAATCACCATCAGCCGCCGGTCTGGGGAGCGCTCAACTCCCACCGTGCTCGGGAAACGGGAAAGGGAGAAAGAACCCGTGCTCCAGCAGGGCTGTAATGGCACAGCCGGGCTGGATCAACGCTGGAGCCTGGACCAGCTGAAATGGGGACAGTGACAGGGAGGGGATGGATGAGGGGGATGGGGGGAATGGGGGGAATGGGGTGGATGGATGGACGGATGGATGGATGGATGGATGGATAGTGGGCACGGACAAGGAATGGATGGTGGGAATGGGGATGGATGATGGAAATGGGGATGGATGGATGGTGTATATTGGGGATGGTGGGTATGGGGATGGATGGTGGGCACAGGATGGATGGTATTTATCTGGGATGGATGGGTTATTTGGGATGGATGGGTTATTGGGGAAGGCTGGGGTTATTGGGGAGGGATGGTGGGCACAGGATCGATGGGGTTATTGGGGATGGATGGTGGGCACAGGATGGATGGTGTTTATTTGGGATGGATGGGGTTATTTGGGATGGATATTGTGTATTGGGAATGGATGGGGTTATTGGGGATGGATGGGGTTTTTGGGGATGGATAGATGGGCACAGGATGGATGGGGTTTATTTGGGATAGATGAGGTTTTTGGGGATGGATGGGGTTTATTGGAAATGGATGGGTTTTTGGGGATGGACGGTGGGCACAGGATGGATGGTGTCTATTGGGGAGGGATGGGTTTTTGGGGATGGATGGTGTGTATTGGGGATGGATGGGTTATTGGGGATGGATTTGGTTATTGGGGATGGATGGTGTTTATTTGGGATGGATGGGGTTATTTGGGATGGATATTGTGTATTGGGAATGGATGGGGTTATTGGGGATGGATGGGGTTTTTGGGGATGGATAGATGGGCACAGGATGGATGGGGTTTATTTGGGATAGATGAGGTTTTTGGGGATGGATGGGGTTTATTGGAAATGGATGGGTTTTTGGGGATGGACGGTGGGCACAGGATGGATGGTGTCTATTGGGGAGGGATGGGTTTTTGGGGATGGATGGGGTTATTGGGGATGGATAGGGTTGTTGGGGAGGGATGGTGTGTATTAGGGAGGGCTGGGGTTATTGGGGAGGGATGGTGGGCACAGGATGGATGGGGTTTATTTGGGATGGATGGGTTTTTGGGGATGGATGGGATTTTTGGGGATGGATGGTGGGCACACGATGGATCGTATCTATTGGGGAGGGATGGGATTTTGGGGATGGATGGGGTTTATCTGGGATGGATGGGTTATTGGGGATGGATGGTGTTTATTTGGGATGGATGGGTTTTTGGGGATGGATGGGTTTTTGGAGATGGATGGGTTTTTTGGGGATGGATGGGTTATTGGGGATGGATGGGGTTTATCTGGGATGGATGGGTTTTTGGGGATGGATGGATTTTTGGGGATGGATGGGGTTTTGGGGATGGATGGATTTTTGGGGATGGATGCTGGCAGCCCATCCCCGCCGCTCCCCGGGGCCGCCCCGCACGTGCCCGCAGCCCGGCTGCGAGCATGAGAAAATGCCTCCAAGGGGGTGTCAGACGCAGTTACAGTGAAACACGATATTTATAACAAAGTGTGGGGGAAGGTGTCACATCACATTACGCCGATGCTCCGGAGCCCGAGACGCGGGGCCGGCGCTGCGGAGCGGGATGCGGGGAGGGCAGAGGAGCGGGAGGAGCCGGCTCTGCTGGTCCCGGGCTGGAGCCCACCCAGCAGGGGCAGGAGGGCAGGGCAGGGTGCTGCTGGCATCCCCTGACAGTGTCACTCTGCGAGCACCGTGCCTGGCCCTGCTCTGCTTTCCCATGGGGAAAAATCAACTCCAGGTATCTGCAGTGACCTTAGGAGCTTTTCTGCTGGGCAAATCCCACTCGCTTGTGCGTCAGCTGCCTTAGCAGCACAGCCTTGCTGATAAACCTCGCCTTACCAAGCTGAGATTAACGCCGTAATCTTTGGAATAAACAGTTCTTTGGAGAAAGCTGTGTCCCTGCGCGCAGCTGGGATTGCACAACTCCCTGCCTGGAGTTGGGGACTCACAGTGCCCAGCTCTTCCCACAGAAACCAAGGCCAGGTCTCAGAGCTGCGGTTTCCTACGCTGAAATTCCCACACGTGTTGCACGGGGAGTGTTGGAGCTCCTACACTCACACATGAACATAACCCTGAGCATTCATCTCCTGCTCCTTCCCCCTGCCCTGGCCACGGCACAGTGCCACATGGAATCAGCACAGCCGTGCCAGCCTTCTCTCGGGGCTGATTGCCCTGAACAGCTTTTGGCAGCCGCCTTTTCCTCCTCCCCAAACACGGGAGCATCCCCTGAGGCAGCACCAGCACACGGGGCAGAGCTGCTGCTCCTCCCGACAGCAGCTACGGGCTGTCCCCACGGTGGATGGCTCTGTCCCCACAGAGGATGGCTCTGTCCCCACGGTGGATGGCTCTGTCCCCACAGAGGATGGCTCTGTCCCCACGGTGGATGGCTCTGTCCCCACAGAGGATGGCTCTGTCCCCTCAGTGGATGGCTCTGTCCCCACGGTGGATGGCTCTGTCCCCACAGCGGATGGCTCTGTCCCCACGGTGCATGGCTCTGTCCCCACAGTGGATGGCTCTGTCCCCACGGGTCCAGGCTCAGGGAATGTGCACCTGAGCCTCTCCACCCCTGTCTGCTCTGTTGGTCCCCTGTGACTGACTCAAACCCAGCCCAGCTCTTCCCCCCACGCATTCATTTCCTTTCTGGGCACTCAGCTGCTCAGTGCCTGCAGGGATCGATGTTCTCTCCCAGGGTGGTTTGAGGTCACTTTGAGCATCGCAGCTCTGTCCAGAAGTGGAGCCCTCATCAGTGCTGGCGTGTCGGTGCCAGCTCTGTCTCTCCTGGGAGTGCCACCGGCTGCTGTCACTGCAGTCCAGGGTGGCTCGGGGTGACCTTGCCCTGCCCTTCCGAGGCTCTCCCGGTGCCTGCAGCCGCAGTGCCCGCCTGGGGATGGCACTGGGGGATGCAGGAGAGGGGCTGGGCTCTCCCTGCAGAGAACATTCCCTGCGAATGCACCGGCTCTGCAAGGACAAAGCAAATATTGGTTTTCCCAGGGAAGTGTACACTTGGCTCAGCCTGAGCCGACCCTCAGCTCTGTCAGGTTCCACTGTCCGTGGTGATCATCTGCAGGCAGAGGTGACATCAGCAGGCAGAGGTGACATCAGCACATTGATGAGACGTGCCCTTGTTAAGTTATCGCTCAAGGCTGGGCTCCCTCACTCCAGGCACGAAAAAGAGACAGAGAAAAGAGGGGTAAGGGCAAGGCTGGCATTAAACCCCAGAGGGAAAGGCTGGAGCACCTCGGCAGGTGTGGGCTGTGGTTAGTGGTAAATTTTGGCTGCTTTGGGGAGGGAAAGGTGCTGGAAATGCTCAGGGAGAGCCTTTCAGGAGGTTGTAGACTGTGTGTTATTGTTGTGCTGGGTTCATTTTATTTGTATTGTATGGTCTGGATAACACATCCCTGTTATTCCTATGAAGTGTAGGGTCTGGATAACACATCCCTGTTATTCCCATGATCTGTAGGGTCTGGATAACACATCCCTGTTATTCCCATGATCTGTAGGGTCTGGATAACACATCCCTGTCAATCCCATGATCTGTAGTGTCTGGATAACACATCCATGTCAATCCCATGATCTGTATGGTCTGGATAACACATCCCTGTTATTCCTATGAAGTATAGAGTCTGGATAACACATCCCTGTTAATCCCATGATCTGTAGGGTCTGGATAACACATCCCTGTCAATCCCATGATCTGTAGGGTCTGGATAACACCCCCTGTTATTTCCAGAAGAGGAATGCACAGACCAGCTGTGAGGATGCAGAGTGTGACAGCCCAGGGAAATCCAACACACAGAGAACATTTCCCAGCGGGGTCACCGAGGGTCACAACGCTCAAGCACAGCCAGGGGTCCCTGCTGGCTCCCTGCAGGTGACACACGTGGTGACAGGGCTGGCTGAGCACAGGTGTCACCTCCGAGGAGGGGTGGCTGTGTCACCACCAGCTCCATGTCACCGCAGAGCCTGCACACACCTCACCTGAATCACTGCTGGGGCCAAAATCCAGCCTTGGGACCCGATGTGGGGGTGACAGTGAGGGTGCTGGGGGACACTGGGGTGACAGTGTGGGTGCTGGGTGTCCCAGGGCCAGCCCAGCCCAGCACATCCAGCCCATGGATGTGGCCACAGCTCTGCTCCCTGCACGGCTGAAGGAGTGGAGTCGTCCTCATCCCGCTCCATGCAGTGACTAAGGCAGCCTGGCATTTACCCAGGGTTTATTTGGACACTCCAGAGCCAGCTGCACACTTTTTTTTTTCTTTTTTCATTTGCTTTTTGTCTGACTTCATGCCCTTTTGGTGCTTGCTTATAAACTCAGTGTGGAGAAGGGACCAGCTCTCACTGCTTCCAGGGAAGGAGGTTTGTGCAGCATCCACCAGAGGCAGACAGACTGAGAGAGAGAAAAGAAAAAACCCTCATGAATTATCTGTCCTGGAAACAGCCTGTTCTTTTTACAATTCCCTTTGACTGTTTAGGAAAGATTTATCCTCTCCTTTCCCTGACAGCAGAGTTTGCAGTGTTCCTGTTAAGCTCGGGCCAGCCTGGATTAACTGTGCATCCTCAGTGTCTGATTAGCTCTGTTTGCTGTGTTTTTATTGACCTATGCAAGAGGAGAATCTAGGTCAGGCCGGGCTGATGAGGCTGGAGCTGGCTCTGTAATATAAATCAGAACAAACGAGGCCATGCAGCCGCTGAGCCATCAAATCACGCTCTGGGGTGGGTGGCCTCCAAAGTGTCCAGGGGACATAATTAGGAACTTTCCCAAGCTGTCAATCAGACAGGGAGCCTGCTTTGGAGGTGGAGGGCGGGGAGGGTTTTTTTTTAGGAGCTCCTTGTTTCTGGGTGAGGTGAATTTTATCAGCGAGTGGCTGCAAATAGAAACGGCCCCTGCCTGGCTGTGACTCTGTTCCTGTGCACAGAGGAGGGATGGAGACAGCTCAAGGAAGCCTGCAGGGCTGAAATGAGTTTTTCTACAGAAGCAGGAGGGGAGGGCAGAATCCTTTACCCAGCTCCCAGACCTTGCTGATGTCTTTTGCCACGCACAGCCCAGGGGAAGCAGCGGAGCCTGTGTGCTCCTGGCAGTCCTGAATCTCCTCTAACATTGCCACTCGTGGTTTGTAGGATCAGAGCAGGGATCAGCCTGTGACCCGACCTGCAGCTGTGTTAGTCACCCTGCTCTGGGGGCAGCGATGTCTGTGCCAGGCTGATTCCAGCTGCCTCACAACACCCCTCCACCGCTGGAAAAGCTCTTTGCAGGGACACCAAGGTGTCTGGTGCTGGAAGTTTCCAGGCTGGGAAGCAGGGAGCAGCCTCAGCTGGTGCTGTCTGGGGTGTGTGATGTGCTGGGAGTGCGATGTCACACAGCATTAGCTTCACTTCCAGCAGGGCTGGGGCGCAGGGACAGCGCAGGGGACACCAGAGCCACCCTGGGCAGGGACAGGGGGGCAGCA
The DNA here is from genome assembly GCF_009819885.2 of Catharus ustulatus. Classification (NCBI taxonomy): domain Eukaryota; kingdom Metazoa; phylum Chordata; class Aves; order Passeriformes; family Turdidae; genus Catharus; species Catharus ustulatus. The sequence continues at coordinate 4,656,248 of NC_046248.1, read as the reverse complement.
CAGCCCTGCCCAGGGGTCACACCCCACAGTGGGCACCCAGACAGGGGGTGCTGGGGGCACAGAGGGCTCTCCCTGCTCTGGGCTCCCTGCAGGGCTCTCAGAAGGCGCTGCTGGCTTGGTCTCAGCTCAGCAGAGAGGCGAGCTCAGGTCAGAGTCACGTTGTGCTGCCGAGAGCCACACATGTGCTGGCCAGGCAGCACCCAGGACACGGGGAGGTGGCCCTGGAGGAGGTCACCTGGCTGGGATCTGCTGCTGGAGGAGCAAATGGGTTGGGCAGGGAGTGCTCAGGGCACAGAGGGAGGCAGAGCTCACACTGCTGTGGGAATGTCACAGCTGAATCCCTCAGTGAACCTGCGCTCCTTTCCCACCTGGAGGGAGTTTGGAGCGTGTGGAGCAGGAGCACCTTCAGTGGGAGTGTCAGGAAGTGCCCTGTTAGCACCAGCTCCACACCAGGTACTGCAGGTGTCCTGTGCTCTTCTTCTGGGGAAAATCTGGTCAGGACACCAGGAGGAAAATCAGCTTTTATAGAGAGGAAGAGAGAAAAACCTGCTGGAGATGCAAAGTGTCCTCCCCTGAGCCCATTCAGCCAGTCCATTTCCCAATTTCCAGGGAGATGCTTCCTTGGGTGGTGCTGGTGGGATGCAGCCCCTGGAGCTGCTGTCGTGGTGAGCGATGGCCCAGAGCTCCCTAAGGCATTGACATTCCCTGCACACGCTGCTCTGCCTCCCCTGCTTTATGGCTGGGATTTACTGACGTCACAGGCGCAGCATCACCGAATTGAATTTACGGGAGGCTGAATTTATGATTAGAGAAATTAACCCTTCGCCTCTTCCTGCCCCTTCTGTGTGCAGCCCGACAGAGAGACCCCATGGAAAACCCCAATTCCTGCAGGATAGCTGCTCCCCTGGAATGAAGGGAGCAGGGAAAGGGCTCAGTGGGAATCTGGCCATCCAAAGTTGCTGGGTTCTGCTCACAGACCTGCAAGCTGGCACTGCAGCCGCTCCATCAGACCCCTGTCTGCTCCATCCGTGTTAACAGTGCTCTCCATAATGATGTATTCCCACTTCTGGGTGCTTTCCAAAGCATTCCCAGCAGGTATTTCTCAGCCTCGCCATCCCCTGCCCCTCCCCTCTGAATTTTGCCCTCTCTCCAGCTGAATTGTTGGATAAACTGCAGCACACAGAAGCCAAACAAAGAAGGAAGGGGAGCAGAAACCAGAGACAATTTACAGGTCACAAGCCAAACTCGCTGCAGGACGCAGCCCCTTGGCTGAGTTTGTGGCTGGGGGTGTTGGAATTGCTCCATCCTCGGGAGCTAATTTGGGATGTCCTCTGCTCCCTGCCTGGGGAGGAAATGGCTCCTGTGCAGCAGGCACTTGTCTGTGACAGATCTGCTGTAAACAGCATAATAGCTGCGTGTCAGACAGGCTGAAGACATCTCTATCAGGTGCTCTGCCAGAGCCCCAGCGGAGTGGAGGACACAGCGTGGCCAGCAGGGATTTCTCAGGCGAGGCTGGCTGAGATTCCGAGCCCTGGCTGAGCCAAAGGCTGGGGCAGAGCGCTGGCTTTGTTTATTTGTTAATAAATTAAAAAAGGAGCTCTGTGTTGTACCTGCAGCATCACACAGCAGAGCAGCTTTGCTCAGGTGTTCTCATCTGAGGCACTAAAGAAAAGATGATATCACAACTGGAGCAGGTGGGAGAGCAGGATGGGGACAGGATTTCCTGCTCTGGGAAAGTCAAAACCTTTTTTTTTTTTCAATATTAACATCCTGACGTTTTTCATCAATCGTCAAAACCCATTTTTATCCAGGCTTGATCACAATGATTCATTTGGGCCTTTTTATAGTTTTTTCTTCTCCTGTGCATGCATTCACCACCCTTCCCTTCATACCTACAGTCCCCAAAACCTGAGTTTCAAATCTGGAACCAAAGTGCTGCTGTGTTCCTTTTTGCTGGGATTGCTGTTGAGTGAGGGGAATCTGTCTTGTTTTCAAATGCACCTTTTGGGATTTCTCCTTCTGCTGGAGGCTGAAACCAGAACAATTTCTGTGGGCATCAGCGTTCCTTTGGTGATGTGATTTTTCCCTCTCCTCTTTTAGCCTCTGAAAACTCACACTCCTGTGCCTGTGAGTCCATCCATCCATTCATCCATCCATCCATCTCCCCATTCCCATCCTCCCCTGAGCTCCAGAGCAGCCCCTGGCTGTGCTGAGACATCCCAAGCTGCACAAATCCTGCTCGAGGTGGAGAAACTGCAGCAGCAGAAGGAGCCTTTACAGCAAATAGTGTGTTTATTGATATTTTATTATGCTGTTTGGCAGGACCCTGGTGCCTGTAATAAAGCATTAAGGAAGTGCAGCAGCACATTCTCATTGATCCTGTTCAGTGCTGTGATATTTCTGGGAGGACCAGGGATGAAGAAAAGGAAGAAATTTGCCTCCCTCCCCTGTGCTGAGTTTTTGATGGCAAAATGCCCTGGGAGCCTGAGGGTTTAGTTGGATTTAATGTGACCCCCAAGTGAGTAATCACAAACCCCATGGTCAGAAGGAGAAGCTTTGGGGTTTTTGATGTGTAGAACTGCACAGGGAGGGATGTGGAGAAATCCATGGGGATTGAGGAGGGCTCAGATCTGCCCAGCCTGGCTTTTCCTGGCTGAGCATGGAAATGCTCTGGGCTGCACCAGGGAGGGGATGAGCTGGAAATGCCTCTGTGTGACCCAAGTGTTGTGTTGGGGTTTGTGGTTGGATTTCAGCACAGGGAACACCCCTGAGCTCTGTCCCTGCCAGGCACAGGTCCCTCTGTCCCCCAGGAACACCAGAATTTTATCTGGCACTAAAACTGGGGAAAAAAAAACCCCAAAAACCCCCACAAACTACTCCCAACCGGAATTTATCTGGCACCAAACCCAAGAAACTCTTAGGTCAGAGCTGAGGGAAATCTCAGCCTTGTGTTTGAGAATTCTGTGCCCTCCTTCTCCTCCTGGGTGGTGCTTTAAGAGCAAAAGCTGCTCCCAGGTGAGCTCCAAAGGGCAGATTTTACTCCTGCCTCCCTCCTGGAGCTGCTGATTCTCACCCCTGGGAAGAGCTGGGAGCCTCTGGCTCTGCCATCCGTATGCAGACACATAATTCTGTCTGGAATGGAGGTTTTATTCCTGTAAACATTGTATTTATTATTAAAAGAATACATATATATATATATATGCTGGTGAATTCATATTGCACAAAAAATAAAAAGTCATAAAGCTCCCACTAAAGAGGCAGAAAATGCTGTGAGGAGAACAAAGCAGGAATTTATCACTGGGTTTGGGCAATCTCAGAGCCAGGCATGGCATTGTAAATAAAACACACAGCGCTGCTTTTGCCACAAATGTACCCTCAATCAGGGAAAAAAATACAAATAATTTGAGATCTGATCTGCTGCTCAATCAGGATGTGACTTATGCTCAGGAATCAGAGATGAAAAATGGGGGCAATTTCTAAATCACTCCAATCTCCAAATGCTGGTGCTGTTGGAGGGAGGAGCTTTGGGAACGAGCAGAGGAATTTGGAATGCCTCAAATTTTGAGGTTTAACCCCAGTTTTCTTAAATTCCAGCACCCCACAAATGAAGGCAGCCAATATTGCTCATCTTTTCTGAACCATTGGACCACACAAAACCTTTTCTCTTTATGGGATGATTTAACTCTTGCCATGCTTGGTGCAGGCTGAAAAATTCCAGGATGGGTTTAAACCAAGAATTCCAACCCTGAGGTCCTTTTAAAGGATCTTTCAGGGGGATTAAAGAAAGCAAAGCTCATTAATATCAGGCTTTAATTTGCCACACTGCTGCTGGTGGATTTGTGGAGCCTGCAAAGGGAGGTGAAATCTTTGTAGCCACTAAAACCACGGTGGCAGTGAATGGTGGAGATGCTGACAGGGTGTAAAATCCTTGGCTGTGGGAATTTTAACCCTGTTTTAAAATCCTGTGTGCCCTGTGTGCCAGAACCTCCCAACCATGCTGCAATGCAGAATTATTCTGTGCCCTGATACATCTGATACAGCTTCAGAGCTATTTAAGTCCAGCTTAACTTGTTCTGGATCCCTTAATTATCATTAGGAGCATTTCCAAATCAGTTCTGTAAAATTTCTCACTCCTGAGTCCGAGCAGAGCCATTATCCAGGTTTGGATCCCTTTCCCTGATAAGAATGATTGAGTTTTAGTGAGGTTCTGCTTCCTGAGGATGCTGAGGAGAGGCTGCAGAGAATCTGTGCCTTTGGGTGACAACTTCTCCAGCACTCAGGTGTTGGTCTGGGGGGGTTGAAAACTTTTTTGGGGGGGTTTTGAATATTTTCTGTGGGGGTTTGAACACTTTTTATGGGGTTTTGAACAGTTTTGGTGGGGTTTTGAATATTTTTGTGGGATTTTGAACACTTTTTTTCGGGGGTTTGAACATTTTCTGTGGGGTTTTGAACAATTTCTGTGGGGGTTTGAACACTTTTGTGTGTATTTGAACACTTTTTGTAGAGTTTTGAACACTTTCTGTGGGGTTTGAACATTTTTTGTGTGGATTTGAACACTTTTTGTGGGGTTTTGAATATTTTTGTGGGGTTTTGAACACTTTTTGGGGGACTTTGAACACTTTTGTGGATTTTCGAACACTTTTTGTGTGGATTTGAACACTTTTTGTGGAGTTTTGAACATTTTCTTTATGGATTTGAACACTTTTTGTGGGGTTTTGAACACTTTTTGTAGAGTTTTGAACACTTTTTGTGGGGTTTTGTGGGGTGTTGTGCCAGCCTGGTGGGGATACCTCATGGTGTGTGTCTGCAATATTGGGATTTTATCCAAATTTCCCCTGTGCTGCAGTTCAGGAGCTGCCCCAGAGGTGAGGGCTGAGCTGCAGCAGGGCCAGTGCATCCTCTGGAATTTCCTATTTTCCTTTTTTTTCTCTGCCTTCAGTCAGAGTCAGATTTTAATGTTCAAACTAGTTTTGGGGAGAAATTCCTCAATTTCTTTCCTCAAATATTTTTTTTTAAATTTTTATTTATTACTCTCCCCTCATCCCCAGATTTCCAAGAATCCTCTAAAAATTCTGAAATAATTCCCAAAAAAATCCACACGGACACGGGGAAAGCTTCAGGTGGGGTTTAGTGATTTGGGGGTGTCCCCAAAATTTTTTTGGCTCCTCCTGCTCAGTCCTGGGTGTCCCCAGGGCTCTGGGTGCCCTCCTGCATGTCCTGGTAGAGGTGCTTGAAAAAAACAACATGGGGAGGGAAATTCTGTGGGGAAAAATTGAAAAGAAAGTGGAAAATAAAAAAAAATCCATTAAAAAACAGAATGAAAACCCTCAAAAAACTGGAGAAAAAAAACCAAACCTAAATAAGGCCAAAAAACAAGAAATAAAACAAAGAAACCACACAACCCCAAAACCCCTAACCCCTCAAAAATCCAAAACCCCCAAAACACTCCCCAAAAGACCCAAAAGTATTCAAAAACAATCCCCCAAAGCCCCCCCAAAAATCTCAAAAAACCCCTCTAAAACCCTAAAAAACCTCAAAAAACAAAAAAACACCCCTCAAAAAAATCTGCAAAATTCAGAACAGTGAATGCTGCAGCACCTCCAGCTAACAAGCCACAAGTGAGAAAGAGTTTGTGGATCTCACTTGTCACAAGGTCTTTTAAAGGCAATCAGCCCAATTAAAAGCTAATATTTATATTATTTATATTTTTGAGCCCTGTGACCTGCAGTGCAGTACCCCCTATCCAACCAAGGACTAAAACCAAGAAGAACAACACCCCAGAATCTCCATTTTGTGCTATTATTATATTCTAAACCCCCAAATTCTAAATTCTTCACCATGGGAAATCACACACTTCTATTTTAACCACACAAGAATGATTCCAGCTCCATCACTCAATTTTGGAGCCTTCTCCAAGCCTCAGGTCAAAAGCAGAATGTTCTCCTGGGCTCGGTGTCAGGAAGCTCCAAACTCTCAGTTTCACTTTCCCTGCCTGAATTAATCCATTTATTCCCCTGGAAATGAGGCTGCACCTTCCCTCCTCAGCCCTGGGGGTCACCACCTGCTTTCCACACCAACACAGGGAGCCAAAAATCTCTTTATTTGAGGAGCAGGTGGAAAGTTTGGCAGGATAAACACACTTTCTGCCTCTCCCCCCCTGCTCCTGCCAGCTTTAATCATCCTGCTCCTCGTGCTCTGGGGAGGAGCCCTCGTGATCTGCCAGGACCTTGAAGTTTGGTTGTGAAAATGGAAATGGAATGAGGATTTTTATCCTGCCCTGTGCTCCCCCTCCATCCTTCCACAGCTCTCCTAATCAAAAAATAATAAAAATAGAGGAGTAGAGCTGCCCCTTCTTCTTTTCAAATGTGCTGGGACTACTGGGGAGCAAAATATTCTCCTGAGTAAAAATAAAGAAAAGGCTCAGAGGGAGAATTGTGTGGCTGGTTGAGTTTTTTAGAGAAGCTCAGCCTGAATTTTGAGAGGAGCAGGGTGTGTTCAACCTGCCCTGTGTGCTCCTCTAATCAATTTATTGTCCCCTGTCCTCACAGAAGGAGAGAATTCCCTGAGATGTTCCCACAAAAAATCCTGAATTTTTTTTTTTTTTATATCCAGTATTTCTATTTTATTTTATTTTTGCACACAAAGTTTTGCTGGGATTCACCTCCCAGCATTCACAAACCCCTGGAGCTTCACTGAGCATTTCTGGTGTCTGGGGGGAAACAAATCATCATCAGTAGAAGCAAATTTGCTATTCCAGGAGAAAATTCTGAGGATTCAGCAAAGGGGAAATGAAAATAACAATTAAAAAAAGAGGCAGAATGGTGTTCCAGACTGCTCCATTGTGGGCTGTACATCCCAGTGTGCACAGATACCAAACTCCAGGCTGGAAAGAGTCCCCAAAATGAGATGGACTCCACAAACTGGAGTTTGTGCCCAGTTCCAGAGCTGTGAATCCATCAGGGATGGGTTGAGCAGCTCAGCCCAAGCTCATTTCTCTACCAGGAGTTTATAATTTCTTTGTTATGGAGGTTCAATACTCATTGATTTTAAAATAAACTTTTTTTTTTTTTTTTTTGGAGTGGGGGCGAAATTTAATAAATTCACTTTATTGTTCAGGCTTTGATGTTATTTTCCATGTGATCAGCATAAAGCTTTTCCCTTGATTCTCCCCACCACTGGTTTTTAGACCTTGAGGCCCTTCCTGATCAAAAGCTGGGCATGGACTAAAGCTCAGCTGAGCCTCAGGTCTAGGGGCCAATTCTGAAGTTGTAATTCAGGAATTCAGCCAAAACCCAACTCATTTTTAACCCAAACCTGCATTTTCCCAAGTATTTTCAGTTGGAATCAAGGAATTTCCAGTCTTTTTAATGAGCATTAACAGATGGGAAATTTCAAGTGCTTGAGCATTTGCATCTTGGTGTCATTTTGATAATAATTGTGGGATGTGGCAAGGAGGGATCTTTTAAAGGAAACTTTATCCACTTTGCATTGTGAGGCAGGATTTAAACCCAGATTTAAACACAGAAATCCATCAGAGCAACACTGGTGTGCTGGCAGAGGAATTTGGGATTTCTGCAGGATAATTGGCAGCAGCACAAGGATTGTTCCAGGGAGGTTCAGGTGAATAATCCTTGGCCATGCATGATCCCATTCACTGGGACAATTCCATTTGAAGTTGTTGCCTTGAGAAAATTTTTTCTCCCATCCTCAATATAAATTTATCCTGTCAGTTAAAAGTCACCTCCAGCCCTCCAGACCTTGAGTGGCATTGGAGCAAGGAGCTTTTGGTGATAAATAAACCACATTTTAGGAAATCTTTTCCCAGGAGTTTCAGCTGAAGCAAATGTCCCCAAATCACCCCTACAGGAGATTTATTTATCCCACTTTTTGGGATGTTCTGCTTGAGCTGGAGATGTTTGTTGGTTGTTTTATTTGTTTAGGATTCAGTTTTTTTTTTTTTTGTACACCTTTAGTTTTTAGTTGCACCTTGCTGTGGCTGTGCCAGGTGATTTTTCCATCTATGCTTAAGATGTTTGTTGGTTTTTTTATTTATTTGGGATTTTTTTTTCACATTTTCAGGTTTTTTACACCTTGCTGTGGCTATAGGTGCAAGGTGACTTTTCCATCTCTACTTGAGATGTTTGTTGGTTGTTTTCTTTGTTGGTTGTTTTCTTTGTTTGGGATTTTTTTTTTGTACTTTTTCAGGTTTTTTACACCTTGCTGTGGCTATAGGTGCAAGGTGATTTTTCCATCTGTGCTGGAGATGTTTGTTGTTTTTTTTTTTTTGTTTAGGTACATTTTCAGTTTTTAGTTGCACCTCACTTGTGGCTGTAGGTGCCAGGTGACTTTTCCATCTGTACTTGAGATGTTTGTTGGTTGTTTTCTTTGTTGGTTGTTTTATTTATTTGGGATAATTTTTTTTGTACATTTTCAGTTTTTAGTTTCACCTCGCTGTGGCTGTAGGTACCAGGTGATTTTTCCATCTGTGTTGGAGATCTTTGTTGGTTGTTTTATTTATTTGGGATAATTTTTTTGTACTTTTTCAGTTTTTAGTTGCATCTCACTGTGGCTGTAGGTACCAGGTGATTTTTCCATCTGCCTTCTCTGCCTCCCTGCCCCTCAGAGCTGCACAAAAAAGCAGAAAAACTTTCTGTGCTGCTTTTTGTGCCTCTCCCTCCAGCCTGGAGTGCCAGGGGGAAGGAGGAAAAATCTCTCTGGGTGAGATGAGTGTGTTTTAAAGAGCACTGATATTTGTCAGTGAGACAGCAGCTGCTCCCTAATTCATCCCCAGCTCTGCCTCCTCCTCCTCCTCTTGGCCCAGAAATGTCCACACAGCACTTTCCCCTCTCTGGGGTTGTTTATTGAGGGTTTTTTTAATGCTTCCAGTGTGTCTAGGGGCTGTAGTGAGGAAAGGACAAAGAGAATTAGGGAAAACTCTGAGTGTGTGCAGCTCCTCCCTGCATTTGTCAGTGGTGGATGAGTTAATTTTGCCCAGGCTGGGCCACAGGAGACCGAAGGGGAGCTGCTAAAATCCATCCAGATGTGCCCAGCTGTTACTGTGCCATTTGCAGCTCGTCCCTGTGCTGCCCAGGAAGGTCAGAGGGACACTGGGGGTGTCCCAGAGCAGCTTTTTGGAAGCAATCCATGGGTGTAAAACACAAAAAAGGAGTTCTGGCATTCCCTGGGAGCAGCTGAGTCCCTCTGTGTGACCAAAACCATTCCTGAGCTTTTCCCCAAGTCCCTGTCCTGCATTTTCACCCTGCTGCTCTCTGTGCCAGACATTTCCATCAGCACCTCATTTTTTGGGGCATTACCAGGGAAACCTGGCTGCTGTCCCTAATTATTAATTATTATTAATTATTCCTGAAACAGGGGTGAATTCACCAAAATCAGGAATTTTATCCTCGTGTGAGGCCATTTCACAGAGTTCTGTGCCATGGTTTTGGTGGGTGAATGTGAGCTCTGAGCAGTATTTTGCACCTCTAAAAACCCTGAATATATCGAGATTTAATCTCTGATTTAACAAAGATTGGTAAAAGATTTGTATGTGCTAAAAAAAATAAGGAAAACTGCCACACACAGCAGAGCAAAAAGCTGAAAATCTCTTCAGGAGCAGCTTTTTGGAGCTCCAGCAATTGATGGTTCATTGTTTCCCCACTCTGTTAAAAAAAAAAAAATAGGAGCTACTTTTTTGGGGTTTTTTTGGTCTGGCCTGATGGGTTATAGGGGGAAATGATGATTTTGTGTGTTGGACATTCCCTGGAAAGAGTTTTCTTTCTATTTTTTGGGCACCTCTCCTTTATTGCTGCTGCAAACCCCATTCCAGGAATTCCAGGAATGTTTCCTCACCTGCTCCAAATAATTTGGAATCCTGGGGAAGAGCTGAAGAAAACACTGGAAGGTTTAGGTGTGAGCTGCAGGGTGATCAAAAATGCTTCAAGTTAGGGAAGCAAAACTTCCCTTAAAAAACTTTTCCTATTTCTGCAAAATTGGAGACCCAAGCTGTCACCTGCAACTCCTTTCTGGAGCAGAATTTGGGTTCAGAAGTTGTTGTTTTTGTGGAAATAAGTTGATTTATGCCAGCTGAAGATGTGTTTCTAAAACTGCTTAAAGCTCAGTGTTCCTCTCTCAGCATCCTGCGAGATGAGGATTTACTGCAGCTGTTGGAAAAATGCAAATTTTTTATTTTTTTTTTCCCCCCTCTCTGCACGAAATATGTCTCCTCATAAAAATGCTTCCTTGGTGTGTGAAAATATTTCATGAGCATCTTTAAGGTTTTGATGGGAGATGGGATCCCAGAAAGCAAAGCACTTTTTATTTTTTTATTTTTTTTTCAGTTTTCTATTTTAGAATGCTGGGTTGATTTTTTAGGGGGGTTTATTTTTTGCTCACAGTCTCAATTATTTACATTTCCCCCGATGATAAAAAAGTGTGATAAATGAAAGCAGGCAGGTTTCTCATGCACACAGAAAATGGTGTTTGGGGAGAGTGAAGAAATTGCAGTATATTATGGTGTTTCAGGCAGTGACAAGCTCCAGCTTAAAATAAGAAAATCCTGGGTTCAATTTTTATTTGGCAGATTTCTTTTTTTTCCTTTTTTTTTTGCTTTTTCTCAGTCCATGCTTAAAGAGCAGAATCAATACCCAGGAAGGGTCAGGCAGCTTACAATTCATTACATGTGTGTGTTTCTGTCTGACAATGCAATTCTTGTTTCTCATTTTTCACGTCAACTTCTTCTCAGGGAAGGAAAAAAAAAATAAAAGGAAAGAAAAGAAAAGCAGGAATAGACAAAAAGACAGAGATTTACCCAACTTATCAAGTGGAATGGAAGCTGACAGGTTTCCTAATGTTACATGCCCAGAACAAAAAGGATTCCAGCTCTGCTCCTCTCTGAGTGCTGGAGAATTCTTTGTGCTGTTCAGGATTCCAGGATTCCCCTCGAATTCCTGCAAAAATGTGCCCAGAGCCTGCCTGGCCTGGCAGGAATTCCTCAGCAATCACAGCAGCAGTGAATTGTTGGGATCTTATCCCCATTTTGTCACTGGATGTGCCCCAGTTCCCCCAGAGGTTTTTTTCCTTATTGTGGGATAAAAGTAGAGGCAGCTTTGGGAAGGGTCAGGATTTAAAACTGCTGGGAACATCCCTGTTGGGAGAGATCTTTCTGATGACACAATTTATAAGTTTTGACCTAATTCAGTGTTTTCCCAGCTCTCCAGGTGCTTTTGGAGCTGTGTCCAGCTGGGAGCTGCAAATCCAGGGATCAGTTTTGGTTTGGGGTCCCCCTCCAGCACCGGAGCTGGTTTTGCTGGTGTGAGGTTGGTGGGATCTCCCTCCAGCCCTGGGGCAAGGTGAGGGAGGGGAAATTGCAAAATAAACCCAAAAATGCATCAGGAGAGGTGCAGGGCTGTCTGCTGTCACTCCCTGCTGTCACTGCCAAAGCCTCCATGGATATTTTGGCTGGAATCTGCCCTGGAAGAGCTCATGGATTAAAGGCAGGATTTGGGGCTGGCTCTGCTCCAGAGGAGTTTTTGGGGCTGCTTGACCACAGCCAAGTGTCTGGGAGGGTTTTGTGACCAAAACTCCCACCCTTGTGGAGCTCAGGGGGATGTTTTCTGCACAGGATCCTCCTGAAGTTGTTTTTGGGCAGATCTCACTTGGATTTGTGTTTTCTGGATGGGTGGGGGAAGATCTAAAGGAAATTTGGTTTTGGTATTACATTAAATCCAGCCCCTCTTCAGGGGTCCTGAGGGTTCCTCTGCAGCAGGAGGGGGAATCAACACCATCAACTTTGCTGCTTTTTCACTTTTCCTCCCATCTTGAATTCCCAGGAGAGGTTTGGTCATGGAGAAGTGGGGCTGGTGGGGCTTGGGGATCATCTAATCCACCCCTGATCCCCCCTCCAGCTGATTCTATCACACTAACCCTGATGGAAGTCCCCAAAATCCACCTCCAGCAAGGATTCTGTGCTCCCACCTCGCTGTTATTTACCCTCAGCATTAAAAGTTTATCCTCAGAAGAAATTTAAAGTTCTCTTTGCCCATCCCCTCCCCTGCAGCTTCACCCTGCCTGCCCCTGTCCTGCCTCCCATGGCCTGAAGGATAATTGCCCTCTTCTCTTCTCAGAACAACCTTTTACATAAGAGAAATTTGCTCTATCTCCAGTTCACAAAACTCTTCCCTGGGCTGGGAAAGGTCAGATGAAATTGCCTTTCTTTGAGGCTTGGCTTTCCTAAGCCTCCCATCCATCTCCTGCATGTTGATGTTGGTGTTGATGCAGAGCTGAGCTTTTAATCCACCACAATCCCAAAACTGAATTCCCACACCCTGCTGGGGCAGGGTGCCAAAAACCAGGGCTCAGGGTGAGTCCAAACCAAAGGTTTGTTTTGCTGTGGCTGGGGCAGGGACCTGCCACTGTCACCAACCTCTTCCAGTGGGAAGTTTCCCAGTTTCCCAGTGAGAAGTTCCCCAGTTTCCCAGTGAAGAGTTTCCCAGTTCCCCAGTGAGAAGTTCCCCAGTTTCCCAGTGAGAAGTTTCCCAGTTTCCCAGTGAAAAGTTTCCCAGTTTCCCAGTAGGAAGTTTCCCAGTTTCCCAGTGAAAAGTTTCCCAGTTTCCCAGTAGGAAGTTTCCCAGTTTCCCAGTGAGAAGTTTCCCAGTTTCCCAGTGGGAAGTTTCCCAGTTTCCCAGTGAAAAGTTTCCCAGTATCCCAGTGAGAAGTTTCCCAGTTTCCCAGTGAGAAGTTTCCCAGTTTCCCAGTGAAGAGTTTCCCAGTTTCCCAGTGGGAAGTTTCCCAGTTTCCCAGTGAAAAGTTTCCCAGTTCCCCAGTTTCCCAGTGAGAAGTTTCCCAGTTTCCCAGTGAGAAGTTTCCCAGTTTCCCAGTTTCCCAGTGGGAAGTTTCCCAGTTTCCCAGTTTCCCAGTGAGAAGTTTCCCAGTTTCCCAGTTTCCCAGTTTCCCAGTTTCCCAGTTTCCCAGTCTCCCAGTTTCCCAGTTTCCCAGTGAGAAGTTTCCCAGTTTCCCAGTTTCCCAGTGAGAAGTTTCCCAGTTTCCCAGTGGGAAGTTTCCCAGTTTCTCAGTTTCCCAGTTTCTCAGTTTCCCAGTTTCCCAGTTTCCCAGTTTCCCAGTGAGAAGTTTCCCAGTGAGAAGTTTCCCAGTTTCCCAGTTTCCCAGTGAAGAGTTTCCCAGTTTCCCAGTGAGAAGTTTCCCAGTTTCCCAGTGAGAAGTTTCCCAGTTTCCCAGTTTCCCAGTCTCCCAGTTTCCCAGTGGGAGCTCCTTGTGCCCTCTGAGCTTGCCACCAGTGCAGTTTATTCTCCCTGCCAGCCAAAGCTGCCTTGGAAATCAGCAGGATCCCTTGTCCCAGGAAACTCTGGCTCTGGTTTTACACCTTGAGCTGCAATCCCTGCCAGTGCTGCCAGCCACAGCTTCCCACATTATCTGGGAAAATATGCAGAAAAAAAGCACTGGTGCATCTCCTTCCCGAGCCTGGCGTGGCTCTCCTGTCGTGTTTCCCCCAGTTCCTGATGTTTGAAGTCTCAGCTCCAGGAGCAGAGCACACCAGAGCCACAACTTCCCTTCCCTCCCTCCCTCCCCTCAGCCCGAGTGTTTAATTTGCTCCCCACTCTGCTTGAGCAGTTTTTCTGAGAGCACAGTTTATATTTGCCTATGCAAATCAGCTGAGCAAATATGCTGAGGAGCTCCAAAGATAGATCAGGACGCTTCAGCACATGCCCAGCCCAGAGGAAAATCATCCCAGGCCGTTCTGCTCTCTGTTAACCCTTCTGCTTTCTCTGATTTGGGGCTTTTTGGGCAGGGAGATGCTCTTGTGAGCCCGTGGAGTGGCTGTTGTGCAGCAGGAGCACACCCAAGGTTGTATAATCAGGAATCTGTTGTCCTGCATGTGCTTTAATTGGAGAACAAGCAGTTCCAGGAGCTGCAGAGCCGCAGCCAGCCTTCCTTCAGCCCCGTGATTTGTGGTGGAGTCTCTGGTGCCTTGTAAAATTTGCTCTTCTGAGGCTCTGGGCGTGCTTGGGGAGTTCATAAAAATCCTCTTCCCTCTGGATGCTCTCAGAGCTGGGCCCAGCTGTTGTCTCCTCTTCAGGGGCAGGGAAAGAATTTGACCTTTCTCCTTGAATCCCCGCCAGCCCTTATAAAACCGCAAATAAAAAAAAAAAAAAAAACAAGAAAGAATTTTCCTTGAAACTGGTGGATGGCTGGAATCAGCTCCAACATCTCCTGAAGAACTCTGATTTCCTAACTCGATTTGCTCTCCCCACGAGGGGGGAAGGAGCTGCTTGGCATTCAGTGGGGCTGCCAAACAGCTCCTGCAGAATGAGCTGCTCAGCCGGAAACGTTCCGGAATAGCACGGCCACGCTCCTCTGCAACACAAGTGACTTCACTGGAGAGTAATTACTCCACTTTGGAGGAATGCTAATTACTTTGGAGAGGGTTTTTATCCTGGAATAAAGACCTGCTGTCGCAGTGTCCTTTGGGAGGCGTGAGGGAGTCGTTTCTCCACTCCAGATGTTTTCCTCTCGCTGTGAGCCTGGGGAAGGGAGCAGAGATCCAGGGATGTTTTAGAGCAGGCTTGATTTAACCTCAGAGCATGTGGAAGGCGACACAGCTTCTCAGTGCTGTTTTTAGCTGAGTTTCCTCAAGAAATGAGCCTTACATAAGCAGTGTCTGTATCCATCACTTCTGCACCATTAGCTGGCTCCAGCCTGGCCAGCACAGCACAGAGGGCTCAGGGCTGGGGCTGCAATATTTGGGTGCTCAGGGAGCATCCTCACCCTGATAAAACATGGAATTACCTGTGGGATGGGTTGGGATGGGATACAGGGATGGGATGGGATACAGGGATGGGATGGGATACAGGGATGGGATACAGGGATGGGATGGGATACAGGGATGGGATGGGATGGGATACAGGGATGGGATACAGGGATGGGATGGGATGGGATGGGATGGGATGGGATGGGATGGGATGGGATGGGATGGGATGGGATACAGGGATGGGATACAGGGATGGGATGGGATACAGGGATGGGATGGGATACAGGGATGGGATGGGATGGGATGGGATGGCTGAGCGTGCTTCTCCTTGAGAGGAGAGCTCTCCCACAGCAGAGCCCATCACACCACACCCCAGCACTGATTTCTGTGGGCACAGCTTCATCTTAGGGGTTCAAAGCTGCAGCAGCCCCACAAACTCATCTCAGTCTGAGGAGGAAGAGCTGCTGCTCATCCTCTCCTCTTCCTTTTTGCTGTCCCAGCCCAGCCTCACTGGGAGCCAGAACATTTCCCTTGCACCCTCCCACTTGGGATTGTTCCCTTGTAGATCTGCAAAAGGGGAAGAGAACTGTGCAGCAGATCCCCCCAGACAGTCAGATGGCAGCCCAGGGTGCTTGTGGTGGTTCTGCAAATGTTTTACTGTGCTGGCAGCCAAAAGCAATCTGACTTTGCCAGGCACTGCAATCCAAACCCTTCCCCCTCAGCTCTGCACTGGATGGAAGGTGAGGGACAGCTCTTGTTGCTCTGAGTTGTCCAAATTCACTGCCCAGATGAACGTTTTGGGTTGGGATTGGGGATTTTAGACAGCACTGCATGAGGGAGGCAGCTCCTCTGGCTCCTGTGATCTGGGTTAGCAGGGGGAGAACAGGTGAGGAAAGCTCTGCCTTGGGGAGGGATTGCTCCTCACCTCCCTCTCTGGGTGAGCTGAGCCAGTGTGGAAAATGTGCTCACATGGACAGTTCTGGCTTTGGGGCATTTCAATAAATCACCTCTGAGCACAGCATGGATCCGCCTGCTGTGATTCTGCAGAGTAGCACAGAGGGGAAAGGGAATACTGGAAAATGGGGCTTGGGGGGCACTCCTTGGCATGGTGTGCACCCAGAGTGGAGTGGTTTGGGGGGACAGGACCCATTTCTGTGTCCCATCATGAATAACCCCAGCTGTGCAGGGCTGGAGCCAGGTTTGGTGTCACTGTCCCCTTCTGGGGGGGACTCCAGCTCCTGATTGTGCCACAGCAGAGCCAAATTTGGGGCAGAGGGACCTGATTGCCCCAGGGCACAGCTCACCCTGTCCCCAGCAGAGCAGCGCAGGTGCCACCCCCTGTCCCCTGCCTGGTGTCCCCAGTGTCCCCTGCTTGGTGACAGCTGCAAGGGCTGGCACCTCCCTTGGCTCTGGGATGTGTTCCCAGATCCAGGCACAGCAGGAAGGATTTTTTTTTGTTTGTTTGGTTTTTTTCTGTGTGTGTGTCAACATTAGAAAGTGAAAACCAGGCAGGGAAACACTGAAGGATCTCTCACCCAGCCCAGCTCTTGTGCTTCTATTTGTCAACACTTATTTTTGTTTCCTGACACAAAGTGGAAACATTTGGTCAGTGTTTTGGCTCGTGTCCCTTCTGTTTTCCCTGTCTCCTGCACTGTCACTTGGAAGGACATTCCAGGCTTTTTTTGCTATTTCTGTCAGGCATGAAGCTGTAAAATATTTGGCTGGGGGGATAACAATGTTTTAATCCCAGGAGATGTTTTTTTCCTGGCTCCAGGGCTGCCCTTTGGGTGAGGGAATGTTCTCCAAACCTTCTGCAGGTCATCTAAACTCACAATCATTTACCTTAGCAAATGATGGCACACAGAGCTGGACAGAAGCAAAAATAATTTGGCTGAGCTGATGCTCAATGGTCCAAATTGGAGTCTTAATAATTTTAATGCAATTACCCTCACAATTATGGTCAGATAAATCAATGCTCAGAGATCAAGGGAATCTTGAATTTCTCTTTGTTCTTTGTCCATGCCCATCTTTGTATCTGGATAAAACACAACAGTGGATTAGAGGGAACAGAGATCTGGCCCAGCAGATTTTAAACACAAAATCAAGGTTTTGGATTCAGTATTTCCATCACTTATTGGATTGATGTCTTGCAAACAGAGGAATGATTGCTCAGTAAAGGAATTCCATTTACAGCACCAAAGATTTGCCCCCTGTGCTGAGAATTGTGCCAGCTCTTCTGCTTTGACAGACAGCCCTGGACCTTGAGCAAACTCTGACCTCCCTCCAGTGCAGTTTCCCCATCCCTGAGTGGGAATCTGGATCCCTCTGCACCTGCCAGAGTTCAATTCCAATTTTCTAATGGCTCTTTAGATATTGGTGCAAAGAGCATTGCAAAAATTCAGCCAAAGCATTGCTTATTCCCTAATACATGTGGCTTTTCCTCCAAAAAGCCTTGCTCTGCTATGAATACATAAAATAATAGAAATGTATCCCCAAAGGATCTCCATGGCATGGAGACTTTTACCTGAACAGATTAACAGGTGGCAAAACCATAAAACCAAACTCCTGGGCACCACATTTGCATTTCCTGTGATAAACCTGGCCTGGAACCAGAGTGGGAAATGAAGAATTGGAGGTGAAGCCTCTCTCAGATCCACAGTCAATTCCAAACATTCCAGAACATTCCAAAGCAGCAGAATCCCTGTCTATTGATCCACATGTGTTTAAGGGATTGGCTCCTCCTGCACAAAGGGCAGGCAGCACCTGTGAGCTGATGGAATTTGGGAGCTCCCTGTTTATTATTCCAGCTGCCCTGGACTGATTTACCAAAGGATCCCTGATGGAATTCCAGTCACTGCTCTGGGTTTGGAGCCCCCCAGGGCTGGCCTGGATTTGTTTAAATGGGAGGAGGAGGAAGGAAGGGAAATTCTTGGCTTCACGGGTTTGCTCTGTCAAGGAGTCAGACTGGAAGTGCTGGGAGTGAAAATGAGAGGTTGTTTTACAGGAATCCCTGTAAAATCCCTGAGGGGACTGGGACAAAATCCTGGGATGCTCCTCCTGCCCACTCCATGGTGGGGAATGGGAGTGAGGGTTTATGGCAGGGAAAAGCCTTTATCCCATTTTTGGGATCACTGGGGGAATTTGAGTGAGGGTTTAAGGCAGGGAAAACCTTTATCTCTTTCTTGGGATCACTGGGGAACTGGAATGGGGTTTAAGGCAGGGAAAGCCTTTATCCTTTCTTGGGATCACTGGGGGAATTTGAGTGAGGGTTTAAGGCAGGGAAAACCTTTATCCCATTTTTGGGATCACTGGGGGAATTAAGGCAGGGAAAGCCTTTATCCCTTTTTTGGGATCATTGGGAGAATTTGAGTGAGGGTTTATTGCAGGGAAAAACCTTTATCCCATTTTTGGGATCACTGGGGGAATGGGAGTGGATGTTTAAGGCAGGGAAAGCCTTTATCCCATTTTTGGCATCACTGGGGGAATTGGAATGGGGTTTATGGCAGGGAAAGCCTTTATCCTTTCTTGGGATCACTGGGGGAATTTGAGTGAGGGTTTAAGGCAGGGAAAACCTTTATAATTTCTTAGGATCACTGGGGGAATGGGAGCCAGGGTTTGGCTCCTTGCAGAGGCCAGGCAGGGCTGGCAGTGAGTGACCAGCACAGCCACTGTCACCAGTGTCCTGCTCTTCCCCTGGCACACCTGGCACATCCCTCAGTGGATTTATGGATTTCACCTCCTCCTTGTCAGCTCAAGGGACCTCGATTTCCATCTTGAAGCTCTCCAGCTCCCAATCTCCCTCATTTGCTTTATACCTCTCATTTCTGCTGCTTCCCCCTGTGACAGCTTCTGTAAATCAGCCCAGGGCAGGCTGGATCCAGGGGATGTGAATCCCTGTGCTTGCTCCTGCTTCCAAACTGCCCTTCCCTGCCTCTTCTCAGGCACTTGAAGCTGAAAAAATTGGTTTTGAGCAGAGCCTTGGAGCCTGCCTGCTCGAGGGAACTTCACTGTACCCTTGAAGAATTACCTAATGTGGTGAGATCCACTTGTCTGGTTAGCTAAGTGCTTTGGTCCTGCTTTTCCAGAGAGGAATTGCTGACTCCCACCAATGTGTGCTCTGAAATTGTGTTTCCTGGAATCTGCATCCCTTCCCAAATGCCAGAGCTCCATTAGATCACAGGAGGGGACATTGAAATCCCCCTCAGTTTAACATTTCCACCTGATAAAAATTCCATCCTTGCCCCAGAACTTCCTCTGTGACATCTGCACCATTCCATCCCTCCACAAACCAGCCACAACCACCCTGGCTGCTTGTTTGAAACCCCTCAGGGCAGCTGCTGCTGCCTGGATATTTACTCCAGCCAGGTAGGAAATGTAGGTCCTAAAAATACAAATAATGAGGCTTTCTGCCTTTTTTTTTTTTTTTTTTTTTTTTGGCTGGCCTGGGTGTGCATCCTTTTTTATTTTTATTTTTTAATTTTTAATTTTTTTTTTTTTAATTTTTAGAATTTTTTTTACTCCATCCTGAAAGAGAAAGGGCAGAACTCTGATTTAAGGGAATTTTGCTCCCTGCAGGGCCAGGTGTTTGGATTCACCCAGCTCTGGGGTTGTCTCCTGGGGTGAGGCTCTGCAGGATGCTGCAGCCAGCCAGGGAGTTGTGCTCTCTGTACAAACTTTCCATGAGGCTTTGAGGTTTTTTCCTTTTGTTCAGGGTGCTTTGAGTGTGGCTGTTCATTATGTGAATGGTGCTCTCTGTGTGTGTGTATATATATATATAGGTATTATATATTTATTTTTTTGTGTGGTAGGAGATATGTGTGTGCTCCTGCTCAAGGCGATTTCATAAAAATTTATAAAAATTTTCAAACATATATAAAAATATTTTTTTTAATTATAAATGTTATTAAAAATAATTCATATTTTTTATATATAAAGGGTGTTTGCAGCACAATGTTGAGAGAGGCAGAATCCCTGGAGAAGGAGGTGCCTGAATGGAACATTCCTGGGGAGCTGAAATGGGGAATCAACTCCTGCCAAAATCCAGTGCAGAATTCAACAGGCACCACAGGAAGCTCCTGGGACATTTTTGGAAGTGCAGGGCTTTTTGTCTTGTCCTGAGGGGTGAGGTATGAACAGAACTGGATAAAATATTTAAAAGTAAGGGCTCATTTTGTGGGGCAGGGCTGCAGTCCCTAAAACCACCCCATCCACACCTGACAGCACACACACATTTCTTTACCTGTGCTGCCTCCAGAGCAGGATTTTCCACGAGGTTTGGATTTTTCTGTGATGGCATCACACTCCCCTGCCCTTGAAAGCAAGGGGAGATGAAGAGACAGTGCCTGGCTGGCCACCAGAACGAGCGGTTTTCATTAAAAGTGTGTGAAAAGCCTCGCTGTTTTTCAGCAGTGATTAAATGAAAATATATGTACACACCAGAGACCTGATGTCAGCCCTGTGGGCAACACAGCCCGAGATGAGAGGCTGAAGAAATAAGAAATTGTCACTGATGTTATGAATTCGCTGTGCCCCCAGGTCTGGGGGTTTTCCTTGATGACAATTTTTTAATACAGCGCGTTGAAATCACTTTGAAGCTGAGAATTGCAGCTGGCAAAAGGGGGATTTACCACTCAGAGCCTGGCCAAGGAGGGATTCCTGGAAAACAGCTGGAAAATAAACTGGGGGAGCCTGAGGAGCACCTCAGGGCTCTCCTCCTTCTGATGACCTCAACTTTTAGGGGTGTGGGTTAATCTGGATTTTTAGCCCCTGGGGGTCAGGAAGGAGCTGGAAATTTTCAGGGCAGCAGAACATCAGATTTATCTCCTTACAGCTGTTGCCGATTTTTTGACCCCTTTGCTGCCCTCAACATCAGAATCAGAGATGCTCAGCAAGGGCCTGGTGAGATATTGTCCCCAGAATCTTCTCTGCAAGCGCAGGTCAGGGCTCAGGTGGGAGATATTCCTCACTCTCAGGTGTTCCTCACTGCTGCTCTTTTTAGGGCAGCTCAGAATTCCCTTCTTTCCCCCTGTTTCACAGCTCACCTTGAAATTCTCCTCAGAGAGCAGAGCAGGCACAAAGGCAGCTCAGGAAGGACAAGAGACATCCTTGTCAAAACCCTTGGTGTCAAAAATAGCTCCTGAGACATTTCTGCTGCTGCTTCCAGCTCAGTGCTGCTCATCCCTTCTGTCCTGGGCTTTTTGTCCTTCCCTGCCCAGCATCTCCCAGCCCTGGGTGGCTCCAGGTCCCTTCCTCTCATGTCTCACATCACAGAGTGCAGGGCTGCCAGATCAAACCCTGTAGTGGATGTGGAGCCCGTGGCTTCATTAGTGCTGGATTTACAGGGTTTAAAGAGCTCCTTGAAGCAGGGGAGGAGAGTGTGGGGTCACTGCTGCTCAGGGAAGGGGACAGGGCTGGCTGAATTTGAATCTGCTTTTTGTTCATTTTAGGGCAGAGCTGGTGTTGCCTTTTCAGCTGTCCCTCTTCTGTACCTCCTTAAATCTCTGGGGTGAGCTCTGCCCAAGCTTGATCCCTTTTCATTCTGCCCTTTCTGAACGAAAATCTGAGTTTGCAGCCCCTCAGGTGCTGGGAGCAGCACTCCTCTCCTCATTTCCCTTTGCTCAAATCTGCTCCTGACTCACACCCAGGCTCTGGATTATCTCTGGGTGCTTCTGCTGGGTCCTGGCCACTGATCGCGAGTTCCCAGAGCAGTGTTTGAGCTCAGGGTTTATTTTCCTCACAGACACAGTGTGGGTGCTCTGCAGCAGCCCCTGGCACAGATTTGTGCTCTCTGCACCTGGGGAGGGCTGGACTGAGGATGCTGAGCAGGAAAAAAACCCAAGGATGTGCTCAGGACACTTGGATCCTTTGCTCAGGACAGATCCTGGCCAGGAGGCAGCTGCTGAGAGGGGAAGGGACCAGCACAGATTTGGGCACAGATTTCTGCATTTTCAGAGGGACAGAGAAGGACCAGGCTGTGACAGCATTAAAAACCTCCCTGCTGGAGCTGCCCAGTGCCTCTGGACCAGGCTGGAAGGGCATTACATGTAGGGAATGCCCATTCTTTATATTAAAAATTTCCTTTCTGGAGCTGCCCAGTGCCTCTGGACCAGGCTGGAAGGGCATTAAATGTAGGGAAAGCCCATTCATTATATTAAAAATCCCCCTTCTGGAGCTGCCCTGTGCCTCTGGAAGGGCTGGAAGGGCATTAAATGTAGGGAAAGCCCATTCATTGTATTAAAAATCCCCCTTCTGGAGCTGCCCTGTGCCTCTGGCTCTCACTTCTGGCTGTGCTGGGTGAGGTGCTGAATGCAGGGATCAATACTTTAATCAACAGCACTGGTGTAACTTGCCTGAACTGGGAGGAAAAGAAGCCCAGAGATTAATTGGAGTGCAGGAGCTCCACTCTGTGAATAATTAAATCACTGAGGCAGGTGAGAAGGGGCAGCAGTGGGATGTGGCCCTTTCAGGCTGGAAACAAGGACAATTTTCACACTGGAGTGTGGCTGCTGCCCCTCTACAGAGGGAACTGGGAAATTCCAATTTAGAGGTGACCAGTGGATTTTTGTCACCTTTCCCTTGGCTCAGAGGATTATTTGTCACCCTTCCCTTGGCTCAGAGGTGACCAGTGGATTAATTGTGGATTTTTGTCACCCTTCTCTAGGCTCAGAGAATTGAGGTAACCAGTGGATTATTTGTCACCCTTTCCTGGTCTCAGTGGATTTTTGTCACCCTTCCCTGGCTCAGAGGTGACCAGTGGATTATTTGTCATCCTTCTCTGGTCTCAGTGGATTTTTGTCACCCTTCCCTGAGTTCAGAGGTGACCAGTGGATTATTTGTGGATTGTTTGTCACCCTTTCCTGGTCTCAGTGGATTTTTGTCACCCTTCCCTGGGCTCAAAGGCAGCCAGTGGATTATTTGTGGATTTTTGTCACCCTGCCCCTGGCTGCTCCTTCCTGCTCACCCTGGAGCCCTCTCAGTGAATTTTCCCTTTTTTATCACTTTTTCCCCCCCTTTACATGGAGTTTTCTCTGCTCTCAGTGTCCCAGACTGATGAGATCTAACAGGAATGGGAGCTCTGCATGGTCCCAGGGCTGCTGGAAATCAGCCTGGCCAACTTCAGATGCATTTTGAGTGTGGCTAGACTGGCACAGGCAGGAGAAATCCCTTTGAGCCCATGAAATCCACAGAAAGAAAGGGAACTTTTTTGGGGTTCAAGCATGGCCAAAACCATATAATTCTTTTTAAAAGGATTACCTGAGTGGAGAACTCTGTGGGGATAAGGAAAAAAAAAAAAAGGCTGTTGTGGAGTGAGTCAGAAATTTTCTTTTAATTTAAAAACTAAGGGCAAAACCTGCCAGTGTTAGGATTTTAATTAAGGTGAATTAAAAGCTTAGAGGAAAGTGGAATTTTTTGTAAATAAATAACTCTTAAAGCCTTGATGTACAGCATTGGAGGAGAGCAGAAATCCAGAATAAACGCAGCACAAGGGTTGGGTTTCAGTGCTGTCACAAGGAACTTGTCTGGCCTTTAAAAGGCCCAGACATTTTGTGATAAGGGATGAGATCTTCTTCTGCTGGCAGCAAAGAAATATTGGCAATAAAAATGCTCCAGCTGCTTTTAGACTCTGTCCCATGATTTGATTAATTCCCTAGATTCTATTTATTTGTCGTGATGAATTGGAAATCCCATTTCCCATTGATTTTGTCACTTTGAGGGACACTACCTGCACAAAACTGTGAGCTCTGAATTCCTCACAGCTGCTCCAGCCTCACTGTCCCTATCAAGGTGAATTTAGTTCAATTTGGGAGCTTTGGAAGGAGCACACCCCACCCCTAGACTTGTAAACCATCAAATCCCCTAAAAATCCGCACCAAGAAATGCAAAATCCCCTAAAAATTGTACGAGAAATGGCCAGAAAAGTCCTAAAATCAGCACTAAAAAACCCCAAAATGGCTCCAAAATCCAGTGGGATTCCAGGGATTTCTGAGGAACAAAAACAGGAAAATGAATGGGCAAAATTCTGAAGGAAATTGGAGTTAAAATGCCCTAAAAACTCCTCCCCTCCTCCAAAGCACCTCCAGCTCAATTTGCCTCCAGTTTTACATCCCTTGGGCAATGAGTTTTTCTCTGTCTTGGGTTACAATACAGGATGTGATAAAAAATATCTGTTCTGTCACCATCTGTTGAGGGTGGGGCAATGATCCTGATCTCTGTGGGAGATATTCTGCTAATGGGCATCCATTGAAACCAGGCAGGGCAGTGTTCTTTATCTCATGGGATATCTCCTGTTCATGGCCATGGTTTATAAACCAGCTGGGGCAGTGTTCTTTATCTCATGGGATATCTCCTGTTCATGGCCATGGTTTATAAACCAGCTGGGGCAGTGTTCTTTATCTCATGGGATATCTCCTGTTCATGGCCATGGTTTATAAACCAGCTGGGGCAGTGTTCTTTATCTCATGGGATATCTCCTGTTCATGGCCATGGTTTATAAACCAGCTGGGGCATTGTTCTTTATCTCCATGGGATATCTCCTGTTCATGGCCATGTTTATAAACCAGCTGGGGCAGTGTTCTTTATCTCATGGGATATCTCCTGTTCATAGCCATGTTTTATAAACCAGCTGGGGCAGTGTTCTTTATCTTTTCACAACCCATCCTTCCTCCACCCAGTCATTTTCTGCTCATGGCCATTGAGTCCCACTGTGGGACTGATAAAATTACTGCATCCCATTGGGAGTTGCTCCAGCCAGGGGGAAGAGCCCAACATTTCTTACCAAGATAAAAACAGAGGGTTTGGGACACTAAGGGAGCCCCTTTCTCCACTGGACTCCAGAGGAAAACCGGATTTCTCCACATCCCCACTGGAGCTCCGGAGGGAAACTGCACCTTGTCCAGGAGCACTGCTCCAGCTGAGCCACATCTGTCACTGCAGGAGGATGCAGCCACCATGGGATGGGACTGCTGCCAACACCCTGCCTGACGGGTGTCAGGTTGTACTCTGACTGTGTCAGGGTTTGGGGTTTGTTCTTTGTAGTACTGTATTTCTATTTTAATTTCCCTAGTCAAGAACTGTTATTCCTAATTCCCATATCTTTGCCTGAGAGCCCCTTGATTTCAAAATTATAATAATTTGGAGGGAGGGGGTTTACATTCTCCATTTCAAAGAGAAGCTCCTGCCTTTCTCAGCACACACCTGTCCTCCAAACTAAAACAGCCTCCCTAAACAAATTGGCCTCCAATTAAATCCTTGGGAAACATCCAGATAAAATTGCTGTAGCTCCTGTTTTGCCTCTCAGGGAGGGGAGATGAAGATTTCTTTGTAAAGCCCCATGCAAAGTGCAGCTTTTGCTGCTGTTCAATAAAGTTGATCATTTTAGTGAGGAAGTATCAATGCAATTTTCCACGCCACTGCCTTAAAGATTGGCTCTGAGTGGAAATGCAGCCATTCCTTCTTCTCTCGTTTGTGTGGGGGAGCAAACAAAAGGCAAGAAAATCTCCTGTTGTCTCCCTGAAAAACGTTATTATATCCTAAATAAATCTTGGAAATTCTGCCCCCAAAGTAGGCAGCACCACTGCATTTTTGCAGCTCCTCATTCCATCTGTGCCTCAGCTGAATGCAGAACTCAGGAACGTCTTTCCAGCCCATTACATTTCCCAGTGAAAAATGTGAGAATTACCTCTGATGCTCGTGGGAAGCCATCAGGATGTAAAACACCTGAAAATGAAATATTCACTTTGCCACCCAAGCCAGTAATGGCTGTTATGTTTGGTATTAGAACACATTAAGGTGAAGTTCCTGCCTAAGAAAGAAATAAATATAAAAAAATCCCCCAGCTCCCATCCCAGGAATGACAGGATGATGGGAGAGGATAAAATTGGAAAGTTGGGGGGGGGGGGAAATATAATATATTCACAGTTTAGATGACAGTGACTATAAAGACAGACTGAGCTTAAGTGGAAGTTGCAAAATATCCTTGGGAAGTTTTATTCCCTCCAGATTGCTGCCAGCTCTCCTGGAAAGTGTGTGTTTGTAGCAGGAGGAAAGCAAAACCTTATGGATTGAGGCAGCAAAAGCATCTCTGTTGCTGTTTGGTTCGTGGAATTGACAGAAAAACTCAATATTTGTAATATTTATAATATTTATCCCTTTTTGGGTTCATGAAATTAACAGAAAAACTCAATATTTGTAATATTTATAATATTTATCCCCTTTTGGGTTCGTGGAATTAACAGAAAAACCTCAATATTTGTAATATTTGTAATATTTGTCCTTTTTTGGGTTCGTGGAATTGACAGAAACACCTCAATATTTGAATATTTGTAATATTTGTAATATTTGTAATATTTGTAATATTTGTAATATTTGTCCCTTTTTGGGTGGGTCAGGGTGGGTGAACACACAGCTCCAAACCCCAAGAGAGTTTGTTTCAGGTTTGGTTTATCTTGAATCTTGGGGGAAATTTGGCTTTTTAAGGTTTTTTTTTCCCCTTTATGTGTGGTGGGATCTGCTCTGGGCTGGAACCTGCAGTCACCAAAATCACCTTGAGAGACTCAGAGGAGAATGGATTAAAAAATGCTTTAATTCCCTGGTTTTTCCTCACTATCCCTTTACTTTTTGCTCCAAAAACCTCCTTTCATCACTTAGGAAGGAAAATAATTGGGAAAAAAACTCCTTCAATCCTTTTCCTTCTCTGTCCCCTCCAAAAATCTGAATTTCCCTTCCCCACAATTCTGCTCATTTCAGTGTGAAAAGGAGAATTTCTGGGTCATTTTGAAGCCCATTTTAGGGTTATTTGTGTGGATTTTGCTCCTTTTTGGGGCTCTTTGCTATTCCTTGAGAGACAACTTCATTTTTTTTTTTTTCCTCAGAAATAAAAAGCTTGAGGCCAGATTTCATGGTCAGCAGATGCCAACAGGAATCCTCTGCTCTAAAGAGCTTTTAGATAAATGAGTTTTACTCCAGGTCTGCTAATTAAACAGTCTGGAGACTTCAAGGGCCCGGAAAGAAGGGGAAAAAGGTGATTAAAAACAATGCTGCTGATAATATTTAGGTTTGAAAATGATCTCCAGTGAGTTAGAGGGGCACCAGATGTTCCAAATGAGCTCAGATGAAAAAATCACAGATAAATGGGAAGCAGTGGATAACGAGGGGCAATTTTTTTTTTAATGTTTTCTAGGATGGAAGATTTGTTTTAAAGCAATTTTCCTGTCAGGAATTAAAGCAGGCTGGGTTTAAATGGGAATTAAAGCAGGGATTTCTCCTCCTGGTGTTTTTTTTCCAATTTTGGGACTGAGGGGAAGGAATGAGGATTTTTTGGGGGGAAAGTTTCAGCACTTGTCTGGAGCAGGATGTGGGAATGGGTGTCTAACCAGGGAATTTTGGCTGGAATTGGTGGAAGTTGGAATTTTTCCATCCAAGGATGCTGCTGGAATGATGAATTTGGCTTTTTCTGGTGCCCAGCTTGATTTGGTGCTGTCCCTCCTCATTTCCCAGAGCTGGGCTGGGCTCTCTGCTTTCCAGAAAGGGGATTTGGGATCCCAGATGGATTTCCCTGGAAATCTAATCAGGGAATTTTGGCTGTTTTTCCCATCCAAAGACACTGCTGGAACGATGAATTTGGCTTTTTCTGGTGCCCACCTTGATTTGGTGCTGTCCTTTCCCATGTCTCAGGGCTGGGCTGGGCTCTCTCTGCCTTCACAGGGAGAGGATTTGGGATTTCCCTAGAAGCCTAATCAGGGAATTTTGGCTGTTTTTCCCATCCAAAGACACTGTTTGAACCATGAATTTGGCTTTTTCTGGTGCCCAGTGTGAATTCCTGCTGTCCCTCCCCATCTCTCAGAGCTGTGCTGGGCTCTCTGCTTTTCCAGAGAGGAGATTTGGGATCCCAGATGGATTTCCCTGGAAATCTTCACCTCTCTGAGCCATGGGATGTTCTCAGCCAGGGGTGCAGGTGATTTTTGGAATTTTTGAGGATTTTTTTGGGAATCTCCAGCTCTCATTCTGTCACCTCTCCCTTCCTCCTGCACCTCCCAGGCAGATGCTGGGGATGAATTTGTTAAACCCAGCCTGGAAAGTGCTGTTTGCACTAAAAGCATCATCCAGAATTCCACTGGAGGCTTTTTTCTGTTTGCAGCACGCTCAGAAATTAATTTTTATTTGCAGGCTCGTGGGGGAAGAGCGATGAAAAGCAAACAGAGGGAAGTGCAGACAGAAACTGCATGAAAAATGTTTGGAAAAGGCACTGCAAGGTCCAGGCTGGTCAGAGAGGAAAGTCTGAAACTTTTCCAGCTAAAGAATCCCACCCAAGAATGGCTCTGAGGATTAATATTTAGGAGGAAAGCAATCAATTATGATGAATACTGAATTATTTTCTGAGTGTTTTGTGCTATTAAGGACACATAAAGCAGGAGAGGAGGTAATTAATCATTAATAATGATTAATCCAGCCCAGCCAGCAGCTGGATCCTCAGTGTGTGATTGAACACTCACAATTCAGCACAGGCTGGATTTATCACCATTATTTTGTTGTTCTTTGTTTGACAAACATTATCACTGGGTGTCTGTGGCTTCTCACTCAGGTGTGGTGGTACAGGCTGGTGGTGTTTGACGTGATTTATCTGGGATAATAACAACATTATTCCTCATCTGGAATAATCCTCATCCTCCTCACCTGGGATTTGAGGTGTCTTTAAAAGCTGGGCCATCCCCAGGGGTGACAGGGGGGCAGCACTGACACGTTCTGGGCTAAAAATCAAATTATTATTGAGAGCTCTTAATCTCTGCAGTAAGCACAACGTGCTCTGGCTGATTGCTTCCACGGAGAAAGTGAAATTATTTTGTTTTGGGTTTGTGTTGGGATTTTTGGAGCATCCAGGAGTTGTGAGGTGATAATGCAGGAAGGGAGAAGGGAGGAGAGGCAGCAGAGCAGTGGGAGCACAGGTTTGGGGAAACAGGAGAAGTGGATTAGGGGAGGGAAGGAATAGGAAAAATGAAAATTCCCAGTGGGGAAGGTGGCTTTGCCCCCTGTAATCCATTCCAGCAAAGCCACTCTGTGTGAATTTATCCAGAAATCCCTGTGGCTTCTGAAAATCTCTTTCCAGTGAATACATGGAATGGAATCATTATTTAAGTTGGAAAAGTTCTTTAATATTGAGCCCAGCCATAAACCTGACACTGCAATGCCACCACTGGCCCATGTCCCCAGGTGCCACATCCACACCTCTTTAAATCCCCTGGGCCAAAATTTTTGGTGAAGAAATTTTTCCCTGAAGTCCAACCTGAACCTTCCCTGGTGCATCTTTCATCTTCATCCTATCACTTGTTAAATCACAAAAAATATGATTTAACAATTTCTGCATTTCATAATTTATTTATCCACACATTACACGCTGTTTAATGGAAATTTGTAAATTTATTAAGGTAGATTTTGCTGATTTTTTATTTTTTGTGATTCCTTTCTCCTTTATCCCTTTAAATCTTGGTGTTGGTGGCTGGGTCTGGGTTTTAAACTTGGCTTTTGATGGCACAGAAAATTCTTGGCTTCAAGGTGCCTCAAAAAGTGCACCAGGCAAAGCTTTGCTGTGAGAAAAGAAAAATAAAAAATAGTATTTTTTAAAAATGGGATTGAGGAGAGGGAAAACTCCTGATTCTCCAGGAAAGGTGGAATTCCACAGATTTAAAACAGTGTAATTAAGGATCTGCTTGTTCTAGGTGAGGCTTCCTTAATAATAATTATTCAGAGAGAAAATGAACCCAAACCAGGCACAACCTTTGCAATCAGAGGTCATTTGAGGCCACCTGCTAAAACTGGCCACAGACAACCCTCCCCCTTTGGGATAAAAATGCCTGTCCCACCCTCAGCCCCATCTGAGATGTGACTCAGAAGTGCCAGAGATGTGTGGATTCCTTGGCAGCAGCACAGCCAGGAAGAGATCCAAAGGGAACAGCTCCAGAATCCCTGAAAAAAAAATGAATTTGTAGAAAAAAAATTGGAAAAAATAAAAAAAAAAAAAAAAAAAAAAGGAAAGGCTGCTGCTGATGTCCTAACACATTATCAGCTCAGAATTTTGTTGAGTTTGACTCCAACTCCTTTCCTTCCATCCCTGGTAATTCCTCACATGGAATGTATTGATTCCATTTGCTGCAGCATTCGTTCCCTTAAATATTTTTTCCATAATGTGGGGTTGAACACGTTCCTAATGGCTCCTGCAAGTCCTGTGTTTCAGTGGCACCAATAAAGTAATTTGGTTTAAATTGAATTGGACTTGGCCAAACAGAGAGTGGAAATTGGAAAAGGGAGCAGAGAAGAGCAAGGTTCTATTGGAGGGGAAGGAAAGTAAAGGGAGAGAAGGTTTTGCTTTGTTTGGTTTGGTTTTTTTTTTCTGAAGGGGGAAAAAATGTGTTAAAAAGCAAGGAGAAGTGACAAAAACATCAAAGTGAGGAAACAGCAGTGGTGACTCTGCTGTTGGGATCAGAGTGCACGGATGTGAGGATGTTTGGAGCACACAACCCCTGTGCCTGGCAAGGAAAATGCGAATTTTCCTGCTGAATTTCACCCTGCAAGGGGAATTTCCCGGTTCCAGCCTTTGGAAGGAGAGGGGAGGGACGTGGTGACAGCAGCAAAGTGACAGCAGCCTTTGCATCCAGGTGCTGCTTGGGATGTCTCCAGGTGTTCAGGCACCTTTCTTGACCTAGAGATGAAGCTTTTGATGTTCAATTTAATTTTTCCAGGTCTGGGGGAGCCCTGAAGTCATTCCAAGGCAGAGGAAACTGAGCTGTCCCCATTCCTACCCAAAAATCCCTCTCCATCCTTTCCCCCCTGAGGCCACAGCTGGGTCACACCACTCTGTGCATTTTATTTCCTTCCATTCTCTGCTCATTTTAAAGTTGTATTATTTTTTATAAAAATCTTATTTTAACTTTGATCTGATTGTCTAATTGACAGGGAGTCAATTATCCCCCTGAATAGTCTGTCACACTCTGAGCAGCAGGAATTGTCAGGTTTCTCTGTTGGGGGAGGAGATGAGTGTCACCTCTCCACCCTCCCCTTCCTCCCCTCCCTTTGGGTTTGTTTCCCCTCTCAGCTTTGTTTTATTGAGGATTCCATTTGAAAACAGGGAAGTAAAACATGGAAATGTTGGATAATGAGGGGGCAGGAAAGGCTGAGGTGGATTTCAATGGACTCCCTGCAGGAGGGGCTGTCAGGTTCCTGTTGGATTGGGGACATTCCCTTCTCTTTTGGGTCTTTAATGTAAAATCATTGGGAAATTCTGAGTGAAGGAGTTTTTTGAGAGTCACATCCCCAGTGCACCTAAACCAGCCAGGAGCTGTTTGTGCAGGGATGAATATGGCAGGGATGATTATTTGGGGATGAAGAATGGCTGGAAAATTCTCTTTATCCAGCCTGGAGAGCAGCATCCTTCTCCCCACGGGAATCTGGAGAGGAGGAAGCCCAGGAATTGTCACTGTCCTCTCATTTTGCTTCCTGGAGGGCACTGAGAGCAGCTTAATGGCATCTTGATATTTCCAGCCCAGGCAGGAGCTGAGGCCTCTCGGTTTTTCGCGGGTGCCTGACATTTGGGAGAGCAGTGATGGGATAAATGCTCTGCCAGGAGCTGATGAGGTGTGAGGACCTCCAGGCACAGCGAGATCACAGCCGGGCTAAGGGAGTTAATGATGGCTGGGGCACTGAGAGATGGGATGGGGAGAAGGGGATGGGGAGAAGGGGATGGGGAGAAAGGGATGGGGAGAAGGGGATGGAGAGAAGGGGATGGGGAGAAGGGGATGGGGAGAAAAGGGATGGGGAGAAGGGGATGGGGAGAAGGGGGATCAAGAGAAAGGGGATGGGGA
Organism: Catharus ustulatus; assembly: GCF_009819885.2. Taxonomy (NCBI): domain Eukaryota; kingdom Metazoa; phylum Chordata; class Aves; order Passeriformes; family Turdidae; genus Catharus; species Catharus ustulatus. Next base: position 4,624,634 of record NC_046248.1, on the reverse strand, counting down.
GAAGGGGATGGGGAGAAGGGGATGGGGAGAAAGGGATGGGGAGGAAGGGAAAGGGGAGAAAGGGATGGGGATGGGGTGAAGGGGATGGGGATGGGGAAAAGGGGATGGGGAGAAGGGGATGGGGATGAGGAGAAGGGGATGGGGAGAAGGGGATGGGGAGGAAGGGATGGGGAGAAAGGGATGGGGCCAGGGAAAAGGGCATAGGGCTGGGAAGAAAGGGGATGGAGCTCAAGAGAAGGGGAAGGGGACAAGGAGATGGGGCTGGGGAAAAGGGGATGGGAAGAAGGGGATGGGGCTCAGGAGAAGGGCATGGGGCTGGGGAGAAGGGGATGGGGATGGGAAGAAAGGGGAGATGGGGCTGAGGAGCAGGGGGATATAGGGCTGGTGAGAAGGGGGATATAGGGCTGGTGAGAAGTGGAATATAGGGCTGGTGAGAAGGGGATGGGGCTGAGAAGAAGGGGCTGGGGAAAATGGGATGAGGACAAGGAGATGGGGCTGGGGAAAAGGGGATGAGGAGAAGGGGATGGGGCTCAGGAAAAGGGGCTGGGGAGAAGAGGATGAGGCTCAGGAGAAAGGGAAGGAGCTGCAGAGAAAGGGGATAGGGAGAAGGGGATGGGGCTCAGGAGAAGGGGATAGGGAGAAAGGGGATGGGGATGTGGCTCATTCGGAAAAGAGACTGGGGAGAAGGGGATGGGGAGAAGAGGATGGGTCTGGGGAGAAGGGGATGAGGCTCAGGAAGAGGGGATGTGGCTCAGGAAAAGGGGATCAGCCTCTGTCCTCGCCCTGTGGGTGTGGGAATTTCGTGGCTGCTCCCCTGAATCCACCCAGAGCAGCGTCTCACCGAGGGATCTCCACTCCTGGGTGGTGTTGGAGGGGCTGTTTTAGGAGCTGAGCCTTTAAAAAGGACATAAGGGTGGCTCAAAGACAGGAATGAGCACTGAAATCTGTGCAAGGGCCTTGGCTTCAGTGCTCCTGACGTTTCCATATGCCTGGTAATTAAATTGTGAGTCAAGGGAAGGAGCCCAGCTCCTCTAATAGCAGGGAAAGGAGGCAATCACGGAACTTCCATCTGTCTGCAAAGATCCTTTATGGGGCAGATCCATCAGCAGCCCTGAGCCCTGTGCCAGGCTCAATTAGACTAAACAGGATCAAAGGGCAGCCTGGGTAATAAATATCCCTGCAGAACCCAACTGGAGCCTTCCCACTCACTGCTGGAAGGGATAATAACCATCAGTGAGGGGAGTGAGATCCAAAGCTGGGCTTGGGAAGGGGGTGATGCTTTATTAGGGACTAAAATTCCACATTTCCTTTCCCCAGCATTGCAGCAGGCTGCTGTTATTCCCTGGATTGCTTTTTGGAGTTTGGGGAAGGACAACCAGCCTTACATTGATTGTGGAGAGCTGGCCCAGGAAATTGGGAAGTGTTTAAAATGTGCAGGGGGTAATTGAGAGCTGCTGTAAAACCCCAGGCCAGGCTCAGAACCTCCTCTCCTCTAATGAGGCAGAAGGTGGACACAGATTGAGTCTGACTTGCAGGGAATTGCTTTGCTCTCCTGTTTTTAGGGCCCTCTGTGTGCTCGTGGAAAACCTTCCAGCAAAACTTCTGTGCCACATTTCCTACAGGAAACATAACGCCAGTTGTGTCTGGAAAAAAATAAAAAATAAAAAAAGCTGAACTAAAGCTTCTTCTGCCTCAACAGCAAATAAAGAGAGAATAAAAATACTTTAGTATCAAGGCTTGCTTTCCATCAAATTTCCTCCTGCCCTTCCACAATGATGCCACAAAAAGCACCTGAAGGAAAGGGGAATTTTCAGAGGAGCTGTTGTGTTATCTGAGTGTGGCACCAATGCTCCAGCTGCTCAGGAAATGCAGTTTTGCTGGAATTGTTACCCAGGGAAGCCTTGCTGGGCTGTTTCACTGCCTGCTCTGCTTTGATCCTTCCCTAGGAGGGAATTTTAGGATGAGCTCAGTGGCTTTGGAGGCAGATAACAACTGACCCCTCCTGGCTGCAGCTTGTTCGTTTTTTGTCTCAGGCTTCTCCAGGGGATCAGAGGCCACAGCCAAAAATGTCAAAACTTTTTCTGAGCAATTCTTGTGTTGGTGAGGGGTGTGTTGGGTATTGTAGGCTGGCCTAAAGTGGGGGTTTAGAACAATGGGATGTGTTAGGCTGCATTGAGGTGGGGGTTTAGGCTGGGCTGAAGCAGGGTGTGGATGAACCTGAACCATTCTTAGACCAGCCTGAAGCAGGTTTTAGACTGGCCTGAAGAGGGGTTTAGGCCAGCTTGCAGTAGGGCTTTTAAGCTGGCCTGAAGTGGAGGTTTAGATGAAACTGAACTGTTCTTAGACTAGCCTGAAATGGGATTATTGATGAACCTGAACTGATCTTAGACTGGCCTGAAATGGGGTTTTAGACCAGCTTGAAGTGAGCCTGAACTGCTCTTACACTAGGCCTGAGCTGAGATTTTAGACTGGCCTGAAGTGGGGTTTTTGATGATCCTGAACCATTCTTAGACTGGCCTGAAATGGGGTTTAGATGAACTGAACTGTTCTTAGACTGGTCTGAAGCAGGTTTTAGACTGGCCTGAATAGGGGTTTAGGCCAGCTTGCAGTGAGGGTTTAGATGAACCTGGACCTTTCTTAGTCTAGGCCTGAAGTGAGGTTTTAGACTGGCCTGAAGTGGGGTTTAGATGAACCTGGACTGTTCTTAGACTGGCCTGGAGTGGGTTTTAGCCTGGCCTGGATTTTGGGAACCCCTGATTTTGTTGACCATAAATATTTTTTGCTGCATCTCTTTATTTTTCTGTGGGTTTTTTTTGGGGTTACCACCCAACTCCACATCCCAGGGAAATTTCCCCCTCCTCTTCTTCCTCCCCAGAACAACAATTTAAAGCCAATAAAGCAAAACAAACTCAGCAAGTGAGCACCAAACTCTTCCCTCTGGCTTTGCTGGGCCCATCTGGTGCCTTTTGGCTGAGCCTGAGCTCTGGATTAACAAATCCCAGCCTTGATTTAGTGCTCTGGGAAGTGACCACGATCTCAGACAGTGGATAGATCCCAAATTTTGTTAAAGGCCAAGTGAATTCTGCCTGTGAGAGCAGAATTTATCGATTCAGCACACTCCTCTCTGAACCTCCCATTTTTCACCTTTTTTTTTAGCAATTTCTTTGCACTCTGCCTTTTTTCCCCACCCTGCTCCACGCAAATAATCACATTGGGAGCAATGCTGAGAACACATTAAACCTATAGATCCTACAGCATATGAAAATATTTACCTGGTGTTGCTGCTGCCTGTAAATATTGTGGCTTTTGGTGCATTTTTCCCCGTGGTGTTATCACTGTTTTGGAGCTCTGCCTGTCAACTCAGAGCTCATTTGCATAAGGATTTGCTAATTGACAGCTTTTGAGCTGCTAGGGAACAAGAAAAGAACTTATTTCTCCCCGTGTCAGCAGCAGGGCACTTTATTTTCTTACGTGTAGTTCAAAAAATAGCTTTTTTATTTATTTTATTTCCTTGGATTAAACGCTGCTGGTTAGCCTGAAATAATTTCTTTTCTTGTGATATTTGGAATTTCTGTCAGGAAACTTCCCCATCCTGCCACATCCCAGGATTACAGAGGAATTACTTAGGAATTTTGGGGTTGGTTTTTCCTCTAGCTCTACACTGGAAAATAAAAATATAACTCCAAATCCTCCCTTGTAGTGAATTTTTCCCCCAAAAATTATCTTTACACCCCTCCTCATATGCAGCATTTCTCCTCTGCCTGCCAGATGTTGATCATTCAGAAATGGATTTGAGGAACAAAATTCATCAGCAGCACCCAGAGTGTTTATCCAGCAGCTGTAAATTTTAATTATTTCCCTATTTTGATGTCCTGGTTGGGTTTTTTTTCCTTCTTTATTTAATTGCAGTTACCTTGTCCCAGTGTTTTGTGCTGGAAAGGTGTTCAGGGTTTTCCTGCTTTAGGACAAGGCAAAACTAATTAAAATTAATACAATTATGGGAAGAGAGGAAGAACCTAAAAAACAAAAACTCTCCCAAAATCCCAGCATCACTCAAATGATGGCCCAGGGCAGAATTTTTAGATGAGATTAAAAAACAAACTCAGCTTGGTCAAATATTTTTGCTCCTCACGGTTGTGTAATTAATTTCTCCAGATCTTCTGCTGAATAATCACAAAAATACTGCTTTAAAAGAAAAAAAAAATTGGATTTTTGAATAAAAGTGTGAGCTCTGGGTTTAGGAAATGTTTTATCCCAAAACTTGTGGTTTTCACTTTTTCATTTACAACTAAACAGGGCCTGCTTCAAATTATCTCTGTGGGGTTTTTTTGGTGTTTTAGGTTTTGGTTTTGGTTTTTGTGTGGGTTTTTTTGTTGTTTTTTGGGGGGGGGTTGGGGTTTTTTTGGGGATTTTTTTGGGGTTTTTTTGGTTTTTTTTTTTGGTTGGGTTTTTTTGTTGTTTTTTTTTGTTTTGTTTTTTTTTTTTTTTTATTCAGCACCAGTTTTGGAGCTGCTGGGTCAGTCCCTCTGCCTCACACCCTGCATTTACCCAAATCATTTCTCTGCTGTTGTGCCTGGGACCTATCCTGAAACACTCCCCCAGATTCTCCAGGGCTGTGAGGGTTTGATTTGTGAGTGTTTTTAACAAAACCTGCCCTTTGGAGTTCTGGATCTGAAGAGCCAAGCCCTGAGAGCCTCCAATAATCCAAGCCACACTTTTCCCCAGCGAGGGGCTGTGCAGGGAATGGCTCTTTGCTTCCCCCATAAAAGCAGAATCTCTCACTTGCAGCCTGCAATTTTACACCTATCTTAGCTGGGATTTATGGCACAATACACATTTATTTTGGATAGCATCTTTCACACAAACACTGCCACTTGAAGGCTTTTCAGAGGCAAATAAAAGCGAGGCAGAGCAGAGTACAAATTAGGGAGAGGAGTGCTCTGGAGGTGTGGGCTGGGGAATGCGTTTGAGGCTGGCAAAGGAAGGAGAGAGGGAAAAGCTGGAGCATGGGAGAAGCAATAGATTTAATTTGGAGGGGTTTAAAATGAGCAGCACAGCTGTGGAGTCGTGTGAGAGGAACTGGGGGTGAAGGTGTGTGCTTGGGGGAAGGGTTTGAGGATGGATGACGGCATCCCTGAGAGAGGGAGCAGTGAGAAAACAGGAATAGAAAACTGGAATAGAGAACAGGAATAAAAATCTGGTGCAGGCACACTTCCACCAGCAGAGCTGGAGCTGAGGCTCCTCCAAGTGTGGTGCCTGCTCCCCTGTGCCAGCTCTGATTTGCAATTTCCTGCTGAAAGGAGCTGGGGATGCTGCTCCACCTCCAAGCAGGGCTGTGGATGCTGCTCCACCTCCTGCAATCTCTGCTGGTGCCACTGGTGCCAAAATGAGGGAGCTGGGGGCTTCAACAGGGGAGTTGTCACCTCTGTCACAGGACAAACTGAGCCTTGCTGGGATCTCAAACACCTCCAGAAAGCTCTGAGTGAAGCCCCCCATACCCCATAAAAAAAAAAAAATCTCTGGGTTAGAAACCTGTTAATCCCTGATCTCTGGAGCAGGGAGCAGGAACTCTGCTTTTTAGGGATGATGTCCTGGCTGGGGTCTCAAACAGCTCCAGAAAGCTCTGAGTGAAACCCCCCATACCCCATTAAAAATCTCTTCATTAGAACCTGCTAATCCCTGATCTCTGGAGCAGGAACTCTGCTTTTTAGGGATGATGTCCTGGCTGGGGTCTCAAACACCTCTGAGTGAAACCCCCCATATCCCATTAAAAAATCTCTGGGTTAGAACCTGCTAATCCCTGACCTCTGGAGTAGGGAGCAGGAACTCTGCTTTTTAGAGATGATGTCCTGGCTGGGGTCTCAAACAGCTCCAGAAAGCTCTGAATGAAACCCCCCATACCCCATTAAAAAAATCTGGATTAGAACCTGCTAATCCCTGATCTCTGGAGCAGAAACTCTGCTTTTTAGGGATGATGTCCTGGCTGGGGTCTCAAACAGCTCCAGAAAGCTCTGAGTGAAACCCCCCCCATACCCCATTAAAAAAAAAAAAAAAATCTGGATTAGAACCTGCTAATCCCTAATCTCTGGAGCAGGGAGCAGGAACTCTGCTTTTTAGGGATGATGTCCTGGCTGGGGTCTCAAACAGCTCCAGAAAGCTCTGAGTGAAGCCCCCCATACCCCATAAAAAAAATTTCTGGATTAGAACCTGCTAATCCCTGATCTCTGGAGCAGGGAGCAGGAACTCTGCTTTTTAGGGATGATGTCCTGGCTGGGCTGGAGGTGTCCTGGTGCCAAAGCTTTGATCCCTCAGCAGCTCAGGGATGAAAGGGGAAGGTGGGAAAGGCCACAAAAACCTTGGAGGCATCGCCCCAGGGGTGGCTGTGTCCTCCTGGGGCTGCTCTGAGCGCCTGAGCCAAGTGGCAGAGCACAAATGGAAAATAATGAGGCAGCAGCCCAGAGTGTCTGGAGCAGGCGGGGAGGAATGAAGATGGATGAGTGTAGCTAAGAGACAATTTGAGAAGGGATAAATACAGGCAACAAGTTATTCACCGCGGCAATTTGTAAGGAGTGCTAAAAACCTTCAGACAGGATTGTTTCACATCGCCTCGCTTTCTATTTGCAGCCTGACAGTTCTCATGTAAATGGTGCTGATGGATGGCTGTGAACCATCCCTGGAGCTGCTCCTCTCTTACCGATCACATTAACTCTGCTGGGGTGGGGAAGGGGGTGGTGCAATGGGAAAATCCTGATTCTGGGTGCAGAGGAGCGGTGGGAAGGGACAGGGACACTGAGCAGGTGCCGTGGGATGGGGGGAAGCTGCTGGAAGGGAATTTGGTTGGGATTTAATGGGCTGAAACACAGGGAAGGATGAGATGGAGAGTTCTCCCACAAAGTAAAATGGTTGAGAAACTGTGGCATCTCTGGAAATATCCAAGGATAGAGCTTGGAGCAAGCTGGGATAATGGAAATGTCCTTAGGGATGGGACAAATGGGCTTTAGAGTCCTTTTCTACTCAGGCAATTTTATGATTCTTCACTTGGTGCTTTTCCTTGATCATGGTTATAAACTGGACTGACCCTCCCACATCACATCCTGGCACTGGCAGGATTCCAGGGAATGCCACAACGGCTGTAGCAGCTGGGGAAAAGGCAAATAAATCTATGCATAAAGATATAATCACATTAAATTCAGCATTTATTTCCCTTTCTTAGGAAGGAGAGGGAATTGCTGCAAGCAGCAAGAATGGACAGGAGCTTTGGAAAAGAAAGATACAGAAAATTTGAAATTGGTGTTTTATTGGAAGGCTTTGAGCCAGGTTAGGCCAGGTAGAAAAGGCATTTCCATCCTGGGGGATCAACAGAGAAAAACAAGTTGGGGGAAAGGAAACAACCAAGGCAGACTCAGCTTTTAGCCCCATTTCTTCCTCAAATATCCCACTTAGAGTTGTTTCAGATATAATAACTTCACATTGTGTGTGCAGCCTGGTGGGGATGTGGGTATTGGGATGAGATTGATTGCTGTGCCCCCTGCCCACCTTCCCCTGAATTATTTGGGCTCTGTTTTACCTCAGAATGGAACTTCCATCCCTCCTGCCCACCTTCCCCTGAATTATTTGGGCTCTGTTTTACCTCAGAATGGAGCTTCCATCCCCTGCAAAGTCCCAGCCAGGGACATTTTGCCAGATTGAGCCTCTAAGAGTGGCTGGCTATGAACAGGACTCTCCTGGAGTGACTTCTCCCAAGAGTCTGGAGGTTCTGCTCCCCCTGAGAACAACAAACTCTGAATTTGCAGTTCCATCTGCATAATGGGCATTTTCTGTGCTGGCAAATCTCTCTGGGGTGGGCAGTGAGGGGGAAATGGAGTTATTATTTATTTTTTTACCAATGATGACTTGTCTCTGCCAAATTCCCTCTGTGGCTCTGACATGAGCACAGATCTCTGGTGTGCCCATGAAGTTTTTTAACCCTCTGGTTGTTTCTGCCAGCACAGAAGCAATATCCCAGCAGAGAGAGGTTCTGGAGGAGGGGTTGCCAATTTTCCCTGTGGTTCTTCACTGTCCTTGCTCCCTGAATCCTGAGTTGTTGCAGTGCTGAGTGAGCAGTCCCAAAATTTGCTTTTAGTGTGGATTTTTCTTCTGCAGCCAGGGCCAGCAGGATGAGATGTCCTGGGACAGGGAGGAGCTGTTTGCCCTTTGTGGATTCCCTGCAGAATCACCTGCCTGTGACTCAGCATCCCAGGGATTTGTGTCTCTTCCCTCCCTGCTGCAGCTCTGGGGAGGGCAGCCAGGTACCCAGGTGTGCCTCAGCCTCTCCAGCAGAGCCCCCTCTCCTCCCTGAGGACAAATTCCAGGCAGCCTCTGGATTTAGAGGCCGTGGTGAGCTGTAAATCTCAGGGCTGGCATCGCTGAGGAGCTTCAACACAACTGGAGAGCTCAATTTAGGAGCCCTCCACTTGAAAAAAATCAGCAGTGCTGCAGAATTTTTCAGGCTGAAAACCAAACAGAAGCAGGTCTGCAGCAAAGGAAAATGTGAAAATTTTGGGTTTATCCTTCACCTCGAGTTGATTTGGACCAGGTGTAATTCTGTTCTCAGCTGAACTGATCGATTTGTGTGTGTTCAGGTCCTTCATTCATCTGAACTCTAATTAATGCTGATTTTAGACCCATTTCCACCTCCTTCTCAGCCACCCCATCTTCAAACCTCCTCTTCAAGGAGTACCAGGGTTTGGATTATAATTCATGTGATGCTTTACTTTGTCCCAGCTGGATTTTCTGCCTGTTCAAGAAGAGCTGTGAGGTTTTTGGGACCAGGGGAGTCATTCCTGGGAGATTTCTGGGATGTGGCACAGCACGTGGTAATTGCACTTCTGAAGGTCACTTTTATTTCTACCAAATAACTTAAAATGTGCTTTTATGCAGCATTTTGATTTAGGAGTGGAAGATTTTTGAGCTCCCCTGCTGGGATCAGTGATGAATATTAAATTAAATAAAGAGTGAGGGAGTGTTGGCTCTCCAGTTGGGGCTCTGGTTTTTCTGCCTGCTGATGTTGTCACCCTGGGGAAGAAGAAACCTGGATTGTGCTGATGGTTTGAGGCTGGAAAATGCATCTGGGGAGGGAAATATCCAGGCTGGCTCTGCCCCTTCCATAAATATGGAATTACCAGCAAAAAGAGAAAGGGTGAGAAAATGGGATTTATTTCCCTCTGCTAAGCAGGAGCTGATTTGGGACATCCCATCCATGCTTGGACTGCAGATCCCTCCAGCCCTTATGGGATAGAAACCTAAAATTTGATCCTTTTCCTCCTCTGGCTTCACCTGTTTGGCTTCACCTTTGCAAACTCCAATTTCCTTCCCTCATCCCATGGTTGATGTTCTCCTCCTCCCATTAATTGCATGATCTCAGTAATAAAAGTTTAGGCCTCACACAATGAAAACCAGGTTTTATCCCATAAAGTCTCCTCACTGCAGGGCTCAGGAGCTGCCCTTGCCTGGAATTGTCTTTCCTAAATCTGATACTCTCCTGCTTTGCTTATTAACCCTCTTTTTATTTTTCTTTTCTTCCTTCTAACCTCATATCCTAATCCAGGAAAAATTCTAGGACTGGTACAACTCTGCAACCTTTGGAGGCTGAAGCCAGAAAACCTTTTGCTCCTTTTTCCTGGAGATGAAAATCAGATTCCTGATTTCCTGATCACTTTTATGGAAAACTCTGCAAGTTTTTTTCCCCTCTGGTTTTTACCAGGAATCTTTGCCATGCTGCCAGTGGAGAGAAGTTCTTTATCTGGAAATAAGTGATGCTGGAGCTTTGCAGTCCCTGTGTCACAGCAGGCAAATTGACCTTGTGCTTCAGTGGTTCCTGTGGGCATTCCCAGGGGACATAGGCTGGAAATGTGTCACTGCCATAATTAAAATGCACTCCCTGCCTGGGTTTTTGTTCCTGCCACTGGTGCAGATCAGCACTGGAGAGGCAGGTTTGGAGCTGCAGCTCCTCCTTGCCTCACTCCTTACCACTACCATTAATTTTCATTACAGAGGAAATGAAATTCAGCCCAGGAGACCCTCTTTGATTCCCAGGGAGGAAAGTGTCTTGCTTTTATGGCAGGAAACTACACTTTAAACTGCTTTTAGATCAGCTTGCAGGCTGGTTTACACTTCCAGCCCCAGTTTGTCAGCTGCCAGGTACCTGCTGCTTCCCCTGGGCACCTTTTCTGTCTGCCTTTGGTTTCCTCCTCTCCATGCTCCAGGGCACCAGGCAGCTTCTAATTAATCAGGGTCAGGAAGAAAATTTCCCTGGGGAAAAGTGATTTTCTCTCCACCTGCTTGCAAAGCTTTCTGAGCTTTCTAGCTGGGTAGAGAGAGTGGATGCTGGTAAATGAGGTTTGTGCCTAAACCAGCCTGGAAATGTCAGGGCTTGAGCTCTTCCCAACTTTTTCTGGATTTCTGTGGCTTTCCCTGCCATTGGGGTCAGCTGGGAAATGTTGGCTGGTGGGGGAGTAAGTTTCCCAGTGGAGTTTTGGATTTTCTGTGGAAGGAGTGGGGGAATTTCATCCTGCTGAACATGGAATTCCCAGCAGTGCCCCAGGTGCAGGCAGGATCGAGGGGGAAAACTCAGGGATGGGTCTGGTCTGAGTTTCCACATTGGTAATGGCCACCAGGGGAGGCTGAGACAGAACAGCAGAATTTTTATCCTTCAGAGGAAAAGGGTTGAGCTTATCTGCTGATGCTCCCCATGTTCATTTTGCCCATCTCTTGGGGTATAAAAACATTTCTTTCTTATCTGGGGCACTCACAGCAGCTCAAAACCCTCAGCTGAGCAACTACTCCCAAGAGTCTGAGAGCAACAAACTCTGAATTTGCAGTTCCATCTGCATAATGGGCATTTTCTGTGCTGGGAAATCTCTCTGGGGTGGGCAGTGAGGGGGAAATAGAGTTATTATTTTTTTTTTTTTACCAATGATGACTTGTCTCTGCCAAATTCCCTCTGTGGCTCTGACATGAGCACAGATCTCTGGTGTCCCCATTAATTTTTTAACCCTCTGGTTGTTTCTGCCAGCACAGAAGGTTTTACTCCTCAGCACCTGATGACTTCTCTCAGTCCATCCTCTCTAATCCTAAAAAAAAAGGAAAAGGTCAAGTTTTCCTCCCTGTGGTTCCAAAAATAGGGAGCTGAAGTTTTCAGAGCTGCTCTCATCCCCCCCAGTGCTGAGGACAGGGTGTTTCAAGGACTCTTTCAGCTGCCAGAAATTAATCCCAAATTTATCCTTCCAACACCAAGAAGCAGCTTATTTGGAGGTAGAGGCAGGGAGAAACTTGGAAAGGAATTTTATGGAATTAAAATTTGGTTTCCTCCTCAAACAGCAGCTGCCCCAGGTTCTGCATTAGCACAGGGACAGATCTTGCAGAGCTTTTTGGAGGGAGCTGGAATCCATCCCATCCCAATCCACTGATCTCCCCTTCTGGATTCCAGCACAGTCAGCACCTTCCCCCAGCTCATTCTGGTGCTGCTGCCTTTGGGGGTCAAGCTTTGCTTTTTCCATTTGTTCTCTCATCCTTGTTGGCACAAAATTTTGGATCCAGCAACGTGTCTGGTCAGGATTTGTTTGTTGTTGTTTTGGGCAGGTTCCCATTGTGCTGGTGATGCAGCAGGAGAGCAGCTGCAGTGATTTGAGCTGTCTCCAGGTTTTGGGGATGGCTGAGTGATTTCCAGGAGGGGATGGACCGACTCAGAGGGGCAGAGGTGCTGGGGAGATTTGGGTGGGATTTGGGGGGTGAGGAGGATAATATTACAAAACAGAGCTTATAAATCCAGCACTCAGCAAAGGCAGTGCCAGCTAAAAAAATAAAACAAAAAACCAAAATGAGGCACCTCTGGCTTCTATCCTAGTGACAAAAAAAAAAAAAAAAAACCCCAACAAAACCAACTTTGTGCCCTGCTGCTGGGGTCCTTTTCCAGTTCATAGAACCCTGCAATGGTTTGGGTTGGAAGGGACCACAAAGCTCCCATGGGCTCCCCCTGTCCCAGGGATGGGAAATCCAGCCCCATCCTTGCCCAGGTGTGATCCAGGCTGGGAAATGTGCCCTGGGAAAGGAAGGAGCACCGAGGATTTCTTGTGAGAGGTCTCCTGGCTGAGCCCAGAGTGGCAGTGAGGGGAAATCTCATCCCCTGATACCAAACTCAACCTTTGTGGGTTCCACTCTGAGCAGCTTGGAATGACACTCCTGGGAGGGGCTTTAAAGGAAGGGGATTTTGTTTAATATTTCAGATTTCCTGAGGAGGGACAGGGAACAGGAGGAGGGAAAAGAGCAGGGAGTTTTCAGGGGGATGCCTGCACTAATTTGGGCCAGGAGAACACTGGGAATGGAATTTGCTGTTCTTGGGAAGGGAATTATCTGTTTCTTCCCATTCTGGGAAGAATAATGTAGAAGTTTGCTGCTCCAGGCATAGAAAATATTCAGGGAAGCAAAGCAGAACTGATACAAGTCAGGACAGAATAATATGGAATATTTGTGCCTTCTGTCCTTCCTCTTCAGCCCCAAATATTCCCTTCCAAATCCCCTCAGTGCATGAAGCTGCCCCCCACACACAAATAATTGATCCAATCCTCCTCCAGTTGGAAAAGCTCAGAAAAAAAAACCCAAACCATGAGAATTGAGTATCATTGCAGTGCCCCCACTTCCTGCACTGGAGCCCCTTATCTTTAATTAACACTCCTAAATTCCCTTTTCTCTCCTTCCCAGACCAGTTAATAATTCTTAGATCTCATTAATGTTTTTATTTTTCCTCAGCAAATTCACATTTTCTTCCCAAGTCTGACTTTTCAACAAATAATGAGTCTAATTTATGCTTGCAAAAACGAGCTGACCTTCACAGCTTTATATTGCAATTTAAAATAAAATAAAAAAGGGAGGGGAGGAGTGCTGGAAAGTGACTCCAGAAGTGGCTGTACCAGCACTCAGTTCTTGGATTTTTTTTGCATAAATTGGCAGATTTTGGCCCCTCTGGAGTGAGAACAAAGTGTCCCTGCAGCAGCAGCCCCACCATGAGTCAGCAGCAGCTGTCACCTGTCACCACCTGGCCAAAATCCCCACTCTGCCTTTGGAGGACGAGGCAGCAGCTGAGCACAGATGCATTGTTGGAGCAGGATGCATTATTAGAGGAGAATGTATTATTAGAGAAGGATATATTTATTATTAGAGGCTTAAAACTTGCATCCCACACCTTTAAATAGCTGGGAGGTGAGCAGAGGGAGGCTTTGGCTGCTCCACCTGGGCTGTCCTCAGCCAACCCTCAGCCAGGTTGGAGCTGTGAGTGTGCAAAGAAATGATCTGGGAAAAGCTGGAGCTGAAGGAGGTGGAAGTGATTTTTCCTGGAGATTTTAATAGTGGAACAGTGCAGGGTGAAGTGATTTTGAATTTTGTGTGCTGGGATTGGAGGGGCCTCAAATCCACTGGAGGGACACCTGGCTGGGTGCAGGAAAAGGTCTTTAAAAAAAAAAAAAAAACCCACACCAAAAAAAAAAAGGGATTTCCAAAGCAGCAGTGAGCTGCTGGGGTAAATGCCACTCTGGGGTGGCACCTGCAAAGGGACACTGGCATCCTGCTGTCCCCTGAGCCACCCAGGTGAGGTTTGTCCCCTCCTCCTCCTGCAGAGGCTGCTGCCAGATTTAATGCCAGCTTCATTTTATTTTATTTTATTTTATTTTATTTTATTTTATTTTATTTTATTTTATTTTATTTTATTTTATTTTATTTTATTTTATTTTATTTTAATTGTTCAGATTTAATGCCAGCTCCAGTTCTGCATCCCAGCCCAGGCATCAGGGCCATCAGGCTCAGCTCCTACAAATGGGGCAGTGGAGAGGAGCTGCAGTTTGGGATGCTGGGAGGGGACACTGATAAAAATTCATTGGAAGGGATTTTCAGAACCTGGACAAGCTGATGGTGAAATGAATTGTGCCCATGCCAGGGCAGGTTCCTGCAGAAGAATCCTGCAGAGGAATTTGGGATCTCAGCAGTGTCCAGCAGTCCTGGTAGGTCTGAGAGCAAATCCATGCACAGAGAGCATGAAAAGGAGAAGAATTTAATGTTTTACATCCCAATATTTGGTTGTCACCATGCCAGGGTGGGTTCCTGCAGAGGAATCCTGCAGAGGAATTTGGGATCTCAGCAGTGCCCAGCAGCTCTGGTGGGTCTGAGAGCAAATCCATGCACAGAGAGCATGAAAAGGAGAAGAATTTCACATTTTCCATCCCAATATTTGGTTGTCACCACCCCAGGGCAGGTTCCTGCAGAGCAATCCTGTCGGGGAGGGGTTGGTGAAGGAGCTGATGCCAAACCCCAAATGATGCTGCAGAGCTGAGGGAGATCAGAGACAGCAAGGAGGAAATCAGAGCTAACAGTGCCCGGGCTGATAAGAGGTGTGAGACTGAGCTGACAGGAAACAAGGCCGGGTTTGGGCTGCAATCCCAGCCCGGGGGGATGGAGATGGGATTCATCAGGACAGGCTGCAGCAGGTTTCACCCACCCCACACTTCAGTGTGTGCAGGAGAATTAAGGACTTTGCCTTGCCTAGCACTGACAACAGAAAGGGGGATTTGCTGCAGATAAAGTCAACTTGCATAACTCTGTCAAGGCTTAGAGGAAGGGGAGGAAAACATTTCTTCTTTTAGCAGCAGCTTTTCCCGTGTTTTCTCTTTGTAGTGTGAGAAGCCATGCTGCCAGTGTTGGGGAATAGCTGCATTTTTATTTTCTCTTGCATTTTGGTGCAGTATCCAACCAGAATTTCAGTTCTTGCTATGTTCCAGAACCCTCTGCTGGTTCACAAAAACACCCTTTGGCAATGGCTTGTCCTGAGACTTTTCCAGCTCACTGGGAAGAAAGTGGTGGAGAAACATCCCCAGGGCTGGCTGTGGGACAAGGACAGGAGAGGACAGTGCAGGGACAGAGATGAACTTCCCTGGGGGGAGGAAGGAACCAGAGAGAAGGGGTTTCACCACAGAGCTGGGTTTTGTCTCCTTCCAAAAGGATGTCTGCCACCTTGGAGGGAATGGTTTCAAAGGAGCCACCCAAAAATGTTCCTTCTGTTCCATCCCCTGTCCCTGCATGGCACTCACACCAGCTCAGCTCCAAAGGGCTTTTCCTGCCTTAACTGAGACAGATTTTGCAGGGCTGTCCTGCTTGGGGCTGTCCAGGCTCAGAGCTGGAGCATCATGAGGATGAGGAAGGCTCTGGGATCCCCAAACTAATGAGCTCTTGTGCAAGGGACACATTTTCTTTCAACTCAGCAACTCCCAGGATTTTTATTTTTCCCATTTTGCCGCTTGATCCATGCAGTTTCTTCCCCAGCAGGCACAGGGCTGGTGCAGCAGCCCCAGCCAATCCCTGATTAAATATTTCCAGCTTCTGACTGAGCAGGGTGGAACAGGGCAGATGTCTTTGGGCAGAGCACAGAAATCCTCCCCTTTTCCTCTGGAGGAGGAGGAATGGATGCATGAGTGGGCAGGAGAGCCCTGTGAGGGACTCACTGTGGGACAGATTGTGCTGCTCCTCTCAGGGCAGCATCCTCTGGCAGCAGCACCTCCCTCTGCTCTCCCTGAGCCTCGGGCTCCAGGAAATTCTCCTTTGGCCTTTGCATTTCACAGTGGCTGAGGATGACATTTCCAAAGCAGTCTGTGGAAATCAGGTGGCTGCATCCCACTGGGAGCTGGACTCGGGGATAACACTTGGACGAGCTGCTGAGGCTTTCTGTGCCTCTTCCCTGGTGAAAATCTGATTTTGGGGCTCCTCTACCCCTCCTTGGTACCCTCAGGCACCACAGGGGTTTCTGGGATTGGCTGTCCCAGGCTATGAGGATGCAGGGATGAGTGACACCAGCACAGAGAGAGCTCTGTGCTCTTTGCAGGGACCCTGAGAGATGGATCTGTGGGAATGGGAAGTGTTTCTCTGTCTCACTTCACCCCCTGAGCAGGGATGATGGATTCCCTTCTGCCTGGCTCCTCCTGGATGTGTGAAGCTTCCCAGACGAGCTGCAGCACTCCACAGGCTGGAAGAGCAGCACCTGTTTGTTCTGGGAGAGCGAAGCACCTAACACAAGGTCTGGGAGCAGGATGCTGCACCCCTGTGACAGGAATGCCAAGCAGAATTAATAATGAAGAGCCCAGCTCGTGCTGCTGCTGCAGAGCAGGGAAGCAGCTGGTGTTTGTTTGGTTTAATGGCTCACAGGAACACGAGGCCATAAACAGTTAAATTCCTCCTGACAGCTGGGGCTGCTGAGCTCTGAGCTGCTCCAGCACCTCTGCTCCCCTGCAAAACTCCGTGTTTTTCTGCCCAGTGCTTTGATCAGAGGGAGAACACAAACGACACCTTGATGATTACTCACATTTTCAAACACAGTCCAACAGCAAGAGCTGTCACCTCTCATAACCCCCCCTGGGCTGCCCTGGCTTCGTGTTCCCTCTCTTGATTTCTCACAGCTCTGCCTCACTGGGAGATGTGGATGAAGAGCTGTTTTCTGCTTTTTTTTTTTTGGTGGCTGGTCAAGTAATTTCTGATCAGTGAATAAAAACAAGAGCTGCTTGAGAAGTCAGGAAAAAGCTGGGGATCAATGGGATGTGAAGTAGTTTTTTCCCTCAGGGGGGCTGAGTGCTTCCACACGAGGGTTATCAGTGGATAAATGAGTTGAGGAGGTCAGCTCAGCTTTGCTGCAAGAATGGCTTTTTCCAAATCAGGCCATGATTTAATTAGACCCCTGAAACTGCGACAACACAGTGCTGAGTGCATGGATATTGGACAAATAAATATTATAGAGGCCACTTGCAAGTTGACTGAAATGATTCATAAATTAGTGCTAAAGTTGGGCAAATGGCTTGAGCTGGAGGAGAGACAGGGAGGGGATTTTGTGTGTGGATTCAGGATTAGCAAACCCCAGCAGGGGTGGGGCTGGGTCTTTGCTCCAAAGGAAATTTAGGGTGCAGCAGAAGAAAAGCTTGAATTGTAGATCACAACCCATAAGTGGGAACTGCTTAAAGCAAGATTAATTGAGATTCAGAATTGTTGTGAGTGCAGGTCACAACTCTGTGTTTTTAGAGCAGAAGTGCTGGGTCAGGGAAATATTTCAACCTTGTTCTGGGCTTTTTCACCCAGGCTTTGTGCTCTGCTCACTGCTAATTAAATGCCTGATTATTGAGGGTGGAAGCCCCCCTGTGCCTTCCCTGCCTTTGGAATGCTGGAGAAGGTGATTCAGGCTCCAAAAAAAGAAAGGATTTGCTGCAAGTTGGGGATTTCAGCCCAAACCCTCTCCATGCCCACACTCCAAACCAGCCTGTCCTGAGCAGGCTCCTCCTCTGGCTTTATCTCACTCCTTTGTCCTGAAAACCTCCTCTTCTCCTTCCATCACCATCTCCCTTCCTTCTCCTTCTGAGGGTGAGTACCCAGATTTTCACTGCTGGGGCTCCTGCAATCCAATTTCAGGGCAGTGAAACCTTGCAGCACCCAGGGCCCTTCCTGCTCCCCCCATGTCCTCTGTGCACACCTGGACAGATGGGGATGCTCTGAGCAGCTCCTTCCATTTTTTCCTCCTTCCTATAATCCATGGCTGCAGTGGCAAATGCTTTAAAGCTGCTGCTGCTCCATAGATCACCCCAAAGTGGTGAAGTCCAGTTAATAACAGCCTGGAAAATGCCATCAATCAGCAGAGGGAAAACATCTCCCAGCCAACTCCTTAGTGCCCAGTGAGGCTGTTTGTGGCAGAGACAGATGGGGCTGTGCTGCTTTGGGGGGCTTTTTTTCCCTTTTACACTCTCCCTAAGCCTTTTATCAGTTTTTTTCTGATCGAGGCAGCTTGCTTGGGGCTGCTCTTTCTTCTCCCTGCCCTGGAATTCCTTCTGTACTCTGAGCCAGATGTGTGCAGAGGCTGTTTCTGTCCCCATAAATGTATAATTTTACATTTGAGACAGTTCTAAGCGCTCCTGCTCTGGACTTCTACCCCCCCTGCCTTCCTCCTGCTCTCAGATCTCTCCTGTCCTGACATCATTTCTCAGCTGGGTCCCTGCACATCCTTTTATCTGTCACAGCCTCCAGGTCTCAGCTGCTGAATGCCACAATTGTCACAAACCAGGGAAGTGATGTAACACCAGGCAGGTGATTTTGCCTCCCTCCCTGTGCAGTTTTTTCTTCCATGCATCATCTCCTGCTGCTGCTGGAGCTGTCACAGGCTGGAGAATGGCAGCAGGGATGGGGAATTTGTGGCCCTGCCACAGTTTTCTGTCCATTTATATTCCAGTCAGTGGAATTTATAAGAGTGCATTTATATGCCAGGGGTCAGGGTGCCACTGTGCCAGGCTCTGCTTTCAGCCACCATAACGAGAGGTGGCAATGTGAGAGGGAAAAGAGGAATCTTTATTCAGGGCAGAATGAGGAGCAGAGATTGCCTGGTGCTGCTTTTCCTCTGAGAGGATGGAATATCCAGCACCCAGAGTGTTCCTCACCAGCTGGGCTGTGCTCTGTCCTGGAGGGACAAATGTCCTTGGTGTCACACAAACAGGGGGTTCTTCAGCACTGCCCCTTGATAAACGTCATGATGGACTCAATTTATTCTGAAGCCAGACTGGAGCCCCTTACCCTCCCTGGTTAGCTGCACTGAGAGTTATCCCTGTGCTAATAACCCCACTGCAGAGGTTAATTTGGGTTTTTTTTCCCCCTGGGAAGGGATCCCTGTGCAAACACCCCCCTGAATTCCCTGCGTTGCAGCTTCCAGCACTCCCTGTGCCTGCTCAGGTGCTGCTGCTCCCCTGCTGTCCCCAGAGCTGTGTCACAGATGGGATGTGAGCAGGGAGCAAACAGCCTGGCTCTGGCTGTGCTGGAGTAAACAAGGGCTGAGCAGATTGTGGGGAAGCGAGCCCTGGACCAGGTGACCCCTGTTGGGCTCCTGTCTCAAATACCTGCCAGACAAACATGATTTTCCTCCTCAGGGAGCTGCAGGGGCCATGGAGGTGCAGGACACTGTGCTGAGAGCCCTTGCAAAAATTGCTGAAGGTAAAAAGGGATAACAAAGCTGCTGGACAGAGATCCTGACGCTCCTGCCTTTCCCCTGCATTTATTTCTCCTTTCCCCTGCTCCTTCCCCTTTTTATTTCTCCTTTCCTAGCTCTGGGATGGGTTAATGGCTTATTAATGCCCTGCCTCCTAGCAGGGTGTTTGGGATGGCTCTGAGAGCACTCTGAGTTCTTAGGGGCAGGTTTTAATGGCTGCATCCCCTCCCTGCTTGCTCAGGGCATGGATGGTTCACTCACCTCAAAGAGCCCCCAGAAAAGACCTCCAATCTCTCTGAGTGCCTGCTGCTGGCAGCCAGCAGTGCCCTGATGGTCCAGAGGGGGTCTGGAGATCTCTGTGTGCAGGATAAATGACCACACACTTGAGCCTCTTAATTAAGAGCTGTCTGTGCCTCGGAGCAAGGAAACTTTGTGCTGGCTGTCAGTGTACAAAACAATCCACCTCAAACACCAAACAAGCCCCAGGGTTTATTTCCAGGCCAAATGCCAGCTCAGGCTTCTCCAGGAGGTGGAGAAGGAATTTTATCTTCCTCTCTCAAAGTCCATTCCTGGCTGGACAAGGTACCTGAGCAGGATCAGCTTGGAGGCTCTTATGGCACAGCTGGACAGGCTCTGCAATGTCTGAGTGGATTTTCTTCGGTTTGAATTAGGAAAATAATTAAATTAGGACAGAGCTGCTGTTCCCTTCTTTTGAGTCTTGTTCTGAACTCACATTTGCTAAGTGCTTGTTTCCATTAGAGCAGGTATCAGAAACTGAGGCATTAAACCCAAACCAACTTGGGTCCCCAGACCCTTCCCACAGCTGATCCCAGCAATATTCCAGCTTTGTTCTGCTCTGGGAATTGACCTCTCAGCCTGATGCTGAAACATCCTGAATCCATCTTGGACCCAGATCTAAACCCTCTTTTATCCCATTTTTCCCTCCCCTGTCTCTGGTCTCCTGATCCTCTGCTGTGCTGAGGAATGAGCTTGGCCATCACATTTGGGAAAAATTCTCCTGAACCCACCTGGCTCCAGAGAATTCCAGCCTAAACCAAAGCAGCTCCCTTTTTTTTGGCAGGTGACAGCACTGCAGAACCACCTGTGAATCCCATCTTGGCCAGATATTCTCATGTGACAGCTTAAAAATGCTCAATATCCCATGGAGAAGTAGGAAATCCTCTAAAATTCATTTCCCTCATCCCTTTCCTGACTTTTCTCCCAAAACCGTGTTGGTCCAGCATCAGGGAAAACTCTCCATGAAATCTGCACTAGATTTTTTGGAAAAAAAAATCTTTTTTTTCCCAAGGAAAACTGCTGTTGGTTGTCTCTGGAGCTCAGCTTTTAGCAAACATTTGATTGCTCTTTTGTCTTTACCAAGGCAGCAGCAAGGAAGTGGCTGAGCGAGTAATGTACTTGTCTGTGTCGTTATTAAGTAACCATAAATAAAGCAGATAATAAAAGCAGTCTTTTTTACTCTCTCTTTTCAAACAGTGACAGGAGCTTCCTGGAAAATTACCTTTTTACCTTTTTCCTTTCTCTTAGAGCACAAGTTAAAAGGGTTTTGGTATTTCTCGACATCTAATAAACAAGCACTTTTCCCCTCATTTTCCCTGAGCTGAAGTGGAGGTAATGAATGCATTTTATCACTGTTCTCCAGAGAAGAGCAGGAATTGGGGGCTCAGGGGATGGGAGGAGCTCTGGGTGCTGTGGGGAAGTCAGACATGGCAATTCCACCCTTCCATCCCAAAATTCCCAGCTTCCATCCCATGGAAAAGTTCTTTGGAGAATGATCCATCAAAAATGGGATGGAGGGAAAAAACTGCCTTTGAGATTTCCCTGCAGTGCAGAGAGAGGAAAAGTAATTTTGATGGTGTCCCATCAGGAGCAGGTTTTAGGGAAAAAGGCAGTTCAGAGAGGCGAAGTGGCACCAGAGGAATTCCTTAATCCCTTTTTTCTCCCAGTCAGGAATCCTGCTTCACGTGCAGTATTTAAAAATGAGATTTTATGTCCCAACATCACTTCTCAGCTCTGACTTGGCAATAAAAAGTTGCTCAGAAGGTGTTAAGGCTGTTTAATTAATACTGGATGGGATAAAAAGCCAGGATGGATTTTGGGGCAGGGGAGGAATCCCCAGTGCACTCCAAATCTCTTTTCTCTTCCTGCAGCTCCCACCTCCCCTGGGAATTTTTTTATCAGTGGGAACAGCAGAATTGGAACTCCCAGGGCTCAGAAGGGTGAAGCAATTGTCCAGCAAAGATTACTTTCTTTTTCTCCAAATGGAAATGCGTTTATGAGCTGAAAAAAAATCATTCCTGGTAGCTCAGATCAAAGAGAAAAAAAGGAAAAAAAAGAAAAGGTATAAAGGGATTAGGTGAAAAGCGACTGGGTGTTAGGGGAGGGCTGGAAAAACCTTAATCAATGAACACCAAGCCCAAGCTGATGCTTTTCCTGAGGGTTTGTGGGGTGAGGCTCTCAGGGAGAAGCTGCAGCTCCTTCCTCCCAGCCCTGGGAGCTCCTGGCAAACTTCCTGGCAGAGATTTGGGAAGACATGGCTCGAAATTGGGGTCACTTTGCTGGTTTTGTTCCTGTGGTGGAAAAGAGGATTTTTCAATGGTTTAGGATTTGTAAAGTGCTGCCCACCTGGGCAATTCCTGCTGCAGAACACTGATTTCTGATTTAGCTGCTGTGCCCTCCCAGCTTGGAGCTGCTGGGACACTAAAAGGTCACCAAATATAAAGGGAGTGATTTTAATACCAATAATTTCTTTATTTGGGGTAATCTGGGGAGATGATTGCTGCTCTCACAATGGAAATAGAGAAATAGAAATAGAGACCCCCTGAAGCCCCTGGGGAGGTGCTTTGATGCTGGGTGGTGGAGCAAGGGCTGCTTTTTAGTGCTTTGCCCAAGGAGTTCTGCAGAACAGCACAGATGTGCAGTGCTGGTGTCAGGTGAACAGCTGGGAGCTTTGCAAAGTGGTTCAAATTAGCGACAAGTGTGAGATATGAATGATTTCTATTTATTTATTTATTTTCTGTTAGAAATGAGCCCAGCTGGGGAGGAAAGGTGCTCCTTTTCCAGGTGTGCTCTCCCTCCACACCCCACCCTGGCTCTGCTGTGGGCACAGAGGTGCTGGCATCCCCTCTCCTTCCCAGCCCCCCAGAGCAGGAGGCACTTCCAGCAGTGAGTGACACTCTGGGAGGATGGAATGACAGCTCACAAACGCATCAGCAGGGAGCTGGGCTGATCTTTCAAGGCAAAGGGTCTGTTTTCCATCCAGGAGCAAAATTGTTTCCGTGTCCAAGTGGATCACAAGTGACAGGCACAGCCAGGAGGGGAAGGACCCCCTGCCCTGCCAGCAGGGAGTTATCAGGATTTATTTAGCTCTGTGCATCCTTCCAAACATCAGCTTCACAAGGGGAAAGTGGTGGCAAAAAAAAAGAAATTGAGCCACTAAAAAAATGTGCAGGGATCTGCCACCTGTCTGTGCTCCCTTCTCCAGGGTGTTCAGACTGAAGAGGGATTTATTTATTGGAATGCTTTGTTGTCATGTCTATGTTAATTGAATGATTTAGCCTCCAAATAAGAGCCCATTCACAGGAGAAGGGAGAGGTTTAGGGTGAGCAGGAGTTTGGTGGGAAGCCAGGAATTGTCACAGGACACTGGGGCTGGGATGAGATCCCATCAGAGCCAGGATGGACCCTGGGAGCAGAACCACTGCTGTGGGGCTCAGAGCCTGCCCAGGGGCTGCAGGAGGGGTTTGGTGGCACGACTGGGCTGGGAATGAGGAAGGGAGAGGGGTTTGTGAAGGGCCATGCTGATTTTCCTTCTCCTGGGCCAAGGAGGATTAAATGGCCAAGCTGGGCTCTCAGGGAGCCAAGCGCTGCTCTCCTCCTGCTGCTTTTACATCTCATTTTCCTCTGTGAAGCCTCAATCCCAGGGTGACACATCAGTCCTGGAGCCTCCTGTCACACAGCTGTGTGGGAATACAATCAGAGAGCAGAACTGCCAGTACTGCTCAGCTTGTCACTACCGATGTGGATCTGTTAGCCATAGTAGGCCACAAGCCTTGGCGGGAGTGAGTAGGCCCAAGCCTTGGCGGGAGTGAGTAGGCCCAAGCCTTGGCGGGAGTGAGTAGGCCCAAGCCTTGGCGGGAGTGAGTAGGCCCAAGCCTTGGCGGGAGTGAGTAGGCCCAAGCCTTGACAGAAGAAAGCGGGATTTTGGGGAAGGAATGCAAAATATAAGAAGGTGCTTGGTACAGAGTGCTGAGCCTGCAGTTTCTAGAGGATTTACGGGAAATATTTTATCTACCTGGCTAGCTTAGATGAGGCCTAGATTGAGCAATGTTATCTAGTTACATGTAAGCAATAGACCTTAGTTGCACGAGTATTATTGGTGCGCTATTTTTAATAACAATAGAAAAAGTATATAAACTTTGTTTTGTGGATCAATAAATGGCTTCATGGCACCTTGGAAATAATGAAGACCCTGTCCCTTGTTTTCCACCGCTGTCACAGCTGTGCTGCTGCAGCCCCTGAGCCCAGCCCATCACAGCTCTGTGCCTGTGTCTGAGCGGAAAAAAACCCAAACTTGACCTCAATTCCCGTGTCAGCCCTGCTGCTGAAAGGGCTGGGCAGGCACAGGATGGGGTTTCAAGTTCCATTTTAAATGGAGTGGTTAGAGGAGTCAGCGTGGATGAGCTCTGAGTCAGGGACAGGCTGAGCCTCTTGGCTCTGCAGGCTCCCTGTGACATTTGTGGGGCTCAGGGCATGGCTGCAACTCCAACATCTCCTCCCAGGACAGCACCGATGTGTCAAGGTCGAACAGCTCAGGGTTATTCTCATGCTCAATAACTCCCTGCAGTGACCTTGGGAGCCAAGGGTGGCAGGGAGCCCTTCCTGCTTGACAAAGCAATTTTTTTTAGACTGAAATCTTCTTTTTTTTTTTTTTTCCCTCCAAGGGGCTCCTTGGCAGTTTGAATGTACAAGGAGGGATGTGGATGCTCGTGATTATCTTGACATTGCCTTCTCCTGTGCTTGTGCTCTGTGAAATCCTCCTTGCAGGGAGGGTTTGTGTGTTTAACTGTTGCCTTGACGGGCTGAATTCCACCCTTTTCTTCCATCCTTTAGCAGGATCTCCACTGAGAGGGCTAAAAAGGGGCAGGAATAGGCAGGATCTCTGTGCATCTCCTCTCCCAGCTGGGATTTTGGGGTTTTCCTCACCTGGGAATGCATGTTGCTGCTGGGATGGTGTGGAAGGTGAGGTTATTCCACACACTTCCCCAAAGAAACCAACCATCAGAGCCACAAGCTGTGAAATTTTAGTTTTTGCTCGTGCTGCAAGGGAGGGAGAATGGAATAAAAAATAAAGGAGTGATAAGCACTTTTAGTGCTGTCCTAAACAGGCAGAGCCTGGCATGCTGGAGACAAAGCAGAATTATTTGGGGGTTTATCTCTGGAGCTGGAAAGATGCAGAGGGAAGTGAGGCAGGGAGCAAAACACGATTTAATATTACCTGAGATGAGTTTTACCTGTGCTGAGTGTTACCTGGAGCTGGGGAAGGCAGACAGAGGTGCTGGGTTGTGTTTTGGCTGCTCCTGGGGTTGTACCTGCACAGATAAACAACTGGAAATTTAAACCAAGGCACAGAGTCTGCCTCATCAGCATCATTAATGGGGAGATAATTAGCACAGCAAGGGTGTAACTCTATTTATGGCCCTGCAGAGGTGTATCCTCACCCCAAAGCACACGGGCTTTGTTCCCAGCCTGTGATGACGATTCTGACTTCCACCAGCATGAATTAAGACTAAATTAAGTCCAGTTATTTGGATTTACTTTTTTTTTTTTTTCCTTTTGCAACTGAACCAGCTTGAGAGCTGTGAGCATTCATCTCCTTTCTGGAGTAAATAACACAGTGACCACAGATTAAGGAGCTGCCTGAAGAACAGCTTTAGCTGTGAGTGGGGAGTAAATGTGTTTTTCCTGTTTCTCTGCTGAATATTAATGTCCCATCCCTGGAGCCGGGGATCTTTCTGCAGGAGCCCTGAGTGAGTGAGAGGGAAGGGGCTTGGCAGGGGTTTTATTTACAGAGTTGTTCAAAATAAACAGAGACATGAAATATTTGTTTTGGGTTGTTTTTTTTTTTAAACACTCAGGATCGCTGCTCCCCAGCAGGTAAAACAATGAAAATGAAATTTTGAGAGGTGTGAGCAAGGACAATTTGCTGCCCATCCTCCCCCAGCTGCAGAACAACCAAATTGTGCCCCAGGACAGGAGGCACAGCCTTTGCTGAGCTGAGGGATGATGTGGGGGTTGTGCTCTGTGGCTTCAAGTGGATTTTATTTATTTATTTTTAATGATCTGGGGAAATCATTGCAAGGTGTTGGATCACATCCCCCCAGTGCCCCAAGGAGCAGGGTTAGGATCCATCCACACTCCCTGGGCTCCTGCATGTCCCTCTGAGCATTCCTTTCCCTTCTAAAGCCAATGTATGGAAATGCAACACAACATTTAAGCCCTCAGCGCTTCTTTAATCCTCTCCAGCAACACAGGAGTCATTCACTATGCATCCCATAATCAAATTTCCCTGGGTTTATCTGGCACTTGCAGACCTCCATCACCCTTACCTGGGAGCAGGGACTTGTAACACCAGCCATGTCCTATTGTTCCCATTTGTTTGCTGAGCATGCGGGTGGAGAGGCATAAATATTCAAATATCCCCATTATAAAGCCAGGCCTCCACTGATAAATGATGTATAAAATCAATTTACAACCCAGGAATAAAAAGCACCCATGAAGTGGTTGCTAGCTCCAGGTACTAGAAAATTATTCCTCCATAACTTGCTCTGACTGGAACTCATTACACACTCTGTCCATGGAATGATTTTGTTGTTAAAAACTCTGTCATTCAGAGCTTATTTATTCCCTCTCCTGGAGAGGAATCCTGGAGTGTGGAGCTGGGCTCTGCTGCTGTTGGGCACTGCCAGCCCCTCACGCCTCAGTGCTCAGCAGAGTTTGGGAGAAGGGCAGGATGGGGAGAACCAGGAGCTGCTGATGTCTCCTGAAGCTTTGGCACCTGCACGTTTAACCTCAGACAGGTGAAGTGTCCCACTTCTGTCTGATTATGCTCAATTGAACCCCCTGGTCACGCTCACCAAAAGGAAAATTTCCCTGCCAAGCAAATAAAACCTCTCCAGGTTTGTGTGAGCACTGCTTTTCCTCGTGGTTTCCATTTTGGGAAGGAGCAACAGCAACACAGACTTGAGAAATCTGGAATAAAAATATCTTCCTCCCCTAATACACAGCTAAGGTGTTAGCTTTGTTGTTAGTTCTCCCACAAATTTTCTGGGTCTAAAAAGAAGAAAAATGGTTTGAAGGGAAATTTGTGCCACCAGCTGTGTATTGTCTCAGTGCTGATGGGTTTGTGCAGGGTTTTGTGTGTCAGAGCACCTGGAAGAACCCAAAAGGAAGAATTTCCTGTGCTCTGAGGGTGGCTCCTGATGTCCAGCTGTGCTGCCAGAGGGAGGCTTCCCATGGCAGTACAAAGGGACAAAACCAAAACCAGTGTGAGTCAGCAGAGCATCCTCAGGGTGGGTCCCACCAAACAGAGCTGCTGGATTTCTGACAGGTGAGAGCAACGTTGGGTTTGTCTTTACAAACCAGCTGTGGGTCTGCTGGTGGGTAAAAGAAACAATGGGGTGGAGTCCACTCAGTGATGAATGGAAAAAAGATGTTTGCCTTTACAAACAAACTGTAGGTTTGCTGATAGATGAAATTGGGTATTGGAAGATGAAAGAAGCCATGGGGAAAAACTATGGATTCTATAGGAATTAAAAATTAAAAGGGAGGGTTCTACATCAGAGGGGAATCTCAGGTATCAGTGTTTGGGAAGTCTGGACCTCTCAAGTACCTCAGCAATGGGGACAGAGAGAGGGAAATTGGGATAAAAAGGAGGCTGAGCCTCCAAAAATCTGAGAGATCCCAGGAGATGCCCCATGGCCTCTCCCTTTATTGGAATAAAGCAAAAAGGGACTCCTCTGCCTCCTTTTTGGACATGAACCTCTGGTGCTTGTGGATTCATTTCCTGACACAGGTGAACACATCTGCCTGCTGTGGGGAGCAGTGCTGCCAGAACTTCCTTCTTTTCCTCCCAGGGCTCGGTACCAGCTGCATTTTGATCAAGGAAAACTTTCCTGAGCTGGAGGAGAGGCTCAGGAGCAGCATCCCTGGAGGAGGGTGCTTAAAGCAGCTCCCCAGGGATGGATTATTTTGGTCCTCAGCTCCTCAATACCTTCACTAATGACTGAGCTGATGATCCATGTCCTCTGCTGGGCTGGCTGCAGGCGAGCTAAAGATTTGTGATGTTGCAAATAATGCAGTTATTGTTATAGCATCGGGCAGGCTGCCTGCTGAGGTGGCCACTGTCCAACAAATCACAGCTCAGAGCATCCAGTGCTTCTGGAATTGAGATTCCAGGCTCTGGAAGCTCAGGATTCTGCCAGAGGTTGGCCCTGCTGTCCTGCTGGGTGTTGTTTTAACTGCAGCTCTGCTTGCTAAATAAATGCTGTTCAATGCTCAGAGTCTCCCTCCACAGCAAGGGATTTAATCACACCCCGTTTGGAATCAGCCTGCAGAGCTAATCCCAGTCTAAACCAGTGTGAGCAAAGAGAGAATCCAGCTCCCTGAGACTTCTTCATTCAGAATGTTGGCACCTCTGCAGCCTCAGGAGGAAGCAACACCATCCATGGCTGTTTTTAGGGATTTTGATGTTGAGTTGGCAGAAATCAACCTGGTGGCTGTGCAGAGAAAGTTCCAGCAGCCACCTGGCCAGTGGCAAAACTGGTGTCTCTTACTGCTTGTTTATAGAATTTAAAAATAAATAAATAAAATAAAATAATAAAAATTCATCATAAAAGCAGCAATAAAGAGCAGTGAATGAAATGAAGGCAGGCTCCTCCTCTCTGGGCTGTAGCTGCAGGGTTCTAGAGCACGAGGCAGGAGCTGCTCACACAAGGAAATGCCATTTTTGGGTCCATTTTTGGGGTAGCCAAGGAAGGAAGGGCAGGGAGAGCCCAGGTGGGTGCAGAGCTGAGGTTCCTGGGCTAAACCCTGTCCCTGAGCTCTGCAGAACACAGTCAGAGGGTGAATAACACAAAAATTAAACCCCACTCTTCCCTGGGGGTGCAGCTGGTTCTACCAGCTCCTGCATCACTGCTGAGCTCCTCAAGAGCCACAACTGCCCCTCCAAACTCTTTTTTTTCCCCTTTTTTCTCCTCTGAGGCAGGGGTTGGTGGCGTTCACCTTGTTAAAAAGCCATTATGCTGTAAAACAATCTCTCTCTTAATAAGGAGATTAATTTAAAATGCCAGAGACAGAGCCATAAAAGCTCCTGGTGGGTTGTTACAAGCTCTGAGCCCTTTCCCTGCCGTGCCAGCAGGATGAGGATTCTCCCCAGCCCCTTCCTTCCTCCTGAGCCCTGGAACTCGTATTTTACACCAAGTACCCTGCTTGAAAAGGTCAATGGCTGATGTTATTCATGGAAGGGGGAAAAGGAGGAGGGAGCAGAGATCTTCCAGCTTTTTGCTGTGGAAGATTCCCTCAGTTCTGCTTTGGCACCTGCTGGGAGGAAGCAGGAGTGGGGTGTTCAGTAGTGCTTGGGAAAAGGTGATTTCAAAGTCAGCCCCAGCCTCTGCCGTGCAGAAAAACTGAATTTCCAGCAGGTTCCAGTGGGTTTGGGTTTGTAGGGGTGTCCAGGCTGAGTGCTGGACAATTCCAGAGCTGCTCTGCTGTTATTTAGTGCTTCTTAATGCTGCATCTAAATTAATCCTGAGCTGGGCTGAGCCACCTGCCTGGGAGCTCTAGACAAAATTCAGGGGAAAGGATTTGCCCAGTTTTAACTAAAGGCACTGAGGGACACAATCCATGTTCTTTTCTGGAAAAAAAATAAATAAAACTTCATGTTCTCCTTCCAGCCTGAATTTCTTCAGCTTTAAGCCCCCCGTTTTTGTTCTGCCTTTGGCAGATTAGAGAGACCTTTACAGTCTCAGGGTGGGTTAGAAAGACCAACAAAGCCCTTTATTCTGTCAATAGGCAGATAAAGCCCGGCTTTGGTGTGAAGTTCAGCTTCTTAAGGCTGAGACTTATTGCTCTGAGTGTGACTCTGCTCTGGCCTTCCCTCCCTGCTGCTGTTTCTGAACTCCAGGGCTCTCTCTGTGCTGGCTGGGGGGTTTGGGGGTGTCATTCTGCAGCCAGTATTTACCAGAGAAAAGTTTTCTGAGTTAGAGACATCCCTGAGGAATGTTTGGGTTCCTGGGGTTCCTGGCAGCTGCTCACCCCTCAAAATTGAAGTTCAGGGAGGGTTTTCAGGGCAGGCTGGGGTAGCCCAGCATCATTTCCTGCATCCCACAGCCCTGACCAGCTCACTCAGCAGCCTCGTGCTGCCATTCCCACATCCCCCCTCCTGGACTGAATCCCAAAATTCAGCCAATTCTGGAAGAGCAGGAGAGAGGGGCAGGAGCCACCTCACAGAGGACATCAGAAAACCCCAAAATCCTGTTTGTGTTGGAGCCAGGAGCAGCCAGGAGGGTGAGGAGGGAGATGAGATGTGGGGGCTATGGGGAATTCCCATCCCTGCCACCCCTGCAGCTCTGGGACACCCAGGTGACAATCAGCAGTGTCTGATGTGTGATGGAACACCAGAGCAGGCAGGGAATAAAACCTAAAACCAGGCAGAGATGGTGCTCAATGACAAATATTGAGTGTTTGTAGTCAGCCCTGCTGTCCTGTCCAGCCCCAGCTGAGTGCTCTGAGTGCAGACAGGAATTAAAGGCCAGGCTGTGAAGGCAGAGGAGTTTTGTTGATTTGCCACTTGTCCCTTTTCTCTCTCTCTTTTTTTTTTTTTTTTAATGTGAGTGTTTTCAATTTGATTGCCATGTCCTGCTTGCTCATGAGCTCTGTGCTCATCCCTGCTTTCCTCCCAGCTCAGGGCTCTCCTGTGAGCGCTGGCTTGTGAAAAAAAAAAAAACCCAAATTCACCCTCCTAAGCTCAATCAGACACAGTATTTTTCAATCTCAGAGTTATTTAGACTTTATGTGTCCTCGGCAAGTCGCAGAAACGCTCAGAATGAGGTTGGATGGCTCAAGGGCTGAGGGAAGAAGAGGTGAATAATTCCCGTGTTTGATCCGGAGCTGGCTTTGTCCCTGTTTGTCAGCGGTGATCGATGTCACCCGCTGCTCTCCATTGTTATTCTCTTGTTGCCTGTCACACTCACACCTTCCTTTGAATCCTGCTCTTGTCTCTTTTCCCTCTTTTTTTCCCCTCTCCTGACACCGGCTTGTGAGTAATTTACCTATGACAATGGGAGACTAATTCTGTTGTTCTGTGGAGGGAAATTGAATCTGGGGCTTGAGAGCTGGGAGAAATCTTCAGATGGATCTGGAGCCCTGGAAAACTCCGTGTTCCATTCCCTGCCTTGTCACACTGCCTGCCAGATTAAGTCATTATGAAGGGCAGGGAGGAGGAGAAATGAGGGGGAAAAATCCCCACAGGAGCTGGACTGAGAGATGGAAGGGAAAGGAGGAGAGGACAGGAGAAGGAAGAGCAAAATTCAGAGGAATGAAGGAGATGGCAAACAGTGAATGGAGATGATGGAGTGTTCAGCTGTTGAGCATTCAGTGAAGCTCAGCCAGGCTCAGGCAAGGCTTTAGGCTGTTCCTAAATGCCCAGCAGAGCAGGGGACAGTGCTGGAGAGTGGGACAGCCCTGCAGAGCCAGCCTTTGGTCCTTGGGATGCTCCACATGCTGCTCTGCTGGGCACAGAGAGCTGGCACTGCTCACCTCTAAAAATTGAAATCCAGGGAGGTTTTCAGGGCTGGGGGAGCATTTCCTGCATCCCACAGCCCTGACCTGCTCCCTCAGCAGCCATTCCCACATCCCCCCTCCTGGACTGAATCCCAAATTGCCAATTCTGGAAGAGCAGGAGAGAGGGGCAGGAGCTGCCTCGTGGAGGTGGAGGACACCAGAGATGCTTTGAAAACCCAAATGCTGAGCTCAGGCTGCTTGGAGCCAGGAGCAGGGATGGGCTCAGCCACTCCATGAGGCTCCTGTCCCTTCCTGAGGAGCAGGAGCTCATCCCTGCAGCTGGGAGGAGGCAGAACGTGCCCCATGTGTCACCTCCCATTTGGCACTGCCTGTGACACCCAGCAGAGTGACCAAGCCTCAAGCTGGGCCATCCCAGCAATGGGAGCTGAAATTCAGGGGCTGGGAGGCAAAAAGCACAGAGCAGGTGGAGTTTTGTCACTGTGTTCCCCTCAAGAACTCCTGCATGGTGTGGAATTCCCTTTGGCTCCTCAGCCCTGTCTTGGGGAATGTCAGACTTTACAGAGCCCTGCTTGGTGTGATCTGAGTCTGTTCCTTGGCACAGCTTTGCTCCCAGCCCTTGTGGAGATCCCACAACTCCTCTGTGCCCAAGGACTGCCAGCTCCACCCCCCTCAGCATCCCCAGCCCCTGATGCTGCTCCACTATTAATTGCCTCGTGTAATCTCCGAGATTGTTATTTATTAATAGATTGTTCTGAGCCTAGCAAAGTTCATTATTTAAAGCAGGAGGCTGAGAGAGATCCAGAGGAACAGATGGATGCATGGAAGTATCAGAAGAAGGAGTAGTTAAAATTCCAGGCATGTGCTGAGCCTTGACAAAGGATGGAAAACAGAATCAATCATCATTATCTCGGAGAAAAGCCATCAGTCTGTGTTTAAAATAAGCACTTTGGGTATTAAGCCCACGATGCCAGACTTTGCAAGAGTTTTGCCTGGTAGCTGCAGACCTTGGGGTTAGAAGCAGGACTGGGGAGCACAAGAAAATAGATATTTAGGCATGAAAATGCAAGGAGAGATGGTTTTATGTCCACCCAGTCCTGCCTGGCTGAGACAAAGGTTTCTCTTCATGGCTCTGGTGGTAAAGTCACCCAGTAGTGCTGTTAAAGCCTTTTAGATGCTAAGGACTACTCTGGCCTGGAAAAAGACCCCTGATATTTACCCTAAAAAAGGAATTTCCTCTCTGGAATGATCTGGTTCCCACCAGACTGCCTGAGCTGGGCTCTCAGTGCAAGGTGCCAACAGCAAGGAAGGGAAGTGTCCAACAGAAATCAGGAGAAATTTGGGAGCTAGGAGGGATTTTTGAGTCAGCCAAGCCTTGAAAATGGCTAAAACCAACCACAGAGAGGCAAAGCCACTGCCACACTGAGCTGATGGCAAAGATGAGACTCAGATTTAGGGCTCTGAACCCCCAGACCAGTCTCCAGCCCCAGCTCCCAACGTGTTTTCCTCTGCTCAGCCGGATTGTTCTGGTACTTGCCAGCACAAAAGCTTTCTTCCCACAAGCAATAAAATAATATCAGCCATCATCTCCGTGCTGGCCCCCTGCATGTGAAAGCAAAGGTCAGCTCTGTTGTGAACTCTTGCTAAAATGGCTCTAATTGCATCCAATTTTCCAGACATGAATTTATCTCCCATTAGCAGACCCTGGAATACTCAACTCTAATGGCCAAGCTGCTGCTCTGAGCTGCCTCTCAGTAATTGGTTAATAGTGGGGCTGTTTGGTAATAGGTAAACAGGTCTTTTTTCCTCTAAATTTAAAATTTATATCATGGCTTTTCCTCTGAACAAGGTTATTTCTGGCCGTGCCCTGGCTGTGCTTTTATGCTGAACTCACCACGTGTTCCTGGGCTGTTGCAGCATCTCCTTCCTGCCCTCCTGGGCTCCAGAGGGAATATTTGGGATCCTTTGGGAGGTTATTTCACCCTCCTACAGAGGAGCACAGCACGCTCAGTTTGTCTAAACACCTTTTTTTTTTTTTTCTCAGAACCCACCTTCAGCTTTCTCCTGAACGCTGAGATTTGCTGGCATGGCACCTGGCAGGCAGTGCCACCTCTCCCTCCCCCTGCCAGCACTTCTCCCTTGGAGCCTTTCGAGGTTTTTAACATTCCCTGAGTCCTAAAGGGCTCTTCTTGCACTGGAGATCATCTGGTAATGGCTGGTTTCACTTCTCTCCTCTTAACCCTCTCATCCCCTTCGTGCCTGCCTTCCCTTTTCACAGCAGAAAATGAAGCTCTGTGTTCTCCACACAGCAAAGGGGCTGTGAGGATTTCTGCTCAGATCCTTCCAGAGCTGCTGGAAGAATTCAGGTTTTAGATGTCTCTTTGTGGGACATTCTGCAGATCCCAGCAGAGGAAAATGATGGCTGGGCAGGTGGGAGATGAATCCTGAAAGGTTTGGTTGATATTTCCTTTCTCAGTCCTTGTTTGGGGCAAAACTGCCCCTGGTTTTCTTGAGTTTGGTCTGGGGTTGTTCTTGCTTGGGATGGAGCAGCAGAGAAATAATCCTGGGTTTTGTGAAGGATGTTTAGATCACCCCATTGTGCACTGGTTCTGTAGAGGGACAGAGCAGCTGGGGCTGCCCCTGGATCCCTGGAAGTGTCCAAGGCCGGGCTGGAGCAGCCTGGGACAGTGGGAGGTGTGGGATGATCTCTGCACCTTCCAATCCACTCCATGACCCAAAACCCTTCCTGTTCCCTGGTCTACAAGAGGAGCTGGCACTGAACAGGACTTGCTGGAGCTGCCACAAATTCTTTAGCAAAGAGAATTTCAGTTATTCTGGTGAAGGTGTAAAATGCTCCCATCAATCTGTCCTCTGTGAAGTCTCATCCCACCACCTGAGGGGTAAGAAATTCAATTTTCAATCACCAAACCCTGACTCTTCAGCAGCTCAAGCACCCTTGCAGATTTTATTGCTGCCTGCACCACCAGCCTCCCTCTGCCCACTCAGCCCTCCCCAGCCAGGCCAGCCCAGGCCAGAAATAGTCCTTGCTGGCAGGGATAATAGAGGAGAAAACAGATTAAGGAGGTGTAGACGGGGATTTGCATTTGCTTCACCAGCTGTCTTCTCATTCCTCCCGTTCCCCACTCGGACATACCTTGGCAAAGGACTGGAGCCAGGGATAGGAACAGAGAGTGGTGAAATTGGAGTGAAATATCCTTTAAAACATAAAGCTGAGGCTGTGGCCAAGCTGGGAAGAAAGCTCAGGGCTCTGCTTTGGAAGGAGGAAGTTTTTAAAATTAAATGAAGTGGGATGAGGTGTGGGGCGAGCTGAGCACGAGCTGGAGGTGAATTCTCTCCCTCCCTCCATCAGTTTGTGTGGGATTGGGAGCACAGGTTCCCCCAGGCTGCTCCTGCCCTTTCCAGCAGCAGAGAGAAAGGAATGGCTGGAAATGCTGCCAATCCATCACCTCAGCCCCAGTCACCCAGCATTTGGACCTTGGCCCAGGGGACAGCAGTGGCTTCTCCTCAGCTGCCTCAGGGGAGCCTGGGCAGGGCTGGGGGGTGATGGATGTGGAGTTGAGCAAAGCAAGTCTGGGAGATCAATAGAAGAACACACAGCCCATGGATCATGCGAGTTCCTCTTGTCTGGGCAGCACTAAATCAGAAATGATGAATGGCAGCTCCCTCAACCTTGGCCCCTCTGGTGTGCCCCAGTGCAGCAGCATCCAGTGACTGAGAGGGATTGTGCTGCTTTCCAGCCTATTTCCTTTGCTTTCCTCATCATTCTGGCATTGAAACATGAGGTTGTGTTTTTAATATCCTCTCCTTCCCCCAGTGCTGCCTCCCTGTTTCCCCAGGTCATTTCCAGCTGGCAGTGCCCAGCTCACGTTCCCCTGATCAATCTGCTGCAGACTGCCTTCCCCTGGGCCCTGCACCGCTTCCATCCTTCATTCTGGGATGATCTGCCCCTGCAGAGGTTGTGTGGCAGCCACAGGAACATCAGGAGCTCTGAGTTCCTCTCCAGGTGTGAGCTGGCTGCTCTTGGTGCTGCTCAGCCCCAGGATTTTCCGTAGCAGGGAAATGCAGGAGAGGTTTTGGAGAGGGTGCAGAGGTGGCACCAGCTTTGCAGAACCACCCCAAACTCAACAATCAGCCCTGGATTTCCTCAGGAACTGATATTTTTGACTTGGAGCAGGAATTCCACCATCCCCTCCTGCCTTTGCAAGGTCACATTCCCCACAAGAAGCAAAACCTCCTTTTATTGCATGACATATTTATAATAAATGTTCTCAGCAGCAGCTGCAGTGACTCTGATCTCAGCAGGGACATTTCCCTGGGTCTGAGCTCTCTGCCTGCTCCACTGGGAATATTTCCATCCCCTCTGTCACAGCTCACTTGGCCCAGCTGCACACGAGGAGTGGCTGCTTCAGTTCTTGACATAAATGTGAGTTTTGCCCAGTCAGACTTGTGACAGGCAGGAAACAATAAAGTCAGAAGTTATCCTTTAAAATGGTCTGGATGAATCTGAGCTGGAGGAGAAAGGCCATCAGTTCTGTCAGGGCTGAAGTGGCCAGCAGCAAAGCTGAGGAGATTTGAAGAACTGCTTGGCAAACATCAAATTATGAATCATGGAAAGCCAGCCCAGACCTGTGCATGAAAAAAAAAAACAACAACCCAAAAAAAGGCCTTGAGAACCATCTGGGAATTTCCTATTTCATGTCTGCAATGACATCATGATGGCCCTGAAAGCAGCAGTAGAATCCTCCCAGGCTTGGCAGGATGGGATTGAGCAGCAGCTGAGGGACACATGTGCTCCAAAAATCCTCATTATTGCAGGCTGGGGACAATGAGAAGGGAAAAACCCAATTTAGACTCATGACAACAGCATGCCCCTGGAGAGAATGCTGAGCACACAGCCCAGAATAATCCCCAGTGGGTGAGGGAGACAATAACAGAGAGAATTGTGTCTTGATCTGGCTCTGAATGAGAGCTTCCAGAATGAAAGAGAGGCACAAGATGCTGTGTTATCTATCAACCCAATTGATTGTTGTATCCAGAGCCTGGCTCAGTAATAAATGAGAATGCCACTCATCTGCTTTTCTGGTCTATTTAGAATATTTTTAGAACCCTTTCTGAAAGATATTCTGATTAATCTGGTGAATTTTCCTTTGCTCAGTGAGACTTATAGCAACATTGGATTTAATTACCCCGTGACTGGGAGGGCTGTAGTGGAGGCAGATACAAATCCTGGTGACAGCTGAGAGTGGCAGGGAGAGCATTTATCCACCCAGGAGCTGAGATGACAAGTGCTGAGCATGAGCCTGAGCCCTTGGGAAACAAAAAATGGGATTTTTAGCTGCCAACAGGGGCAGGGCAGAGAGGTGAGACTCTGGGAGAGCCCTGGGGTGGCAAAATCAGCCAGACAAAGCCAGGGGCACCCAGATCCCAAATCCAGGAGCTTAGGGCTTTGTGGAATAAAGATTGGAAAAGACCTCTGAGATAACTGAGGGCTGATGACCTTCAAGCAATGCAGGAATGGGATCTTCAAAGGAATAAAACCAACCCCATGGAGACCAGTAGGATTTTATGGGATGTAGGGACGCTGAATTTTGGTGCTGCACAGATTGGGACAGACCTAGACCTGGACTCATGAATCCCAACAAAACAACAAAGCCAGAGCTCCTCTGTGACCTTTTGGTGAACAAGTTTGAGACCATTTTGTCCCAATCCAGCAAGAGAAATGTCTCAATATGAGCTTGGATTGCCTTTTTTTCCCTTCTTTTTTTAAATTCAAAATAAACTGTTGGTTGGGTAGGAGCAAAGGATTAAACATTCTGCCTGCAGAGCTGCATGATAACATAAAGAATTTTTTTTTTTTTTCTCCTGGAGTTATTCCTTGCAGGGAATGCAGAAGTTGGGAAGTTTTCCTGGCTGTTTTCAGGGATCTCCTTCCAGCCTTGCTGTGGAATTGAGCCCCTTCAGCAGTGCTTAGGGACCTCTCAGGCTGCAGGGATTGGTTTTTTTTGGGGATGCTGAGTGGAATTTGGACTCTGCTGGGATCTGGATTCCCCCAGCACTCCCCATTTCCCTCTGTACATTTTCCCCTCACGCTGGGATGAAATAGGGGAAGCACAAATCAGCTCTTGTGGGGAAGGATGGAGAGTGAAATAATTGATATTCTCATCTCCCAGAAATGATTGAATGCTTTGTTTTTTAAAGAGCACTGAGATTTATAAACTTGCAAGGCCGGGCTGTTGTGGTGTAAATTGACAGCGCTATTTGGGTTTGCCTCAGCTGTGATTGGGGGTTTTTGCAGCTTTTTTTAACAGGCTCCTGTTGACTGGCATCATTTGCATTGAGCAGGAATTTCCAGCTCCCAGACTCCACATCTTGAAAGCCATTCCTCACCTGGGGCTGTGTTGATAAAACTGATTAGCAGGAGGGGAGGCAGGCAGGGAGAAACGTGCTCCTGGTGAAAAGGGCACTACATCAAGCTGAAATTCCGGGGAAATGCTGAGTTCACAGAACACATCAGGAGTTATTAACCTCTGCACGAGAACCGTGCTGCACAGGGGGAGGAAATTGGGCTGAGCTGAACTTCAGCGGCTCTGAAGCTGTTTGAAAGTGCTGCAGCAGCACTGAGAGTCTGATTTTCACTGCACAGCTCCATCCAAGGATGTCAAAGCACCTTGGCATGAATGAATTTATCCCTGCAACAACCCTTGGCTCTGGGTAAATCCTTACCAGGCGGATTTCTCTGCAGGAGACATTTCCACTGGATTGGGTTTGTTTGCTGGTGCATGAATGGAATTGGAGGCACTGAAACATCTCCTCTGTGCCTCATCAGAATAATCAGGAATAATCCTGAATTTCCTGTCCCAGCCCTGGATCTCACCTGGGCAGGGCAGGCTGGAACAGCCCCCAGCAGGGAAATCATCAGCTCTGGGAAGCTCAGGCTCAGAAATCCCATGGAAAAGCAGGACTCAGGCTCCTCTCTGGAGCCAGGGAAAGTTTGGATCCATTTCAAGTGAAAAGGTTTAAGTAGCATGGTTTTGCTTCTAAAAAATAATGTTAATTCCTTACTTACATCTTCCCCTGAAGCTGCATGATTTACTGCAGTTAAAACCAAGGAGGAAAAAAAGAAAATAAAGAAAATAATAATAATAATAAAGAAAATAATAATAATAATAATAATAATAATAATAATAATAGTCATAATAATAATAATAATTCCTTTAGGAGGAGCACACTCCCCAGGTCCCCTGGAAAGGGAGCAGCAGCTCAGCAGTGCAGCTTTGATTGATGCTCTGTTTGACATGCAGGGTGGAGGCAGCCACCTTGCTGTGCCGTGTCTCCCTAAATCATCTGCTGCCACTTCTCACAATATCCACTTACCAAGGGTTACACGCTCGCTAGACCAGAGCTTAATTACTCTGCATCACCATCCAGACAGCACAGGCTCTCTAAGGCTGGGAGAAATCATTTTGATGGGGATCCCTTCTGCTTTTGTGCTGTTTGCAGCCCCCTCTCCACTTTGTGCTCTGTTGCCACATCTGCTTTGTTGCATGGAACAGAACTTTCCATTTTTACCCCCATTCTGTGCATTTTATTGGGTGAATTGGGACAAATAATTGAAAATTCTTCATGACAACCAGCCTAGAAATGAGAGGTTGTGGCCTGGCCTTCTCCCAGAGGGGAGGATTTGGGTATTGCCCAGGACAGTGCAGGAGCTGTGTGCTGGAATTCACTTTGTCCCTTTTCGAGATAAGGATGGGAGTGACAGATGCTGAGCTTTGTTCCCCCTCTCCAGGAGAGCTCCTCAGCTCTTGGCAGGAGCAGATCAGAAGATTGCTTTTAGTTCCTGGGGTGGAAAGTCCTGTGGGCCAAGAATTCTCTGCAGCCCACTCCTGCCACTGCTCGGAGCTGCTGCGATCGCCCCGTGAATAATGGAACGTTTTCATGTTTTAATCAGATGCAATTTTCCAAATGGTTTTTATGATTTAGCAAGTCCATTAAAAATGACATTTGTTCTGCTCTGACACTCCTAAGGAGCTCCACAGAGCATAAACACTGGAAATGACTTGTAAGGGGAAGAAGATATTAAAATTCCCCAGCCCTCGTGTGCTTGTCTGAGAAATCCTGGTGCCAGCTTGGAGCGGAGCCACTCGATGTGCTCTGAGTTTTGGGGGCAGCTCCAGGCTGCTGCAGAGACAAAACGTTGATATTTCTCGTGCTGTGCCTCTCAGATGCTCGACAGGACCAGATTTAAAGGCTGAGTTTTGGATGGGGCGCTCAGAGCAGGAGGGTTGGTGAGTGCAAAGTGTTTTATTCCAGCCCTGTGGTGTGAAACAGCACAAGGACCAACTGCTCCTGCCCATTAGCTCCTGTGTTTACTGACTGAATTCCTTCTGCTTCTCTGCTAAACTCGAGATTTGCACAGTGCTCAAAGCAAATCCCTTCTCCTGCCAAGTTCAGAGTGAAGGGGGAGCTGGTCCTGCTCCCTCTCCATGGATTTCCTGTTTGCAAAGAAATTCCTGCACTTCAGCTCCCTCCTGTCCCTTCAGGGATGCTCTGGAGGGTGACCCCAGTACCTCTGAGCAGCCTCAGGAGGCTGGAAATGTATTTAGGGGAGAATCATTGAATCTTTAATGTTCTTCTCCCTCCACCCCAGTAAGGCAGGAGGGCTCTGTTACCCCAATTTTCCAAAATTTTCCAATGGGAGCAGCAGTGCCAGGCTGGTTTTGGGCATTGCTGTGCTCTCTGATCTCACTGTCCACACCTGAGCAACCAAAATCTCTGCAAACCTCCTCTGAGAGGAGCATTTCAGCTGGAGCACACAGCTGGACAGCTCTCAGGAAGCATTTTTCCAGCCTGGCTTCCATATCCTGTTCAGGCACTGAAATCTCTCTGAGTGGGGAACAACTTGCTGGAACTTTAGCAAATAAATTGTCTGCCTTGGTTTTTATTTTTTTTTTTTTTTTTTTTTTTGCCCCTAAATTCTGGATTATCCCAGGGCATTCCTCTCTGGGCAGGGAATGCTGCTCAGGATTTCCAGCTGCCACCATGGGCTCTGCCAGGAAGGGGACAAGAGTGGGTTTTAGTGATTCCTCTGAAGCCCATTCCAAGCTGGATTTGAGCCTGAATGGACTTCCTTTTATTCCCCTTTTCCTCTGCAGCCACCAACCCCACACTGAGCCCTTGATGCTATTTCAGATAATTTTTCCATGTTGAAGCTTTTACTTTGCTGAAGTGAAAAACCTCAAATCAGGAACCATCCAAAGGGAGCAGAAGATACCCCAGGGGAAACCTGTGCAGGGGAAATTGGTCACCACTCAGAAAATTACTGCTCTAGCCCTGATTAGCCATTAATTAGCCAGAGCAAGCTGCTCTTTCCAGCCTGCAGAATGTGTTCCCTGCTGCTCCAGCTTGGAATGTTATTCCCTTTCTCTTCAGTCCTGAATCAGGCATTGATTTAACACCCCACAGCTGGCCAGGCAGGAACTTTGTTTTCTGCAGAAATGCTGTGTTCAGTCCAAACGTGAAGTCCAGAATTTCTTCCCATTTTTATCCCCCTGTCTTCCCTTCTCCCTTGTGCAGGAATTAAGGTTTTTCACCTGAACAAGTGCCCAATCTTCCTGGATGTGGAAATAGCTGGAAGTCAGATTTTCCCTGTTAGATTCCATCTGTAAGACCGGAGAGTTCTGCCTTTCTCCTCTAGAATATTCAAAATTATGAAAAGAAATCCCTGGGTGCTGATTGTGGAAGGTTTTGGGGGGCAGTAAAAGCTTTGCTGGGATTGCCAGGGGAGGTTGGGAAGAGGGAAGGCTGGGGATGATTTCTCTGGCACTTCTGCTGCCTGCAGGAACAAATCTCTTGGAGGTGCCAGAACTTCAGAGGAGTTTTGGTGGAAGCAGGAATGGGAAGAAGCAGAGCAGTGTGGGCTCAGGATACCAAGGGAAAGGGAAATTCATGGATGGGGGGATCCTGACTGCCTGGAAACAGCAACTCTGGGCTTTGTGCAAGGGGACAGAGAGGAGAAACAACTCAGCCATTGAAAATGGAACATTTCCCTTGTTGTGGCACAGGGGGAAGGCTGGAATCTGATTTCATTTGGGAACTCCCTGCACAGATCTGGTGGCACTGTGACCTTCCAGGGTATCCTGGGGGGGAAATCTGCCCTCCCCACAGCAGTGGGGCTGGGTTTGATCTAATCCCAGTTCAGAACCTGCATTCTGCAGCTCCCTGGGATGGCTGCTCCTGGTGTCCCCTGCTGCCAGCAGGGACAGGTGACATCCAGGGCTCTGTCACC
Organism: Catharus ustulatus; assembly: GCF_009819885.2. Classification (NCBI taxonomy): domain Eukaryota; kingdom Metazoa; phylum Chordata; class Aves; order Passeriformes; family Turdidae; genus Catharus; species Catharus ustulatus. Next base: position 4,583,482 of record NC_046248.1, on the reverse strand, counting down.
TGAGCTCCACCTGCCTGCCACGAGCGCAGGGAGCTGAACTTGCCAGCAGCAGGACGTGCCTCAGGTTCCTGCAGCCCTCCTTTGTTCTCCTGGGAGCTTTGGATGAACATCAAGAGCTCCATCCTTGGGCTCTGCAAATTGGCTCCAGTTCACCACTGAAGTCAGGAGAGCTCTTCCCAGCTGAGGAAAACCTCATTTCTCTGCTCCCTGGGGATGTATTTAGGGGAGAATCACTGAATCTTTCAAGTCTTTCTTCTCCCTCCACCCCAGGAAGGCAGGAGGGCTCTGTTACTCCAATTTTCCAATGGGAGCAGCAGTGCCAGGCTGGTTTGGGCAGTTCCTGTGCTCTCTGATCTCACTGTCTGCACCTGAGCAACCAAAATCTCTGCAAACCTCCTCTGGCTGTAGATTCTGCCCCTTGAAAGCAGAATCCAGGAATTTGGACTGGAAGGGACTTTAAATCCCATCCTGTTCCACCCCCCTGCCACCTTCCACTACCCCAGGCTGCTCCAAGGCAAATCCAACCTGGCCTTGGCCACTTCCAGGGATTTTTAGAGATATTTAAAGTGCCTCATTCCTACTGAGAAGCTTAATCCTTTCAAAGGGGTGATTCAAAGTTGCTGCCTGAAATATCTCAGTGGGTTCTGGGAGCTGAGCCTGGAAGTCAGGATTAGCAGCTAAACCCAACCCAGCCTCTCTTTATTACTGGAGATCTCCCTGAATCAAATAATCAGCATTTCTAGCCCCAATTCCCAAGCCTGATGGTGGAGTTGGAGTTATTTAGAAAGGACATTTCTTTCTCAGCTCATCCCCTCCAAAAGATTTCCCCCCTCCTGCTCAGATTTAAATCATTGCCACAACAAAGCCACAGAAACAGGGAGACTGAACAAAGAGATTTAATGGTTGTAATGTTTTATCAACCCCCAAATTTACCCTGTCAGATAAATTGGAGCTGCTGCTGCCTCGGGTCTGCAGATCCATCCTGGCTTTGGGTGAAGCTGGAGGTGATAGCATAGGGTTAAAAATGTAATAATTGTTTGGTAAATTGAATATTTTATTGTTTAATCACAATAAGAATCATGAGAAGCAATGTAATGGTAACAAGAACCATGAGAAAGGATGTTTGGGGAGCTGATGGAAATCTCAAGAATCCCTGCTTGGATAAGATCAATGTATCCAACAGAACAATATGGGTTTAGTAATTATTATATATTACATAATGAAAAGGGTATAAAAACATCTTGAGTCCATGTGGAGTCAGATTTGGTTTGTGCCCTGATTCAGGTACTCATCCTGTGATTCTGTGTTTCTGCACTAACAGAGGGATCCTCAGCAATTCCTGGGGTTCTGGTGGTGCCCAGGAGGAGCAGAGTGACCAGAAACACATCTCAGAATAAAAAGTTATTTATCCTCTGCACTGATCTGACTTTTCTCTATTTTTGTTCTCCCTGCAGGGTTGATGGGGTTAGGAAACCCCATGATGGGGGATGTGGAGGCATTCCCAGAAACTGGGACAATCTTTCCTCCTGGGACAATTGGAAAATGGGGAGAAAATCCAGGAGCTGCAGAGAGACCCTGGAGTTCACAGTGCCATGAATGAAATATTTTTAAAAATGTCTGCAGCTGAGGGGATCTGTTATCTGTTATAACTGAGGGAATCTGTTATCAGGGAGCTGTCAGCCAGGGGAGGGATGGAGGGGGAGAAGAAACAATTTAAAAGAAGAAAGGCAGAGCACAACTCGTTTTTTAAACCCTTATTTTAAGTAATATTTGCTGAATTACTTGGGCTTTTTCTTTCAAGCTTGAAGGAAAAAAAAAAAGGAAAAAAAGAACCATTGATTCTTCTTTTTCTTTTGATTCTCAGATCTGGAGAATGTTTATTTAAGGAAAGGGAGATGCACCCAAAAGGGTTGGGATCCTAAAACCACCATTCCTTCTTCCCTGCCCTGAGCTAATGGACCTGTGGAGTTCAGAGCCTGGAAGGGAAGATAAATATTCAGCTTTTATCTTTAATCCAAAAGCCTGTGAGCAGAGCTGATAGTTCCTGTGTGTTCTCTGCACGTTCAGCTCTGCTCTGGATGAGTGCAAACAGCAAAAGAGCCTGGACCTGGCACAGAGCTGACCCCAGCACCTCCCTTTTCTTATCCAGGGTTTATTCCAGCACTGAAATTGCTTGGTTTGAATGTCAGCAGTGCAGTAACTTTGATATTAATCATCACAGGTGCTCGGGAAATCAAAAAAGAGACGGCAGCAGAGTCAAATGCAAAATTAAACTGAGCTCAGGCTTTAGGCTTGGCTGGGGTGGCTGGGTCTAAGCTGCAGCACTGCCCTGCTGGAGATCCTCATTTAATTCTGAACCTGCTCCCCACTGCTGGGCAGGTTTGGGATGGCTTGCTGTGTTTGTTTGGGTTTTCTTTAGGCTGCACCAAGAGATGTCAGAGAATTTCCTTGGCGCTGGAAACGGTGGAAGCCGTGGTGGAGTGATTTGGATCAATCAAAACCTCAGGATTCTGCAGTTAAAAATTAAAATTCTGCACCAATTAAGTTGTAAGAAGGCTGTTTGGGCTGGTGCTGCTCTCCAGAAGCAGGAAGGATTAACTCTGTCCCAGCCTGAGCAGGGATCACTGCAGACCAGCCCAGCTCTTAGCACAGCTCCTCCCTCGCCCCAAACCACCCCAAATCTCTGGTTTTAACCCCAAATCTCTGGTTTTAACCCCAAATCTCTGGTTTTTAACCCCAAACCAATCCTCAGGTTGCTGCTTGAGGGGAGGGAGGAATCAGAACATCTCCAGGTGGCACAGGGAGGGTGGGAATGGTTTTTTCCTCTCTATTTCTGGTTTTTATTTAAAATTTGCAGTTATTTTCAGCCCTTCTGGGCAGGCACTGAGTGCTGATGGCTCTGTCCTTGCCTTCCAGACCTTGTGGGATTTATCCCCTGGTTTGTCACCCACATCCCAGCCTGAACAACTTCTGGGTGATATTTTCCATGTGTTTGCTTCGAATTTTCCAGTCCTTTTCAAAGAAAAATCCTCCACTGGCCTCTTCTCCCTTTCTGCTTTCTGATTTTCCCTCTGATCAATTCCTGGAAAATGCAACAAAACAGAAAGTCCTGGGGGGTAGAAGGTGGACTGAGGTGATTTCTATTTCATGCTTTTATTCCCAAATCTGCGAGGAAGGAAGGAAATTTTGAAACAAAACGCTGTGATTGCTTTTTCAAAGCTCTGCAAAGCTCCAGCTCCACGTAGGAGCTGGTGAGGAGGTTGGAACATTTCTTTTATTGAATCCAATCCAGTCCCATTCATTCTTGGGTCGTGATTTTCTAGCCCAGCATGAAAAGTCTTTGATGACTCTGGCACAGGTCTGTTATTATCTAATTGCTTTTCTAGAAGGCTTTCACCTGATAATTTGGATATTGTTATCCCTACTGAAGCCTGATCATTCTACTCTACCAAAATCTGAGTCTATTTTTTTATTAATTGTGGTTTGGGAACAGCTTCAGGCTCCCCAGGTCCACCATAAAGGACCTTCAGAAAATTTGGGTGAGAGAAGAGAAGCAAAGGAATTGTGCTCATCAAGTTCACTCCAAAATTGCAGCAGAGTGAGACAGGACCCTGCTTCCTGCAGAAATCCTAAAAATCCCAGCTGGTGTTTTGTTCCAGGCACCTCAGGGTGTTTGGGGTTGGGTTTTTGTGGGGCTTGGGGCACGTGGAGCTGTCCTGGGTCTCCTTTGTGAGCAGAGGATTTGTGTGTAATCCCTGCTGAAAGGCACACCCACACTCTGCAGCTTAGAAGGGTCATTAAACAATTGGATAATTAAACAGAAGGATCCTGAACTGATTGCTCAGCAAATCCCCCCCATTTCTCTTTGACCTGCAGATAATTCACATTTTCTGAATGCAGCTCTGCCTCAGATATTTTAATTTTTTTTTCTCCCCATTCTTTTGGAGAATGCCTTTGTTTCTGTGAGTGGTGCAAGGATAAAATCCAAAACCTGTCTGCAAGAACAAATGGAACCAGCCCCAGTCTGTGAGTGTGGGGCTCCAGGGAGAACTTTGCTATCAGCAACTTTTTAACCCTCACACAGAATTTGACAGCAGAGAATTTCCTGATTTTGGAGGCTTGTCTGAGCAATCCCCAGAGCTGCTCTCACTCTGGTTTTAAAGGTTATTTCCCCCCTCTCTCAAGGACTGATGGGTGAGGAATTCAGGCTGTTCCTTGGATGCTTCTCCATGACCTTGAGCAGAATTTTGGGAGAGGAGAGGAGAGGAGAGGAGAGGAGAGGAGAGGAGAGGAGAGGAGAGGAGAGGAGAGGAGAGGAGAGGAGAGGAGAGGAGAGGAGAGGAGAGGAGAGGAGAGGAGAGGAGAGGAGAGGAGAGGAGAGGAGAGGAGAGGAGAGGAGAGGAGAGGAGAGGAGAGGAGAGGAGAGGAGAGGAGAGGAGAGGAGAGGAGAGGAGAGGAGAGGAGAGGAGAGGAGAGGAGAGGAGAGGAGAGGAGAGGAGAGGAGAGGAGAGATAGGTATTGTAAATAATGTTGATGTAGTTTATAGTATAAAAAGATAATCCCACCCCAGGGGTGCTGACCTGCTGAACGGACCTGGGCTGGCAGGGAAAGAACTTTTAGATGAGATAAAATAAACACCTCTGGAAACAACAGAAGAGTCTCCTGACACAGTCAAAATTGAGCAGCACAAGGCTGGAGGGCAATCCTGGTGTTCCTGAGACTTGAACAAATTACCCTGCAGAGCATTAACTGGTGTGCCATGAAGTATTAACATAATTAATTACAACTAAACTGCAGTTGTCAAATAAATGAACAAAGTACATTTCATGATGCATTATCCTTGCTCTTCCATTGTTTGTCCTCTTGCTTGTTAAGCTGGGGATAATCATTCATTTGCAGTTGGGCTCCTGGGTTGCTAAAGTGGAATTTCCACTGCAGCCACGGAGGTGTGGCCACTAAAAAATGCAAAATTATTAATGAGAAAATCTCAAATGACAGCGGGACTGAGGTCAGAGGAAGTGTTTTAGGGTTCTATGGAAGATCAGGGAACCAGGAGTTGTTGAATTGTTTGCATTGTTGTGCAAACAACAAGTTTTGTGTCTTCTTTTGTCAGAGGTAAAAAAAATAAAATCAAATTCAAAAAAGTGTGGATGGGGAGTGAGGAAAACCAATAAAAGAGAGCCTTGGGGACACCTATGGCACCTTCCTCCAGGTAAAGGAGCCAAGATCTTTGCAGGGAATGTGCAAAATGACCTTGCCAAGGGCTCTGAGCTGGATTCTCAGCTCCCAAATATTGGCAGAGCTTCCCTGGGGAGGTTGGGGCTCACATTTATCCCTCCAAAACAAGGCACCACTTTTATCCCTCAGCTCTTCCCAACCCTGAGTCCCTTTCCCTGCAGTTTCTCTCGTTAAAAAGCAAAAATTGATTGTCCTAGCCCAACCCTCCCAGGGCAGAATTCCCAAGCCAGCCACGAGAAAAGCTGATTTTTGAGTTGTGACCCTGTGGATGTGCACAGGGCTGGGAAATGGTGGCTGTGAGTGCACAAAAAGGGAATTTTCAGGATTTTTGCCACGGGCAGTGAACACCTCGAGGAGGGCACTGGATTTCTGTGCCAGGCAGATGCTCCTGTCAGTTCTGTTGTTTCCTTGCCAAGATGCATTTTACCTCTGGGAGCCCTCAGGGGCCCATTTAGCAGGGATAATTAATTAAATTAACAGGGTTTTTAGGCCTGCTGGAGGTTGGTGTAACAAGTGTGCTTGGATTTCCACAGCCCTGGGTAAACAATGTGCAGGTTACAACTCCTGGCCGTGTCTTTCACTGCTATTAATCAGAGAGAAAAAAATCAAATTGTGCCAATTTACCCAGCTCCTTTCATCTGTGCTTTTCTCTTTCATATCTGCTCTGTCTCTGGGAGCTGTGGAAAAGCCAAACTCAGCACCCCCCTCCCTGTCAGCAGATTTTTCATCATCTCTCATGGAAAAGAATTAAATCTCATTAAAAGCATCCCTTCCCCCTGAGCAGGGCTTGTTGTGTCTCCCCAGTTTGTTCTGATGGAACAATTCCAATGTTTGCACCCATTCCCTCCACCTTGGAGCCAGGGATCAGCTACCATGGAAATCTCTAAAAAATGGAAACCAAACTCTTTGAAAATTCTCATTTTTAGCAAAGATTGGGTTGGAATTAGCCAACCTTTTCCATGGAGAAATTCCTGCTGATTTCCAACCTGCACCTCCCCTGGCACAGCTTGGGAACATTTCCAAAGTGACCCCAAATTATGACAGAGTTATAATTAAATGATCTTTATGGTCCCTTCCCACCTGCTCTGGGATTCTGAGAACTTTGCAATCTGGTTTTGGGAGGTCTCAGGATGCTTGTTTGTTTTTTGGTTTTTTTTTTTGGAGGGGATTGTTTTGGGATTTTGTTTTTGGATGTTTTTTTATCCCCCCCACACCCAGTAAAAAATTGCATTTTAAAGAAAGTTGCACCTCTCCAGATTTCATCCTCAGCTTCTGCTTTCACTTCTCTCCATCATCACCTTCCTGTTTTAATCTTTCCCACAGGGATCTCCAGGTTCAGCTCCTGTATCCTCCTCTTCCTTTATTAATTATGGATTGCAGCAGTCCCAGGAGGGCTCTGACTGCACAGGAAATTTGGGGGAACTCCAAAAAAAACCTGGCCCTGGGGACTTTCCTGTCTAACCAGAAAAAATCCCAGGAAAGATCCCTTCAGCTCTGTTGTTGTTGCCACTCTCCAGGTACAAAAATGGGATGAAACTTCCACTAATTAGGAAGCTGCTGAAACAGTGCAATAGTTAAAAAAAATTTGGAACTCTCACTTCTTCCTGAGCTTTAAATAACTCATTTATCTGTGGTGCCTTTCTGGAGCAGGAATGATTGCAGAACTTGGGAGCTGTGGTTTATCAAAGGCAATAAAGGAGTTTTCAGTGAAGGATTAAAGCTGGGATGTTGTTCTAAGCCTCCCTCAGATGTTCTCCCTCAAGTCCAGGTGAAAAAAAAAAAAAAGAGGAAATTTTGGACATGTAAAAGTTGAATTTGAATGGCAGGGTGAAAAGCAGAGACCATGAAACACCACTGGACAGGGAATGTTGTCAGTGTGGAGGTTTTGCACAGAAATAAATCCTCCCCTTCAAGGTTTTCCCCCAAACTGAGTCAAGGGATGAGCTGCAAACCCTTGGGAGCACAGCTGAAGCAGGAGTTTGGTTCTCCAAGGTTTAGGAGGCAGGAGTTTGGTGTTTTCAGGATGAATGTTGTGTTCTCAGCATCCCTGTCAGCCCAGGGCTCCCCCAGCTCAGCTCCTTTGGGTTTGGATTTCCCCCTGTCAGGGGTGCAAATATTAACCAGGAAAAGCTGGAGCAGCTCAAGGATGGGTTTGCTGCTCCCTGCACCACTTCTTACCCCACTCCTCTTTGATTTGAGGGTGGAAAATGCAGAGCTGGGCTCTGCCTGACACAGGATTCATTTCTTTTCATCAAGGAGTCAAATCTTGATCTCCAAACCATCAATATTTCAGGGCCAAGGCAAAGCCCAGAGTGGGGGAGGAGAGCTCCCTCAGTCTCCAGGCTCTTCTTGTAGTTAAAAGTTCACCACAGAAAATTTGATGCTTAATAAATTGGAGCCTTCTCTGCTTTAAATCATTTCTACAGCAATTGCAGAAGAAAATATAATTATTACAAACTGGTCATTTGTTACTGAGGAATCTCATTAAATTGACTCCGTGCTGGAAGGTTTGGTGGGGGTGGAAGGGGAGAAGAGGCAAAAACCTGACAGAGGGGTGGGAGAGGAGTCTCTTAATTACAGATTGATTCTTCCTGCTGATTGAATGTAGAACATAATCAGCTCATCCTTTCTGCTGGGGCAGCTGGGAGCTACAGGGACCTTTTTGTCTTCCCTGCCCTGGCAGCAGGGTTTGTTAATGGCCTGGGGATGCAGGGAATAGCCTGGAGAAGGTGGGGAGAGCACATCCAGCTGGAGCATGGGCCAGGGCTGCTCCCTCCCCTGGGCTCAGCATTCAGTGCCCAATGTGTCCTCAGCACATCTTCATTTGGTGCTGAGAGATCACACAGCCACGCTGGGAGAGCTCTGGGAAGCCAAACCCGGCCTTGGGCAGGTGCCAAACACGGCCTAGGGCACGGCTCAAGTGCTAAACCCGGCCTTGGGCACGGCTCAGGCGCTAAACCCAGCCTTGGGCAGGGCTCAGGTTCTAAATCCAGCCTTGGGCACAGCTCAGGTGTTAAACTCAGCCACAGCTCAGGTGCTAAACCCAGCTTTGGGCACGGCTCAGGTGCTAAACCCATCCTAGGGCACGGCTCAGGTGCTAAACCCAGCCTTGGGCACAAACCCGGCCTTGGGCAGGTTTCAGGTGCTAAACCCAGCCACAGTTCAGGTGCTAAACCCAGCCTTGGGCAGGGCTCAGGTGTTAAACCCAGCCTTGGGCACGGCTCAGGTGCTAAACCCAGCCTTGGGCACAGCTCAAATTCTAAACCCAGACACAGTTCAGGCACTAAACCCAGCCTTGGGCACAGCTCAAATTCTAAATCCAGCCTTGGGCACAGCTCAGGTGCTGCTGGCAGCTTGGGAATGCCACAATCCCAGCGGGGTTTGGGGTGCAAGGGATCTCAAAACTCATCCAGTCCCACCCCATCCATGGGCAGGGGTACCTGCATCCAAAATCCCACAGCAGCAATTTTGTGAACAGATTAAAATCAGAAAGTGTCACAGAGTGAATTGAAAAACCAAAAAAACAGCAGTGAAGGAAAAGGAAGAAAGGAAGGAACTCCATGGCTGGAGTCGAGGCTTGCACACTTGGAATAAGAAATGCAGCCACATTCAGCCCAAGCCCAAGGGGCTGAAGATGCTGACAGGATCCAAAAAAAAACTTGGGAATAGTTATTGCCTTCTAGATTCTAAGGTGTGAATGCAAATATCCCCAGAGACTGGAAGGGGAGTCATTAGAGCCCTGTCCCAGCCTGGCCTTGGGCACTTCCAGGGATCCAGGGGCAGTCCCAGCTGCTCTGGGCACTCTCATAGAATTTTTTCCATATTTCTAACCTAAACAAATTCTCCTTTATTTTAGGGCCATTCCCCTTGTCCTGTCACTCCTTTCCTTGTCCCAAATCCCTCTCCAGCTCTCCTGGGAGTTTTTTCCTGCCCAGCCTGTCCCCATGAGAAAGTTGCTCCAGCTTTGTGATCAATCCTCTGCACCCATCCCAACAAATCCAAGTCTTGGTTGGGCACAGGAGGGTCTCACAGGAGCAGGGAAATGGGAACAATCTCTCTTCTTTTTGCATCCCAAGATCTGGATTTCCTGGCAAGTTGGGGAGCAGGAGCTGCTGGAATCTCCCTCTCCAACCTCAGCTCCCAGCAATGTTTGTGTGTGAATATGCAGATTAAATAAATATACAGGAGCACGAGGATTTAAGGTGGAGCCTCCCCAAAACCAAACAGCAGAAATTAAAGTTCTGTTATCTCTCCCAGGGAAGATATCCACGAGCACAAAGTGCCAGAATCACAGGGGGAATGATTGCTGCTGAGGGGGATGTGATTTTTTAGAAAATGTTCTTTCCAAGGAGGAGAATATTGTGTGTTTTGACATCCAAATGGAGCAATTGTTTTTGTGAAATGACTTTTCTCCAGTTTTAGGACTTTTTAGTGGCTTCTCATCTCAGAGCCTTAAAGGAAGAAATTGCTGAAATCTGACAAATTGATAGACCATAATGATCTAATGGTGTGTGGTGTGATTGTGGGAAAGGAGGGAAAGGAGAGCAGAGTCTCTGCTGGCATTTTATGGAAATTATCCCTGGACATTTAGGTTCTCTTTTGCCAGCACTAAGAACAATACCAAGCACCCAGTGGATTTCCCTCCATAAAGACAGCAAAACTTCCTGCAGTGCTGGGTGGAGAAGGTTATCCAAATATTGGAATATTTATTTCAAATAAATCCAAATATTATGGAAATCTTTTTTTTCTTTTTTTTTATTTTTTTGGTCCAATTACCAATGCATGCTCAAGATCTTGGGCAGCAAAGCCCCAGTAAAAAATTAATAGAGGCTGAAGCACTCAGGCAGCCCCAAGGGAGCTGTTATCTTTCACTCATGGGTTAACAACACATTTGGCTTAAGTAGGAGCAGCAGGATAAAAAAGAAATAATTTAAGAAAAGAAATTAAAAGTGATTGCAGTGACAGAAATAAATAAATGTTTGGCACTTCTGAATTTTTTACAGATTCTCCTCCTGATTTCAAACCTTCCCTCAACTCACCCTGATTTGTGTGGTTGCTTCCTGCTGGTTTTAAAACTGTTCCTTTTCTGGTTCTGGATGCATTTCCCAAGGAAACTGAAATGTCACCCAGCTTCAGCGCTGAACTTTTGCTCCCTTTTTACATCTGAAGTTGCTGGAATAGAGAAACAATTTCACCCAGCAAAAAGCAGCCTGTGAAATTAGGGAGGCAAAAATTCCAAACCAACACAAGCCAGCAACAGCAGAACTTCTGGATCGTGGCCAGGAGTGGAAATAATTGAATATTTTAGGGATTTGCAGCAGCCCAGGGTTGGTGGGGGTTGTTTGGAGATGTTCTGCTCAGTGAAGGGAGGTCTGGGATGGGGTTTGTCCCTCTTGGAAAGGGAACCAGGCATTCCAGGGGTAGGAGAATATCCAAAATATCCCTTTTTTGGTGCCTTTGTGAGGTTCTCATGGCTGGGGTTGGAAGGGACCTTAAAGCTCCTCCAGTTCCAGGGACAGCTCCCAGTGCCCCAGGCTGGCCCTGGGCACTTCCAGGGTTTCTCTGCCCTGCTCCAGAGTTTTCCTGGCATTGTTGGCTTCTTGTTTTGTGGTGTTTTGGGATGGGGAGACCCTACAGAGCACAAGGGTCACTGCTTTGCTTTGTGTGCACCAGGGCTGTGGGACAGGGGGAGCTGGATGCACCCAAAGTGGGGACACAGCCCAGATGTCACCGTGTCCTTCCATCTGTCCCTCTAAATCCATTCCTGAGGCAGGGCAAAGCTGTTCCCAAAGAACCTGGGGCTGCACCCATTCCCAAATCCTGGGAATCTGCTCCAAATGAGCAGCTCCTGGTGCTGGCCCAGCCTCACCCTGCCAGGACCTGCCTGGTCCCAGGCTGGGGAAGGAGAGAGGGCTCTGAATTCCTGCCCAGCAGCAGAGCAGGGCTGGGGGAGCAGCTGCTGGAATAAAGTCCTTTCAGTGATGAATCCAGGCCAGGAAAGTCAGACAATCAGGGGGAGGCCCTGATATCCATGAGGAAATGGGAAGGTGACAGCTCTTGTTCCACTCAATGACCAAATAAAAACCTTCAGCCTTCAATGGCCAGACCAAGAAATAATAAAAGACTTGAAAGACAAAGTCTGGACAGCACCAGTCTTCCCATGGGGACCCAAAACATTATCAGGCTGACAGAATTCCTCCAGAATTGTTGTTCCTCCAGAACAACAGGGCCAAGTCCCAATAAACATCCAACCCTTGTCCCACTCCCCCCAAAATTGGCATTCGCGTTGTGCAGGCGCAGCAGCAGCATCAGGATGTGTCGAGGCAGGGTCTGTGTGCTCTGATGTTCAGGTTCTGTCTCAGCTGTGACAATCCTATCTGATCATTAATAATACAATAATGAAACAGCGACTGGAGAGACACTTGGATAATCATCTGAGCAAAGGCTCATTAGTGCCGCAGAACAATCGCTGCCGTGTAATAACAGATCCCAGGAAATTTCAATTAAAGCTGGAACTCTGTTGCAATTTCATTTTATTTCCAGCCAGCCAGTGCGTGGTGTAATTGCAATCAGCCAAGGCAACACAAGCTCCTCTAACTCAAACCTTCCCATGGGAATGGAGGTGGGCTGCCTGGCTGCATCCCGGGGCTTTCAGCCAGCCTTTCAATTCAGCTCTGCCTCAGCACAGCAGACAGAAGTGGATGTTGTTCCTTGCAGCAGAAAATGCTCCCCTTGTGCTGCAGTGCTGGGATTGGGAGAGAATCACAAGGATTGGAAGGGAGCATGGCAGGGACACCTCCCACTAGAGCAGACTCTCCAAGCCCTGTCCAGCCTGGCCTTGGGCATTCCCAGGGATGTGGAGTCCCCTCTGTTGGATTAAAGCTTCCCCAATATTCTGCACCTGCCACTGTACAGGGACTCAGGGAGCAGGGGCAGCTGGAAGATTTTCTTGAGGAGAATCAGGATGTCAGCATGTTAAAGTCCAACATTTAACCCAAAAAACTTCAGCGTTTTGTGCTCGGGGAGGTTTGCACTCTTTCCTTTGATTCTCCCACCGTGCTGGACACAAACCAGTGGGGTCCTGTCTGCTCCATCAGAGCTGCCCTTCCCTTTGTGCTGCTGCTCTCCTGCAGGCTGGATGTCCCCTTTGTCCTTGGGCAGGACAGCAGAGCGTCCTCAGGGACTGAACCAAAGGTCCCCAACCCTTTTGTCCACCCAGCCCGCTCGGATATTGGCTGGCAGAGCTCCAGGATGAGTAATTGCAGCTCACCACCTAATTACCATTCCAGTGCTCTCAGATGGATGCTGTGCTCCCCTTTCCTCTGTCCTTGGGTGCTGTTCCAGGCTCTGGGCAGTGCAGGGAGGGTGGGGTGAGCTGTGTGTGTGACACCAACCTGGAGAGGGAGGTGAGAGCTGAGGAACCCTCCTTGCCCATGGAGAGGAGTTTGGGAGGGATGGTTCCCGTGGTGACACAGGGTTCTGTCCTGCTGGGACACCCCAGAGCATCCCCCACGAGGTTTCCCTTCAGTCCTGGCACCCCTACAGCCAGCCCTGTGCCCACCCCAGCTCTGACAGCTCTGTCTGCACACAGCTGGGACCTGGCTGCCACAAAGTCACTCAGAGCCCTGGGAGGGACATTTCCAACGCAGGGATGAGCCTGGAGTCACCAGGATTTCATAAAGGAGGGGGCATTCACAGCAAATCTGGGAACCCCAGCTTATAAATGCCCAGTTTTATTTGCAGGGCTGATGGTTTTTTCTCCTTGGCAGTCACCTGTGGAGGCAGCTCCTGGGGACGTGATTTTGTTTTAATACTTCATCTAAAGATTTTAAAAGTTATTTGTTATCAATTTGCATTTCCCTGTGGGATTCTGGTGGTGCAGAACAGGAGGTCAGAGTGTGTGCAGCAGCAGCAAGGTGCACTTGGGTCTCCTCTCACTCTTTGGCTTTTAGCTGGGGATGCAGAAAATGAAATCTCTTGGCATCACTGCTCCCTGCTCTCCACAATAACTGTGCTTACATTGAGTTCCATGGTATTTGCTGGCATTTTGGGATGAAATTGGGTCACAGCCTGACCCAATCCAGGAATTTCCATGTTGTTGTGGAGCTGGAGGGGTCAGCAGAGGCACCTCAGGGTTCATCCATGGTAGGAATGGATCCCAGATCTCCTGGAGCTCACAGGGCCCCTCCAGCCTGGTGTTTCAGGGACTTGAGGACAGTTCTGGGGGGATGTTTCCATAAGAGTGAGCAGCAGCACAGAATTCTTGGTTTTGTGCTCCCTCCCCTTGCCAAGGTCCCTTGGGGAGGATTCCTGCCCAAGCACAGCCTCTCCATCAGCCCGGGGGCAAATTCCATCCCATTCCTGGCTGAGCTGGACTCGCCCCAGCTGTTCCTCCCACAGCCTGGAGCACCTTCATCCTCCCAAAATGCTCTCAGACCTTCCAGAGAGCTCAGAACCCAGCGGTGCCACTCTCAGCAGCTCTGCCAGGCTTTGGAGAGGCTGTGGCTGCAGCAGGAGCAGACAGGAATGTGGGATAGCAAACACACCTCAGGGAAGGGAGGGACGTGCTGGAGGGATGCAAGAACATTCCAGAACAAGGAAAGGTGCTTTTGGCTCGGGATACTCCAGCAGGGCTGTGCCCCAGCTCACCCTGGCACAGCAGGTGATTCAGGGCTGCTTTTCCCTTTTTTTTTGGCCATTTTTCCCCCCATTCCCATGGCAGTGCAGGGCTGCACGTTCAGCCTGCCTGCTGCATCCTATCTCCCCCTGACAGGTTTCTCCTCTCGTGTTTTGGCAGTGCTTGTAGTGCCTGTCATGTCAATAAAGCCTTTCCCCTAATTTGAATTTATCTGAGCATTTGTGCAGGTTTATCCATGTGTGAGAGGAGCTGCGTGTGAGATGGATTTATTTCAAGAGGGATGTGCCAGTGTTTGCCAATAGCCAGGAGTTACAAACACCTTGGAACAGCCCTGCCCTCATCCTCATCTTGTTCTGCTGCTGCTCACACAGCCCCCAGAGCACTGCTGGGACACAATGTTCCTTGTCCTGCTTTTTTCTGATGTGACAGCAGCTGTTCAGCACCTCTGAAAGAATCAAACCTTAAACAAATGGCCCTAAAAAAACCCAATTTCCTCACAGTGGCGTTCTCCTGGCACGTCCCAAACCTCCCTGAAAATGTCTGAGCCCGAGCAGTGATGGATAAAGCAGCTCTGAGGTCAGGGGAGGCTGAAGCTGTGATTGTTGTGAGCCCTGGAGCAGCCCTTGGAGCTGGAATTGTCCCATTCCCTGCTGGATCCACTGGGGCAGGATTCAGGATCTAAGGTTAACTCGAGCCTAGGACAGGGTTTAGGCTGAGATTTTGTTCTCATCCCGGTGTTTGCTCCCTGCAGCCTCCTGGGTGCTGAAAGCTTTGCCCTCTGTGGTCTGTGCTTGGCTCTGTCCCCATCTCTGCCAGACTTTTGTGTTCTTCCCTGATATTTGTCTCATCTTTGGTTGTTTCTTTAATTAGCTGCAGCTTTTTCCTCTCTTTGATCTTGCTCTGGTCTGCTGAGACCATCAATAAGCTTAATGGAGAAAAGGTGCATTTTTTTTTTTAGCTTTGAGATTTTTCCTTTTCTTTCCTTTCAGTCTTTTTCTGCTGGGGGGAGGGAATGGGGAAAGAACTAAAGAAAAGGAAAATTATCATCATTTTACCTGTCTTACCTGCCACTTCCTTATTGAAATCTGGAGGATGAGGATGAAGTGGCGTCTCTGGATCTCTTCTTTCACCTCCCTGCATGTCTGAGTGCAGGTGACAGATCCTTGGGCTGGCTGCAGGCAGATCCCACATGGGGCCTTGCTTTGCTCAGCAGCCAGGTTTGCTTCCCAATCCAAGGCTCTGCTCAGGCTGAGATCAGATTTTAGGAGGAAATTCTTTGCTCAGAGGGTGAAGTCCCATCCCTGGCAGTTCCATCTCAGCATCCTGGGTAGGGCAGGTGTTTCCCCATGGAAGGGATGGGATTAAATGTGTTTTTAAGGTCATTTCCACCCCAAACCACCCCATAATTCTGCCAAGCACACACCCCATGTGGAAATGGGGCAGGGACAGGGACAGGGACAGATCACAGCAGGCTCTGGCTCACATGTCCCCAAGCTGGGTGGCTGCTGAGGCTCCAACCCCTGCAGTGCAGAAATGGGTTTGTGCCTCCCCAGGGAGCAGCACCAGGGAGAAAAGAGAGGGAAAATGGGGATCAGCACCTCCTCTGCACACCACAATCAACAGGCACTCAGCAGGGAATCCCAGATCCACAACTCACCCCAGCCAAGCCCAGGAGTTTTTCTGAATTCTCATTAAGAAATGTTTGTATGCATTACTAAGAATTTTTCCTATTTTCTTAGTTCTACTTATGAATTTCCTGATTTTTTTCCCTGATTTATTTCCATGAAGGAGCTGGGAGGATCCCTCTCCTCTGGGGAATATCCCAGCTGCCTGAACCCCCCAGAGAAAAGAGGGAGAGGGATCAGAGTGAGGGGGGTGAAGGAGAAGGAAATGCTTCTCCAGCACAGGCACCATGCTTGTTAACTCCACATCATCCTGCTCTAATTATTATAATTAGGGGCTTGATGAGAATCTGTTGACATAACGTTCCTCAAGGGAGGAGCTTTGCCCAAGCCATGAAGCTCCAAAATCTGTTCCAAACACAATTCTCTCCACCCAGGGCAGAAGGAATGACTGACCATGGACAGCCTGCAAGCCTGGCTGGGGAAATGCAGCCTCTCACCAGCCTGGGAGCCAAATGTGCACTGAAATATTCATGATGAGGAGGGTGAAGGAGGATTTTGCATCCTTACCCACTGAAATTGTCGCAGCTTCTGTGATTTTGGAGTTTTACTACAGCTCCAGTGAATGCTGCAACTCCCAGCTCCTGATGTAATTCAATCAAAAAGGAACCGACAGGGAGGTGGGGAAAAAAAGGACACAAATCCTTAAATTCCATATAAAAATAGATAAAAGCAACTGGCTTAAAGGATTTGGTTGAGCCTTATTTAAGAACTTTTTTATTTTTTTTTTTTTTAAAGGAGAAGAAAATGAATTTAGCACACACAAACTCTTTTACTTGGCTCATCAAAGGGTCACAAATTTTCTCTCAGATCCAGATCAGAGCGAGATTATAAAGGTCAGAGAGGGGAAATAATCTGGATAGGAGAGGTGGGAAGGAAGGGCAGCTGCACAATGTCCCCAGCACCTTCTAATTATTCTTCCCTGTGCTTGCCAGCTCTCAAACAGAAGGCAGCATTTGAAATAATACATCCATTAAGACACCTTCAGTGCCTGTCAGATTTGCTCTAAGAGGATTCTGCTTATTACACACTGCTAAGGTTTTTATATTCATAAAATTCCATCAGAGCAAGCCAAAGAGAAAGAGGGAGGAAAAGGAAAAGCTGCCTCTGGAATGGGGCTGGGCTGGCAATTCAAATCCTGCCCTGTGCTGGCAAAAGGCACAGGCGTGGACAGGTTGGCCTGTGCCTCTTTGAAGTGATGTTTGGGCATATCCAGGGGTGCCAGGCAACAATCTTGAAGAAATCTGAGATTCTGGGGAAGGAACGTGGTGATATCAGGGATTTCTGGGGTGATATCAGGGATTTCTGGGGTGATATCAGGGATTTTTGGGGTGATATCAGGGATTTCTGGGGTGATATCAGGGATTTCTGGGGTGATATCAGGGATTTTTGGGGTGATATCAGGGATTTCTGGGGTGATATCAGGGATTTTTGGGGTGATATCAGGGATTTTTGGGGTGATATCAGGGATTTCTGGGGTGATATCAGGGATTTTTGGGGTGCTGGGGAGGTTTGGAGCCATCCAAGGCAGCGGTGCCAGTTTGGTCAGAGAGAAAGGGGGATGTAGGATACTTAAAGGGAATGGTCTAGAATTTGCTTCCTGGCTTTAAAAAAAATAAAATATAAAGAAATTAAGCTCTGCTGTCCCTTTGCCAAGCTCTGGGTGTGGAGAGGAGCTGGGGGCAGAGCTGTGTTCCTGCTCCTTGCTGTGATGATTCTCCCTCCTGCCTCTCAGCCTCACCCATCCTTCCCTCATCCCCACTGCTCTGGGGGTTGTTCTGCCTCTAGTTTGCACTTTCAGGTGCTCTATCTCAAATTTAGTGCTGGGCTCTGGTTTCAAGGCTTGTCCAGCTGTGAGCAGGGCCAGGCTCTGGGGACAATGCAGCTCAGTCAGGGCAGGGTTGGGGTGGATATCAGGAAAAGTTTCATTCCCCAGGGAATGATCCCAACCCCAAAGGTGCCAGGGCTCCAGGAGGGTTTGCACAGGCACAGGGTGAGATTTTGGGATTTATCCACCTCAGCAGATTGTGATTCCCTGCATTGTCCCTAGCACAGATGTTCCCCCGAGTTCCTTCAGAGGAAGATTCTGTCCCAAACCCAAACCCTGTGAAAGGAAAGGCTCTGAGGAGGAGCAGCACTGGGAAAAGGGGCTGAATTTCTGCTGGGGATCATGGAAATGCCTTCTCTGTGTGGTTAACTCTGTTTTCAGTGCTGCACCTCAGTCTCTTTGGACACAGAAACCACCTCTCCCTTCACCTTGCCTTGATGGTTTCAGTCTGAATCTGTCAGCAGAGGAGTGGCAGCAGCCTACACGAGCACTTTTATTTAACACCGTGCCTTTTCCTCCTCACCACCGTTTTTCATTTAATCTTTCAAAGCCATAATTATCTAATATTAATGGTCTCATCATCACAACGCTCACAGGAAGACAGTGGGGCTTTTGTCCACAGAGACAAAGATCTCTGAAATTAATATAACGCTTGTACAGGATTGATTTCAACCTCGGAGTTGCCCTCAGCCGGAGGGACCAATCTGTTTAAAAATATCTGCTGCTAATTACCCAAAGAGGCATCATTCAGCTGCAGGATTGAGTGAGATTGTCCTTCACATGTCACATCCACCTACAAATCCTCCCAGCCTTCATTGTTTTTGTGTGGCTCCAAAAACGGGTTTAACCCTGGGCAGAAACTCAGCTCGGCCCCCAGGGTGGGGTGGGGGAGAGAAGTGGAGGAGGAGAGGTGAGAAAACTCGTGGGATGAGATAAAGATGGTTTAATAGGTAAAGCAACAGCCAGGAAAGCAAAGGAAAACAAGGAATTCGTTCTGCATGTTCATCATCAGGTGTTCAGGCATCCCCAGATGAGCTCTGAACATTCCCTCTGTCTTCGTCTTCTTCCTATTCTTCTTCTTCTTTTTCTTCCTCTTCTTTTTCTTCTTCTTCTTATTTTTCTTTTTCTTCTTCTTCTTCTTCTTCCTCTTCCTCTTCTTCTTCTTCTTTGTCTTCTTCTTATTCCTCTTCTTTTTCTTCTTCTTCTTCCTCTTCCTCTTCTTCATCTTCTTCTTCTTCCTTTTCTTTTTCTTCTTCTTCTTCTTCCTCTTCTTCTTCTTCTTCTTCTTCTTCTTCTTCTTCTTCTTCTTCTTCTTCTTCTCCTCCTCCTTCCTCTTCTTCTTCTTCTCCTCCTCCTTCCTCTTCTTCCTCTTCCTCTTCTTCTTTGACTTCTGTGCCCTTTCTTGCACCTCATCCCTCTTCTCTCTCGCCCCCAAGGTCGTGCATCCACCACAGTTGTGTGGGATGAAATCCAAGGGGAGGGAATTCAGGAGTTTTACCTGCACAGGTGTGGCTGTGGCTGCTCCAGTTCTCAGTTTTAGGGCTGAGTTTTGCATCACCAGCTCTCCCCTGTATTTCTGAAGCTCTGCTTTGGCTCATTTTCCATCTGTGATTTTTTTGGAAAGCTCCACACTCGGAATTTTTCTGCTCCTGGTGGTCTTTGCCTTGTCCCTCTCCAAGTGCTGATGATGTGCTGCAGCCAAATCTTCATTTTCCTGCTGTCCTCCAGCACAGCAGGGTCAATAATTAAAGTCCTTTCTTCTTCTCTTTGACACAGCCCAGTCCTGGAGGGAACTGGAAGCTCCCAAAGGCCACAGGCAGGTCTGGAATTGTTGCTGGTCCCATTAATTTCCTCCACATGTCATCAAGACAGGTGCAGAACGAGCCTAATGAAGCTCAAAGCTCCAAAAAATGAAGGAGCTGAGTTGGGTTTTTTTTTTAGGAATTCACTCCAGCAGCATCTGTCTGATAGGTGTGGAGAGGAGAGATGTGGGAAATGCTGGAGAAGTGGAAATTTCTTGCTAAGGACAGGAGGGGAAGAAGTTGAGAGCAGGAAAGTCCAAGCCCCTGATGCCTGAAAGTCCCACTCAGGTGACACCACGGCTCCTTTTGGGTTTGCAAACAATTTTAGTGCAGAAAAGGGGGGAAAGCAGCAAAAAAATGGGAAGGGAGAGATCCCTGACTATCCCAAAATTGCATCAAAAGGTCTGATTTTTGTGGCACTGCTTGAGAGGGCTTGGAAAAAAAGAGCAGCACTGAGAAATGTGCAGATTTTGTGCTTGGAATTTTGGCAAAGGAAGATTTGCCTCACTCTGGGGATCAATATCTCCAAATGCCCCAGCCTGGTGGTTAGGAACTTATTTTTACCTCGGTGTATAATCCCAAATGGAACAGGATCACGGAAAATGATGCTTTTTTGGCCTGAAATGCTCTTTTGAAGGGGATATTTCTGCCTCCCCCTTATTCCTCCCCACCTCCTCCACCCCCAGAAGCAGAGCTGCCTCTCCCCAGCGTGACTCAGCCTCTGAATGAACCCAACCTTCCCCAAAAATCCCTGCAGTGCTGGAGCTGCTGCTGTTTGATCAATCAGAGGGGAGGGATGGCACTGAATAAAGCTCATTTGCTGCAGCACCAGGGCTGGGCTGTGCTGGAGCTGCTCTCCCACATCCCAGCAGCTGCTCCTGGATCTGGGAGCTCAGGAAGAGCCCTGGAACAGCAGCAGCAGCTCTGAACAGCCCAGCACCACGGGAGAGAGCTGTGGGATGCTGGCAGATGAGTCCTTAATTAATGAGCCCATGCAGAGAAGCAGCAACTCCAAGTGGCCTCCCCAGCACTTTGTCTGAGTCAAATCCTGGGATTCCCTGTGGAATTCCAGCTGCTGGATGTGAATCCTGCCTTTAGTCAAGGCACAAAGTCAGGCTTTAGCACAGAGATGCTCTGTGCTGAGCTGGGATCCAGGAGAATTCCTGAACCTCATGGGGGGAGGAAATCTCCCCTCAGCATCCTCAGCTCCTCCAGAATCCAAAGAGGAGATTTTGGGTGGGATATGGGGGAGGAATCCTTCCCTGTGAGGGGAATGTTGGGTTTGTCTTTACAAACCAGCTGGTGGATAAAAGAAACAATGGAATGATTTCCACTGATGGATGAATGGTAAAAGATATTTATTTACAAACAAACTGTAGGTTTGCTGATAAATGAAACTGAATATAGAAAGATAAAAGCTATGGGGAAAAACTATGAATTTTATAAGAATTAAAAACTATAAGAGATGGTTCTACATCAGAGGGGAATCTCAGGTATCAGTGTTTGGGAAGTCTGGACCTCTCAAGTACCTCAGAAATGGGGAAAGAGAGAGGGAAATGCAGATGGGAAATTGGGATAAAAAGGAGGCTGAGCCCCATGGCCTCTCCCTTTACTGGAATAAACCAAAAATTACTCCTCTGTCTCCTTTTTGGATTTAAACCTCTGGTGTTTGTGGATTAATTTCCTGACACCTGTGAGTGTGGGGAGGCCCCAGAATGGATTTCCCCAAGGCTGCCCCATCCCTGGAGTGCCCAAGGCCAGGCTGGATGGGATTTGGAGCAATCCAGAATGTCCCTTCAACAAGGAACAAAAAATTCTCAAAGATCCTTCCCAAGCCAGGCCACTCCATGACACCAGGAGGGGGATAAATGGATGTTTGTGTTTTCCAGAAGAGCTGCTTTGATGTTTTTTGGTTTTTTTTTTGGAGATGACATTAGCACAAGCAGTCAGCTGTAACCTCTGGGCAGATCAAAACCCTGCTGGAGCAGCTGGCTGGGAAAAAACAACCACTGAGGTGTTGCTAAATGCTTTTATTTCCTGCCACTCCGTTGTTTGGAGATCCTTGCCAGTGAGGAAAGGGAAAAAAAGTTTAATTTGCTCTAAAGCCATGTTCAATATCTGGGTCCCGGCACAGCTCAGCAGCACAGCCCTGCCTCTGTTGTTCTCCCTGCCTTGAATAATTCTGTGAATTAAATTGGGAATTGGGTGATTCACAGCGTTTAGAGCCTATTTTGGGAGGAAATGAGCGGGGCTGTGTGGGCTGAATTCACACCTTGCTGTGGCTCTTCCCTCCTGTCCCTGCCTGGGAGCTGCTGCTGCTCATCCCAACATCCCAGTCCCTCCCCAGGATCCCTGCAGCACCTTCCCAGCACATCATTTCCTCCAAAAATGGCAGAGCTTGGCCTTACTTCTGAAAAATTTTTAAATTGTTTTTTTAGTTATTATTTTTTATATATTTTTGGTTGGTTTTCTATGGTTTTTTGTTCTTTGTTTTTATTTTTTGGGGATTTTTGTTGTTTTTTTTTGTTTGTTTCCTCCTTCTCCCAGTCCCACTGTGCTGCAGAATTGAGATTTTCTATTCCCTTTCCTAAAAATTCTCATCTCTGCAAGGCTGAAGGTGCTGTCACAAGCTGAAGGTGTGGTCACAAAGAGGGGGACACCCAGGACACCTCTCTCCACACCTCCACCTTTGAATTTGGATGTTCAGGGCAGCTTTTTTTTGATTTCAAACCCCCTTGGGAACATTTCCTGGCACTGTGACACCTCCCAGACAGGCAACAGGAATTTTGGGTGGCCACAGGTGGCATCAGAGACAGGAAATGTCACCGGGGAGGGACCAGCCCCAATTTCACAATTTCAGGGAGATTCAGTGGCTTCAGAACTTCTGCTCTGCCCCAGCTCTGCCCTTTTCACCTCCCATTTAGCTCAGGATTTTTGTCGTTTTTCAAGGAGTTTTTCTGTCAAAACCTCCCCTCTGTACCTTTGTGCATCCTCAGGGCAGGAAAAGCTCAGAAATAAGGGGAAAAAATGGGAAAAATGGGAGAGTGGCATTCTCAAACCCTAGTTATTTAATAGTGAAAACTGAGCCAAGTCAAGCTCTTCCCTTTTTACTGAAGCATTTGGCCATACTGTCTATTCAGGTCAGGAAAAATATCAGGTTTTTGTAGTGTAAATATCACATTTTGTAGGTTAAAGGCTGTGGAAAGGAGGAACAACCCAGCACAAGCAAGGCAAACACAAAAAGCACCCCTTGAATTTTTTGTCTCGATGTCTCAAAGTGGAGGGAGGGAGATGTGTCCCAAAATATTTGGATTTTTAAAGCAAAATGCCTTTGAGAAGCTCTCCCAGGATGGATCCCCCCTGTACCCAGCCCTGCTGAGGTTCTGCTCATTCTGTAGATGACTTTTTGCAGCTCCCAGCCCATGTCAGCTCCTTTCAGCTAAAAAAGGACCCAGCAGATGGGTTTGTGCATGAATTTAGCTCAGACTCGAGAGTTTTTATAAGCAGTGATTTAACAAGAGCAGATTAAAAAAAATAAAAAAAAAAAAATAAAAAAAACCCTTTGACTGTTTTTAGGTGGATCTTGGTCAGCTTTCAAAAAGGAACAGGTTTTGCTTCAGTGTTGGTGTTTGTAACCTCTCACATGATAAATTGCAATTTAAATCATCTCCCAAAGCCACAGCAGCGAAATTATTCCAAAACTGCCAAAGCAGAACACCTCATCATTGTCAATATTCTTTTATCCCCCTCTGGTCAAAATTAGCACAATTTCACAACATCATTTGCTTGGGGATGAATGACATTTTCAAATGGAAAACAGGCCCCATTCAGCTGCTCATTCAGTTGATTGGAAATGAATTTTTTAGTGGCAGTTTCACACACTTTGCTTTCTGTGAATACTCTGTGATTGCAACTTTCTCAGACTGTGTGTGTGTTGGCAGCAACAGATTCCAAAAAAGAGTTTCTCCTGATAGATCTTGGCCTAAAGCTTGTCACTTCTGGGTGTCTGGGAAGAGTATTTGGAGCAGCTTTGATTCTTGTCTGTGGCATGTTTTAAATCCTTGATTGGATGAGCATAAATCGTTTCCTGTATAAATTTTCGTGTTTATCAAGCTCAGATTTGGTTTTCTGCTTAAAAACGGTGTCAAAGACACTTTTTTTTTAAGCAATCAATTTACTGTGATTCTTTAAAAAAAAAGAAAAAATACAAAAAAACCCAAACCAACATGAAGAGCCTCTGGACACTTCTTATCTAGAGAGCTTTTATCCATTTCCTTTCATTGCCTACATTTGTTTGTTACTTATCCCCACCGTGCTTCATTCTGGTGAAGATCACAGGGGCTTTTCAGCAGCATTTATCTCCCCATGTGACCACACAATTTCCAGCATAAAAGGAGCCTGTTCTGCTAATAAATAGCACTGGAGGAATTAGATTGAGGTGAGAGATTGGGAAGAAATATTTCAGTATGAAGGTGGGGTGGGACTGGCACTGCTCCATCCCTGGAAGTGTCCAAGGCCAGGTTGGAGCAACCTGGAACAGGATGAACTTTAAGGTTTCTTCACTTTATGAAATAATATTTCCATTTTTGTAGTGGATGTGTTGGGGGAGGCTCAGCTGATCCCCCAAGCTGGGCCTTGCTGCTAGAGAACTAAGAAAAAATGCTTTAAATGGTCTTGAATTTATTGGAATCACTCTTTTTTTCTTCTGGCAGAGGTTGTCTTAGCTGTAAGGCTGCATGTTTTCATTCCAGAGCAGAGCTGAGGACACTTTTCCCTCTGTTTCTGTCCCCACAGTGCCACTGATGGGTGCTGAAATAAAATAAGTTTAGTTTTTCATGTATAATTATTAATGTTAAGCTTTGCTCTGTTCTGGTTGCTAATTGAGGTTGGTTGTTAATGTTAAATTATTGGCCCCGTTCTGTCTCACCTGTACCTCCTTTTCCCTCTGTCGGGTGTTGCTGCTGCTGCTTCCCTGAAAATGGCGCCTGGAGGAGGGTGACATCATGGACCTGTATGCAAATGAAGGGACTGCAAAGGACACTGGGACATGATTCGGACTTAAAGCCCCTTAGGACAATGAGCCCAAGTGACATCTAGAGCTGAGACCAGTGTCCCCAGGCTGGGAAAACGATGTAGAATATGAGCTACCACCCCGAGCTGCTTGGATTCCACCACCATGATGTTGACAGTGCCCCACCAACGTCACACCCCCAGACTAGGAGCGAAAATTTTCTACGCAGGGATTCCTGTTGAGGAAAGAAGCCCCAGCTCTGCCTGTGAGGACACAGCTGCACTCCTGATTCCAGGTCATTCCCTGCCATCAAAAAGCTGTTGGGGACAGGGAAAAGTCCCTCTGGAATGGAATTGAGGCTTTAGGACAACTCTGCTGAGCTTCTCTCTCCAAGGCAGAGTCTGTATCCCTTTAAACCTCTATCCCCAGGAGCTGCAGATGTTCTGCCTCTGGAATGTTCCTTTTTTTTTGGGACAATCCTCTCTGTTGTGCTAGATTGCCACTGCCTAATTGCTCTGCGTGTGAGAAGAGTATTTCCTTTTATCAGCTCCAAATGAATCCTCTTTTAATGTAATTGCATCCCTTTATTATGGAAAGCAAAGCCAGGAGCCTCCAGCCCATCTCTCCCTGCCATTTATTACCTCACAGCCTCACCTTTTCTTCCTCTTCCCCCTGAACTAATCTCCTTTTAATATTTTAATGTGTCCTAACACAGAAGCCTTTGCATCCTGCACATCCTCATCCTGTCCTGGGCAGGGTTTTAGCTCTGCAGGCTGTAAGGAACATTTTAGGAGTGGTTGAAGATTCCTGGCTGGACTGTGTGAGCCCAGAAAATCTCATTATTGAGCATCTCCTGGGCTGGGAGTGACGGTGTGCTGGATTCCCCGTTCAAATGGAGATTTGGAGGGGACTGGCAGCCTCACAGGGGCTCAAATATGGAAATAAATCCCTAGAAAAGCTCTGCTCCAGGGTTTGCCATGGATAACACCAGCTCAGAGTGCTCCCACAGCACAGCCTAAGGGTTAATCCTGCCCTATCCCAAACCTTTGTTCTGATTTCCAAGTATTAAATCCAATTTTCCCTTCTCTTTCCCTTTCTCTTCCCTGTCCACGTCCATAAATCCTTAATGATAAGAGATTCATGGAATTAATCTGAACTTTTTTGGGGGTTTTTTTTGGGCAGGGATGTTCTTCCCACTCTAACTCCAAACAGAATTCTGAGTGTTCCCAGTTCTCCTGTGCTGCTCCCAGCATGGTTTTATTTTAGAGATCCTTTTAATTGAGACAAAACCATCCTGTCCCGGCTGGGAAAAACCCCCTGCAGGAATTTGTGCCAAATTTCACCATTCCCATTGAAGTCAGTGGGGTTAGTTATTCCAGATTTTTGATGAGATAATTCATGTTCAAGCCTGGGGATCTTCTCAGAGAAATAACAACAGAGGATCCAGTCACTGGTTCTACCAAAACAATGCACTTAATCCCAAAATAAATGGAAAATAAATAGCTCCAGACGATGGAGAGGAGCTCACCAGTGGATAACTGGAAGTGTTTCCTCCTGGGGAAAACATCTCCTAAGAAAAACATTTCTTCTCCCTAACATCAGGGTTGATATCCTCCAAAAAAATAGGAATAAAAGCAGATTACTGAGCTCTCCCCTTTATATTTGAGTCATTTTATCCTCGAGGCTTCGTGCTAATTGCCCAGCATTTAATTGTCTTGTATTTTTATTTGCTATTCATTTTTCCCAAGGATCAATGCAGTAATTCAGATAAAAGATTGGGAATCAGCTGCTGAGCCACAGAAAATTTATCATTGTGTATCGATTCCCATGGCATCAGCAAATGAAACTCTGGTGCACATCATGAAAAAAAAAATAAAGTGGGATAAATGAAAGGAGCAGGAATTGCAGGGTGGCTTTGAGGAGCAGTTGCTCCATTTTTGTGTGGCCTTTGTGACCCAAAGAGGACAGAGAGGAATCAAAGCAGAGCCTGGAGGATCATCCAAGGCTCTTAAATGTAAATCCAGAGTGGGAAAAGCCTGGATTTGATCCATGGGTGGTTGTGAGATCCCAGGGGCCACCAGCCCAGCTTTGGTCACTAATTACAAACCAGTTGATTGCAGCAATCAGCTCCCTGTGCACCCAACTTTGCTCCTCATGGGGAAGAAAAGGGAAATATTGTGGAGAAGGGGGAAAAAACAAAGAGAGAACCAGGAGCAGCACTTTGCTCTTCCCAGCCCCAGGGCAGGGATTTGGCTGGACACAGTGTTGGAAACAACAAAAATTTTAGATTTTTATTTTGTCCCTCTAGTCAGGCTTGACTTGGTTTTGCCTTGGGGAAAGGAATTTTCTTTAGTTTTTTTTTTTTAAGGAGATGGGTTTGAGGCACAAAGATTCTCAGGATAATTAAATGCATCAATGGAACATCAGTGGCCATCTACCCTCAGATGGACAGCTGAGAAGGTTTATCAAGGATCCAGAACTTCTCAAGATTGTGTGTAAACCCAAATTTTGGAGGATTTTGGAGGATTGATGCAGAATTGAGGCAAAAAGTGCTGTGGGCACTGAGCAGGGTGAGCCTGGCAGGAAAAAGCCAGGAGGGTGTGGGGAGGTGGAATTAGAGGGAAATCAGAATGTTCTGCAGAGGGAAGGAGAGATAATGGGGAGAGGCGAGAAATGTGAGGATCAAAGTGGGCATTGATGCTTCTGCAGGTCGGGAGGGATCAAAGGGGAGATAAAACAGGTTGCCAAGGCATCGAGGCTTTCTTCACATCCCAGCCCCCCCTTCCTTGAAAGGGAGGCTGAAGAAACAGAGACAATGAATGCAGTGCCAGCGAGGGGCTGGGAGCTGCAGAAATAAATCCCAGCCAAACCCTGTCCTTTATTTTTTGGTGTTTTTTTAAGGTGAAAGCCAAATTCTCCCGTTCTCCTGATGGGCTGTCCCTGCTTCTGCACAGTTTTGGTCCAACCCTTCCTAAAACTGGCCCTGAGTTCCTCCCTTCATCCTTCACTGATGGGTTCAGAGAGCTGAGGAGCCCCCAGTGAAACATTAATCTTAAAGAAATTAGGATTTTAGTTAGAAGTTAGAAGGAACTGGGCTTGAGATAGTTACCTGAAACTTCAATAATTGATTGCCTGTCAATTTATGTTTGCTGAGCTGTGCTTGCAATGGGAAAGGATGAAACTGGTAGGTAGGTCCAAAGAGCACAAACAATTGCAACCAGAAACTCATTCTTTGCAAAACTGGATTGCCCCAAAAGCCATTTGTGTTGTCATTGATAGAAAAGGTCAGGGTGAGGAAGACTCACCTTACTTCCTCCTTTTGAGACCCCTCCCCACAAAAACGAGCCCAGACTTAATTCAAGAAGCCAACCACGCTGCTTAATTGCCATTCCAGCTAATTACCATGGGAAGCAGGGATGGGAGGGGCTGGTGTTATGAATATGGATTTGTTTGAACCTTTTGTCAATAAACAGACTCTGTGACCACCTGGAATTTCACAGTGTGTATTGGGGGTTACCCCACACTGCTGCCCAGCACTGAATAAACATTCACTTTGTCACTTTAAATTGTTAGAGAGTCTTTTGTCCTCACAGTTGGGTATGGGTATTAAACCAATACTCAAATTTTGGTAAATCACCAGGAGCATCCAGAGCTCTCCCACCCCATCAGGGCTCACAAAATCCCCAAATCCAGAGCTCCCTGCACCTGCCTGGAGCCCTGAGACCCCTGCCAGGGATTTGAGGTGGTATCCAGGCCACAGAATGGGTGAAAATAAAGAAAATAAGAGATCTAGGGGGAGCTGGTGTGTTCAGTAACCTTCAGGGTTTGTTCCTGAGTAATTCTTGCTGCTATCCAGATGGGCCCCGTTCCAAGTGGATGTTTGTGCAGCTCCTGAGGGGCAGCAGAGCTCTAGATCAGTATTTTAATCTTCCTTCAATTCCTATTTTCTTGTCTGGCCTCTGGGGAACATCTCAGTGCTTTTAGAACAGTAATGGGAGACTTGAAGTGAAACAAAGGGGGCTGCTGGTTCACAGTAGGAGATGCTGACCCCAAAAATTGGGATTTTCCCAAAGTTCTCTCAGCTCTGCAGCTGTGATCACTCTGGAAGAACCTGCCTGGCAACCCAAAATGCAGACACAGCTCGATTTGAGACAAATCCCCCCCTGCCAGCTCCCAAAATGCACAAAGAAAACCTCCCTGTGTTCAAAGCAAACCCCAGCTTTTCCCAAATTAGCAGAAAATCATTCATCCCACTGATATAGACTGGGAAAAATTTAATTTCTCATCCAGGTAGGAGAAGAAAATCCCTTCCTGGGGGTTTTGTGGGGGGATGTTTTGGAGGTCTCAGGTGCTCTGCTCGTCCTGGGCTGGTTTTGAGCTCTCAAAGTGCAAAGAGTTGCAAGTGGAGCCTCTGCTCTGTGATTTCCACCGGGGAAGGTTTTTTGAATTTGCTGCCCACACCATCCAGCCCAGCAGCAACTCTCTTGCCAGGGTGGCACAGGTAATTAGACAGGCAGCATCCAGTAATTAGACAGGTAATTAACTCTGACTGACAGGAAACTTGGGCACCCCTTCCTGGGGTCATAACTCCAGGGTGTATTTCCCACTGCCTCAAGAAAAGAGATTTTATCAGAGTATTTCTCCACTACTTAGGCTCAAATAAAACCCAAGAATTCTGTCCCACTTCTATTTCACGTGGGGGGAATGGATGGGGAATGACAGAAGAACAAAACAAATCCCAAAATAATCCCCTGCCCTTGCTCTGTCACTGCTCCCTTTGGCTGTGCTGAAATAATCTCATGGGCATTTAATCACTTTGATTACACTCATATTGCTCTGTAGGGCTTGCTCTGATTCTTGGGAAAACAGAAAAATAAAATAAGCAGAGCTCGGTCTCTTCTTCCCCATTTAGTGTCTCCCTTTTTGGGGATGTGTCAGACACTGAGCTCATCCTTTAAGCACTGTGCTCATGTAGAGGAGTTGTTCAAATTACCATGTGTAGATGCATGAAAAAAGCTTCATCTGTTTGTCTGGTGGGTGGAAATATTTTCTCTTAGGAGGCTCCAAACAAAACTTAGTCCACTTTTCCCTACTGTACTGAAAAAAGATGATTTCATCAGATTGCCTTGACTTTTTTATTTATTTATTTTTTTTTTTTTTTATTTTGGGCTTTTCTTAAAGCTTCACCTCCATGAATCATGTGTTTATCTTTCAAATCAAAAAGAAAAAACTCTGGCTCCCCCCGCCTTGCAGTGCCATTAAAAATTCTAAAAGCTGTGTAGCCTTAGAGAATAGCCTTTCCAAAGACATGAAAAAGAATTGCTGATTTATTTATTATTTATAGAGCTCATTATATTTTAACTCCAGGGGGTGGCAAATATAGGATAGACTCCTTCAAACAACGTGTGGGCCCTCCAGTGGTGCTCTGCATGGTTTTTGTGCTGGAGAAGGAAGAAAAGTGAAGTGAGGACAGGTGGGGTGAGCAGTTTTTGGGAGAGTTAATGGATCAGGAATAACTGGGCCAGTTCAGTCAGGAATTATCTGGAAAATTCAGAAATGTGGGAGCTGCACAGGAAGGATTGGAGGAAGGGAATATTTTCCTTTAGAGAGCTGGGAAATGCTGAGAATTTCCAGCTCCTCTCCCTGCTCCATTAAATTCCTTCAGGAGGAGCCTGCAAAGGGTCTCAGATGGTAAATGAGCCCTGGGAGTGTGAAAAGGCAGAAAAATGGCACAAAATCCAAGGGTTTGTGAGCAGGGGAATTGTTTGGGATTTTCCCTCTCACTGGTGTTTGCTGGGACAGTTTTTGGGAGGGGTGGGTTGGCACTGAGCTGATTTTTAAGGCTCCAGGCTGCTGCTGTTCCTGGTTGTTCTAAACCAAAATCCAAACTTTTATCCTGCCCCTGACCTCCCTCACCCCCTGGGCCTGTCTCAAATCCCATCTGACTGCTGGTGGCACTGCAAATTCAGAATATCTACAGGAGAGAAGTGCCCTGCCTTCATTTCCAACACTCAACCTTTCCAAACTCCCACTTCTCCCTGTTTTAAAGGGTTTGTGATGACAGAATCCAGCATTTCTTTGTTAATCCCGCTTTTTATTATTATTTTTTTAGATTTTTATTTTCTGATTGTGACTCCCTATCACAACTTTGATTCAACTCCCCCCAAACCCTGCTCATTAATATAATTTGTGTGGATTTCTTCTGCATCTCAGCACTGCCCCTGATTATTTTGTTGATCACAATCAACTTTGATGGAGAATGAGACAAATCCCCCCCCTCCCTTTGCCAATAATTGGTGATGCAGGTGAGTTTGGGGTTGCAAATAAATGCAATAAAACATCCTGAGCTGAGGCAGGGGAGAATCTTTGTGTTTTTCCATCAGGTGTAACAAAATTCCAGGAGCTGCTCAGACTTGCTGCAAGTTCTTTATCTTTAATCTGTAATAGTTTTTTTTCTGCTGATTAGAGCTTTCCTAATATTGGGGGATGTTAATTTATGGAGATTTATGCACCCTGACAGTGTTCATGTGAGTGCACATCAGGAAAAAGATGGATTTCCTGATCCCAAATTTGATTTCCTGATCCCAGTTTGGATTTCCTCATCCCAACCTGGATTTCCTGATCCCAGCTGGGATTTCGCCATGGGAACCTCACTCTGTGTCCTCAGCATCTCCCAGATTGTTTTCTCCTTTGGGAAAAATAAAGATTCACATCTTGTTTGTCAGTGTTGTCTCATTCCTGCTGCTGACCCAGGGATAAGGATCTGGCACAGAACATTTTATCAGCTCTGGTAAATGTTCTTTCTTTATTAATTCCATTTGGGATCAATAATTAATGCTGCTGTCTCCTTTGCAATCCCTCTCAGAGGGAGAGGAGGTCAGGATAGCACAGCTTTGTGTTCCTTTAAGCCCTCACAACACAAAATACAAGCATTCCTATATTAATAAACTTTTTTTCCCCTTGTTTAGGGGTCAGCAAGATCCCAATTTATGGGGACAAGGTGGATAATTGGGACTAGAATTCCCAGCACAGAGAAAAGATTGAGCAAGGATCATCCCACCCCTCCCTGGTCAGAGCCAGAATAATTCAGAGAGACTTTTGGGGGGCAGAAAGTGAACTTTAAATTGGCAGGAAAAGCAGAAACAGAGAGGATTTCTCTGCCCACCACAATCTCCCCAGTGCTGAGAGTTTCCTGAGCAATTCTTTTGGCAGAGATCACAAATTCCAGGTTTGGAGCTCCATGTGATCCCAAGGTGGAAATTCTTCATGGTCCCTTGAGCCAATGCACATCCCTGAGCATCTCTGCCCTCAAAAATCAAATTTGCCTTCCAAATCCCACAAAACAAATAGGGCAAGGCTCAGGAGCCAGAATTTCTCTCTGTTTTTCTCTATCAGCTCCCCTTGGGCCAGCCCATTGCACATCTTGGCTGCTTTTCTGAGCTTTCACCCAAGAGCAGATAAATCCTGAGCTGAAGTTTATTTCTGGAGCAGCAAAATGCCAGGGTTGGATCTCTGTGCCAGCAGCACAAATCTCAGCCCCAGGGTGGCTCTTGACCCTGCTGTGGGTAAAAAGAGAATTTCCAAAGGTGGCAAAGGAGCTGCTAAAGGCTCAGTTATCTCCGTGTAAGAATGGCAGAGGGATTTTGCACACCCTGCTGATCCAGGAGATGTTTTCTGCCAGGAAAACAGAGGCAATGAGGGTGAAATTCCCAATTCCCATCTTTTCTGGTGTTTTCTTTTTCCTGCTGTCTTCTCACTGCTTCTTCCCTCCCCTCCCCTTTTGCCCTCAGTCAAACCCAAGTCATTTAAATTTTAAAAATGGAGTTTTAATTTATTTACCTGCCAAGGTGCCACAGCACCAAGCCTGACAGCAATTCTGGGATGGATATCCCAAAGCTGGGAAGTTCCTGTGCCAGCCCATCCTTTATCCCTGCTGTGTTTGCTCCAGTTTGGCCAAAGCTGCACAAATTCAGGGCAGATCCTGGAGGGGCTGAGCAAACCCCAGCCCTCCCTGTGAGGATAATCCATGTCCTGCTGGGAAAACTCCTCCTGCCTCTCTTGGTGTCATTTTTCTGATGTTTTCCCAGATTTTTGCCAGTGGTGGGTTTGATTTCAGTGCCCCAGCATTTCTCCTGCTGTACCAATGTTATTTCTCAGTTCCTGGCTCTTTTGCAAAAGATCTTCAAACTCAAATTCAAAACTTAATTCACTCTGTTAGAACACATGGATCTTTGTGGTGTAAACTGAATTAAAATTACCTGGGCCATCCTCTGCTTTTGCAAACACTCACTGGATCATTCAGATTTTCGCCTCCTCCTCCACCAAAGGCATAAATGGGATTATTCCACAGCATCCCAGCCAGCCACAGCCCCCAAACAGGGAAACAATGGAGATTTCTGCCAGCAAAAGTGAGGATGGGATTCAGAGCCTAATTAGATGGGGAGACTGGGAGCAAATATGTAAATAGCAGCATGACTATTGTAAGAGATATTTTCAGTTATTTGTACTGCAGGATTTCTTGATTTGCTGCTGGGACCCGGAGGTTTATCCTGTGGTCTCTTAGGAAATGCCATGCAAATCAAAGCTTTGTTTTTCAGATGTGCTGGGAAGGGGAGGGCAGGTGAGCATCACTCGGTTCAGAGGATGAATAAAAAGTGTCAGAGATGCTTTGGATGTCAACATGGAGTGAGTGGTGCAAAATGTGAATAGATCCACCAAGGATCCACTGAGGGAATGAAGCAGTGAGACAAGCTGTGCTTTTTTTTTGTTGTTGTTTTTGATGAGTAGAACAGAAATGCCTGGCAAGAAGAGTTTAATGAGTGCAGAAAATCGAGCAGGGGGATAAATGTCCCCTCAGAGTGGGGATCTGGACATTGCAGCAGGTCCGTGTGGGGCTTTGAAAGCTGCTGGAACCACAGCCCCAGGCAGGAATTTGTGCTGTGTGGCAGGAGTTTGTGATGCCCTGATTGGCAGGAAGAAAGGAGCTGGCCCTCCTTTAATGCAATTGCCATCCCAGCTGCAGAGAACAGAGGAGAAGCTGCCTGGAGGAGAGTGGCCTTGGAGTAAAACCCAAGGAAATTGCTGTGGGCCCTGGGGGAGGCTCTGAAGAACTCATTTAAGAAGGTCAGAGCAAGTGCCAGCCCATCTCCAGCCCACCTTCCCTGCCACCATCTCTCCTCATCCCCCTTCCCTCAACTCTGGGCTCATCTGCTTGGAATAAAAACACCTTTCCCTTCTCCTGTGAAGCACAGACTTGAATTTACCCTTCCAGAGGATGCACCAAAGCGTTTCTCCACTGCTGGAGCTCCAGCTCTGTCTTTGCAGCCCACCAGGGAGCTGCTTCCACACAGCCAACAGCTCAGCAGCTGAACTGCATCCCTAAAGCACTGCTGAAAATGAAAAGAAATAATAAAAAAATAATAAAATTAAAGAAAATGAAAAGACAAAGCATCCTTTCAGCTGGAAACTTTTGCCCCAGGTGTTTTCTCTGTGGCAGGATTCCTTCCAGTGAATACCCATGGAATTAAAAGGGGATTCCATGCAGAAGCCACCAACTGGCCAGAATTATGTTGACTGGCATTTCTTTACCAGGAGTTGTTCTTGTTTAGGTAATCTCATCAAATTTGATGTCAGAGTAGGAAATGCAGGAATTTCACTTTTATTTTGGGGTTCTGAGCTCTCCACAGAGTCCCCCAATATCTTGTCCCTGCTTTTCTCCTCTGCCTGGGCTTCCTCTCTGGGAGTCAGAAATTTGATTCTGATTCCTTCCTTGAGAAAAGCTCTGAAAAGTGCCCCCCAAATTTGTGGCCACCACGTTTTTTCCAGGGTAAAACTGCCCAGTTTCTGTGCATGGGTTTGTGCTGCTCCCTGGCTTCTCCACCTTGTGTTTTCAAAGAGCAGAAAAGGAGAAATTCATCCTTGCCACAAGTGGCAGGAGCTGTGAGCTTCCCTCTCCTTTTACCAGGGAAAGTGAGGGCAACTTAATGAAATAATTGCTCCTTTAACAAATTACCCCTCATTAGCCAAGCCACAGTGGCTGTGCAGTGTCTGATCTGCAGAATGAAAAGAAATTACCTTAAAAATCCTTTTAGAATGGCACTGAGCTGCTTGACCACTTTTATCCAGCAGCTCAAAAAAGTGATGCCCTGTGCTGCTGACAGCTATAATAATAATAATAATAATAATAATAATAAAGTATCACAACACAGCTTTGAACTCCTACCTGGCTGGAAAATCTTGGTTTTGATCCTGAGGTAACAGAGGGAGTTTTATCTTGGGGTAACCCAGAATTGCTGTCCTGGCTCAGATAAATGAGAAATTTCCCACAAAACCAGGTCCATCCCAGCCTTGGACACCTCCAGATCTCCACCTTTCTTTTTTGTATTTCATCAGTCCAAGCCAGCCCTGTGTCCTTTATTTAATTCTCTATATTCCAGTCAAACTCACTGCCTCAGAAGTGATGGAATTGGGGCATGTGGAGAGGTTCAAACAAGGATTAATAATTTCTCTGGGTGATGAAAATGCAAAGTTCCTGTGTTAGCTGTGAAGGGCAGGAGTCCCTCATGCCCACTGAACATGAGAGGATGCTGGGATGAGATTTTTGTTCTTATTTCCCTCTCCTTACAGTACAGCTGTTCTTTTAGCAGAAGCAAATGGATTTGGGAATATTCACTCATTACTTCTCCCTGAAATTATTTTTCTTCTAAGTATATCAAATAATAAGTGTTTCAGCAGGGAAAATTTTCATTTTTTCATACTTCTATTTTTTTCCTTCAGAAAATGCATTATTCTGTTTAGTTTCCTCTGCTCCTATTCCATCTCCTATCTGAATCATTCACACATAAAATATTCGAATTATTAGCTATATTTTGCATAGATTGCTAGAATAGAGAGAGATTTTTAGACTAGATATTAGAAAAAAAAATTAAAATTTACTGTGAGGGTGGTGAGGCCCTGGCAGAGTTGCCCAGAGAAGCTGAGGCTGCCCCATCCCTGTAAATATTCCTCTCCTCATGGTCCTTCCTTGCTCCAAACTCCTTTTCCTTAAGAAAACCTCACTTCCTCTGTGTCTGTGACCCTTGGGTTGTAAAATGGGCTCTCACATCTGCTGGGAAAATCAGCTCAGCAGAGATGCTGCTGCAGAACAGGTATGGAGCTGATTGAAAAGTGCTAAAAGTGGCATTTCATCAGGGCCATGAGCCAAGTGTCCCCAAAGGCAGCTCCCCCACATCTGGGGTGACAGGAGCAGCTGCTGCTGCCAGATGTGCTCCTCAGCCAGCTGTGCTCCTCATCCAGCTGTGCTCCTCAGCCAGATGTGCTCCTCAGCCAGATGTGCCTCCCTCTGCTCTGCTCTTGGCTGATTCCCACCCCAAAATGTTCCCATTTTCCATCAGTGGGGACTGATCCATGTAAGAACCTGACACACACAGCAGCTTGGGCACTGAGACCCTTTCCCCCCACCCCAATAAAAGCAGAAATTATAAATATTGCTGACTGCTCACCTCTGCTGGGAATTTTTCCAGCACCTGAGGGGCTGAGGATGCTGCTCAATTCCCACCCCTTATGGAATCACAAAGAACTCTGAAAAATTTCCTTGCTGCTCACTAAAGCCTGGTAACAGCTTGGGACAAGGAGCTGGACAAACTATGGCCCAAAAAAAACCCAAAATTGACTGAGCAGAGCAAAATAAAGCCCAGAATTCAGCACAGGGAGATGGATAGAGGAGCTCTGAGAGAGCAGAGCCAGGCTGGAGGCTTGGCACTGCTGTCACAGGTCCTGTGACACTCATGCCAGCTGAGTGTGACACCACCAGAGCTGCCAGCTGGATTTTAATTAGAGTGAGACTAAATGACACGGGGCTCCTTTTCAGCGCGGCTTGGGGAGAATGAAAAGACGAGCATTTTCAATTTAAGGTTTAGTTAGATAATGCCTGTTGGTGCCAGTAGATTACAGAGTGGATATTAAATCCTCCAGGATTTGCAATGGCAAAGTACTCCCAGAATCCATAAGCAGGAAGGAGAGCTGGGCTGTGGAGCTGTCGTCCCCTGGAGGACCTGAGCAGGAGGAGAAAATGGGAAGGAAATCTTCCCTGTTGTTATAAGTGCATGACATTTTGTTGGCTTTTCACAACTGTTGAAATAAATTCTATGTGTATAATGGTAAAATAACTTTTCTGTATAAATGGAAGTTGGGTTTTTTTCTAATAGCAAAAGTTAAACATATATATTTTTTAAAATAGTATACTTAAACTACCCAATTAGTTAAAATAATCCCCCAAAATCCCTTCTGGGAGTGTCCCAAACCCCCAGACAAGGATCCCCCAAACCCTTTTGGATTGTTGCTGTCACCCTGACTGCTGTGCTGTGGTGCCTGAGCTGCAGTGACCCTATAACCAACCCTGGCCCTGAGATGTTGAATAAAATCACCCTGAGCTGGTGCAGGGGTGATGAGCAGCTCCTGATGGCAGCAAGCAAACCCAGGCAAGCCTTGGGATGTGTTGGCCCTTCCAGCAGGATTGGGGCCATCTAGGATTTGTCCAGTTCTTCCCAGAGCTCATCCAAACCAGCCTGAACCAGGTTTGGGGTGCCAGCCACAGGAAAATTCACTGGGATCGGGTTCTAGCAGGGTAAACAAACACTCTGAGGCAGAGTTTGACAGAATTTGCTGTAAATCCTCCCCAAAACACGTCCCAGAGCACGGGGCTCAGGATCAGCAGTGCCAGGGAAGCTGCTCCTCTTGTGTCCTTATCAGAGGGAAAGTGTTGAAAACTCACATTCACACCAACATTAAAAGTTATTTACAAAATACTGAAGAAGTGGTAATAACAAACAGAGAGGACAAAACATTCATCCTTCATTGCTCCCACACATAAGAAGCTTTGCTGCTCCAGGTCTAGATACGTGGCTGATGGCAGAGTGTAAGATTAATTCGTTTAAAAGCACTAAAATGTGCAAATTAATTACCACAGCCATCCATGCGTGTTTTAGCTGGCTTAAACGCTGGGTTGTTTTTTCCAGGTTAAGGGAAATTTTAACCTGCAAGGAGCTCTACCCAGCTCTGTAGCCCGAAGAGCTGGAAGCCCAAAGATCCTGAATACTGCCAATGAAAATTCAGGAGCTATCATAGCCCTTGATTGAACATCCCAATAGTTTCATTAAGACCTCGTCCCCGCGTTTTATGTTTGCTAATTAGCAAATTCAAACACTTTATCTGCGTGTTATCTTTGTGCAAGAGAGTGGCAAATTCCTGTCATTATAAAATATTGCGAGAATTTAAAGGTTCACGAGCAATTAGATTTCGTAATTCTTGTTTATGCCTCGGAAGGATTGTTCATTTGAAAACTTTGCAGTCAATATGTACAAAGATAAAACACCGGCCTGCGTTGCTCTGGTGACTGAAGTCAAGTGGCTGAGCGAGCTGAATGGATTAGGAGAGAAAAATGTTTGGAAGTCCTGCCCTGATGCTCAGATGGGTGTTTCAGGGAATTCACACCCGAGCAGGGTCTGTGCCCTGCTTGGGGACATTGTCGGGGTGATGGGCAGAGGGCAGAGGGGGCACAGGGAGCACAGCTCGGGGGTGATGGGCAGGGAGCACAGGGGCACAGGGGGCACAGCTCGGGGTGATGGGCAGGGGGCAGAGGGAGCACAGGGGGCACAGCTCGGGGTGATGGGCAGGGGGCACAGGGGGCACAGGGGGCACAGGGAGCACAGCTCGGGGGTGATGGGCAGGGGGCAGAGGGAGCACAGGGAGCACAGCTCGGGGTGATGGGCAGGGGGCAGAGGGAGCACAGGGAGCACAGGGGGCACAGGGGGCACAGCTCGGGGGTGATGGGCAGGGGGCACAGGAGCACAGGGAGCACAGCTCGGGGGTGATGGGCAGGGGGCACAGGGGGCACAGGGGGCAGAGGGAGCACAGGGAGCACAGGGGGCACAGCTCGGGGGTGATGGGCAGGGGGCACAGGAGCACAGGGAGCACAGC
Organism: Catharus ustulatus; assembly: GCF_009819885.2. Taxonomy (NCBI): domain Eukaryota; kingdom Metazoa; phylum Chordata; class Aves; order Passeriformes; family Turdidae; genus Catharus; species Catharus ustulatus. The sequence continues at coordinate 4,545,306 of NC_046248.1, read as the reverse complement.
TCGGGGGTGATGGGCAGGGGGCACAGGGGGCACAGGGGGCAGAGGGAGCACAGGGAGCACAGGGAGCACAGCTCGGGGTGATGGGCAGGGGGCACAGGGGGCACAGCTCGGGGTGATGGGCAGGGGGCACAGGGGGCACAGGGAGCACAGCTCGGGGTTGCTGGTTTGGAGGGTGAAAAGCGAGGGATGCGGTGCCGGTGTGGGCAGGGATGGAGCGCGGAGGAGCAATGACACCTGGCGGCAGGAGAGACCCGGGAGAGAACGGGACAGCGCACCCGGGACTGGCCCGGGACAGAGCGGGGATTGAGCAGGGACTGACCTGGGATCGTGCAGGGATTGTCCTGGGATTGTGCAGGGACTGGGACTGAGCAGGGACTGTCCTGGGATTGTTCTGGGATTGTCCTGGGATTGTCCTGGGACTGTCCTGGGATTGTCCTGGATTGTGCAGGGACTGTCCTGGGATTGTCCTGGGGTTGTGCAGGGACTGGGATTGAGCTGGGATTGTCCTGGGACCCAGCACATTCCCTGGGATTGTCCTGGGACTGTCCTGGGATTGTGCAGGGATTGTCCTGGGACTGTGCAGGGACTGTCCTGGAATTTTCCTGGGATTGTCCTGGGATTGTCCTGGGACTGTGCAGGGACTGTCATGGGATTGCCCTGGGATTGTGCAGGGACTGTCCTGGAATTTTCCTGGGATTGTCCTGGGACTGTGCTGGGATTGTGCAGGGATTCTCCTGGGATTGTGCTGGGACTGTGCAGGGACCCCAAATATCCGCCAGGATTGTCCCTGGCATTGTGCAGGGACTGTCCTGGGATTGTCCTGAGATTGTGCAAGGGTTGTCCTGGGATTGTCCTGGGATTGTGCAGGGACCCAGCACCCCCCCAGCTGCTGGGGACCAGGGAAACCCTTCACCCTTATTCCGTGGAGGATGATGCAATAATTTGGGTGGGAAGGGACCAAAAAAAAGCTCATTTAATCCAACCCCTGTGCATTAAAAATGTTCATTACTCCATTCCAGCCCTGCTCCCTGCTCAGGTCCATCAACATTTCCTGGTGTCACTCAGCCCAGGAGCTCAGGGGGTGCTGGAAATTCTCTCTTCTGCTCCAGTGGTGGAACTGAGAGGTTCTGCAGCAGTTCCAGGACAGGAAGAAGATGTATCTTTGATTGCTTTTTAATCACAGTAATAACAGTAATGGAGGCAATGAGTGGAATTGCTGGGAAAGAGCTGAGCTCTCTCCTCTGCTCAGTCCCTCGTGGGGTAAACAAGAAGGATTTACCAGCTCCCCAGTGAATTGTTGGGATCCTCCCTCTTCAGGATGAGTGGTGCTGATGTCTGGGGAGAAATAACTGGGAGCAGAAATATGCCAGGAATCCTCTGGAAATCTTCCTGTGAATAACCCTTGTCCACACAGAGGGATGCACAAATACTCCTTCAGGTGCCATCAGTGCTGCACCTGCTTGGTTTTGGCCTTGAATCTGCACCTTCAGCACCCCAGAGGGTTTTACCTCCCCCTCAGGGTGAGGAGAAGCTGTGATGGACACAGCACCTTGGAGCTGAGCAGAACCAGAGACCTGCTCAGGTGGGTGGAGAGCTCCAGTGGTGCCCAGGACTAAACTCCTGGGGAGAGCCAGGTCCTGGCTGGGGTGAAATAATCTTATTTTGGCCAGTGAATACAGGAACAAGAGTTTCCCTGCAGAGGGAAGTGTGAGGTTTAACTCTGGCACAGGCTGAGGGGTTTTTCAGGACTTTTGTGGCACCAGTGTTGGGTATTTTTGGGGTGTCCTGTTAGAAATGCATCCATCAGCCTTTGCCCCTCACAGATGTGGGAATCTCCTCTGACCTGAAATACCCAACAAAGCAGTGAAACAGCCTCTGAGGGCCTGCAAAATGGGCTCTCCAAGGAGAGAGACTCAGCATGAAGGATGGTTTGGAGACACAGCCCCACTGAGAGCACAGAAACACCAAAGACAGAGCTCAGCCCGTGGGTTTGGTCAGACATGGAGCTTTCTCCTTTATTTCTGCAGTGTGGTGCACACATCAGGGGCCCCATTTACATCACCAACCCAGACCCAAACAGCTCCTGCCCAGCTCAGAGCCTGGAACCCCCTGGGAAGCAGAGGCACCACAGGGCTGGGGTGTGCCTGGGGGAAAGGGGACTCAGTGAGGTCCTGGCATCCTCCAGGGCTCCATTCCTGGGGGGAATTTGGGTGTGCAAAGGATGGGGGAGCACAGAGGGACAGCAGGAGCAAAGGGACAGTGGTGGCCTCAGGTCATGCCCATGTTTTGGAGCTTAAAAAGGAGGTGGTGGAAGGTTTGACTGGACCTGCTCAAGGGCAGAACGGTGAGACCTGGAGGGGGCTGGTTTTATCCTTTCACACACATCCTCAAACCCCTCAGAGCTTTTCCCAAGCAATTCCATCCCTCTTTTTCACATCCCTTTTATCATATCTTGCCCTACCACACCAGCCCCTTCCTCCTCTGCTCTTTATAGAAAAAAAAAAAAATCATCATAAAGTGACATTTCAAGTGCTCTGGAGCAACCAACATTCAGCCCCAGGAGTTTTGGGTGAGCTGTTGGGTTAAAAAGCTGTGAGTATCTTTATAAAGGGATCAGCCAGGAAGGAATTTGCAGGTGGGGCCTCCCTCAGCAAGGTGCTGCAAGCAGGAAAAAGTGGGGGGAAGCCATTCCAAAACTGCTTGAATAGAGCAAACCATGAAAAGGAGCTGTCAGGTCTGGGTTTTTACCATTTGAGGGTTCTTGTTCCCATCTCTCCCCCTGCATGGCATGGACTGAACCCCTCAGCTCGTCCATGGAGAGGGAAAATCACCTCAGGGAGATCATGGAATGGTTCTCCAGCCCTGGACGTGATTCATCTGTCCAGGGGACAAATACAAAAATATTATCCTGAGCAAAAAGCTGTGGCAGTAATTCTCATTGCCCACTGCAGGGGAAAGAAGAAAAAAAAAATAAAATACCTGAACTACAGTATATAAATCAATTTTGGTTTAGGGGAATTAAGAAAAACCACCACAAACCAGAAAAGCACCCAGCACCTATGGCATCTAATCAATCTTGTATTACTAGGATGGATTTGCTTTTTATTTCTTAATTTGAAAAAGGTGGCTGGAGGGGCACTTTAATGGGCTGGAAAGTCTCCCTGCCTTCCTCCAGCAGCTCTGGGTTTTATTTCAGGTGGGGAGCAGAGCTGAGCTGGTGGAGGAGCCTGTGATGCCACCAGGGGATGGAGCTGGGTGTCCCCAGCGTGGAGAGAAAAGCTGGAGCCTGGGAAGAGCTTTGGGAACAGCCAGCAGGGCTGAACAGCTCTGGGGACAAGGGGACAGCCGAGCAGGGGGTGCCACCCAAGCATCCACAATTGCAGGAGGGGCAGAGCAGGGACAGGGAGGGGACAGGGAGGGGACAGCAGAGCTCTCAAGGTGAGAGATTTGGGGAAAAGTCCTGGTTTGCTCAGGGCAAGGCCGTTCCCTCCTGCACTGCCCTGGCCCTGGCAGGGGTGGGAGCAGAAGGGTTAATGGGACAGCAGGTACATCCATGGAAATCCTCAGTGAGTGGCACTCCGAGCTCTCCCCATCCCTCAGCAGCTCAGGGCGCCTCGTTGGAGGTGGCTCCGTTGCCTTTGTTGACGTAGAAGGGGCGGTAATGTGACTGCAAGGCACAATTTGGGGACATCAGTCTGAGCCCCTCTGTATGACCCACACCTCACCCACACCTTCCAATTCCTGCCTCAGCACCTCCAGCTTTTCCCCCTGGACAGCAGAGCTGCCTCCTTCCCCTCCTGGAGACATCAAATGCAAATAACTTGGATTTTTTCATTATTATTTACATGCTTTGCATGGCCCTCAGTGCTGAGCCAAACGATGCCTCATGTAAAAGCTCAGACTGTGACTCACAGCTCGATGAGAGGGTTTTTTTTTCTTTTTTTTTTTTTTTTTGGGAGAAGGGGAATGTCACCTTTATTTTTATGCCTCTGTCAGTGTGTTTTAATTGCTCAGGGGAGCTGTCACACTCCCAGTTATGCAAGTTGTGTGGGGTTTTATTTGTGCTCTCTGCCTGGCAAAGCCCAAGCTCTTGTGCAGGGGAATTCTCACACAGTGGGGCACTGCAGCACCCAGAAATAGAAATGCAGAGATGGGGCAGAATCAACAACAATTGGCATTTTCTGCATCTCCAGCTCTGTTTGCTGCAGCCCCTGAGGGAATCTGGACCTGGATCTGGAATTTCACCCTGATCTGCCCCATTTCAAAGTTGTGCTGTGCACGCTGCAGAAACAGCAGCCAGTTTATTGACTGCACAATCTCCAGCCTGGCTGGGAATATCCTCCCACCACTGAAGGAACAACCACAGAATTCAGGAAAAATGGGCTTTTAATGCCCAGTCTGCCTTAGGTTTGTTCTCTGTGGGGTCTCTCCCAACTTCTGCACCCCTTTAGGTGCAGCCCTGTTTAATATCAGGGAGCACAGACAGAGCAGCCCCTCTCAGTGCTCAGCACCTCCTGCTCAATGTTCTCTTTTGTCAAGATTCTTTTCACTTTATGGCTTTAATTTCCAAGATATGAAAGAGGGGGGCTCCATTTAAAAGAGCTCACTGGGTGTGGAAAAAAACCCTTTCTCCTTAAACAGTCCTTGGTGAAAATTCATATTTACAGACCTTTTAGAATGTATATTACTTAAATACACATTTAAGGCTATTTTAAAAGCTAGATTATTGGCCCAATAGACCATAAAAGCTCCTGCAGAGATACTGCAGCCTGGAGTATGTATTTCTATTTTGGTGCTTTTTAAATGCTTGTATTTATCAGCTCAATTGTTGGGTTCAGGGCTGGGTGGGGAATATTGGCTATAAAAAGGAAATGGTCATTACAGATGTGAGCATGGGAGAGGGAGGGAGGCAGGGAAGGGATGGTGGGACAAGTCACCCAGATTTTCTCTGTGGGGATTAAGGGAAAATCACCAGGAACACAATGGATGTGGCTGATGATGTTTTAGAGGGTCAAACCCAAGGCAGAAGGGATGGCAGAATTTTGCTGCAGCACCTTCAAAGGCTCCAGGATTTCCTGGAAGAATCTGCCAAGGAACATCCCTTCCACAGGAGGAATTCACCTCCTGGGGAGCCTTGAAAATGGAGCAGATCCAGCTGCAGTCCCTTTTTACCACTTGGTACCTGCTGTGTGTTTCCCTGAGTGTGGGAATGCTCTCAGCTCCTCACAGCTCTCATTTCCATCATCTCTCACAAATGAGCAGCCAGAAATCACAAAAAAAAATTTAAAAATGTTTCACTTGAGATGGCAAAATCTCAGCAATCTCAATTCAGATCATGGCAGGCCTGAGTGCGGCACAGTGAGAATAAAACCAGATGAACTTGGTGCATTAACTGGTGTGTATTTGAGACAGCAGCCCTAAACCATCACTGCCCTGTGCCTCTGATCATGATCAGTGTGAAATAGTGGCTCAGAGAAGCTGTGGTGATTCCTGACCCCTCATCTTTGATCCTGCCTGTGCCCACTGCAGGACATGGCCAGCACAGCACTTGATGTGCCTGTCCCTGGTGTCATTTACACATGGTGGATGTCACACAGTGACACAGAGTGGGTGACAGCCCTGCAGGCAGGAAAAGCCCTGCCAGCACCATTTTACAGGATTTGCACAAAATCCTCCATTGAATTTTAGCCCAGAACGTTTTCAAATCATCATTTTTGCAGCACTGATTGGAGCTGTGAAAGCTGGGGAGGTTCATCTGCACCCTGAAGAGGAGCAGTGGGGTTGAAGCTTTAATTCCCACCATCCCAAAGGACCCACCCTTATTCCTGAAGCCCCCCTGGAACAGCCTGAAGCACTCCCAAGGATAAAAAATGACATTTTTTCTTACCAATACAGACTGCTTGGAGGAGGATTTCCACGTCTGTGGCGTCACCTTTGCAGACTGGTGCCTCACTATGGAAGGGTAGGCTGTGACAACACAAAACACAGCCAGTGATGGGTCAGCCCCTGGCACTGCCACCCCCCTGTCCCCTGGCCAGCAGCAGCAGCAGGACTGGAAGTGCCACCTCATTAGTATTGCATTGCTCAACATGGAAATGCAGCCATCCCCGGGCTGGGACAGACAGACAGACAGACAGCCCTCAGATGCCTTCCCACCACCCAATCAGGCAGGAAAGAAGGTCTGGCTAATTAAAATGTCTGAGGAATGCAGAGAGGTGGAATGCAATCACACCAATTAAATCCAGGCCGAGTCCCAAAGTCAGCATTCTGCCTCTTGCAGAGAGCACTCCAGGCTGTTTAATTAGTGCAGAGAGCTGAGCCTGGGCTTCCTGCAGCTCCTCTGACAGAGCCTCAGCCCTGCTGTGCCCCGGGGTGCAGCAGTGTCACAGCCACAGCATCCCAGAGCATCCCAGCACGGCCCTGCCCCAGCACCTCCTGCACCCACCTCTGCTGGGGAGTGCCAGGAGGGTGAATGGGGGTTTGATTCTGGTGAATAAGGACAGGCAGCTCCTGCTTTCTCTTTTTTCTATTTTTTTTTTTTTTTTTTTAGGTTGTGCTGTTTGTGTTATTTTGCAGCAGTGAAACTAGAAGGGCAAAAGGCCATGGTGTCCTCAGAAATCATCTAGAATTTATTTCTAAAATCAAAAATCCCTCCACCTGTTCCCTGGAGACAAAACTTGAATATTTTTAAGCACTCTCCTGAGCGTCAGGCCAAGGTGTGGGGTGCTCCAGGAGGGCACACTGGGGTGTGTGAGCCCAGCAGGGGCAGCAGGAGGGGGATACTCAGCTCCTAGTACCGGTCTTAGTGAAGAGGCTCCCATCAGACTGTTTGCTGAAGTCACCGGGCGGATTCTGTCCCACCGAGGAGAACTGAAAAGGCAGCTTAGTGCCATTGCCTACTGGAAGACAGAAGAGGTTGTGTTATTCCACGGGGCTGCTCTGTGCTCTCTGCAGCATTTCCAAACTCCCACGAGCCTGCCCTTGGCTCGGGGCTGGGGCAGGGCCAGCCCTGGTCCCTCTGTGTGTGTGTGTCAGGGACAAACCCAGCAGTGTGAGCTGTGAGTGATGCCCCAGGTAGGGCACAGCTCTGTGCTGCAACCCCAGCAGTGTGAGCTGTGAGTGATGCTCCAGGCAGGGCACAGCTCTGTGCTGCAACCCCAGCAGTGTGAGCTGTGAGTGATGCTCCAGGTAGGGCACAGCTCTGTGCTACAGACCCAGCAGTGTGTGCTGTGAGTGATGCTCCCTGCTGCAGCCCCAGAGCTCAGGTGGGGCTCAGAGCAGCAGCTCCAGGGCCAGCAGGGATGACTCCAGCACTGGCCTTGCCTCCCAGCAGTGCAGGCTTCACTCAAACCCCAGTGACATGAAAGCTGCCCCTCATCTCTGAGAGGAGAGGGACACAGCCCTGCCTGTGAGAGCAGCAGGGGCTGAGGTGTGGCTGTGTCACCAGAGCAGGGTGGCCCTGGCTGCCTCCAGCACCAGGCTGGACCTTGTAGGAACGGAGCAAAGGAGGAGAATGTTGGAAAAGGAAGAGAAAAGGCATGAACGTGTGTTTGAGAGCTTGTTCGTGGAAGGTGTGATGAGGAGAAGCACCTGAGAGCTTTGGAGTCTCCTCCTGGTTGTGCCACAACCCCCAGAGAGTGCTGTGAACATTCAGCACTTGGGGACCTTTGCAAACTGCCTCCTGTGTTCTCCAGCTCCTTTCTGTGTGCACAGGGCTGCCTTTCCCTCCCCTGGGAGCTGAGGTGTGAGCAGGAGCTGGCTCTGGGGCTGCTCAGGTGCCAGGGCAGGCAGAGGGGAGCAGGGCTGGGGTTAGTCAGGCACAAAGCTGTGGCACGGGGGGTTAGATCCTCTCCCACTGAAGGCGGAATTACCCGTACCAAGTGTTTCCTCGGTCGCTTGGAAGGAGGAAAATTCCCATGACCGTGGGTTGAAATTGGCTGTAAAACAAGAGCATCCAGGTCAGCAGTGGGCTCCTGGCGAGCTGCTCAAGGCCTGTACCTGGCTCTGCTCTAGGAAAGGGTCCCCACCGAGCTGGGACAGCCCCACAACAGAGATTTGGGAGCAGGGGAGAGCCTGGGCTTTACTCCTGGGGGAATGGGGGAATTCTGCACTCAGCAGAGCCACAGGGCTGCAGGAATTTGCCAGCTCAGGGTTGGGTACTCAATGTGAGAGCTCTGCAGGCAGAGGTGTGGGTTCAGAGCTCCAAAGACACCAGCACAGGGACATTTCCCAGCCCTGTGTGCCCCAGGCTCCCAGCAGGACACAGCCTGGTGCTGCTGCAGCCCTTCTGGGGCTCCCAGTAAAGCAAAAAGAAATGGAATCTTGGAGCTGCTCTGCTGCCATCCTGTGGGCTGCTTCTCTTCTCAATATGTGTTTCTGTTTACACAATTCTCTCTCTGTGTGCCTGAGTCCCTTCTACTCTCCATTCAAAGACTTTCAAGATGATTTTTCCAAATTTCTCCTGGCTTTGGCCAAACTGTTTGACACATCAGGAGAAGAAAGTTTAGTGGGAGAGGGAGAAAGGAGTGTGGAGCAGGTGAACAGATTGTTCCTCTGTCTTTGAGGCAGTGTTTGAAATGTTTTATGTTCCTCTGTCTTTGAGGCAGTGTTTGAAATGTTTTATATCCCTCTGCCTCGTCCTGTCATCTCTGCAAGCAAATATTGGATCATAGAATGGGTTGGGTTGAAAGGGACCTTAAAAATAATCCCATTCCAGCCACGAGCAGGGACATTTCCCACTATCCCAGGCTTCTCCAACCTGGCTTTGGACACTTCCAGGGATCCAGGGGCAGCCCCAGCTGCTCTGTGCCAGGGCCTCACCACCCTCACAGGAAGAATTTCTCCCTAAAATCCCACCTAAACCTCCTCCCTTTCAGTTTGTAGCCATTTATTATGAAACTCAAGACAGTGGAAATCTCCTTGAATTTAAGCAGGGCTTAAAAACCATTAGGTTCAGCTGGAATCCAAGCAGCTCCTCAGTTTGGGCTGCTGTAATTAGCTCAGAGCATTCCTCAATCCAGCAAACAGACTTTCCACTGTGGCCTGGGGCAGAATCTGCAGCGACCCAGCCCAGGCAGAAACAGGGTGTGGAGCAAAGCTGCCACGAGATATTGAAGGATTCTGAGTGTGTTACACAATGCCAAGGGTGGTCTTTGCTTTTTTCCTCCCTTTTTTGGGGGGATTCTTTAACAAAGATGCAATCAGCTGCACTGCTGGGCTTTGATGCCACAGTTTCAGGGCACAGAGAGCTGCAGAGAGTGCAATGATGATGGGCATGCTGCATTATTCATGGGGTAATCCTTGGCTAGCCAGCCTGCAAGCCAAGTGGGTCACATCTGCTTTGCCTACTGATTCATCCTGCTCCCCAAACCCTCCCAGCAGCTGGAGCCTTCCTGAGCCCTGACCCTGCTGGGTCTGCCCAATCCCCCTGAGCACAGGCTGTGTGTGCAGTCATGGGCTTGTTGTTTTGGGCACAGTCACTCTGTTGATAGAAAACACAGAATGAGTAATTGGGAAGGCAGCATTGTCTGTGTTTCCAGGAAAACACGGATGTGGAGGTGGAACAAGCCAGCCCCCAGTGTTTGGAGAGTCAGCAGGAGAGGGGAATTGTGCAGCTCTCTCTGTGCTCTGGACACAAATCCCTGCAGGGTCTGCCAGTGCAGGAGATCCCTCCTGGACCTTCAGGCAGGGATGCTGGATCCCACACAGAGCCTCTTCTCCCAGCTGTCAGCAGAGGGGAGCTCAGGCATTCCTGACAGCACTGACCATGCTGTACCAAACCAAAATGGCTTTTTCCTCCTTTTCTCCCTTCCTTTCTGCCAGGCTGGGCAGTGTCCCCATTGTCCAGAGTTCCTCCCTGCCTTTGGGGCTGTTCCCACTGAAAACTCCACATTTTGAGTAGAGATAAGCTCAGCTTGTACAGTGTAAGGGTTGATTTTCAAACTTCCCTCAGGGTTGGAAAGTTTTGGGTGAGTCTGTGGTCTCAGAATTGGCCTGGAAACCCTGAGGCAGCTGAGCAGGAGAGCAGCAAAACAAACCCAACCCTAAAAATAAAAGGCCCCTCTGCCCCTGAACTTGGGCAGAGCCCTGCTCATGGATGGGAATTCCAGCCCTGCTCCAAACAACATCCTCAGGCTGCCAGGCGTGGGCTGAGGGCACAGGAGAAGGGCAAAGGGGCAGTGCAGACAAAGGGCTCAGTGTTGGGCTCTGGGTTATGCTCAGAAAACCCCAGGAATGTTCCCTCAGGGGGTGACCCTGTCCCTGTCCCTGTCCCTGTCCCTGTCCCTGCAGAACAGCAGCTGGAAACACCTGGCAAACCCAGGCAGGGATGAAATTTGGTTTCTTGTTTCGTGCCACCCTTCCTGTTCTTTAGTTCCTTGCCTTGCCTGGGCTTTCAGCACTCTCAGCTCCTGGCTCTGGGTGCCAATTTAGGAATGCCAGCTGTGGTTTTAGAGCTGGATGTGTTGGAAACATTGGTTCACTCCAAAAATTCATCCTGCAACAAGTGGGACACAAGCAAATCACCAGGGCAGAGCTCAGGGAGGAACTCCACACTCCTGCTTTTATTTTTTGTTTTTTAGGACACATTCCTCACTTCTTCTGTCCTTTCCCTGCAAGGAAAAATTATATTTGGTGGTGAAAGTAAAACCTTAATGCTCAGTGCAGCTTTCACTTGATAGCACAGAGAGATAAGGTTTGGATGGAGAAAAACACTGATTTTATCCTGATAACCCATGTCAAAACTCCCCTAAATTCACTGTTGGATAGAGTTCAGTCACTCCAGCTCTTCCCCTTCCAACTGAGAACCTTTTCTGCCTGGTTTGAGGCAAAACTTTGTCAGAGCTCTGTGAGCTGGAGAGAAAACACACAGAGGGATGGCCCTGAGATGTGAGGGAGAGCAAATGTTGGGACACATCATCAGTGGGATTCCTTTGGAGGGCTGGAAGGGAGCCTGCCCATCCCTGGGGTGCCATACCTTTGGGAGACAGGAACATGGAAAACCTCTTCAGGTTGTCAGGCTGGTTCCACTCGTAGTTGTTCATCATGAACCGGTGGTCCCCTGGAGAGGCAGAGCAGGGCATGAACTCAGGGATGTTCCTGGGGGGCTTTAACCCCCTGTGGGATCTTCCCCTGAGAGCTAAAGCTGTCCAGAGTCTAAAATAAAATTTCCCTCATTCAGCCTCACAGCACACACAGGATTTAAAATCCACAGGGGAAGCTGAGGGTTGAGGCATTTCCTTACCCAAACACTGATGTGTGGCTAAAAATGACTCCAGAAGTTGGAGTTTGGCTCCTTTTGTGTGTTCAGCTCAGGGCTGGTTGATGGAGAAGTGCCACTGCTTAAAGCTCCAGAAATCCCTTCTGGGAGGGTTACATGGCTTGGTTTCTCCAGTTTTCAGGGATGCTAAAGCTGAGCTGCAAACAGCTCTGAACTCTTGGACAAGGGTGGTTGGTTCCAGTTTCATGGATCAAACTCACTGGCTCTGGATTCCTGAGCCTGATTCACAGGAAATGAGGCTTTATCACCACACTTGCTCATAAAAAACATTCTTTGAAGGCCTCTATAAACCCATTGTTCTCTGCCAGGAAGTAAATTCAGTTTTCATGTTTAAATAGCTCCATTCTTTGATTCTCAAGTCACTGAAGGAACTTTTCTTTTATTTCTCCCATTTATTTTGGTGCTATTTAAAGCTCCCTGATTATTTTTCTCCTCGCCACGTAGGTACCTGTTATGACAACTAAAAGGACATGGATTCCCTTTGGAGTCTGCTATTAAGCAGCTTTCATTCCATTAATATAATATTTCTTCCTGGGAAGTGTTTTACAGTACAAGATCAAGCCAGCTGCAAATGAATTTGTTGCAGTGACTCAGGGGGAGTCCGAGTTAATAACTCCACAGTTCCTTAATGGATTTAATTCCCTCCCAGCCTCTGGATGCAGAGTGCTGCTCTCTTTCATCTCTAACCATGGCTTGGACAAGGGAGAGCTCTGAAGCTCCTGGGACTCACCATAAATAACATTTCCCTCCTGTTCCCAAATTTTCAATCCAAGCTGTGTCCCTGGTAAAGCTCCCAGGTTTCTGGCAGGAGTTAGAAATGGTTTTGGCACTTGAATTCCGTGGATTTCAAATAACAACGAGGGCTTCTGGCATCAATAACACGGAGGAGACCCCAATTAAAAGAATCAAGAAGTAATCAGGCTTTATCCTGAGCTGCCAGAACTGAGTAGAACCTTGTTGGGTTTTAAAAATGTCCAAGGAAAATGCTCCAGGAAGGAAAACCCAGCCCAGCAGATGGAAATTCTGCACAGCTTCAGGTGAATGAAGAGAGGCAAATGCACAGAAGTGATTTTTGGATATCTGTTCATCATCTATTGATATCAAGTTATTGCCAGATTTCTCAGTAATTCTGGAGCACATGGAGTGTTGAGAATTTAAATAGAATGTTGCAGTGTTGAAAGATAAGTCATGTTCAATTAATTAAAAGGCAGGGAGAGCTTTAAGACCTGTGCACCCTTTGGGATCCCTGACCTTCCTGAAAGGCTGGTCCAGAAGGATCTGATCCATTTAATTCATGTCTGATGGAGAATGATGGCTCTGGACAGTGTCATTGTGAATAGAGGAGGGGTGTCGTTCACAGTAAATGCTGTGAATTTGAGTGAATTATCAACGATTTTGCAGATTTGCAGCAGAGCTCCTCAGCTCCCTGTGTTGTGTGAGCTGTCCTTGAGGTTATCCCTGCTCCTTTTGGACTCCCACACCCTCCTGGAGGAGCAGGGTTATTTATCCTCACATCAGCCATGCTGTGCTGGGGTTCCTCAGTGGCTGGGAGATTCCACCCAGCTGAGATAACCACTCATTCCCGTCCCTGCTGCTCCCAGGGCAGGAGGTCATTCCCTGGCATTAGGCAACGTTGTGGTGCCCTGTCCTGATCCCAGGGGTGAGCCTGATGCAAGACAAGTCCTTCACCCACAGCTAATTGGGAGGAAGTGGGTTAGAAACCTAAAAGATTAATTTTGGTGCTGTGACCTCTCTGTTCACCTCAAAGAGCACCTTGAACATGACTGAAGTGAGGGGAGCAGCCTGGGGCAGGGCAGGCAGGGAAGCTCTCTCAAGTCACTCCAGCTCAAGTTGTGGCTTAATACTCAAATGGAGCCCTTTAAACTTGGAAAATTGGATTTTCCAATATTTCCTTTCAGCGACAGGTGCTTGCAGGGTATTTCATGTTGCAGCCAGGCAAGCAGAGGCTGCAGCTCTGTATTTGTAATGTTTGATGTCACAGCAGCAGCCAGAGTGTACAAATGGGATTTCAAACTTGCCATCCCACCTTTGTGCCACTGCTTTTGCCCTTTACTCAGCACATCTGTGGAGTTTTCCCTCCTGGAAAATGTCCTGCTGAACTTCCAGGGGTTTCCCTTCCAGGGAAGGGCTCTTATGTTGAACCCATGAAATCCTAACCATGAAACCCCAAAAGGAGCCAAGAATCAGGGTTTGGTGTCCTGCATGAGATACTCTAAATCCCTGGCAGTTCAACTGAATCCATCCCCACACAGGAGTGGTGGAATAACCCTGAAATTGCAGAATTCACATCCTAACCACTCTGATACTCCAGCAATAATTCCATCTACAGGAGTTGCTACTCCCACTTTTCCCCCAGCTCTTTGCTTACTTTCTTCTCCATCAGGATTGCTCCCCATCCTCATGGCTCTGGGGAAGCAGGGAGGGAGGGGAGGGGAATATTTGGGATATTTTACCGTTCTCCATGTGGTTCCTCTCGATGAAGTTGCGGCCCAGGTCTGCCTTGCAGATTTTCTCCACGTGCCTCATGCAGACGTTGAGGAGGTCGTCCCTGAGCAGCCCCATGGATGGGCTCATGCTCTCCCCTTCCAGCAGCACGCTGTAGGTTGGGAGGGATGGAGGGGGCACATAATTCCTCATCAGAGCCCCAAATTCCTGCCAAAAAAAATAAAAAAAAAAAAAAGGGATCGCAATTAATGTGGAGCATAAAGATGTAGAGGCTGAATCTGAGCGATGTCAGACTCCAAAAGTGCAAAGGAAAGCAGGGAAGAGGGGCAGGGAAATGTTCTGTCCATGGTTTGCAGCCATCCATAAAAAGCCAAGTCCATTCCTCAGCTCCAAACCTGCAGGTGAATCCCTGCCATGGATGTGCAGCAGACTGGGGAAGGCTCACACATCATCTCACACATCTCACACCTCTCACACCTCTCACACACCTCACATATCTCTGGGATTGCCTTTGGGACAAATGCCATCCTCCCAGGGACAAAGGGCAGGGAAATGAGGTCTCTGTCACCTGCAGGAAGAGCACGGAGTCGCTGATCTGGTGGATCTGCTCCCTGTTCTCCTTGTCCTCCCGCAGCAGCTTCGCCCTCTCCTCCAGCTCATCCACGATTTCCTTCACGTTCTCCGAGGCGATTTTTTCCCTCTGATCCAGGGCAGCCTTCACCTCATCCCTCTGCCTCTCCAGGTCACGGATCAGCTCCTTGAAGTGCTGGTCCACCGTGGCTTTCTCGTTGGTGGTGTAATTCTGGATGGGCAAGGGGAAGGGACAGGAGGGAGCAGAGAAGAGAAACAAGAAATTATTAAAATTTCACCGAGTTCTTTGCTAACAGGGACACACAGAGGGGGAGAAACCCAAGGATTCAGCATTTAGAGAATGGAAACTCCAGCTATGCAAGTCTCAGCTGCAGGGAAGTTGTGCCAAGAGAAGCAATACCTGTTCCTGCAATAATCACATGGATGCAATCCAAAAGGGCCACTGCCTTCCAAATATCTCCTATTTCAATTCACGCACTTGAAACCACTCTGTAACCTTCTAAATCAGGGCTCTGGCTCCTGGACAATTGGAGGAGCAAATTCCCACCATTTCAAAGGATGAAAGGTGCTGAAACACTTTGTACAGGCCTGACCTCGAGGTGCCTCTGGAATATTCCTGAGAAGGACTGGGCATGGAACTATATTGAGAGTCAAAATTTCTAGGTCAGGTTTCCAATAATAATAACAATAATAATGGTAATAATAAAGCAGATGAAAAGCAGAGCTGGTGAGCCAATGTGCTTGCACCACATAAAAGGGAGAAGAATGGCTTTGCCTGTTAATATTATGCAAATTTTCTGGGGTGTCTCCAACTTGTGCTTTCACTGCTTTATTCAGTTAGACTATAAATGAAAAAAATAATACCATGACTCCATTCCAACCCTTACCACGGTGCAAGAATTATAAAGGAGCTCTCTCTCAGCATGGAAACAAGCTGTTCCACCATAAATAAGATGTTTGTTGGGGGAAATTCATCTGCTCCTGCTGTCTTATCTCAGTTTGGGCAACCCAGAGCCCTTTTGCAGGTTATTTGTGGATTTTGTTTCTAAATCTGCCTGGCTACTGGTGATGGAAGGGTCATAAAGGACCTGAAAAAAAGGGAGGCAGAGCAGGGAGTGCCTTGGTTTTGTATCAGGGCTTGATCTCCCCGCAGGGAATGTCGCAAGATGACTTCAGTGGGAGTTGTTGTTTCCAAGATTTGGCTTGGAGCTGGGGATAGGGATGAGGTAGAGGCTGGGGAAGGGATGGAGTGAGGGAGAGCTGGAGGAAAGGAGAGGGGAGAAGAACTGGTGTGTGGATGATCCAATTCCTCCCAAGCCATCTTCCCCTGGCCCCTGGAACTTGCTAGAATAGATAAGGTTTCCTAGATACCAAGGTTGAGTCAAATTCCTTAAGAATTTGGTCACTCTCCTAACACTTTGGAAGAGAATTGGTTAGAAATTAGTCTGTGTAATTGGTCAGTTCACCTTTAGAACTTCTCACTTAGATTGGATGCTGTTCTTTGTATAAACTTTTATTGGCTGTAGTTTGAATCCTCCCTGAACCTATAAATGTGACTGTGTGCCCTTTGTTCTGAGAGATCCCTGCTTGACCACCCTGCACATGAAATAAAGATTCTTGTGGAACTCGTCAAGTAAAGGCCTCCAGTCTTTCTCTGCTGGCTAAATGTGAGCTTTCTGAGAGACTGCTAAATGTTAGCACTCTGGTCCTGGCAAATACCACCAGAAAACCACACTGGTGATTACAGGAGGTGGGTTGGACAGCCCAAACTCACCTTAATGCGGTCCCTCTCCTTCTGCCACTTGTCCACCTCATCTTCCACCTCGATGATCTTCAGCTGCAGCTGCTCCTTCTGCAGCGACAGCTCAGCCTGCAGGGAGGAGAGGAGAGGGGAGGGAGCCAGGTGAGCTGGGGCTGAGGATGGCCCAGTTCAACCAGCCCCGAGCCTGCCCTGGTGCACTGGGAGCAGAGCAGGGAGGTCCAGGCTGCCACGAGCATCATCCCAGCACATTCAGCACCCACCTCCCAGGCTGTGCTTTTAATCACATGGGAGTCATGAGCTGCAGGGGAAGGCAGCTGTTTCAAAATTCAGCTGTGTGTGCAGAGCAGGGCCCAGCCCAGGGTGTGCCTGTGCAGCAATAACAGTTTTCATGTAATTACGGAATGACGTTGGACGAGTGTTGCAACAAGAGGATGATGCCTCCGGCAGGAATTCTGTTTAGACAGGATTGTGGATTAATTTGCTCTGAATTGAGAGCTTTCATGTAGCGATGGAGCTGGGGAATGCTTGGAAAAAAAATTTAAAAAGAAAAAAAAAGCCACAAAAGGAGGGGGAAGAGGTGTAGTCAACCTGCTTGGCTGAGATCAGCAGCTCCGCTGGGATTCGTTTGCATTTGGTTGTGCAGTGCCTTCCCAGAGGAGCTCAGAGCTCAGACTTGCACAGCAATTCGTGGCAGTGGAGCTGTGCACACCCTGCACTGTTCCCCTGCATCTTTTTCCCCTGCCCTGTTAACTCCAGCAACCCCTGCCTGGCTCCTTCCCATTCTCCATCCCTGCCTTTGCTGGTGCATTTCTGCATCTCTGCATTTCTGCATTTCTGCATCCCTGCATTTCTGCATTTCATGTGTGCACAGCTTGCTCTGGGCCATGGCTGGAGGCAGTCTGGCTGTGGGACACCCAGCCCAGAGCTGCTGAGGAGTTCCAGAGCTGGCAGAAATTCCCTGTGTTCTGTCATGCCAGGAGAACCTGCTGTTCATGGAAAATCGCTGGATTAACCCAAACCACTTAAACTCACACCAATTAGAGGCATGGATGGATAAATCCACCCTCACACTCCAGCTCTCCATCCAAGAATGTAATGGGACATGAAAATCTGGCTCTTGGCTGATCAGAGTTTAAAAAATTTCGTTCTCCACTCAAAATGAAGAGCAGGGGAGAAGCTGTGAAGGAGCCCAGACAGGAGCTCTTGTCCTGATGCCAGTGCAGTGTCTGAAGAGCCTCTGGAGCTGGAATTAGCACAGCTGCTCTGAGAGCCACCACCCCCAGCTGCTCCAGTTCAGAAAATCTCAGTTTATGGAGGCAGAACGATTGGATGGTGCTTTTGGTGCCTTAAAAACACAAGAAAAGTGGGCAGAGAAAAGGGAAGTGTGCCCAGAGCTGTGTCAGTGCCTCAAGAGCTGCATCCTCACGTTGCTTTTAGGAGTCAGGAGAGCACTGAATTTCTAATTTTTATCCACACACCCTCAGCAGTGGCCTGAACGCTGCCATGAGCTGATTCTCACCCTCCCCAGGGGCTCAGGGCACTCAGGAAAGGATTTTGTGGCTCAGCTTCACCAGGGAACCCCCACTGGCTTCCAGATGAGAAAATCTGCTCTGCTACCGATGGAAAGAACAAAGGCAGGAGTTTGATCCCATCATTTTCACATTTTCAAGACAGTGACTTGGAGGAATTCCTGCTGGTTTCCATTCCCACCTGCAGTGGGAGATGTCCTGTGCATCAAGACTCTGCACAGCAGGGAAATGCAATGAGATGAAAATATTTTAGATCCATTTATCCACTGCATTAAGCAATGTGAGAAATTACACCCAAATTCCAGTTGTTTCCTTGAATTGTTTGCAAAGTAAAAAGTTCATCTCCAGAGCAATTATTTCCCTCCTCATCCCCCAAAATCAGGACATCCTTATATGAGGATCCTGAGAATGTGAGGGAAATCCTACAGAGAAAGGCTGGATAGAATTTTTGGGGAAGAGCAGAACTTCCACAGCCACACAGACACTCCCAAACTCAAGGGATTTGCAGAGAAAATGACAGGAAAAAATATCAGGTGATGGCTGGAAGGTGGTGATAACAATATTATGTTTTTATGGTCCTTTTTAATTAAGATGGTCTCTGAGGAATTTTGGGAGCTATTATTTGTGAAAGTGATCCTGACTCTCAGCAGTTCAGTCATCCCCCAAAAGGTGCTGTGGGATGCAACAACCATTGAAGAGCCCAGGCACAATTTGGATTTCTGACTTGCAAATGGAAATCCCAACAGCCAGGATGCAAATCCCACACTCAGCCAGATTTGGCAATGGGGAAACACCAGCACAGGCTCCAGCAAGGGCAGGGGAGGTGAAGGGAGGTGCAAAAATTAAATAAATGCTACAAAAACCCACCCTAAAGATAGGAAAAAATCTTAAAGGGAGGTGCAAGGAGACTCTGGACTAGTGGAAAAACTGGTGGAGGGGCAGAAGGGTTCAGAAGGGTGCTCTGGAGGTGGAGCACAGCATCAAGGGTTCAGGAGGAGATTTCCTGATGGTTTTAAGACTTTTTTTTTGTCTGGAAGGTTGTTTTGGCTGCCCATGTGTATCACAGATATACAGGCACAGAATGGGGACACAGGTATCAGGGACAGGCAGTGCCTCAGCTTCACTCCCTAAGAGAAAACTCCTGTCTGTCTTCAAATTTCTCAGATTTTCCAGGGTCAAAAATCCTTGATGGACCATCCAGAACAAATCCATTGGAAGATTTGGGGTTGAGAAGATCCTCTTGAGAGATAATACAGCAATACCCCCATGGTAGAAATAACAGAAACAGTGAGGAAAAAATCCAGAAAATCCAGATTGAGACAATTTTTGAGCTGAGAAATGAAGGCATTGAGAACATTCAAGCTAAGATTGGGTCTCCTATTAGAGCCTCAGTTAATCAGGGCAGTGAAGAGGCTTCAGTGGCAGTTCAGAGTGTGCACCCAAGGGTGCAGAGCCCAGCCAGCCCTGGTGGTGGGGGATGATGAGCCCTGCACGATGATGCAAGTTCTTTGTGCAAGGCAGCACAAGCAGCATCATGCCCTGAGAGCCCTGGGAACAGCCCTGTGTCCCCAGCCTGGGACAGCTCTCATTTCCCTGCCAGCAGCAGCCAAAGGAAATCTGGGAGCTGCACAATGCTGCCCCAACTCCTTGTCCCAGGATGCTGTGGCTGAGAAGTCAGGGAGTTGTTTGAGATGTGATTTCTGCTGGGTTCACTATTGCACTGTCCCATCTGAACCTCTGGAGACTCTGCCAGCACCCTGTAAAATGTCCCTGGAGAAGCTGAGCCTCTCCTTGCTTGCCATGCAGTGGATTTTCCCTGGATTCTGTCCTCAGTGTAGAGGATTAATGCAGAATTCGGGTAAACAGACAAATTTACTCCAATTCCCAGCTGGGAAGAGTGCCCTTCCTGCAGGAAACTCTGGGGAAAGAGCATCTGCTCTGAGCTGTGTCCACAGAGCAACCACAGCTGGTGCAGATGAAATCCCAGAGCCAAGCTGCAGCAGTGAGAAAGGCCCCCAAACCCTTCCAAGGTTTAATTTTGTTTGCTGTCTGCTCAGTGAAAGTGATGCAGGGATGGGAATCCCTCTGGATCCATCTCTGGGGATGGTTTCCTTCAAAGCCTGGCTCAGCCTTTGTGAAATCCCCCCCTCTTTTCAAAGCTGTGTGGGAAGGAGGAACACCCAGCTCCCTGTACCCACAGTGAACCTGGCTTTAAAAATAAAGAATTGCAGAAAAACAACAAATCAAAGTGTTTCCAGCAGAGCTGCCCCAGCATGCTGAGCACCAAGGCTGCTGCTGGGAGGCAGTGCCAGGTTTTTACAGCTCTGGGACTGGCAGGCAGAGGTGAAGTTGTCTCCTGTAAAACAGGTTTGGGATGAAGGAGCCCCTTTCACAATGAAGGATGCTGGCTCCAAGGGGGGAGCTGATAAATCAAGGTTTTATTGGACTGTGCAAGCTGCTGTGGAGCACTCTCACTTTTAAAGTGTGAGTGGTTATTGCCCAGCCTCACTGACCTTCTCCTGGCTGTTTTTTTTGCACTGGCTCTGGTGCAAACTGTTACTTTTCCTTTAAACCTGCAGCAGGAAACGAATGCAAAGTGGATCTGGGGAGAGCATTAAAGGTTTGCTGGGTAAAATAGGCAAATAGCTGTGGGTGGGAAGTCAGGACAAATGTCTCTGTCTGAGTCCCTGTGCCTTTCCCTTGTGTCTGCTCAGCAGGAACGGGGGGTGAGTGACTCTCACCCCAGGCTCCTGAAAAGTGGAAGATGCTGCTGTGTTCTCTGTCTGAGACAGAGATATCAGGCTCTGCACTGCCCTAACTACAGGTCTGTGTTCTGGCTTGTTTGCATTCCTCTTCTCTGTCTGCTCCGTGGGACAAGCAGGGTTTCCTGATTCCACAGCAGGAGCTTTCCCAGCTCTAAAGCACAGCTCCTCTCCTCCCTACAGCCAGGACAGGCTAAATCTGCATTAATTCTGCAGAACTCAAGGGCAGAGGCACCTAAACCAAGCTTATTCTGTGCCACCTTGGTGCCACCAAACCCCTGAGCTCCCAGACTGGCAGTGCAGCACAACAAGCCCCAGTTCTGGAATCCTCTCCAGTTCTGGAGCCACACAACAGCCAGGAATGAGGAAATCCTGGCAGATAAATCCTGCACATCCAGCACTGTGTGAAGGGCTCTGGACAGCCAGGGATGAGGAAATCCCTGCAGATAAATCCTGCACATCCAGCACTGTGTGAAGGGCTCTGGACATCCAGGGAGGAGGAAATCCTGGCAGATAAATCCTGCACATCCAGCACTGTGTGAAGGGCTCTGGACAGCCAGGGATGAGGAAAACCCTGCAGATAAATCCTGGATATCCAGCACTGTGTGAAGGGCTCTGTCTGGACACAGCTTTGCCCTGGTCACCACTGCAGGGGCAGGATGGATTCTGGAGCTGCTGGGATGCCAAACTGGGGAAACTGGGCAGGGATGGGGATGACCTGGTGTGGGGTTGTTGTTATCCCTTCCTAAAGGGCAGCAGCCACTGTCCCAGTCACATTCCAGCTGGGCTGATTTGATAAGATGAGGTGTTACACACCAGGGGCTTGGAAATATTCATTGCTCTTTGTGGCTCCACCTCTGGTGAATAAATCAGGGGTGGGAACAAACATTTGTAGGCAACAGCTTTCGTGCTAATTGTTTTTGTCTGAGTGAATGCTCGCTCGAGTTCCAACACGATCAAACTCGCTGTCAGGAGGAGCTCGCACACGGGCGTGATTCATGTTGATAAATCCTAAATCCTTCAGGCTGGGAGCAGCAGAGCCAGTGCACAGCTAAAGGTGGCACAAGGACTCTGAGAGAGGAATCAAATCCCAATTCCCTGCTCATCCATGGTTGTGGCTTTAAAATCAAGGTGCTGGAGGTGTCTCCAGCCCTGGGAGGAAGGATCTGAGCAGCTTTGCTTCCTGAGGAAACAGCTGCTCCCCTCGTTCCAGGCTGGACACCTCGGCAGGGAAGGACACAGCTTGGTGTGAGAGCATCAAAACCACACGGACAGGCAATTCTGGAACAAACAGCAGGCTGGCAAGCCCTGCAGGAATTTGGGAAAGGCTGGCTGAGACGTGGAAAAGGTTTTGTGTGGTCCCAGCAAGGCTGCAGGATGGAGATGACACGGCAAGGAAGGACCAGAGAAGCAGAGATAAGCTCTACACTAGATGTTCCTTCAACCTGATAAGATAAATATTTCCATCCCCCAGAAAGATTAAAATTGTTCTTCCCATTAAGGGAGCTCCAGAACTTCTCACAGCAGGTCTCTGTGTTTGCCTGGTCACCACATCACAGCTCTGGTTTGGGCTTTGGGAGACCTTTGTGCCCTTCCAGGTTCTGACTGTGTGACTCCAGGCATGTTGTTTTATATAATTATTATTTTACAAGTCTCCTCTTTGGCATTTCTCCTGTCCTGTCTGCTTAGAAAGTTTCTAGGCCAGGTCCTGCTTTTACCATGAGGATGTGCAGCAATAAACATGGTGATACTCTGATTTTTTGCTAGAACCAGTGAAATCCTCCTCATCCACCCAGAAAGCAAACAGGAGGCTTTGGGAAAACAAAGGTGAAAGAATTTCATTAGTGAAATCTCCCTGATGTCCATCCTCTGAACCTGTTGTAACACTTCAGGGGAAATTATCAGGTTTTGTGCTTGCACCAGGGTTTGTTGTTTTTTTTTTTTTTTTTTTTTCCATTTAAACTTCAAAAGACTTTTTCCACAGGTGTGGCTCAACAGAAAAAAAAACAAAAAACAAACCTAATCTCACTCTGAGGAGCTGAGATAGCAATTTTCAACAGTTCTTAGTAATGAGTAACTTCAGCAGGCACTGATTTGACAATTTGTGTTCTGTAGGTGCTGACCCTGAGCAGTGCCCACCTTTCTGCGGTGGAAGACTGCCAAAAATCAAGAATATTGTCAAAACACTATCAAAAATCGAGAATATTTTTAAAAGCTTAGCATTTAGGGCTTTGGATCAGGCTCTGTTGGAAGTCAGGGTGCTGGCAGCCAGGTTGTCCATCCCTGAACCCAGCCTGCAGCACAACCCCAGCTCTGTGCTGCTCCAGAACCACAATCCCATGGGAACAGCAGCCAGGAAAAACCAACTCTGCACCGAACACTTCCCATCCTCCCCAGCGCATCCCGGGATTCCAGCCCAGCAGGGATTGAGCTGTGCTGTGACACTGGGAGCTGCAGGAATGTGAGGAGCAAAAGGAGGAATCTGAGGAGGATAAAAGGAGGATGGAAGGAGGAATAAAAGGAGGATAAAAAGAGGAATAAAAGGAGGAATAAAAGGAGGAATAAAGGGAGGATAAAAGGAGGAAAAAAAGGAGGATAAAAGGAGGGTAAAAGGAGGATAAAAGGAGGGTAAAAGGAGGAAAAAGAGGAGGAATAAGAGGAGGAATAAGAGAAGGAATAAGAGGAGGATAAAGAGAGTAATAAAAGGAGGATAGAAGAAGGGTAAAAGGAGGAATAACAGGAGGAATAAAAGAAGGGTAAAAGGAGGATAAAAGGAGGAATAATAGGAGGAATAAAGGAGAAAAAAAGGAGGATAAAAGGAGGAATAAAAGGAGGAATTAAAGGAGGAATAAAAGGATAAAAGGAGGATAAAAGGAGGAATAAAAAGAGGAATAAAAGGTGGAACAAAAAGGTGGAACAAAAGGAGGAATAAGAGGAGGAATAAAAGGAGGAATAAAAGGAGGATGAAAGGAGGAATAAAAGGAGGATAAATTTCTAAAATTACCTCTTTGCCAGCCTTCTCGATCTCCACTGTCACCGTGCTGTGGTTCTTGTGCTCCTGGAACATGCAGAGGTAGCAGATGCACATCTGGTCGGTCTGGCAGAACAGCTCCATGGTCTTGCCGTGCACGGGGCATTTTCTGGCCTCGAAGTCCCTGATGGGATCCAGCAGCTGGTGGTCCCGGAACGCCGCTCCCTCCAGGTGGGGCTTGAGGTGCAGCTCGCAGAAGGAAGCCTGGCACACCAGGCAGGACTTGACAGCCTTCTGCTTGTTGTCGATGCAGGAGTCGCAGAGAACGTCCTCGAGCTTGACACGGGGCCGCGAGCCCGCGGCTCTGTCGGCCTTGTTGAAGGGTCTCCTCAGATCCCCCGTCTCCACCAGGGGAAGGGAGGATTTCTTCAGCTCCGCAGAGAACAAGGATTTCCTCGCCTCCCCGTCAGCAGGCAGGAAGCTCTTTTTGGAATCCAGGGAGAACAGGGACTTCCTGAGGTCGCCTTTCTCCGGGAAGTTCAGGGCCGGTCTCCTCATGTCTCCAAACTGCATCTTCTTGGAGTCTGCCGAGTCCATGCTGAAGTAGGTTGACCTCTTCTCGTCGGATGACTCCACAAACTGAATGATGGGCCTCTTCCAGTCACTCCCAGAGAAGAGGGAGCTCTTGATTTGCCCTGTCTCCAAGGCAGCGCCTCCCGTGCCTTTTATAGCTTCTTTCTCACCTCCACCAGGGCTCGTGGCCTTCTTGGCTTCCTCTTCTTTTTTGGGGCTAGTTGGGCTCTTCACGTCCTCGGCTTTGCTGGCGGTGCCGTTCGTCCTGGCTGCGCTGCCCGTCTCCATGGCCTCAGTTCCTGTCTCAGCCCCCTGTTCCTGCTCTGGTCTGGGCGAGGAATGGCTCTGGAATGCAGAATTCAGGGAGATCTCTGCGCCCCGGTGACGCACCCCGAGCTCCCCAGGAGGAGCAGCGCGCCCGGATCGCGCCCAGCTGGATGCAGGGGGGAAGAAAGGAGGAAAGGAAGGAGCAGACGTGGAGGGATCACAAGCTCCAGCTGTGCACTTAATTATACAAGGCAGTCCACACCCAGGAACATTCTTGTCTAACCAGGTTGGTGAGGAAGGGCTGTTTATATACATAGAAATGTCTCCTTAAAAAAAAAAAAAAAAAAAAAAAAAAAAGTCATTTTCATTAAGATGTAGCAACCAGTTCCACCGCTTGCTTCAAAAATAATTTGGCCAGCAGCTGAGGTTCCCTGCTTGCAGAGATGGGCAGGGTCAGGGAGACCACGAGATGCCCAAGGTGGGTTTGTTAACTGGGTCATAGCCATGCACCAAAATAATTAGGGTTGTAATTAAAATGAACGCCTAGAATAAAGCATTCTTCAAGCAGGCTCCCCCCAGGGCTTGCTGCATTCAGGAGGGAGGAGAAATTCATGGTTAATGCTGGGTTTAAACGGCCCTATTATCTTTATTTTGGTTTTATTTTGGGTTTGTGCAAGGTCTGTCCATCTAGACCTGGAAATAACCCAGCCAGGGATCAGAACAGGTAAAAACTGGCTGGCCCTGCTTTTCCCACAGGCCACACAATCCCCAAAGGATGAGTGGTGAAATAAAACCCCCACTGTGTGCTCTGAGATAAAGGTTCAGGTGTATCTTACATAGATCTTCCCATAAACGTCCTCAGAACTGGAACACAGCTGGAACACAGCTGGAAGAGGAACCATTTTGCAGCTTAGATGGCCAAAATATCTCTTGCCAGAGAAAAGAAGTGAAAAAGTTTTAAAAACCATTTGTGTCCAGCAGCTGAATTGCTGGGAGATGTTCACTTGTTGGAACCACAGATGATTTCAGGAGCAAAAAAATCTTTGTGAGCACTGGTGGATTCCAGTGACTTCTGAAGAATGAGGTTGATCTTCTTTTCACATCCCTGCAGATTAAACTCGGAATTTCAGTGAGATATTTCTGAGATGAATGCCCAGGGTGCACATTAACCACGCCAGAGATTTGTGCTTAATTGAGTTTTCTCAGAACACCCTGCTGGAGAAGGTTCTTACCTGTAAAAAAAATCTCCTTAAACAGGAACTCCCTGTTGCAAGGGATTTGAGTAAAAATCCAGCTCTGCATTTTCCAGCTTTTTTTGAGGTGTGGAGGAAACAGAAGCAAAGCAGGAACAGCAAAAATTCTGGATCTGATAGGAGAAGGAAAGAACCTGGCTTACAAATGCAGTTTCTGAAGGTCTGGTCTGTGCAAAATGAGAGAAAAAGAAAGTGAAATTCTTTTTTTTCTGGGCCCCAGGCTCACAGATCCAGCCCCTCTCACTGCCTGCATGTCTTTACAACTCTCCCTTTATGAAAAATGCCTCAACATTCTGCATTTTTGTGGATAATGGTTGTTGGGAAAGGGCATTTCTTTCATTAATAATTTTTTATTAATAGGCCCACAGCCTTTCATGAGTCAGAATTCATTCCCCAGTGCAGGAAAGGGCAATGCCGTTTTTTAAGACCCGATTTCATAAAGGAAGAATTTGACTGACATCAATGCATTTCTTTCCCCCTGGCTTGCTGGGCTGAGCTGTTCTTTAGAACATCAACAGTCCTGCAAGTCTCCAAGTAATTAAAAATCCTGCAGGGTGGAGGCTCCTGTTCTCACGTGTACTGGGGAGACTCAGCAGAGCTGTTCCAGCCAAGGTTAATCCTGGAGGAACAAAAAACATCCCAAGGAAGAGCTCTGCCTTGGACAAAGGTGGCCTTGGTTTGTTTTCCTGATGCTTTGATAAGCAATTTGGTTATTAAATTCGATAGGCAAGGTTTTGGTGTGGGTAAGGCAGATAAAAGGTGAAGGATTGAGTTTTTAGATCTTGGTTTTACTGATGCAAATCCACAATCATGGGATGGTTTGGAAGGGACCTCAAAATCCACCCAGTGCCACCCCTGCCATGGCAGGGACACTTCCACTGTCCCAGGCTGCTCCAAGCCCTGTCCAGCCTGGCCTGGGACACATCCAGGGGCAGCCAGAGCTGCTCTGAGCACCCTGTGCACCCTCCCAGGGAACAATTCCTTCCTTACATCCAACCCAAACTTCCCCCCTTGCAGTTGGAATCATTCCCCCTCTCCCAGTTCCTGACCCAGAGTCTCTCTCCAGTTTCCCTGCAGCCCCTCCAGGTCCTGGCAGGTGCTCTGAGGTCTCCACACAGCCTGAACATTCCCAGCTCCCAGCCTGGCTCCAGCCCCTGGGGCTCCTCTGGACCTGCTCCAACACTTTCACATCCTCCTTGTGCTGGGCACCAGCTGCCAATTTGTGCACACACACATTTTCCAGACAATTTAGGAGCCAAACCAGCCCAGCCTGGACAACTCCTTATCTTTGCCCCTCCCAGGGGTGGCTCCTGCTGCCTCCAGCATGAGTTCATTTTTGGTAGGAGCATCCCCTGGGATTTTTGCTGTGGTCCCTGCACAGTTCAGGTGTCCCCTGGCGGGTGCTGTCCCAGCACACAGGTCCTGGCTGTGCCTGTGACTCAGAGCACACACCCAGGGGTGGCATCTGCAGGGCCTTTCATCTCCAGGACTCGGCAGAGCTTTTCAAAGCTTCGCAAATTAAACCTGACAACACCTTTGCAAAATAGGTCTGGGCTGGTAACCCCACGTAGCAATTAGGGGAACGGAGGTATGCACTGGGGAGATGGCAAATTTTTCAGGAAAATTAAAATTTTTTCCCCCCTTGAAATTGCTGTGCAGCCTTTTTGCTTTCTCTTGTTTTTTTATCTTTCACATTCTCTTATTTTTCATCTTTTGCATCCTCTTGTTTTGTTTTTTCCCCCTCTAAATCCTTGTTATTTTTTATGAATACCTCATGCTGCTGCTGCTGTTGTTTAGAATTTCATTTTTTTGTCACTGTACCAGAAAGTTTGGGTGTTTTATTGCTCACACCAAACCATTTCCACTCTGCACACGGCTGGTGTTGGAAAACCAATCTCCCCAGGACGAAAAAGTGAAAGAAACTGGGTCCACTTCAAACTCAATAGAACAGAAACAGTTAAACCAAGCCCGGGGCACTCCTTTAGACAGGCTCCAGAGCAGGTTTTCAAACAGCAGCCAGTGATGAAGTCATGGGGAGTCAGGGAGAATTAGCTCAACCAGCCCATGATTCACTGGCCCTGGTTCTCACAGGGATCCTGCCTGGTAATTGCCTGCTCCCTGCTCTGCCCACTAATCCACACAGCCCTGCACATCCCACATATTTCCAGCCCTTTCTCATTTCTTCCACCTTTCTATGGAATCAATCCCCAGCCCAGAGGTGCAGCCAGGCTGTTCCTGCTCAGCAGAGCCCTGAGATCCATCCTGGGCACCACTGGGCAGCTCCCAGGGGAGAGCAGAGCTGGCAGAACGAGTTCAGGGCTCCCTGCTGCTCCCACACAGGCAGCAGCACATCCACAGGGTCACTGGGGCCTTAAATCCATCTCATCCCATCCCTGCCATGTTCAGGGACACTTTTTCCTCTCCCAGTTACTCCAGGGACACTTCCAGGGATGGGGCAGCTGCTGTGGGCACCCTGTGCCAGAGCCTCTGCACCTCTGAGTGAAGAATTTCATCCAAACATCTGTTCCAGCCCTGCCCTCTTTTAGTGTAAAATCACTGTCCTGTTCTTGTCTACCCATCCAAAAATTCCCTCTCTTGCTTTTTATAAACCTCCTCAATACTGGAAAGTCACACTGGGGTCTCCCTGGAACCTTCTCTTCCCCAAGCAGAGTTTGGGTGAGATGGGCTCAGTTTATGTGAGATGGACTCAGTTTGGGTGAGATGGACTCAGTTTAGGTGGGATGGACTCAGTTTATTTAGGTGAGATGAGCTCAGTTTAGGTGGGATGGACTCAGTTTAGCTGAGATGGACTCAGTTTAGCTGAGATGGACTCAGTTTGGGTGAGATGGACTCAGGTGGGATGGACTCAGTTTGGGTGAGGTGGGCTCAGTTTAGATGAGATGGACTCAGTTTAGGTGAGATGGACTCAGTTTGGGTGAGGTGGGCTCAGTTTAGATGAGATGGACTCAGTTTGGGTGAGGTGGACTCAGTTTAGATGAGATGGACTCAGTTTATGTGAGATGGACTCAGTTTGGGTGAGATGGACTCAGTTTATGTGAGATGGACTCAGTTTAGATGAGATGAGCTCAGTTTATGTGAGATGGACTCAGTTTGGGTGAGATGGGCTCAGTTTAGCTGAGATGGACTCAGTTTAGCTGAGATGGACCCAATTTATGTGAGATGAACTCAGTTTATAGGACATAAAGCTCAGATGTTTGTGATGATTTCACCATCAGCTGTGTGTCAGATCAGGGATGAAGGGAAGGAAAACTGAACCAAGAGGATTCAGAGATTTGAGGGATGAATTTGCTTCAGCTCCAGTCAAGTCCTGCTCAGGATTTGGCTTCCTACACCAAGCCTGGGACTCTGAGGGTGCTGTGAGCTCCTGCAGGGTACCAAACACCCTGCCAGGGTTTTAAGCAGGCCTGCAGGCTATGGCAGGACCCTGGGGAATGGCAGCTCTTGGAAGGAGCTGAGGCAGCAGCAGTGCCCCGTTGTGTAAGAGCGATACTGGGTGAGGCTCAGCAGGGACAGGGCAGTGACAGCTCCCAGGATTTGTGCAGCCTGGGGGACAACCCCTTCCCTGGGCTTGTGCTGACTCTGGAAAGGCTCTGAAGGGAAAAACGACAGCTCAGCATTCAGCTGGAGGGCAGGCAGAGGGGAGTCTGGGGTAAAGGCCAATGCCAGATCAAAAAGGGTGAATTTACCCATTAAAATCCCATTAAAATCCCAGTAAAATCCCATTAAAATAACAGAAATTAGGGGAGCACCACAGGGACAGAGGCCAGGCTTTGGAGCAGCCTTGGACCCCCAAATCCAGGAATTCTGCATCCATCAACACATTGCATAACTGTGCAGAGGATCCTGCATGCCTCCAACGTGCTCACAGGGCTTGTTGCACCATGCTCATATTGTTTATAATTAATTAATTAAAGCTGCCTTTCAAGGCTTCTGCTGGAAGGATCCCCCCCCACACTTTGATGATTAACTTGGTTTCTGTGTCATTGGTTTGGGGTTTTTGTTTTCTTTCCCACCTCCTTTTCACTGGGGATTGGTGGAGCTGGCTGCTCCTCTCAGGTGTCAGAAACACCAAATCTGGGGTCAGGAGGGGACATTCCCCAGCTGGGCTGCAAAAGAACCACTGGAGATTTTTTTTGCCACCTCTTTTGTTTCATGGGACTGTGGTCATTAGCAGGTTTCAGGCTCAGTGAATCTGGAGCTGGAATTTCATGGATGGTTCCCCATCAAACCTTGGGGATGGAGATTCTGCTCTGGGATCCCTGGGAACAAAGCAAGCTGCAAGAGAGAGATTATTTATGTGAAATTGGTGGTTTGTAGAACCTTGTGCTTTTGGGGGGCTGTAGAAGTCTTATAAAACATTTCTGCTCTTTGTATTGTTTATTTATCCTGCAGAACTGACTGCATGGAGATCTGGGTGGCTGCAAGAGATTTTATTTCCACAAAAGTTTTGGTCCTGAGGTGTAGCTGCTACCAAGGGTCTGTGGCCCCCAGGATCTCCTTTGAGGATGCTCTTTTAAATCTGAAATTATAACTTTCAGCATAATTTGCTGTTGCCCCCAGCAGCAGGAATCCCTTTGTTAGCTCAGTTCTCTCTGGATTTGCATCCCAGCAAGAAATTCCCTGAGTCCAACACTGCAAAGCCATCTTCATCTTGTGCCTCAGGAAACTGCAGCCTGCTAAAGCTTCTGGAAATCCCCAGACAGAGACCCTTTTTGTGCCTGAACTACTGCTTAAAGCTTGATTTCCCCCCTAGAGCTTCTTTTCCTGGTGTGTGAGATACCCTGGGGCTCTGGAGCAGAGCAGCAGGTGGGGAAGGCTCCCAGGGCACATCTGGAGCAGGGCACAGGGACAGCTGTGCTCCCTCTGAGGGGCTGTGCTGCTCCAGCTTGTCCTGCTGGACTGGGACAGAGGTGCTGTGGGATGGGAAAGGGCTGAGGGCACCACTTTGTGATGGGAGGGACTTGACAAGCCTGGGTATCCAGATGATGGAGCTGGGAAAAGCTCTGGGTGAGGGAACATCACCCCTTGCTCCTCCTCAGGCTCTTTCCAAAGCTCTCCCTTCCCTCCATGGTTCCCTGTGTGCCTCTCCAGGAATCTCTGCTGCTCCCCAATTCCCTCCCCAGGCTCCCTGTGCAGCTCAGGAGAGGTCAGGAGAGCAGAGCTGATGGCATTTGTGACTCACAGAGCCCAGCCTGGAGAGAAAGTGGGGAAACAGCAGCAGAAAGGGCAGCAGAGCAAGGGCTGGCAGGGGAAGAGGGAAAAGGGCAGCCAGGTGTGAAATCCTGTGAAACCCTTGGATTTGGCAATCCCAAGCCAAGCAGCCCTGCAGGCCATGGTCCAGCAAGAGAGCTGCTGCCCTGGGGACAGAAACTGTGGCTCTGTCCCTGCCTGGGTGAGCCAGGGTCACTGGGCAGCCTGGCACGGCGGCAGGGACAGGGCATGGTGAGGATGAGGAAGGGGCAGTGCTTCCTCCCCTCCCTGTGCTGCTCAGGAGCTGGGGATGTTGGCAAAGTCACAGATTTTGGGGTTTGGGCCAGTGTCTTCACTGTGTCCCCCAAATGTTCCTTCACCTCTTGGATCTGGGAGTGGGATCTGACTCCTGAGGCTCAGGAGGAATCACCCAGGGCAGCAGGGCTGAGCAACCCCATGGATGTGGGAGAGAAAATCCTGCACGGAAACCTCCAGCAGCGACCTTGGCCCTGCTCTGGAGCCAGCTCAGCACCTGTGGGAGGCTTTGGGTGGGCTTTGGGTTCCTGGAAATCAGGAAAAGGAGAGGAAAATCCTGAGGATTGAACAGCAAGGAGAGTGAGCTCAGCCCTGGTGTGTGGCTGTGCAGAGGAATTCTTGCTGTGCAAAGCCCCTGGGAAATGAAATGGGAAAACGTGTTGGAACAAGGACACTTATTCACCCTGTGACTGAGCAAGACAAATATCCAGCCCGTGTGTCAGCCTGCACGTGTGGCTCTTGATTTACTCCCCTCTCCCTTCCCACTGTAAATACAGAATGAAAAAATAGGACAGCAAGAGAAATACGAGATATAGGCAAAGGGGGAGAGAGCAGGAAGAGGGAGAACACTGGGAAAAGGACTGGAAAAAAAAAATCAGAGCAATTCAGGGAGATAAACACAAATATAAATACAAAATCTAGATAAGAGCATGAACTTGGGGCCCAAAGCTGCCTTCCTCGTGGCAATAAATTCAGGGTACAATAAATTCAGGATACAATAAATTCAGGATACAATACATACAGGATAAATTAAATTCAGGATACAATAAATTCAGGATAAATTAAATCCAGGATACAATAAATTCAGGATAACGTGACAGGAGCCCAGGCAGGTGGAGGGTCAGGACCAGACCTCGGGGAGGGTTTTGCATCCACCACTCTTACTCAGCAGCAGCTCTGAGCTGCCTTGTCTGGGCTTGCACTCCTGGGTCAGCATTTTCCCTGTGCAGCCCCATCCCACCCTCTGGCTTTAGGGTGGTGGCAGCTGCCTGGGAAGCAGCTCTGTGTGTTTGTGTGTGTCATTCCATCCCCCTTTCCAGGAAAAAGCAGCAGGATCAGCAGGCTGCAGGCCAGGCCAGCCAGGTTGCTTCTCTCCACAGTGGGGTTTTGGTGGCTGGAATTTCGATGGAAATGGGATCAGGGAGTCCCTGCCACAGCTCCTCTTCCCAGCTCCCTTATCTGCTCCGTGGTGGAGGCTTGGGGAGGATCTGGAATCCAGCAGGAGCATGTGGACACCAGCCCTGGCTTGCAGGAATGGGAGTGAAATTTGGCATCTGAGGGAAGCAGCGCTGGATGGAAAGAGTCAGATGTTTGCCTTGGAAAGGAGCTGGGGACAGGCTGAGCTCTGACGTCAGTGGCACTGAGCTCATGGGCTGCCCCACACCTGTTTGTGTCTGCTCCAGCCCCCCTGCAGGGCAGGGACCCCTCACCCTGTGCTGCCCCTCCCCAGGGCTCCATCCTGGACAGTGCCCTGCACCCCAGAGTCTGTCCATCCCTGTCTGTCCATCCTTCTGTCCATCCCTGTCTGTCCATCCCTGTCTGTCCATCCCTGTCTGTCCATCCTTCTGTCCTTCCCTGTCTGTCCATCCTTCTGTCCTTCCCTGTCTGTCCATCCCTGTCTGTCCATCCTTCCCTGTCCTTCCCTGTCTGTCCATCCCTGTCTGTCCATCCTTCCTGTCCATCCCTGTCTGTCCATCCTTCTGTCCATCCCTGTCTGTCCATCCCTGTCTGTCCATCCTTCTGTCCATCCCTGTCTGTCCATCCCTGTCTGTCCATCCTTCTGTCCATCCCTGTCTGTCCATCCTTCTGTCCATCCCTGTCTGTCCATCCCTGTCCATCCCTGTCTGTCCATCCCTGTCTGTCCATCCCTGTCCATTCCTGTCCATCCTTCTGTCCATCCCTGTCTGTCCATCCCTCTCCTTCCCTGTCCATCCCTGTCTGTCCATCCTTCCCTGTCCATTCCTGTCCATCCTTCTGTCCATCCCTGTCTGTCCATCCTTCCCTGTCCATCCTTCTCTGTCCTTCCCTGTCTGTCCATCCCTGTCCATCCCTGTCCATTCCTGTCCATCCCTGTCTGTCTCTCCCTGTCCATCTCTGTCCATCCATCCCTGCCTGTCCATCCATCCCTGTCCATCTCTGTCCATTCCTGTCCATCCCTGTCCCTTCCTGTCCATCCCTGTCCTTCCCTGTCCATCCCTGTCCTTCCCTGTCCCTTCCTGTCCCTCCCTGTCCACTCCTCCCTGTCCATCCCTCCCAGTCTCTCTCTGTCCCTCCCTGTCCATCCCTCCCTGCCCACCCCTGCCTGCCCAGCCTCTCCCCAGCCCTCCAGGGCAGGATTTGCTGTTCCAGGTCTCTCAGGACTCGGTGGCAGCTTTGTCACTGCCCAAGATGAAGCGCAGGGAGCAGCAGTGCCAGCAGCAGGGAGGGCACAGCCCCAGGCCTGGCATCACCCACGCTGTCACCCTGCACCCAGGGTGGCCACTGAGGCTGCACAGCTCCTGTGCAGCTGCATGGGAGCTTTGGGAAGTGCCAGGAGGCCCAGGAACTCCTGCATTCCTGGGAGCAGCACCCTCCAGCAGGATCCCACCTCCTTGTGGGTGGGAGGGTTGTGAAAGAGGGGAGAATGACGGGGGAGATTCCCAGGCAGCTCTGCAGGAAGGCTGGGGAGCAGGGAAGGGATGCTGCCTGTGCAGGGCACACCTGGAGCTGGGGCAGGGCAGGGAGCTGTGCCAGAGCCCAGCCTGCTCTCCTGCCCAGCCCCTATTGCAGGGATTTCATGCAAGCTGGAGGCTCCATCCAGCCTTGTGTGGGATCCCAGGGCTGGCTGGCACCTGGGGAGGGGAGCCAAGGGGTGGAGGAAGGTTGGAAGGTTGGGAAAGGAAGCTGCAGCTCCCTGCTGGAGCAGGGAATGGCCTGGCCACACATTCCAGGGCTCCCCTGTGCTCTCGGGGCTCCCTGGGGACAAGCTGGCACCCAGGGCTGGTGGGCACTGCTGGAAAAGTCTCACATCTCTCACCTCGGGCTTTGGTGCTGGGATTTTCCTGCCCTCAGTGCTCACATCTGCCCGTGCAGCGATGGAAAGCGAGCCACGAGTGGGGCTGTCCCTCCCAGGACACTTCTAGTGTTTTTTTTTTTTCCTAGAGCAGCACCCTCTGAACATCCACTCAATAATGGCTGGCTGTGCAGCCCTGCTGACCACCCAAATCCCAAATCCCTCCCTGTGCCACCTCTGCCAGGCTCCTGCAGCATCCTATGACCCATCCCAGCTCCTCTTATCCCCCCCTGTGCCCTGCACCAGGCTGGCACACACAGGAGCTGCTCACTCCTCCCTGCTGACTGTCTGCAGCCTCATCCCCACCCCATGGAGCATTCCAGGGATCCCCCACACGTCCTCTGGGGCCAGGGCTGGCCTGGAGGGTGCCACAGGGGCTGAGCCCTTCCCCTCTCAGGGATGGAGCAAGGACATCGTTATCCCTGCCTTGGGGATTTCCTGGGATCTGGGGGTTCTGTGTGAGCAAGGGGGGTGGAGAGGGGACGTGGAGATGGGGATGGAAATGGAGAAAGGAGAGGGGAGATGGAGGGGGAGATGGAAATGGAGAAAGGAGAGGAGAAATGGAGATTGGAGATGGAAATGGAGAAAGGAGAGGGGAGATGGAGATGGAGAAATGAGATGGAGGTGATGGGATGGAGAGAGGGGAGATGAGGATGGGGAGGGGAAATAGAGATGGAGAAAGGACATGGGGAAGGAAGATGAAGATGGAAAGGGGAGATTGAGATGGGAGAGCAGAAAATGACATGGGGAGGGAAGATGAAGATGGAAAGGGGAGATGGAGGGGAAATGGAAATGGAGAAAGAAGAGGGGAGAGGGAGATGGGAGATGGAGAAATGAGACGGAAATGGAGATGAGGAGTGGAAAGAGGGGAGATGAGGATGGAGATGGGAGCTCAGAAAAGGACACGGAGATGGGAGATGAAAATGGAAAGGGGAGATGGAAATGGAGCAGAAAAGGACATGGAGATGGGAGCTCAGAAAAGGACGTGGAGATGGGAGATGAAGATGGAAAGGAGAGATGGAAATGGAGCAGAAAAGGACACGGAGATGGGAGATGAAGATGGAAAGGGGAGATGGGAACTCAGAAAAGGACGTGGAGATGGGAGATGAGGGCGATGAGAGGATGCAGAGGAGAGCTGAGCCAGCAGAGGAGGTGCTGTGGGGCAGGACACCCCGCTCGGGCTGACAGCCACTAGGTGTCCTCCCTGGCCCACACACGGGTGTCAGGGGCCCCAAAAATCTGGGCGTGTTGGAAAATCCCTCCAGAACAGGCAGCTCAGCCCCTCTCCAGCCTGGATGGGTGCCTGGAGCTGGGCAGGGCAGGGGTGTCACCACAATTCCGTGCTTTGGTGGGAAGGAGGAGGCCTGGACCTGCAGGGATGGGTCCATCCTGGTGTGTGACACTGAGTGTCATCCTCCTGCTTCTCCGTGCTTTGGGAAAGGGGAAATCCACTGGATTTTCCTGCAGCCCTCCTGTGCTGGAGCAGGTTCTCCATCCTGCTCTGTGCCCATCCCTGGCAGGCTCAGGAGCCCCCTCAGGGCTCCCTCCCAGGAGCAATCCAGGAAAGCACCCAGCAGCAGGGATCCCTGGGGCTTGGATAATCCCCTTCCCTGCCCTGCTCCCCGCTGGAATGCCCCTGCTGGGAAGGGATCCGTTGGATTTACAGCAGGGAAAACACCTCAGCTTCCAGCCGGGGGTGAAATCCTGGAAATTCCAGCTCTGTTTTATTGTCCTGCAAATACCTTCCCCATAGGAGGAGAGTGCAGGAGGGAGCGGTGCTGTCCCTGCAGGGTGCAGGAGGGTAATTCCCAAACACCCTGCAGAGCACACCTGGCTCTCCCATCCCATCCCATCCCATCCCATCCCATCCCATCCCATCCCGTCCCGTCCCGTCCCGTCCCGTCCCGTCCCGTCCCATCCCATCCCGTCCCGTCCCGTCCCGTCCCGTCCCATCCCATCCCATCCCATCCCATCCCAAAATCCCATCTCAAAATCCCAATCCCATTATCCCATCTTGAAATCCCATACCAAAATGCCATTCCATCTGAACCATCCCATCCCAAAATCCCATCCCAAAAAACCCAATCCCATTATCCCATCTCAAAATCCCAAACCAAAATCCCATTCTATCTCATCCCAAAATCCCATCCCAAACTCCCATCCCAAAATCCCATCCCAAACTTCCATCCCAAACTCCCATCTCATCCCAAAATCCCATCCCATTCCATCCCAAAATCCCATCCCATCATCCCATCATCCCATCCCAAAATCCCATCCCAAAATCCCATCCCATTATTCCATCCCAAACTCCCATCCCAAAATCCCATCCCAAAATCCCATCTCATCCCAAACTCCCATCCCAAACTCCCATCCCAAAATCCCATCTCATCCCAAAATCCCATCCCAAAATCCCATCCCAAACTCCCATCCCAAAATCCCATCCCATTATCCCATCATCACAAAATCCCATCCCATCCCAAAATTCCATCCCAAAATCCCATCCCAAAATCCCATCCCATCCCAAAATCCCATCCCAAACTCCCATCCCAAAATCCCATCCCATTATCCCATCCTCTCCCATCCCAAAACCCCATCCCATCCCATCCCATTATCCCATCCCATCCCATCCCCAAATCCCTTTATCCCATGATCCCACCCCCGTGTTCCCTCCCTGCTGAAATCCCCGGCTGCTCCCTTATCTTATCAGTCCCCTCCTTCTCCCCTCTGTAGCACCGTGTAAACACCCGGCAGCAAAGGCTCTCCACGACAATTCCCCTGCCCAACAAAGGCACTTCCCGGCTGGAGTGATGCTCGACAGGCAGCATTGCTGTACCTGCTGCTGTTTGAACAAGCCAGGAGCAAACAGAGCTCCCCGTGCACCTGCTGGGCCGGGTTTCATCACAGGAAGGTGTCTGTGGGAACTGCTCATTAAAATCCTGGCAGCTCATCATTGTGCTTTGTGCAGCTCCTGAGCTGGAATTTGGCTGAGGGAGGGAGATAAGGCCGGCAGGAGCTGCCAAGGGAGGGATTTTTGCACTGCAGGCTGTCAGGGAGCGATGTCTTAGTGCAGAGGTGGCACCTCCATGGCACAGCAGCTCATCAGGAGGGGCAGGGCTGAGCGGGGAAGGGGCTGCTGGTGCTGGGATCACATATTTGTGGAGCAGAGGAGATGACAGAACACTCAACATCCTCAGCCCCTGCTTCCTTCATTCATTCTTTCATTCATTCATTCATTCATTCATTCATTCATTCATTCATTCATTCATTCATTCATTCATTCATTCATTCATTTCTTGTCACTGCTGTAGGATTAGAGCAGTCCCTGGGCTGCCCCACTCCACCCCAGGTAATGCTGGAGACAGGCCAGGACCTGTCAGGGGTTTCAAGAGCTCTTCTTCAGCGTTCCAGCTCAGCCTCGAAGCCCTTCCAGCTCTCCCTGGTGTTTCCTCCTCCCCTGAGTGACCCAGCCTGGCTGCAGCAGAGCCCTTGGCCGCCTTCCTCCCTTATTGAGAGGGAGAAGGAGGGAGGATGGGGAGAAAGGGGTGAAGAACAGGAACTAAATTAGCCTCCCAGCTGGAAGCAGCGATTCCAGGAGCCTGTCCAAGTCCTTCTCACCAGCAGGCTGTGGTGCAGCCCCTCACCTCCTGTTCTGGGGTCTCTGCTCAGATCCCACCCTGCTCCCCTTCCCTCTCAGCTCCTATTTCACAAGGACAGGTTTTCTCCTCCTTTCCCCGTGTAAATAACTCCAGATATGGCTCCAAACTGTGTGTGCAGCCAGAGCTGAGCCAAGCAAACCCCATCCCCTGGCCTGGGCAGGCTGGGGAAAGCTTTGCAGCTCAGGGAGGAGAAAGGGAAGAGTTTCAGACAGGAACTCAAATACAACGTGGCAGAAAATCCCCCTGGGTGTTGTGCATGGATTGCTTTGGTTTCTTGCAGGGATGTGATGGTGCTGGAGATAATTTCTGTATCACTCCACACCACATTAAAATGAGGTGCTGGTGCACAGGATGCTTTGCACTCTTGCTCTGTGTCCACACCAGCTCCTTGCATTTATCCAGCCTTTTCTGAATGGTGACTGAAAGGAAAATTCAACTGCAATCTTGGGTTTAACTCTGGGGTTTTTTTAAGCTGAGAGAAAGGGTAAAGCCTTGTCCATTCTGGGCTGAATCCTGGTTTCAGCAGCTCCCCAGTCCAGGGAACTGCATTTCCTCTCCATTGCAGCCTGCCCTGCTCTCACAGGACGGGTTTCACTCTCTGATGAAGTGCAGGAACACTCTGAGACCAGATCTGAACTCATTACAATTCCCCAAAGGGATCTACAGTAAAAGGGGCAATGCAGAGCAATGGAGTGAGAATCCTCCAAGTCCTGACATGCTGTAAAAACAATCTGTAAGGCTTAAGATCAGTGGGGGAAGAAAGCTGGGCTGGTCCTGGCACTGCTGGGGGGTTTTGTGCATTCCCAGGGTCACACTGGGGTGTGGCAAGAGAATGCTGCAAAATTATTCACCTGACACAGCCTGAGAAAATGAACCTGAAAATCAGTGACATGAATAACAGCAGGGAATCTATTCTGGCATGGGCTGGAGGTGAATTTCCTGAGGCAGTGAGGAAAGGCAGTGCCCTGTCCTGGGGTTTGATCAGCAGCTAAGCAAGCAGCCTCGGACTCAGGGGTGAACTGCTGATTCAATGAAAATGGAATGGAAAGGCAAACAAAGCCTGCAAACGAGATCCTCCATTTCAAACAGGCAAATCCTCCTTGGGGGAGAGAAATCCACAGGAATGAAAATTGGACTCAGGAGTTCACACGAGCAATCACAACTTTTCTAAAAAAAAAAAAAAAGACAAAGCCAAGGGGAGTTCGTTTGAGAGGACACCTTCCAAAGGAGCTTTCCAGTTCCAGCTGGATGAATAACCACCTCAAAAGGATGCTGGGAGTCATCAGAATGCCTGCAAGGGATGGAGAAACAGGCAGAGGTCGGTGGTGGAGGGACCAGCTGTGAAAATCCAGGCTGAGGAACCTTGGAAGAGGCACTGAAAGAACCAGCCCCGAGTTCTTTGGGTGCAGAACAAAAGGGGCAACGAGGAAGGGAGAATGGTGGAGTTTTGCAATCAGAAAGGGGTAGGGATGAGCCTTGGGATTGCCTCACGAGGGTTTAACCATCAGAGGGGAAAGGGCTGAGTGTGGGGCAAGTGCAGGCAGAGGTCCCAAAGGGGAATTGCCAAGTTCCTGGTGGAGGCAAAGCTCAGAGCTCGCTCTCTGGGGAGGAGGACTGGGGAAAAAACCTTTTTCCCTCTGGTTCTGAAGAGTGGGGGGAAGCACAGGTCCTTCAGCAGGGTTTTCAACATCTCAGCTATCACAGGGTCAGAGCACCTAATTCAGGATGTGCAGCTGAAAATGGGGTGGAGCTGGGAGAAGTGATGGTAGATTTATGCAGAAATGCTGCTGGGCTCCTCAGCAGGGTGTCACAGAATCCTGGAGTGCTTTGGGATTGGGAAGGGACCTAAAAAACCCTCTCAGCCCATCCCTGCCAGGTTCAGGGACACCTCCCACCATCCCAGGGTGCTCCAGCCTGGCCTTGGACACTTCCAGGGATGGGGCAGCCACAGCTGCTCTGTGCCAGGGCCTCCCCACCCTCACAGTCAGAGCAAATTTTTCAGGGCAGAAGAGCTGAGATTGCAGATAAATGGAAAACAAATTTAGCTGTTGTTTTTCTGACCGGTTGTTTTTGTTTTCTAAAACAATTTAACTTGTAGATAAAGCCCTGTTGGGGGAGGGGGAAGGAAGAACCTCTCTATTTTGGGGAAGGCAGCTGTGATATGATTTATCCTGAATTGCTCCAGCAGATCCAACCCTGCTTGTGTGTCCTTTTTCCACGTGGCCAGGAGTGAGCTGTGACCTCAACTCAGAGATTGCAGGGCAGGGAGAATGCAGTGTGCTGCTGTGTTCCAAACCCAGCAAATCCAGGTCTGCTCTGGCTCCCTGCACAGAAACCCGAGCCTGTCCTTCCCCTTTTCCTTACTTTGCTCTCCTCCTGCTCGGGCACGCCGCTCAGGAGGCCAAAAGTCAGGGAGGGAGCCCCTGCAGTGACACAGGGGGAGAGGAGCCAGCTGGCTGACTCTGGGAGAGGTGGCAGGAAAAGGGGAAGGAAGGGGAGAGAAAAGTTAAGGGCAGAGAAAACAGTTTTGCTCCGATTTGTGAGAAATCTCCCCATTGCGCATTGCTTTTTTTTTTTTTTTTTTTTAATTTTTTTATTTTTTTTTTCTGCAGCAGCTGCAGCCTCGAGCTACAGCCTGGAAGCTGGGGAGGATGAAAGCAAAGGAAGAGGTGGGAGAGGGCCCAAGCCTCGCTCAGGCAGCGGGATGTGGGATGTGGGAGCCCCAGTGCCTCCTGTCAGCGCTTTGTGCTCTCCCACCACTGCCCTGCAGCACATCTGAGCCTCAGGGATGGGGATGGGGATGGGGATGGAAGGGGAGCTGTGCTGCCCAGAGCCACCTCAGTGGCCAGCAGTGGCCAGAGACTCCCTCAGGGTCAGTCTTTGCCAGCCAGGGCTTTGTCCAGCGCTGCCTGCAACAGGTAAAAGCTGCTCTCACTGCCTGGCCCTGCAGCTCCACTCCAGCACCAATTCTTCTCTGGTACTGTAAGAGCTCCACTGCAGCACCAATTCCCCTCCTGCAGCAGCTCCACTCCAGCACCAATTCCCCTCCTGCAGCAGCTCCACTCCAGCACCAATTCCCCTCCTGGCCCTGCAGCTCCATCCAGCACCAATTCCCTTTCTAGCACTGCAGCAGCTCCATCCAGCACCAATTCCCCTCCTGGCCCTGCAGCTCCATCCAGCACCAATTCCCTTTCTAGCACTGCAGCAGCTCCATCCAGCACCAATTCCCCTCCTGGCACTGCAGCAGCTCCATCCAGCACCAATTCCCTTTCTAGCACTGCAGCAGCTCCATCCAGCACCAATTCCCCTCCTGGCACTGCAGCAGCTCCATCCAGCACCAATTCCCTTTCTAGCACTGCAGCAGCTCCATCCAGCACCAATTCCCCTCCTGCAGCAGCTCCATCCAGCACCAATTCCCCTCTGTCACTGCAGCTCCACTCCAGCACTAATTCTCCTCCTGCCCCTGCAGCAGCTCCATCCAGCACCAATTCCCCTCCTGCCCCTGCAGCAGAAGATGGGAAGATCTCCTAGCTCAGTTGGAAGAGCCTGTCCTCACTCTGGGCTTTTTGTTCTTCCCTTTATTTAAAACCACAGTTCACATCTCCAGCGCTGAGCTGTGCTGCTCCTGACCCCCCAAACCTTGCACTGAGCAGCTCTGCTCCTGCTCTGGCTCAGGGGAGGTGTTCAAAGGGCTCCTGCAGGCCAGGGGAAGGGGTTGGAGCTGCTCCATCATCCCTTCCAGAGCTGTTTGCTCCCTGCTGTCCACCCAGAGCGTGGGCAGAGCATCCCTGCCTTCCCTCCACTGCTCCTCATGGACCTGCCACCCTCCAGCAATGCCAGCCGAGCCCAGGGCAGTGCCACCCACCCTCTGGGGGCTGGGAATGTCCCCTGAGAGACAAAGCAGTCCCCAAACAGCACAAGAGAACCCAACCTTTTCCAGCAGCCAAGGCACCTGCCCTGCCAGGATTAATCATTACCCCAAATGCAACAATTCCATCAAACCCTGGATGGCTGCAGTGCCAAGGGAGGGTTGTGCTGCCCTTTTTGTGCCCTGACTGCCCAAGGGCAGCACTGGGGCTGTGCTGGCAGTGCTCCCTGCCATCCTCTGCTGCTGTGCTGGTGCTGGGGCAGGCTCTGCTCCGCGGGAACAGCTCCAGGTCTCTTTGGAGCTCGTGTGTGGAGCAGGGGCCCCTTTCTGACCCCACCTCCTTTCCCCCTTTTACGAGGAGCTGGCCCCTTTCAACTGACAGCAGGGCTTTCCTGCCAGGCTTGTTAGCTTTAGCTGGAACAATTTCCTTTGAACTCGGCTTGAATTAACATCTCCATGGCGATGGGATCGGGGCTTTGTCTCTTTGCAACCTGCCCTTCACCCTCAGCACGAGGTGGGCAGGGATGGGCAGGGATGGGCAGGGCACCCTGGCCAGCAGGGCTGGGGCAGAGCACAGGGTGAGCAGGGCTGGTGCTGCTGCCTGAGCTCCCCGAGGGGCAGAGGATGCTGCCAGGTCTCTGCTCGGGTTGCAGGAGCTGCAGTGCTGGGTGTGAGATGGGCTGGAAGCAAAGCAGAGTTCCCTCTGTCGTAAATAATCCCAAATAGTTTTGCTGGGGCTGGGTTTCTCTGGAGCAGTGGAAGGAAAGAAGCTCCAAACTCAGCTTTTTCCCTTCTTTGCCCTCATCTCTGCTCCTTCACCTCCTTGTCCAAGGAGCTTCTCCCCTGCTCCCAGGAACCACCTCAGATTCTCCTCCTTATCCCCCCTGTAGCTCCCCCAGAAGGAAGATCCCTCTCTTTGGGCTGGGAAACTTGACCTTTCCAGTTGTGCTGCCTGTGCATCACCCCCAGCCCCATCCAGCCTGGCCACCACATAAAGAGCCACTTTATTCCCTGCCTGGCCCACGTGGCTCGGGCAGTTTGGCAGGAGTGGGCTCTCCCCAACAATATGTTGGTTTTTTTTTTCCTTCTTGTGCAGTGAGAAGTTGTTTCTGCAGCCAACTCTGTAGGTGGGAAAAAAAAAAAAAATCGAGGCCTTTTTCTTGGAATGTTGGGTAAATTCTTTGGGAGCTGCCTGGGGGGAATCACAGTTCAGATTCTTCATATTGAGGTGATGTAAACAGTGCAGGGCTGCTCCTCTTTATCCTGTTCTCTGGGCAGGCACTGCCCCTCCTGCTCCCCTCTCCCAGCACCCTGGGCTGGGCTCAGGGTCCCTGGCAAGCCCCAGGTGGGTGTTCCATGTGCTAAGAGGTTTTTGGGGGTTACACCGAGGTCAAGGCTGCTCCAGCTGTGATCCCCCACAAGATTTGGGGAGCAGGACACGCTGGGGTCAGTGTGAGGGTGCACAGGGAGAGGAGTGCAGGGCTCAGAGCTCGGAGTGTGAGCCTTTGATTTCCTTTTCCACCTCTTTCCTCCCCCTGGGCGCTTCTCCTCCCTCCTGCTGGCGCAGCTGGATCCCAGCAGGAACTTTTCATTCCCTGTTAATGAGAAACTCCTGCACTTTGTCTCTTGAAACAGAGCCACGTTCTCCACGTGCTGCTGGGGAAGGGCCCTGGCTGAGGTTACAGGGGAGGAGAAGGGATGAAGTGGCTCCTGTCCTACACAGGATCTGGGGGAATCAGAGCCTGGCTGGAGCTCTGGGTGCCAGGGAATGGGAATCATCCCCTTCCCACCTCCCCCAGCCCCATCCTGAGCACAGCAGGCACGGGGCAGCCCCCACACTGCCAAAATCCTCACCCAGGGGCTGCTGGGGTGGTGTCCTGGGGCTGGACCATGGGTTCATTCCTTCCTCACTTGGAGCTGGACCATGGGTTCATTCCTTCCTCACTTGGAGCTGGACCATGGGTTCATTCCTTCCTCAGCTCCTGGGGCTGGACCATGGGTTCATTCCTTCACCTCCTGGGGCTGGACCATGGGTTCATTCCTTCCTCACCTGCAGCTGGACCATGGGTTCATTCCTTCCTCACCTGGGGCTGGACCATGGGTTCATTCCTTCCTCACCTGGAGCTGGACCATGGGTTCATTCCTTCTTCACCTCCTGGAGCTGGACCATGGGTTCATTCCTTCCTCACCTGCAGCTGGACCATGGGTTCATTCCTTCCTCACCTGGAGCTGGACCATGGGTTCATTCCTTCCTCTCCTGGGGCTGGACCATGGGTTCATTCCTTCCTCACCTGCAGCTGGACCATGGGTTCATTCCTTCCTCACCTGCAGCTGGACCATGGGTTCATTCCTTCTTCACCTGGAGCTGGACCATGGGTTCATTCCTTCCTCACCTCCTGGGGCTGGACCATGGGTTCATTCCTTCCTCACCTCCTGGGGCTGGACCATGGGTTCATTCCTTCCTCACCTGGGGCTGGACCATGGGTTCATTCCTTCCTCACCTCCTGGGACAGCTGGGCTTGGGGGAAACAGCTTTAGGGCAGGGCCAGATGCTCCCAGAAACACATTCAGGAGTGTCCTGGGAAGGAGGGAAGAGGAGATTTCTCTTCCATGAGCATTTTCCCTCCTGCCTCTGCTCTGAGCAAGCAAAGCCCCCAGCCCCAGGCTCTGCCTCCCTCCCGCTGTGTTAATGCCTCTTATCTCCAGCAAAAGGTCTCTCTCTCCTTGCTTCTCTCTCCTGACCCTCCATCCCAGCAGGAATTCTGTTTTCTGGCACTCCTGGCCCTGAGCTGTGAAGGGAATTTGATGTGACTCCTCCTGCAGCGCCAGGCGCCGCTCAATTAATCCTGGGCTGGATTTCCAAGAGGAAATTCCTCACCCAGCAGCAGCAGGAGGGATTCTCTCCAGCCTGGCACTTCAGCTCCAAGTCTGCCCGGCCTGGAAGTGG
This sequence comes from Catharus ustulatus, assembly GCF_009819885.2. NCBI lineage: Eukaryota > Metazoa > Chordata > Aves > Passeriformes > Turdidae > Catharus > Catharus ustulatus. The sequence continues at coordinate 4,500,805 of NC_046248.1, read as the reverse complement.
TTGGCAGGGCAGCCACAAGCAGGAGCATCCTGTTTTGTCCTTAATCAATCCCTGAGCTCCTGCCACGCTGCTTTGGGCAGACAAAGGAGGCAGCTTTGTGTGATCCCAGCTCTTGAGCCCCCTTGCTGGCTCCTTTCATGCTTTTTTTCTTCCCTGAGTCACTATCTGAGAGTGGAGCCCACTGGTTTTACATCCCAAACTCCAGAGTCACAGCTCCAGCCAAACTTCTCCAGCCTCTGATGTGTGAAATTCTGAATTTTGGCCTCCATGAGGGAGGGCTGGGAGTTCTGGCATTTGAGTTTCCATTTTTTGGGGGTGGCTCCTCAAAAGGTGCTGCTGATTTCTCTCACCTGCCACAGAAAAGGGAAGAAAAATATTCCCAGCTCTGGAGGCTTCTCAGCTTTTGCATTCCTGCTTTTCCCACCTCCTTAAAGGGGGGAGGGCGAGTGAGGGGAGCAGGAAACTCAGACAGCTGTGATTTTTCACCAGAACCCGACAAAGTGCCTGAGCTCAGCAGCTGCACTTTGAGGTGGGTCATTAAAATGACACAGCAGCTCATCTGGGGAGCAGGGAGAGTTTGGAGAGCAGGGAAACCCCAGCTCTGAAAGAGACCAAAAATCCCAAACAAATAAAAATAAAACTTTGGAGATATGGAAAATATTCCTGTCAAGTGTGATGCTGTGCCCAGCTGGAGCTGCTGTGGGTGGTGTGGGAGCAGGGTAAAGGGTCACCTGGAACAGTTTGGTTTCCTTTGCTCCTCCTGCTTTATCTGAGAGCTGAGGCCAGGCGAGGAAGGGATTATTTATTTGGTTCTGCTCTGCTCCATCCCCCAAACGCCACATCAGCAGCAAACTGCAGGATGACCTCAATGAGGAACAGATTGTCCCTTGGCCTGCCTCCATCTCGCTGCCTGTGGGGACATCAGCCTTGAGCTGGGGAGACAGACGTGGGGGAGGCTGGAATGGTTCCAGGAGCCACACGTCAGGATAACGTCACCGGAGCTGGAATGGGGGGTTTGGGGACAGGAGAGGGGTTTGGGGTTACAGCAGGGTTTGGGGATAGGAGAGGGGTTTGGGGTTACAGCAGGGTTTGGGGATAGGAGAGGGGTTTGGGGTTACAGCAGGGTTTGGGGACAGGAGCAGGGGTTGGGGACAGGAGCAGGGTTTGGGAATCACAGCAGGGTTTGGGGTTACAGCAGGGTTTGGGGACAGGAGAGGGGTTTGGGGACAGGAGCAGGGTTTGGGAATCACAGCAGGGTTTGGGATTACAACAGGGTTTGGGGTTACAGCAGGGTTTGGGGACAGGAGCAGGGTTTGGGATCACAGGGGTTTGTTCTTTGTAGTACTGTATTTCCATTTTAATTTCCCTAGTAAAGAACTGTTATTCCTAATTCCCATATCTTTGCCTGAGAACCCCTTGATTTCAAAATTATAATAATTTGGAGGGAGGGGGTTTCCATTCTCCATTTCAAAGAGAAGCTCCTGCCTTTCTCAGCAGACACCTGTCCTCCAAACTAAAACAGCAACTTTTCATTCTTTGTCCATATATAAGCCACACCTGATTATAAGCCGCACTTTGGGTTTGGACCAAAATTTTAGTCAAAATGGTGTGGCTTATAATGGTGAAATTACTGTAGTTATAAGACCCCCATTGACAAAAATGCTGTCCCCAGGTGTCCATCTATGCATAAATAAAACTAAATTGACATTTTGGTTAACTTGAGTTTAGTTTTTTTTAAATTTAATTTAATTTTATTTTATTTTAAAGCTGTTTGACTCCGTGGCTGCTGAATTCTTCCTTAACATTTCAGGAAAGTGCAGGAAATATTTCCAGCTAAATCTGCCAGAAAAATATTTGCATTTTCCTCCAGGCTGATTTTCGAACATAAATTGTTGGGGTTGGGGGTTTGGGGAGGGGGTTGCTGCTTCCCAGTGAGTTTCCATAAAATAGATTTTTTTCCTTTGCTCTAAAAAAAAAAAAAAAGAAAAAAAAAGAAATTCAGGCCACTGCAGATGCTCAAATGCCAAATGACTTTCAAGCAAGAGAAAATGTTGGAATTGTAGGAATAAAACATATGGTGCTTTGGAAGAAGATTGGAAGGGAAAAGCACAATTGTAAAGCTGAACTGAGGGTGTTTTATTATTCAGAATGAAAATACTTTCTTTTAGCTAAAGGCAGCCAGAATTTTAAGCAGACCTGGTTATTTTCTGGAATTGACTCTTTTCTTTTTTTTCCCCCCAAGGACAAACAGCATTATTGATTATGTTTATTTGGATTGTGGCCGGATTAGGTCAATTATTGCATCACATATGTGGAAAAAAAAAATAAAAATACCTTTAGGAACTTATTTTATGTGCAAATGGAGGGAAATGGAAACTACAAATGAGATTTTTCCAGTTTAAGACAAAAATAGTCCCCAGTGTGTCTGCCTGTCTGTGACAGCAGATTTGGGACAGCTCTGCTTTAAACACAGGAGGTGAAGGGGGGTGGAGAAAATCTCCAAATCCTTCATTTTCTTTTTGTTGTTTCACTGTGCACAGGAAAATCTGGGTTGGGAATGAGTGGGGGGGGGAGGAAATGTCAGGGCTGAGTTCTGAGCTCCCACAAATTCCTGCAAAGGTCCCAGAAGATTTTTGGAAGATTTTGTGCTCCCCTGGCATTATTTTCACCATTTACCCCACAAAAGCATCCCCATTTCACTGTGGAATGTGGCTCAGGATAAAATGGGATTCAGAATTTTTGGGCGGAGGAGCTTCCCTGACCCTTTTTGCAGCTGGAGCCCAGCACCTCATTAACCTTGGTTGATTCTTGGTGTTTTTATTGCTCATAAACCTCTCCTGGTCCCCCTCTCCTCTTTGGTGGGCCATGATTTTTCTCGAAATGTCCATTTTATAAATCACTTTAATTAGGTTTAGATCATCCTGCTGTATTTATAGCTCTTGATTTAGGGTTCAGATTGCTTCTGTTACATCTTCTATATTGCTTTGATTTTATTTATGGTGTTTCTGGTGCATTTGCATTGCTTTCCTTAGATGGATATCATTTTGGCTGGATTTACAGTGTATTTCTCCTGTTAGATTTATATCACTTTAATGAGATTTATATCCTTTTAGAATTTGAGGGCTTCACTGAGATTTATAAGATCTCTCACACCAGGCTTGCCTTGCATGGAAAATTCACATCCTTTTTATTTTAAAGGATATTAACTCCACACTGCCATTGCTTTATCTGCTTTTTGGTCATCCTCTCAATTAAAAATTCACCACTTGGAGTTTGTTTTGATTTTTTTTGTTGTTTTTTTTTCCCCTCTTTAATTTCCACAGGAATCATTCCAGCCTAAACTGTGCTGGTTTAAATTAACCTCTCCCAAGGCAGCAGCAGGGATGTGATGGAGGAGCATCTCCCTGCCTGGATTCCCCAGGATGAGGGACGCTTGGACAGGCACCACTTTTATTCCTGGAATGGTTTGGGTTGGAAGAGACATGAAAGCTCCTTCCCCCCGTGCAGGCAGTCCCTGGGGGCTGTTTTTTCAGATGTTCCCAGCAGAATATTTGCTTGCTTTCATGGGAACTTGTGATCCAGGGCTCAGAGCAGTTGCTGCTCCCAGACCTTGCCCAGTTTTTTATCTCCAAACGAGCTGATGGACTTTAATTAATGTTTAATTAACGTGCTGGATTGCTTCATTCCCAAAATACAGCACGCAGCTTTCTGTGTGCCCAGGGATTTCCACTGCCCCAGCTGTGGCACTGGGGCTGGGCTATGGGAGATTCCTGCAGGGCATTCCACACCTTTCCCATCCCTGGAAATGGCTGGAAGGTTTTCCCTCTGCCCACCAAGCAGCTTTCATAGGATCTCAGAATGGTTTGGGTTGTAATGGACATTAAAAACTCATTTTGTCCCATGAGCAGGGACATTTCCACTAAATCAGGCTGCTCCAAACCTGCCTTTGAACACCTCCAGCTTTTTTTTCAGTGTGTTTTAATGAAATTCCTGTATTTCTGCAGCATTTGAGAGCCACACAGGCCAAAAAAAAATCCCAGGAAAGGAAAAGAAAACATTATTTCATCTCTCAGCATCTCCACCATGCCCTGTCCTCCTTTTTCTCTGCCTGACCTCCCCCTCTTTGTGTTTATTCCCTCTGAACAGCCCATGGGGAGGGAGGGAGGGGAGGAATGTGCTGCAGAGATCCTGCTGCTGCTGGGGAGTTGGATCCAGATGTTAAAGGGAAGGAGCAGGGCAGGAAAGGAAAACAGGAGCAGGAAAATGTAACACCAAGCCTGACTTAAACACAAAGGGAATGGGAATTCCACTCTTCAGGTACAACTTCTGCCTAAAAGGAGCAAAAGGGGCACCTGCCCAAATCTCCAGTGCCACAGGAGGTGTCCACAGAGGAGTTTTGACTCGTGTAAGGAGGAGTGCTGACCACGAGGGAGAATTTTCCAGTCATTTCCTTGTATTTCCCAAACCCACACCATCAGTGGGAATTCTGAAGTGTCTCCTGGCAGACCAGAGATGATCCTTCCTAAGAAGCAGCCCAGGGTGGTCTCCAGCAGCTGCCACAATTCAGGATTTCTCTCTTAGGGCTTTTGGAGTCCCTCACCTGGACTGGGTGGCTTCAGAATTATTATTTTGTGGCCCTTCCCTCTTGCACCCGAACCAGGTAACACCAGGCTTGTGCTCTTGAGTCCTTTCTCATGAATTGATCCAGGAGAAAAGGGGCAGAACCCCCCCTGCACACCCCAAAACCTCCCCCACCCCTGCCCTTCCCCTCCTGCCCTTCCCACCCTCCCTGCAGCTGCATCCCCGAGTGTGGAATCCCAATTAATGCTTCTAATCAGGACAACATCTCTGGACAAGCATCTGCAGCAGCTTTAAAGCACTCAATGAACTTCCCAGTGCTCTGCCACCGGGGCCTGCTCGTTTAATTACAGCCAGGCTGCTGCGCTGCTCAACCCTTAATTGCCCAGGACAGAGAATGGGGTGGTAACCAGGTCAGAGCCAGAAGATGCTGGGCATTGTTCTAAGCCACTAAAGCTGTTTTTCACCCCCATTCAGAAGCTTGGTTTATGTAATTGCCAAGGAAAGGAGGGCATTCAGGAGGGGCAGCAGGAACACTCTGAAGGGATGAGGAATCGCTTTTAATTAACAAGAAATGACTCCAAGCCTGATTCCTTTCTGCAACTGTAAGATCTCCACTGAACACCACAACACAAATCCTTTCCCAGGGCTTCAGATCAAGCCATAGGTCCTTGGTAGTAATATTCCTGATAATAGCTGGGATTTGGTCTACAAGTTTGGGGACCAGGAGAGTGAAAAAAAATCCAATTAACTCTCCCTGAGCTCTTTCAGTTCTGTAGTGCAGGGAACAATAGCAAATAGCTGGGTTTTGTGTGTTCAGCTCCCCAAAATACTTGCCCTGATTGAATCCTTCAAAAGCACTGATGGTTCCTTCGTGTAGCTTTAAAAGTGGTTGGCACAAAAAATGAAGGATGGGAGATTAAAGAGCTCAAGGCAGAAGGTTTGGGTCTGACCCCTGACCTCAGTTACACCAACTTGAGTTGGGATTAACACCAGAGTAAACAAAATGAGAAACTCAGGCGCTGAGCAGGCAGTGAAAGCTTCTCCTTGGTGGATTTCCATGTGGAAGATTTCAGATCTTTCAGAGCTGTGGGGCCAAAATCCCCCTGCAGCCACCCCAAACAGGCAGGGCAGGGGATGGGAGAGGCTTTTTTGCCTTTTTCTTCCCCATTTTTCAGCCTCCCCCAGGCCAGAGTCACCCAGATCGTTTCTCAGAATAAGCAGCTGCTTCACAACAAACACCCTCCCTCTTTGATGTGTTGTTGTGGTGCTTGGGATACTTTGGTTTCATGCTCATAATAAGCAAAACTGGCCACAGAGCTTTACTGTAAGCTGATGAGAAAGTGGCAGTAATTATTGTTCTCTCCTCCATGGGAAGGGAAACTTTGGATGTTAATGGCCTCTGGAGTACAAGCTGATTACTCACTTCGGGGTGAAACAGCAAAGGGAAAGAGCCTTCACTTTCTTTGCTCTTAAATGTTCCTGTGCTCAGGATGTTGGGCCTCCTGATGGCATAAAAGAGATTTGGAGTAAGAGGGGAAAGTATGATATTTTATTTCTATTTTATTTTATTTATTTTATTGTATTGTATTTTATTTTTATTGTATTGCATTGTACTGCATTGTATTGTATTGTACTATATTGTATTTTATTTTATTTGTATTGTATTGTAATGGATTGTATTGTACTGTATTGTATTGCATTGTATTGTATTTTATTGTATTTTGTTTTATTTTATTTTATTGTATTTTATTTTATTTGTATTGTATTGCATTGTATTTTATTGTATTTGTGTTCTATTGTATTGCATTTTATTTTATTTTATTTCTATTCTATTCTATTCTATTCTATTCTATTCTATTCTATTCTATTCTATTCTATTCTATTGCATTGTATTGTATTTTATTGTATTTTATTTTATTTTATTTGTATTGTATTCCATTGCATTGTATTGTATTTTATTTTAGTGGAGTGGTACAACACCACACAGGTCAGAGGCATTCCTGGATGGGTGAAGGGAGAAGATGCTGCAGGTATTTCTGCATCACCCCTTGCAGCATTCACACAACAGCAAGTGGGGTGGCAAGTGGTGGAGGTGAGGTGGCTACAAACATTTTGGTTTGCCTGGAAAAATCTGCATGCAGGGAGGGCTCCTGAGAGCCCTGAGAGCTTTGTGTGGATGCTGCAGCACCTCTCACACCTCTGCTCTGTTTTCTCTGAGCAGATCTTTGAGCCCAGCCTCAGTGGGCATTGATCCCTTGGTGGTTTTCCAAGGTGCCAGCCTCTGCAAACAGAGCTGGGAGGTGAGGAAGAGGCAGTGAGGATTTGCAGCTTGGCCAAATCCACCTGGTTTTCCCTGGGATGACAGAGGCACCAAGGCGAGCCCTGTGTCAGACTGCAGCTCCCTGCTCCACACACTGAGCCTCACAGCAAAGCCCAGCCAGCATTTTAGCAGCACTTTTATCCCCCCCTTAACCTCGTGGCTGAGGTATTTTAATGGAAGTTTTCTCCCAGTAAAAGCTGCAATGTGCTCACATACCAGAAAATCTTGGCCCAGATCATTAACATTCAGTCAGACTGATCCTGCAAGGGGCACACTGAGCTGTGGGGAATGTTTCACCTTCCCTGGGCTTCCAGAAAAGATTTCATCCATCCTGCAAGGGGCACACTGAGCTGAGGAGAATATTTCACCTTCCCTGGGCTTCCAGAAAAGATTTCATCCATCCTGCAAGGGGCACACTGAGCTGTGGGGAATGTTTCACCTTCCCTGGGCTTCCAGAAAAGATTTCATCCATCCTGCCAGGGCTACACTTAGCTGTGGGTAATGTTTCACCTTCCCTGGACTTCTAGAAAAGATTTCATCCATCCTGCCAGGGGTACACTGAGCAGAGGAGAATATTTCACCTTCCCTGGGCTTCAGGAAAGATTCCATCCATGCAGCAAACAGCAGAGGTAGAAATGCTGACAGGCACCAGGGAAGCATTGGTTTGGCCACTCAGACCTGTCCCAAAATCTTGGAGCTGCATTTCCTCCTCAGGAATTCTCTTTAGTGTCACCTGCTGTCCCTTGGCAGTCCCTTCAAACCTCAGCAAATCTGTGCTCCCTGTTTTTTCTGCTCCCTGCTATCTCCCAACCAGCTCCTTGCTCTTTAATTCTCTTTCCTGCCAGTGTTTTTTTATCCCCTTTCTGTATTTGTTATCTGTGTGTCCATTCATTCCTGGGGCTGGGATCAAGCCCAGGGTTCCCAGGTTAGAGTTGCAATCTGCAGGAGCACTCCAGCATTCCTGGCAAGCTGCTGAGCTTTGGGAAGAGCCAAAATGCTGAGCTTTGGGAAGAGCCAAGCTGCTGAGCTCTGGGAAGAGCCAAACTGCTGATTTCCTCTGCTCCAGGAGCTACCAGGAGGAGCAGAACACCTCGTACTCCAAGGCAGCGAGTCCTGAATCACCTCCCACACCCCAGCATGGATAAAACCCCAAAGAGCCCCAGTGCCACAGGGATGTGGATTCCAGAGCTGGGAGGAGAAGAACGCTCTGGACTGGGTTGTTTGTGCCCATTGACCTCATGGCTCTTCCCTCCAGCCCCTGCTGGGATCCTCCTGGGTTTTTGCATAATCTCCCCTGAATAAATCCACTGTGTGAGTGGGGCCTTCTCCTTTTGCAGCTTTTGTCACGGGGATCTTTCTGTGCTCCCACCTTGTGGGCCCTCCCTCTCTTTTTGTGAGCTCAGCCATTGCTTTCCTCCCCCGTTTGCACCTCTTAACTTTTCCTTCTCTTATTTTTAGCACTGCTATTGTCCTGAAAAAAACGTTTCAAGGAGCCAATTTTGCTTGAAGGGAGCTGTGAAAATTTAGGGTTAAAGCTTGTGTGAGGTAACACAAAAAGCACTATTTGGACAAGAGTGATCTCCCTGCCTGGAAGCGTGGCTTTAAATGGTTGTTTCCATTTATTTCTGTGCTCCTGCTCGAAAAGCTCTTTCTCTGAGGCCCTGATCCTGCTGCCACAGTGACCTTTGTGTTTGCAGAGAGACCTTTTGAAATCAAAGGGGCCCTTCAGCAGCATCTGCCCGTCTGGAAATGATCACAGAGCCGGGAAGGGCAGCTGGGGGCGTTGGGAGAGTGAGCTGCAGGCTCTGCAGTGACACAGGTCCCTCATTTCTGGGAGAAGTGAAGGTGTCATTTAAAGGTGTTCCAGTTACATCCTCGGGGGCACGGGTGCCTCCAGTGTGGCTCACACTGGGAGCTGAGGAATCACATCAGTGTCCTTTTGTTCACAGCTAGAACACATCCAGACAACTCAGAGTATTTCATTGTGGCTGCCCCATCCCTGGACGTGTTCAAGGCTGGCTTGGATGGAGCTCTGAGCGACCTGGGCTAGTGGAAGGTGTCCCTAAGATGGGGGTGGAACTTTAGGTGAATTTTAGGGCCCCTTCCAACCCAAACCATGCCGTGATTCCATGATTTGAGCTGGGCTGTGCCTGAACGCTGCCCTCCCTCGTCCTTTCCAGTGGCACTGTGCAGCCAGCTGGGAACCCAGGGCAAAAAACACAGCGGGGATGCGGGAGCAGGAACAGAAACTCTCTCCAGACTGGGGCTGTGGAGAGACGGATCTGGGATTCACATGATGGATCTGTGTGTGCGGGGCTGGGATTCACATGATGGATCTGTGTATGTGGGGCTGGGATTCCCATGATGGATCTGTGTTGTGTGGGGCTGGGGGTTCCCATGATGGACTCTGTGTGTGCGGGGCTGGGATTCCCATGATGGATCTGTGTGTGCAGGGCTGGGATTCACATGATGGATCTGTGTGTGCAGGGCTGGGATTCACATGATGGATCTGTGTGTGCAGGGGCTGGGGATTCTGGGGGATGGATCTGTGTGTGCAGGGCTGGGATTCCCATGATGGATCTGTGTGTGCAGGGCTTGGGATTCACATGATGGATCTGTGTGTGCAGGGCTGGGATTCACATGATGGATCTGTGTGTGCGGGGCTGGGATTCACATGATGGATCTGTGTGTGCAGGGCTGGGATTCACATGATGGATCTGTGTGTGTGGGGCTGGGATTCACATGATGGATCTGTGTGTGTGGGGCTGGGATTCCCATGATGGATCTGTGTGTGCGGGTGCTGGGACTCTGGGAGATGGATCTGTGTGTGTGGGGCTGGGGATTCACATGATGGATCTGTGTGTGCAGGGCTGGGACTCTGGGGGATGGATCTGTGTGTGTGGGGTCGGGATTCACATGATGGATCTGTGTGTGCAGGGCTGGGACTCTGGGGGATGGATCTGTGTGTGTGGGGTCGGGATTCTGAGGGATGGATCCGTGGTGTGTGGGGCTGGGGCTCTGGGCGTTGGATCTGCGGGATTGGGACATGCAGACGATGGATCTGTGTGTGCGGAGGCTGGGATCCATGTTCACCCAGGGCTCTGGGGCATGGATCCATGAGCACACCCTGGGTGATGGATCCATGTGCACACTCCTGATGCTGTGTCCATGTGCACACTCTGGGTGATGTGTCCATGTGCACACTCTGGATGCTGTGTCCATGTGCACACTCCGGACGCTGTGTCCATGTGCACACTCTCGGTGCTGTGTCCATGTGCACACTCCGGACGCTGTGTCCATGTGCCACTCTCGGTGCTGTGTCCATGTGCACACTCTGGGGGATGGATCCATGTGCACACTCTCGGTGCTGTGTCCATGTGCACACTCTCGGTGATGGATCCATGTGCACACCCCGGACGCTGTGTCCATGTGCACACTCTCGGTGCTGTGTCCATGTGCACACTCTGGGGGATGGATCCATGTGCACACCCGGACGCTGTGTCCATGTGCACACTCTCGGTGATGGATCCATGTGCACACTCTGGGTGCTGGTGTTCATGTGCACTCTCTCGGTGATGGATCCATGTGCACACTCCCAGTGCTGTGTCCATGTGCACACTCTCGGTGCTGTGTCCATGTGCACACTCTGGGTGCTGTGTTCATGTGCACACCCCGGGTGCTGTGTCCATGTGCACACTCTCGGTGCTGTGTCCATGTGCACACTCCGGACGCTGTGTCCATGTGCACACCCCGGCTCTAGCGGACGTGTCCATGTGCGCACCCACGCTCTCCCTCTCGCCGCTGCCCCGCCCGTCCCGGCGCTGTTCCTTTAACGACCGGGGCGGGCGCTGCTCGGCGGGGCCGTCCCGGGTCCAGGGGGGGAAGTGACGGGCGGGGGGCGAGCGCAGAGCCCGCGCGGGGAGGCAGGGACGGCAACGAGCGGGCTCTGAATGAGCCGGGCGAGCGAGCCACCCCCGCGGGGCCGGGGGGCGCGGCGGGGCCGCCTTCCCCCGCCGCCTCCGCGCTCCGCCCGCGCCCCCCGGCCCTGAGCCCCGAGCCCCGAGCCCCGGCCAGGGGGGATGCTCGGCCCGCGGCCGCGGCTGCCGGCGCTTGCCCGCGCTGCTGTGGCTGGCGCTTGGCCCCGCTGCCCGGCCCCCGCGGCGCGGGCAGAGCTGCGGGTGCGGGTGCGGCTGCCCGGCGGGCAGGGTGACGGAGGAGAGCCTGCAGGCCGACAGCGGCGCCGACTGCGTCAGCCTGGAGCTACGGGCGGCTGACGGAGCCCTCGTCACGCTCACGGCGGATTTCAGACAGGTACGGGGCGGGGGAGAGCATCCCCGGGGGGTTCGGAGTGATATGGAAAGGGGAGGAAGAGCATCCCCGGGGGGTTCAGAGTGATGTGGAAAGGGGAGAGCATCCCTGGGGGTGTTCAGAGTGATATGGAAAGGGGAGAGCATCCCCGGGGGGGTTCAGAGTGATATGGAACGGGGAGAGCATCCCCTGGGGGAATTCGGGTAGGGATCGAGCTGGGTAGAGCATCCCCCGGGGGATTCGGGCAGGCACCGAGCCGGAGAGAACATCCCCCGGGGGGTTCAGACCGGTATAGAACGGGGAGAGCATCCCCGGGGGGGTTCAGAGTGATATGGAACGGGGGAGAGCATCCCTGGGGGGTTCAGAGTGATATGGAACGGGGAGAGCATCCCTGGGGGGGTTCAGAGTGATATGGAAAGGGGAGAGCATCCCCGGGGGGGTTCAGAGTGATGTGGAAAGGGGAGAGCATCCTGGGGGGTTCAGAGTGATATGGATTAGGGAGAGCATCCCCGGGGGGTTCAGAGTGATATGGAAAGGGAAAGAGCATCCCCGGGGGGGTTCGGGTAGGGATCGAGCTGGGTAGAGCATCCCCCGGGGGATTCGGGCAGGCACTGAGCCGGAGAGAGAACATCCCCCGGGGTTTCAGACCGGTACAGAACGGGGGAGAGCATCCCCGGGGGGTTCAGACCGGTATGGAACGGAGAGAGCATCCCCGGGGGATTCGGGCACGGGCTGAACTGGGGAGAGCATCGAGAACGGAGCTGGGAGAGAATCCCCCGGGGATTCGGGCATGCACCGAAGCCGCAGAGAGCATCCTCCGGGGAGTTCGGGTCGGGACCGAGCTTGGAGAGCATCCCGGGGGGATTCGAGCCGGGACTGAGCAGGGGAGGGCATCCCCAGGGGGTTCAGACCGATATGAAACGGGGAAAGCATCCCTGGGGAGTTCGGGTCGGGACCGAGCTTGGAGAGCATCCCTGGTTATTTCGGATGAGAACGGAGCTGGGGCAGCATCCCCGGGTGATTCCCTGCGGTGATTCCCGGCGGGGCTGGGAGGAGGGGAAAGCTGCGGGATGGGAGCTCTGGCCCCTCGTGGAGGGTCCGGTCCGGGATTTTTGTGGGATGAGCGCTGGGGATGGCGATCCTTCCCCTCCTCCTTCCAGACCCGAGCCCATCCCAGCTCACAAACTGGAGAATCTTGGCCGGGGGTCCAGCAGTCAGAACAGTGTCAGAGGCGTGGAAGAGCCCTCGGAATGCACGGGGAAAAGTCCATCCATCCCCTGGCACCCTCGGGAGCTTTGTTTGAGCTGTCCCCAGGTGTCACCCCTGTGCCCAGGCAGGAGTGTCCCAGCTGAGCCCAGCACTGGGATGCTCCTGGCTGAGCTGTGAGCAGCAGTTTTGCACAATTCCTGCGTGGCAGGCCTCAGCACAGGCAGGGCACAGAGCGGGGTCAGGGCAGGAGAGGCTGGGCTGGGGGGATCTGGGGTTCCTCTGTCTGGTGTGTGGGCTGTCCCTGCTCTGCTCCAGCTCGGGGACATCCCCATGGTCCCATCAGGTAATTCCTTAGGTGGAATCTTTGGGGGCTCGTGTGTGACTGGCAGCTGTCAGTGGGGCTCAGCACTGCCCTGCTGTGCAGCACCCTCTGTATACCCTGCAGAGCTGAAAGCCCAAATCCCTCCTGTCTCATGGGCATGGAGATGCCAGCCCTGGCTGGATGCAGGGATCTTCCCTGGGAAGAGCACTTTGCTCTCATTCCATCCCCCCATCCAGGCTGTTTGCTCAGGTGGACTTTGCTTTGCAGCAGACCCATGAGATAGGAAGGTCCCAGCCTGCTGTGAACCTTGGAGCCTTTTTGCCAGGGATTTTCCTGGTGCTTCTTCCCCTTTCAATCTCAGTCTCCCTGCAAAACCCCTCAGATGTCCCCTTTTCCTCTCTGAGGTGCCAGCAGAGGCCATGTGATTTTGGAAGTGGTGGCAGGTTTCAAATACTGCAGCACATGTGCAGGGAAGCAGCCCTGTGACTCCTATTTAATGAAATATTAAATATTTGCGAGCCATGGCACAGCAGGGAAGTTAGGAAGGGCTCTGAAGCCTGCAGATTGCAGACTTGCACATTCCCAGGGGTGGGAATCCAAACTCACTGCAGATCTCGAGGCAGCTCCTTTGGGATGTGACCTGTGCTGAGCTGGTGATTTTTTCAGCATTTTGCACTTGCTTCAGCTCTTCCTGAGAGCTCAGAGCTCACCACAAACAAAAGTTACATCTTCTCTCCCTCCCATCCTTATTAGAGCTGAGTTTCTCCTGGGCTGGGGTTCCCTGGAGGTGTTTTGAGTCCAAAGGTTAAATCCTGAGCTCCTCAGCTCCTGCTGGAAGTGATGGTCCCTGGAGGGCTTTGCAAGCATCCAACTTGCAGAAGTGCATTCCTCATCCTCACTTTTAGGGCAGCTGGGGCCCGGCTCTCTCGTGCTCCATGAATTTGCTGGAAAATAGCTGGGAAAAGCCAGGGGAAATAAAGGAGCAGGGAGCTAGCTGCCTTTGTGGTGAGTGGAGTAATGTGTGAGCAGGCAGCAGCCTGGCCAGGCTCCCCCTCTGCCCCTCTGCAGCTGCACCCAGACAGTTCCCTGTGCTGCCTTCCCCAAAATTACACAACTTCTGCCTGCACTGAAGGTCTGATGTTCTGAGTGTTCAACAGAAGCAGCTGGGGTTGTTGATCTGCTGCCCTTGAGCCTGATGATGTGGCCAGGATGTTGGGGTTTTTCCACAAATGATTTTTCCATTCCTCTGGCTTAAACTGCGGGGGGTTTGTCCAAAAACTCAGGGGTTTATTTACTTTTTTTTTTTTTTTTTCTCTGCTGGCAATTTGTGGTTGCCAGACCAGGGGCTGGAGAAGAAAGGAACTAAATGAGATCATTGTTCAGTGCTTTGCTCTGACACTGGTGGGACTTGAGCAGTGCCTGGGGCTTCCACAGAGCTGGGATTTTCATTGCTCTGCCCTCCAGGGCTGGACCTGGTGGAGCTGAGTCCTCAGAGTTATTTTCTCCTTGGTGCAGCACAAACTGGTCCGGTGTGAGTTCCAACTGGGACTCGATGTTTTCTGGCCAGAGCAGGGTGGACCCTTTCTTTTCTTGCCCTTTGAAAGAAGGGGATGAAAAAGCTTCTTTTTCTGTGCTCAGGCATAAAATGCATTGCAAAAAATAACGAGGGGGCTCAGCAGCCCTGGCTGGAATGGAGTGATGTTGCCTGAGAACAAAGTGGGTGGGTTTATTCAAGGTCAGCACAAAATACTGAGAAATTTTCCCTTTTGGTTGCTGAAAAGTTGGGGTTGGAAACACAAGGGAGGAAGCCCGGGTAGAGTTTTAACCCTTTCAGTGTTAATAAAGCTTTGTGTGATGTTTTGGGGTGGTGGTGTCCGAATTTCCTCATGCCAGGGGGCCACGTGTTAGGTGACAAATCACCAGGTGACACAGGAAAGCATCTGACCACAGATTTATCTGTGTGATTTGGAAAGTAGTATTCTTCTCTGAACAGATACCACAAGCAGGAAGTGAGGGACGTTCAAGAGTCTTTGGGAGGGCTCATTAAAACACCCTGGTGTTTGTAGAATCTTATTTATTGCTCAGAAAAATGTGCTTTTTATTCCCCCTCTCCCCAGCACATCCTTGATCTGCCTTTACAGACACACAAATATAGAGGCAGCACACCCAAATTCTTCATTCCAGCCCATTTCAGAGACAGAGGAGTTAAAAGCCACAATCCCCACCCCTTCAGGGTAGCTCAGCTGGCTGACCCCCGGCGTGGATGCAACACCAAGCAAAGTCACAGAATTCTGGCCAGCTGTGCTGGTTCCCTGGGGCAGAGGCTGCTGACAGTGTGCAGAGCTGAGCCCAGCAGTGCTGGTGTCACCCATGTCCCCCAGCAGCACATCCTCCTTTGCCTGTGCCACTGCAAAGACAAAACTGGGTCCCCACAGCAGCCGCTGATGTCCTCAGGGGAGAGAAATTTGCAGCAGAGCTGAATGGGCTGCCAGGGTGGAAGGCACTGAAATGATTTATTCCTGGGAACTGGTTTGCTCCACTCCACGTGGAATGGTTGCTGGGCTGGGAGCTGGACCACACAGGCTTGTAAATCCCTGCTGGAATAAACCCCAGGCAGGGGTGAGCTGCTCTCACCCCCCAGATGTCAGGACTGTGGCTGGGGACAGGGTGAGGAGGGATGAGGCTGGATGATTTTCTGTGCTCTCACCTCCCAAATGTCAGCTCTGGCTGGGGACAGGGTGAGGATGGATGAGGCTGGATGATTTCTGTGCTCTCACCCCCCAGATGACAGCCTCTGGTTGGGGACAGGGTGAGTAGGGAAGAAGCAGAATGATTTCGTTGCTCTCACCCCCCAGATGTCAGCTCTGGCTGGGGACAGGGTGGGGAGGGAAGAAGCTGGATGATTTTTGTGCTCTCACCTCCCAGATGTCAGACTCTGTTTGGGGACAGGTGAGGAGGGATGAGGCTGGATGATTTCCCTGCTCTCACCCCCAGATGTCAGCCTCTGGCTGGGGACAGGGTGAGGAGGGATGAGGCTGGATGATTTCCCTGCTCCTCCTTGGGAGTGCCTTTGGTAGGGAGAGGCAGCTGTGGGATTTTTGGGAGCTGGGAGCACTGATTTCCACACGGCCTTGAGGAGCTGCTGTGGCCCTGCTGTTCCCTGGAGTGTTTCTCACCCAAACCCAAACCCCTGCACCCACTCAGGGCTGAGAATTCTCCATGCCCCTGCCCTGAGTTCATCTGGAGAATGAACCTGCTCTGCTCTGCTCTGTTCTGCTCTGCTGGGACTTGTTTCCTGCTGGGAAATTCTGCAGGAGCCCCAGTGAAAGGTGCTGTTTGCTGCCTTGGCTGGGTACCCACCTTGGGCACGGGTTCACTGCTGCTCTGCCGGGAAGGAGGAGGAGGCTGGGCAGGGCAAGGTGCTCTGCAAGGCTTTGGTGGCTCTTTCCCTGTGGAATCTTCTGTAAGCAGCAGGGTTTGGTTCTTCTGGGGTTTGTAGGGGAGGGCTGAGTCAAAGCCAGGAAAGGAAAAGAAAGAAACTCAGGGCAGAGTGGTCACTGCAAGGTCCACGTTGGCTTTGCTCAGATCCAGGTAAAGTTGGGATTTTTCCCCTCAGGAGCCAAATCCTTGAAAAAGCAGCTTTTTTATAGCTGTTTCCAATGCTGGCAAACCCAGCCCACTCCTGCCTGTCCCAATGCATCTCCCTTGGTGCCAACAAATGCTCTGGAAGTCCCTGGAATTGTGAATTCCTCGTCTGCATCAGGCCTGAGGAGGAAAGAGCCAGGCTGGCTGAAGGCTAATTCTTAAATAGATGGATCAGGAGGATTAATCAGCTGCTCAGCACGTTCTCATTTTACAAAAATTGCCTCCAACCTGGGAAGTGCTGCACTGTTTTTTAATCTCCTGCCTGTGGAGGTTTTCGGCCTGAATGCAAAACGTGGCTATCCCTGCTTGCTTTTCCCAGACTGTTCAAAGGAATTAGAATTAAATCCACAGCTGAGGAATATGCCAGAGTCAGCTCCTGGTTTTAGTCTGCTCATCCAGGGGCCCTGTGTGCTGTGGGAGCTCCCAGCTGGGAGCTGGAAGGCAGCTGGGCCCAAATGTGGATGGGAATGTGGATTGTTTCCCGTGGTGCCACTGCCTCAGTGTGGACATCTCCCCATTAAATCTCTCGGAAAAAGTAATGATTCCACAGCAATTTCACAAGAATTTTTGGAATCTCTTTCTTCTCAAGCCTCCTCTGTGCCCTGCTCTTCTTTGTGCAGTCAACAATTGCACCAGCAGGATGATTTCTCCTATCCTGGGGGTGGAAATGCTCTTCTTGCAGCTGTCCAGATGTGCACGGAATAACATTCCCATTTCTCTTCTGGGCATGGAAGAGAAGGCAGGAAATAAATAGTGCCTGAGCAGGAAAACTCAGCTGGAAAAGAGAACTGCCTCCCTTCTGGGGCAGGGAGAGGCCAAGGCAGTGAGGAGGGAGGGATTTGAGAGCTGGCACAGCTCTACCTGCTGCTCTCCAGCCCCAGTGTGTGCCCAGCTCTCTTGTGGAGAGGTTTGGCTGCAGAGGTGCCAAAGGCTGGATTGCCCTCCCTGTCCCTGCTGATGTCCTTGCAGTGGGATGGGCTGGCACCAATCTGTGGCAGGTTCCCACAGAGGGCACCAATGCCCCCTGAAGGCAGGGATTGATCCCTGCAAAAGAAACCAGGGCTTGGTGCCAGAGCAGGACACAACTCTGCTGTTGGCTGAGGGATTCTGTGACTCCACATGAAGTAACTGTGACTGATTTCCAAGCTGCTTCTGGAAAAGACTGCCATCCATGTCCATGTAAAATGACAGAATTAGTGACCTGCACAGAAAAGGAAGTCATCTGCAGCTGATCATGACAGCTCCTTCTGCCTTTTACAATTTCATTTCCACTTCTGTTCCACACGTTCAGGGATGAGTAACTTTTTCTGCAGGATGCCACTTGTCAAGGAGCAAGTGAGGGAAGGCAGCAGAGGAAATTTGGGGCTGTTTACTCAGTAAGGCATGAAGATAATGGCTGTGTGATATTTGCTCAGCAGAACCAAGGAGGCTCCTTGGAGCTTTGCTTCCCTTCTTGGCAAAGCACAGAAACCCTGAGCTCTTGGATGTGGGATGTGACCTGGCAGCACTTTGTCCTTGCCACAGTGGGATTGTGAAAGCCCTTCCGTCTCCACAGACAGCAGGGATCCTCCTGCAGGCTTTGGGGTGGGATTGGAGCTGGGAGCACAACCTGTGCCTCAGGTAGCACAAGTATGAGACCTTGGATTTGTTTTTCTTCTGATCCCTTCTCTTTGACCCTGACCTCTCAGTTCACCTGACTAATTCCAAAGATTTGCAGCTCTCACTCTTGTTATTTCTCTCTGTCTCTGTCAGGAGGTGAAGATTTTCCGTGCCTTAATCCTCGGGGAGCTGGAGAGGGGCCAGAGCCAGTTCCAGGCGCTGTGCTTTGTGACCCGGCTGCACCGCAACGAGATCATCCCCAGCGAGTCCATGGCCAAGCTGCGGCAGGTTCGGGGCTCCATCCTCCCTTCAGCCAGCAATTCCCTGGGTTATCCTGCCTGCATTGCCCTTCCCAGGCTTGGAGCCACCTCTGACCACCCCTCCTGCCTGAGGGATTTGGTGTTAAACTGAGATCATCAGTGCTATTGATCCTGTCCTAGCAAAGCACTTCAGATTTAGTTGAGCTTCGTTTGTGTTGTGGTTTGGTTGAGCCTCATTTGTGTTGTGGTTTAGTTGAGCCTAATTTCTGTCAGGGGTGGGTGAGTGGCTGTGAAAATCCCTGTCCCAGTGAAGCCAGTGCTGATCTGGGACCATTCATCAGGGCAAACGTGGAGAAGCCACCATAGGCATGGTAAAACCCCGTGGGTTATTTTACCCCAGCTAGGACACAGGTGCACATTTGTCCCCACACCTGATGCTGGGCCCCACCTCACCCATGTGCTGGAAGGAATAAGATGCACCAGCACTGAAATCCTGATGATTTCCTCTGCAGAAAAACCCCCCGGGACAGTGAGGCAGGCAGAGGAGGTGCGAGGCTTGGAGCACCTGAGCATGGACGTGGCCGTGAACTTCAGCAAGGCCAGCGCAGCTGAGCCTCCACATCCACAACGTGTGTGCAGAGGCCAGGGAGGCCATCTACACCCGGGAGGAGGATGTCAAGTTCTGGCTGGAGAAAGGTGAGTTTCCCCTGGGTTTTGCTGGCACAGGGCTGGGGTGGTTCCTGCCAACCTTCCTGGGTGTCACCTGGGTGTTAGCAGGTCTCACTCCTCCTGCTGGCACTCCCGAGTGAACCTAACTTAAAAAATAACCTTTCACCTGTTCCACCACCCAGAGGAAAGAACTTGGTTTTGTGTCTTTCGGGTTACTCTTCCTGAGGTCTTTTCTTCTCCTGTGGTTCCTATTCAGATTTAAATCCTTGCAAACGCTCTGTCCAAACTCCTCATCCTGGGGACTGTGCAAAGAGAGACTGCTGCTGGTTTTGGGGGCTGTTTGCTTTGGTTTCTTTACCTCATTGCAGCATCCTGAGGGATGTCTCTCACCCTGAGGGATGTCTGCTCACCCTGAGGGATGTCTATTCACCCTGAGGGATGTCTCTTCGAGGTGCTGCTGCAGGG
This sequence comes from Catharus ustulatus, assembly GCF_009819885.2. Classification (NCBI taxonomy): domain Eukaryota; kingdom Metazoa; phylum Chordata; class Aves; order Passeriformes; family Turdidae; genus Catharus; species Catharus ustulatus. The sequence continues at coordinate 4,481,427 of NC_046248.1, read as the reverse complement.
TTTGGACCTTCTGGACCTCGCTTTCCTTGGGGTTTTTTGTTTCTCCAGTGGTTCCCACTCAGATTTAAATTCTTGGAAACGCTCTGTCCAGCCTCCTCCTCAGCCTAGGAGCTGTGTGGGGATGGCTCTGGTGGCTCTGTCCTTTGGCTGCCCTCTGTCCTGAGCACTGTCTGTGCTTGCTCCCTCAGGGGTGGACAGCTCCACGTTCCAGCTCTATGTTGGAGGTGCTGCTGGACCTTGCTTTCCTTGCGGCTTTTTGTTTCTCCAGTGCTTCCCATCCAGATTTAAATCCTAACAGCCCCTGGAAACATTGTCCAAGCTCCTCCTGAGCTGGGAGCTGTGTGGGGATAGCATTGCTGGCTCTGGTGGCTCTGTCCTTTGGCTGCCCTCCACCTTGAGCACTGTCTGTGCCTGCTCCCTCTGGGCTGGACGGCTCCATGTTCGTGGTGCTGCCAGAGCTTGGACCTGCCCGACCTTGCTTTCCTTGTTTCTCCCGTGGTTCCCATTCAGATTTAAATCCAGCAGCCCCTGGAAACACTGGCCAACGTCCTCCTCAGCCTGGTGGCTGTGTGGGGATGGCTTTGGTGGCTCTCCCCTCTGTTCTGAGCGCTGTCTGTGCTTGCTCCCTCTGGCGTGGATGACTCCATGTTCGAGGTCTGCCAGACCTCACTTTCCTTGGGGTTTTTTGTTTTTCCTGCTTCCCATTCAGATTTAAATCCCAGTATCCCCTGGAAACATTGTCCAGCCTCTCTCAGCCTGGTGGCTGTGTGGGATGGCTTTGGTGGCTCTTCCCTCTGTTCTCAGCACTGTCTGTGCTTGCTCCTGCAGGCGTGGATGGCTCCATGGTGAAGGTGCTGCCAGACCTCACTTTCCTTGGGGCTTTTTGTTTCTCCCGTGCTTCCCATTCAGATTTAAATCCTACAGCCCCTGGAAACATTGTCCAAGCTCCTCCTCAGCTGGGAGCTGTGTGGGATAGCATTGCTGGCTCTGGTGGCTCTGTCCTTTGGCTGCCCTCCACCTTGAGCACTGTCTGTGCTTGCTCCCTCTGGGCTGGACGGCTCCATGTTCGTGGTGCTGCCAGAGCTCGGACCTGCCTGACCTTGCTTTCCTTGTTTTTCCCGTGGTTCCCATTCAGATTTAAATTCCAACAACCCATGGAAACATTGTCCAAGCTCCTTCTCAGCCTGATGGCTGTGTGGGATGGCTTTGGTGACTCTCCCCTCTGTTTCAGCACTGTCTGTGCTTGCTCCCAGGCATGGATGGCTCCATGTTCGAGATGCTGCCAGACCTCGCTTTCCTTGGGGTTTTTGTTTTTCCCGTGCTTCCCATTCAGATTTAAATCCCAGCAGCCCCTGGAAACACTGGCCAACCTCCTCCTCAGCCCGAGGGTTGTGTGGGATGGCTTTGGTGACTCTCCCCTTGTTCTGAGCACTGTCTGTGCTTGCTCCCCAGGTGGACGGCTCCATATCCGAGGTGCTGCTGCAGTGCTCGGACCTCGCTTTCCTTGGGGTTTTTGTTTCTTCCATACTTCCCATTCAGATTTAAATCCCAGTATCCCCTGGAAACATTGTCCAGCCTCCTCTCAGCCTGGTGGCTGTATGGGGATGGTTCTGGTGGCTCTCCCCTCTGTTCTCAGCACTGTCTGTGCTTGCTCCTGCAGGCGTGGATGGCTCCATGGTGAAGGTGCTGCCAGACCTCGCTTTCCTTGGGGTTTTTTGTTTCTCCCATGGTTCCCATTCAGATTTAAATCCCAGCAGCCCCTGGAAACATGTCCAAGCTCCTCCTCAGCCTGGTGGCTGTTGGGGACAGCTTTGGTGACTCTCCCCTCTGTTCTCAGCACTGTCTGTGCTTGCTCCCCAGGCGTGGACGGCTCCATATCCGAGTGCTGCTGCAGGGCTCGGACCTCGCTTTCCTTGGGGTTTTTTGTTTTCCCGTGCTTCCCATTCAGATTTAAATCCCAGCAGCCCCTTGAAACATTGGCCAACCTCGTCCTCACTCGAGGAGTGTGTAGGGACAGCTTTGGTGACTCTCCCCTCTGTCTCCCCTCATTCTGAGTGCTGTCTGTGCTTGCTCCCCAGGCGTGGACGGCTCCATGTTCGAGGTGCTGCCGCAGGGCTCGGACCTGCCCGAGCTGCAGCGCTGCAGGCACTGCCAGGACCGCTGGAAGCCCTGCATCTGCAGCTACACCCTGAGCATCGAGTGGTACCCCTGCATGCTCAAGTACTGCCGGAGCCGCGACGCAGGCGGCAAGGTGTCCTCCTACAAGTGCGGCATCCGCAGCTGCCAGAAGGGCTACACCTTCGACTACTACGTGCCTCAAAAGCAGCTCTGCCTCTGGGATGAGGAGACTTAGAGGCAGGGAAAACTTCCCAGGAGCTGCTTGTGCTCCAGAGGAGGAGTGCTGTTCACAGTGGTGCCTTGTGCTCTGTGTGTGTGCCTTTCCTTGTGGCCTCCTGTGCCTCCCTCCCCACCTGGCGCTGCCTCGTGCTGTCACAGCGGGCTCAGCTGGCTGGGTGATGATGCTCTGGCTCCCTGCAGCAGGAGATGGAGGTTTTGGGGTGAAACACAGGGGAAGGGGTGTGCTGTCCTGCTTTGGAGCTCAAAGGAGCACTTCCCAACCTCCAGCTGAGCGGGCAGGGCAAGGATCTACTGGCCTGGGCTGCCAAACATCTCTGCCCACTGAAGAACCCCCTTCGCTGCCTTCACCACCTCCTGGTGACACAACCACGGGGAAACAGCTGAATTTTTGGGACCACAGCCCCTGAACAAGCAAGGTTTGAAAGCCCACCAAAGCAAGAGCCTGCCTGTAGCTTTTCCCAGTGCCTGGCTGGCTGTTATATCCCCCTGTGGATGGGAGATACACCAAGGGGATATAGACCAGCATTTTGTGCCATAAAGGGCTGGAAATTAGGGCTTGAATTAATCCCTGCCCTAGACCAGTGAAGGCCCAACTTTTTGTGTTGGTCTTGTGTCTGTTCCACTAAGAAAGAAACCATCTGGAGACTCGTGCCTGCCACCCTAACCCTGTGGCTGCAAGGGGAGAGGAGGATCCCAGGTGGGTTGGAAGAAGACAGGATTCTACATCCACGTCCAGTTTTATGTCCTGCTCTGCCAGCTATTCACAAGAAGCTCTTAAATAACTGTACTTGCTTTGCTGTGCCTTGGTTCCCCCATATGTTAAATAAGGATGACACTGAGTTGTCCTTGGCCCTGGAATATTCCTGGAGGGATCAGACAAAAAGCACTGGAAGTGCTGCTTGGTTCTTCCACTCAAATTAGGAGAAGCACAGATGGGAGAGAAGCTCTTGGGGTCTTTAGGAACCCCTGTGCCTCCTGGTGAAAAGCCTTCACAACGTGCCTTTTTGCCTAAAATACAGGAATTTTGCAGAAGAAGAAGAAAAAAGAATTAGGTCACAATTATTTTTGTATCAATCACTTAAGGGGGTGGGGGGAGAAGGGAAAGGTATTTTAATATTGGAACATGAAGTACAACACACTTTTTTTTTAAAAAAAGAAAACAAATTATTTATCATTTGTAAGGTAAAATAAACTGATTTTTTTAAAGCATCCTTGGCCTAAAAATTTCTCTGTGCATGAATTCCCTGTGTGAATTCAGATTTGTTCCTTTATGGTTAAGTCTCAAACCTGCACCTGGTGAAGAGCCATGGACGGGGGGAAAACATCCAGGGATTTCTGACTCAGCAACGTGATGCTGCACCTCAAACATCCCATCCTTTCAAACCTTCTGTAGGGAAACAGGTTTGGCTCATCCCAAGTTGTGGGAGCTTTGAGTTCAAGCTCTGCTGGATAAAACCATCAGGAGAGGCAGGGGCTGGGGGCTGCCCTGTGGTGGATTCCTGTGATTTCCTGAATTCCTGGTGAATTCCTGTGTGATTTCCTGGTGAATTCCTGTGATTTCCTGGTGAATTCCTGGTGAATTCCTGTGATTTCCTGGCAAATTCCTGGTGAATTCCTGTGTGATTTCCTGGTGAATTCCTGTGATTTCCTGGTGAATTCCTGGTGAATTCCTGTGATTTCCTGGCAAATTCCTGGTGAATTCCTGTGTGATTTCCTGTGATTTCCTGGTGAAATCCTGGTGAACTCCTATGTGATTTCCTGGTGAGTTCCTGTGATTTCCTGGTGAATTCCTGTGATTTCCTGGCGGAATTCCTGGTGAATTCATGTGATTTCCTGAATTTCTGGTGAATCCCTGTGATTTCCTGGTGAATCCCTGTGATTTCCTGAATTCCTGGTGAATTCCTGAGTGATTTCCTAGTGAATTCCTGGTGATTTCCTGGTGATTTCCTGGTGAATTCCTATGATTTACTAGTGAATTCCTGGTGAATTCCTGTGATTTCCTGGTGAATTCCTCTACATCTAGAGCTCACTTTTAGAGCTGCCGCTGGCTGCTGGAGGCACAAACGTGGAGCTCTGATTCCCTCTAGTGTGGGGAATGCAGGGATGGGGCGAGCACTTCCAGCATTTCTCCCACCAACAATTCCCCCTTTTCCGGGCATGGGGGAGCGGGGATTTGTTCTCTGTTCTCTGTTTGTGCCTTTCTTGGGGTCAAACCCAGTTCTGGCCGGGCTGTGACAGGGTGGGGTTGGATTCCAGGGATTGCTGCCGCCTGCACAGGGATGTCGGGACAGAGCCGGGCTCGCTCTGGGAGCCTCGGGCACATCCCAGCGAGCCCCCAAGGGCTTTATTTCCAAATTCCGAGGCTCTGGAGTGGCCGGCAGGCCGCTGGCAGTTCCCTCATTTCCAGCAGTGGGTGCTGGCGGAGCGCGGCTGTGCCCGGCCGGGTTCGGGATGTCGGGATGTCGGGATGTCGGGACAGGGATGCTCGTGGTCCAGCGGGTCCCTGCAGGACCTCAGGATGTCCCCAGCCCTGCCCGAAGAGCACATTGGGGATTTTTGTAGCAGTTTGTGCTTCCAGGGCCCGTCCCAAGGCCGTCTCCCATAAATCAGGTGATACCTGCAGAGCTTTTCTCCCTCCAAGAGGGGAACGAACCTCGGCAGCAGGAGAGGAAGAACACGGAGCCTGCAGTGAGGGAGGGGAGTGGATAGGTCATTGATGACCACAGGAAAAAAAGAAAAAAAAAAGAGCAGCGCGTTTGGTGTGTCTGGGAGTGATTTTAGCAGCGATCAGAGTAAAACCAATCCTGCCTTGCCTGATAATCTCATTTCCACGGCAAAAAGAAGTGGTGATGCTGTGATCCATCCCGTCTTTCACGGGGAGGATGTGTTCTGTCCGGCACATCACCGAAGGGGATGGGCTTGGCTGCCGCGGCTATTTGGGGAGAAAAACACCTAAATATTAAAGTATTTCCCCGCTCTTTCATTGAGCACAAAATAACAGCCAGAACGAGTGATTCCCAGCTGTGTCTGGGGCCAGGAGAGGGCACTGGTGCCCTGCCCGTGGTCAGGACAGCATCCCTGCCCGGAGGATGCCCGGGATTCCTGCCCGGCCGGAGATGCCACCTCGGGAGAACGAGAAAAGCGCCAGGAAGAGCAGAGAGAGAAGAGAAACTCCCGGTTGGTGAACAAAAGGCGCTCTGATGTGGGGGAAGCAGAGCTGCCGTGGTCGCCAGCCTTTCAAGCTGGCTGGGAGCCACCAGCAAATAAATTCCTGTTTTGACGCAGCGAAGACACCCGATCACGTCAGCCTTGGGGATGGGGAAAAACCCAGAGAAAAACACTCGAAAAGAGGGCGGCAGCTGCCCAGGAACGCCGCAGGGCTCACGGCTGAGTGGCTGGACGGGCTCGGCGACAGGAGCTCCGTGTCGGGGCCACCTCGCTGCTTCCTGGAGGCTCAAATCCCCTGTGCTGGAAATAAATGTCAGAGTGAGCCGGGAACCCCCAGCTCCCCTCCACTTTTTCCTGGTTAGGGTTTCGCTGGGTTCCTCCTCCCTCTCTCCATCCCCCGGGGATGCCCTCGCTGGCCACGGCCGCTCCAGCCCCAGCGCTCCGGCCCGGCTGGGAGGCGAGGCTGGAGATGCTGCCCGCCCACCCATCCCTTCGGAGAAACCTGTCTTTCCAGGGAGGGAGAGCGGCATGTGGGAAAGCCGAGAGCCCTGGAACGCGAATTACCCGGGGAGAGATGAATGTGTGATAGCTTGTACCTGGCAGCTACTAATTGAGCGTTAACGCTTTCAGCAGGGCTCGGAGCAGCGCTGCAGCTCGGCTCTGTCACACGGCTGTCCCCAGGGCTGCTGGGGTCACCAGGGTGGCACAGCCTGGCTCTCGGGGTGGCTCTGTCGCTGTCACAGCACGGAGCGTGGGCTGGGGCTCTGCCTGCTTTTCTGCAGAAGAAGCCAGCGTTAGGGGAATTTTTTCTTGCCTGGCTTCTCTGGAAGTTGGTAAATGCTGGAAGCAGCAGGGATGAGGAGGAGGAGGCTGGCTGCCACTTGTCCCCTGTCCTTAGGGGACAGAGATGCAGCACATGTCAGGCAGGGTCGTTGGTAAATGCTGGAAACAGCAGGGATGAGGAAGAGGAGGCTGGCTGCCACTTGTCCCCTGTCCTTAGGGGACAGAGATGCAGCACATGTCAGGCAGGGTCGTTGGTAAATGCTGGAAGCAGCAGGGATGAGGAAGAGGAGGCTGGCTGCCACTGGTCCCCTGTCCTTAGGGGACAGAGCACATGCCAGGCAGGGTCTCCATGTGCCAGCCCTAACCCTGCTCTTATCACCAGCCAAGCCAGGTTTCTGTGACGCTTTTAACTTTCCCTTTGGTGCTGTTTCACTCAGCATCGAGGTGCAGCCCAGGCTGGGAGGACACAGCCCCAATGCCACGGGCGGCTCCCACGATGACCCCAAAGTGCTCCAAGCCCTTCCCTCGGAGTGCTGCCCACCTGGAGGAGCTCAGAGCCCAAAGAGGGGTCAGCAGAGCTTTGGGGTGGGTGCTGGGGGTGCTGCCCACCCAGAGGAGCTCAGGGGTCAGCAGAGCTTTGGGGCAGGTGCTGCCCCACCCAGAGGAGCTCAGGGGTCAGCAGAGCTTTGGGGCAGGTGCTGCCCACCCAGAGGAGCTCAGGGGTCAGCAGAGCTTTGGGGCAGGTGCTGCCCACCCAGAGGAGCTCAGGGGTCAGCAGAGCTTTGGGGCAGGTGCTTGCCCACCCAGAGGAGCTCGGGGATCAGCAGAGCTTTGGGGCAGGTGCTGCCCACCTGGAAGGAGCTTGGGGGTCAGCAGAGCTTTGGGGCAGGTGCTGCCCACCCAGAGGAGCTCAGGGGTCAGCAGAGCTTTGGGGCAGGTGCTGGGGGTGCTGCCCCAGCCGGGCGGAGCTCAGCTCCTTCCTTCCTGCCCTCCTTCCCACCCCACCCCGCAGCCTGGCAGCGCTGCAGGGACTCATCCATTCCCCAGTTACTAATATGCAAATGGCAGCGTTTGCATGGGCCTGACGCCAAGCTGCTGGGTGTCAGGGCACCCGAGGGAGCCGGAGGTGGGGCGAGGCGTGGCACCGCGCCGCATGCTCACCTGGCCCTGCATGGCAACAGGCAATGGAGCTCTAGGTCCCTTCGGCAGCGGACCCACGGCCGGTTCGAGAGGCAGCGGGTGGCAGAGGAGGGAGGGCAAACTGGCAGCCCCTGGCAACCTGGGGCTGACGGCAGGAGGCTGGGCACACCGCGGATTTCCCCCCGCCGGCAGGATGGTGAACCTGGAGTCCGTGCACGCAGGTAAAGGGCACGGAGCGCAGCGGGGCCGTGGGCTCGGCCGGGAAGCGGGCTTGCTCTGATTGCCGTCACCTCTCCTCGCTCTTTTCCCTCCTCTTTGCCCTGCTGGGGAGCGTGGTGAAGTGCCCGCGGTGCTGGCGGGGGATGGATGCTGCCCCGGTCTGTGTAGGGGCTGCCAAGCCATGCCCACAATGTGGGAGCAGCGCTGCCGCTGCCAGCCCCGGCGGGTCACGGAGCTGAGGGCTCCTGGTGCCTGGAAAATGAGAATTTAGTGCCTGACCTGGGCGTGCTGTCACTGGGATAAAGCTGGGAAGGAGGGAGAAGGGATAAACCCACGGAGGGATGCGGCAAGGGTGGAGGGAGGTGTGAGAGAGAGAGACGGGACACGGGCTGAAAGGAGAAAAGTTCATGGCAAAGAGGGGAGAAAAGTTCATGGCAAAGAGGGAAAGGAGGGAGAAATGAATGAGGAGGGACTGGAGGGAGGAATGAATGAGCAGCGATATCCAGGAGCTCCTTTCAGGGTCTGGTCCAGGGGTGCAGCTCCAGCTCTCTCACATCCCCCGGAGCTGTGCCGAGCCCCGGCTCTCCCTGCACCGCATCCCTGGGCTCACCGAGCTGGGGCGATGCTGGGTTGGAGCAGCGTGGTGGCTGCCAGACCCCCACACCCCGTCCTGGCTGGGGCAGGCAGTGAGATTTTGGGATACAGGAGCCACGTGCCCCGTTAGTGACTTTGGGTCAAGGCTTTGTGCTCTGCTGGAGGGGAGGGGAGGATGCATCCATCAGTGTGTGCAGGGCTCATTCCCTGGGATACCCCTGTGGGTGTCCTGCTGCTCAGGGGACACCTGGGAACCCCTCCACAAGCCCTTCCTGCCCGTGGGCTCGCAGACAGGCCTGCAGGGCAAGGTGCAGCAATGCCACCACCTCACCAGTGTCACCAGCGTGGCAGAGCTGGCCAAAGCCTTCCCTCCACAGCTGTATCCCAAACTCTGGGATGCCTCTGTGGCCAGCCCCAGTGGGCTGGGGAGCCCTGGCCATGAGGAGAGGCTGCCACCGAGGGAGGGCTCGTGGTCTGGGCTCGTGTGAGCCCGACTGGTCGGAGCACCTGCTCTGGGTGTGCTTGTGTTGGTGCCTCTTGGGGACGCGTCCCCCGCAGGCTCCAATCCACCCATCCGCCCATCCTCCAATCCACCCATCCACCCATCCACCCATCCACCCATCCACCCATCCACCCATCCACCCATCCTCCCATCCACCCATCCACCCATCCACCCATCCACCCATCCTCCCATCCACCCATCCTCCCATCCTCCCATCCACCCATCCACCCATCTGCCGGGCTTGTGGGCGACTCTTTCTTCATGAGAAGATCGCCCAGATCGATACTGTGCCCTCTGTCAGAGCCGGTGGCATCGCTCCCAGCCTGGATTTGGAGCTGTGGGTGCTTCCACTCCCCCAAACCATCCCCCCGTGCTGCCAGAAAGGCAGGAGACTTTTTGCAGGGAAAGAAGCAATGCAGGTGGGAGGGGGTTTTTTTTTCAGCTCAGTTTTGGGGTCCCTGAGCAGCTTTGAGACCCCTCTGCTTGCAGAGCTGTGCTCAGCTTTAACCCCAGCTTTTATCTTTTCCAACTTTGATGATTTTAGGAGAAGACACAACCCCTGGGGGGGCTGCCCAGGCTCCACACACCCTCCTCTCTGCTGAGAGACACTTCCCTGGTGGCTGCCACCACCCCCTCCCCAGGCATTTTGGATATTTCACCTCCCTGCAGCCTCCAGAGGGGCTCAGGCACCTACAGCCCAGAAAACAGCAGGTGATGCTCCCAGCCAAGCCGAGCTCCCCCTCCTCCACGATGGGATTCCACTTGGAAAAAGCCATCAGGCTGGTTCACCCTTCACCAAGCCCGAACAGCTACGGGGAATGAGGGCTTGGGAAACGCTTTATTTGCTGACACCGTTTGTTTCGGCACAAATAGAGATGCAGATATATCCCCAGAGAAGTGTCTGCACTGGCAGAGCTCCTTTGGTCTGGCTGAACCACCCAGCCTGCCCCTACCCCAGCTCTGCTTGGGAGCTGGGGCACAGCAGCACATTTTTAATATGGCCCAGGCCACAGTGGCGGCTCCTAATAGAGCTGTGGTTTAGAGTTAGGCAGTCCTAAGCCGGGTTATTTTTCCCAGAGAGGTTTTTTTTATTTTTTTCTTTTTGTTTTCCAAGCCTGATTATCCTGTGTGTATTGCTAAGCTGGCAAAGCGGTGTGGAAGGAGCTGCACTGCCAGCCTGCCCTGTCTGAAGGTGTTTTTTAGGATGGAGCAGGGGTTAAAGCTGGGTTTGCATCGCTCTGGTTGTAGTGGAAGGGTCTGGAGTGGCCATGGAAAGGTGTTGGCTACAATTAGATTAGAAATTTATTGCTCTGTGTGTGCTCCTTGTTCCCAAAGATCCCTTGGAGGGTGCTGGTGCTGCATTGTTGGGGACACAAAATCTGTCCTAAACCTTAAACCTCTCAGATCACCAGGCAGTTTTTCTTTTCTTTCTGTTCTTTCTGCTTATTTTTCCTTTTTCTTTTTTTTCTTTCTTTCTTTTTCTTTTTTTTTAAATTCTTTTTATTCAAACTGTAATACCATGTGCACATTCACAGGGGGGATTTGAATCTCACTGAAAATAAAACTCCTGTGCATGGGAATCCCAGGGCATCTCCTTATCTCCCAGCTGCAGGAGGAGGGGATTTACCTGGTGGATAACATGATATGCAATCGAGTTGCAGCAGCAATTCCTCCTTCCCTCCCCACCCACCCCAGTGTTAATGGCACAGGGGTGTGGGGGTCACTCCTGGCAGAGCTTTTCATGCTCTGCTTCTGTCCCTGTCCTCCCTCAGCTCTGTCCAAACTGCTCCATCTCTCTCTCTCTCTCATTCAATATTTTCTTTCCATAATTTCATTTTTTTTACAAGCTTTCAAGCTTTCTCACCAAAGCAAGCACCAAACTTCTGCAGGCTTTAGATTTTTTTTTTTCTTCCTCTATTTTATGAGAACTTGACTTCTTTTTTTTTTTTTTAATACTTTTTGGCAGCCAGCAAAACTTTGTGCTTTGTAGATTGCCTAAGTTAGGGTCCCTTGGCAGTGGTACAAGACAAGAAGATGTTTATAGCTGATGGTAATTACTCTTCCTGCAGTAGAAATGCTTAGAAGCCCCACTAAACGTTCATGTCTTAATTGCACAAGGTTTATTTGAAGGGGGAAAAAAAAATCCCACAACTCTTTTCTCCCTCCTTTTCCCCCTCTCCCTCCTTAATATAATTTAAGGAAAGGAAGTTTCTGAAGTATGTGAAAGTTTCTGAGCTCTGGTATAAAATCCTGATTTTTTTTTTTTCCTACCTTTATTCATTTGCTGGAGAAAGTTTCAGACTTTCAACTTGATCAAAGCTATGAAATCTTGGCCAAAAAAGCAGATTATCTGCTGTTTGCACACGAGGGAAACTTTGAATATGGGAAAAGAAAAAACCTGCACACACACAAAGCCCTGCCTGTTTTGGTGCGAGCAAGAGAGGGAAACGGGATAAAAATCCAACGGGGCTGCTCTCGTCTGTTTGGGAATAACAAAAGGTGGATATGGGGAAGAGGAAAAGGTTTGCATGATGCTTTTAGGTGGCTTCCACCTGCCTTCCCTACCCCGGCAAAACCACAGCAAACACTGGCCCAGCTTCCCCGCTGTTGTTATTCCCCGATGCAAATGGGAAGAGTCTGTGGCCGGGATTGGCTGCAGGAAGCACATGCAAATCGCTCAAATAATAAAAAAAATTATCTCGTTTTTAACCTTATTTTAGTGTGGAAACAGTTAAAATTCGCATGGAATGGGTGGAACAGCTGGGGGGTGTCCATCTGAATTTGAATAGATATTCCCCCTTCGGTGTCCTTGGCCTTTTTTAGGGGGGATGAGCAGCCTGGTGTGAAGTTGACCATTCCCACCTTTTCTTGCAGCTGTCCCCGAAGGAGAAAGTGGCCCCGGGTGTGGTGGCAGTCATCACTTCAAGGGTAAATCACAAATTTCTTGGCGTGGGTGAGGATGGAGCAGGAGGGGTTGGGGACACCACTCTGGGGCAAGGCAGATCCTGGGTGGATTTTGAGGGCTATGAGCACCTGCATGTGACAGAAAAGAAGATAAATAAAGTGCAGATAGAGGCAGTGGGAAAAAACAAGTTGAGTTGGAGCCGTCTTGAAGGACAGGGAATGGATTTGGGACAAAGCTGGAGGGATCCCATCCCTGCAGGTGTGGCAGGGTGGTGTCACTGCCAGACCACCACAGCAGGTTTGGGAAGCCTGCCTGAATCCAGTGCTGAATCCACCCCTTTATCTGTGGGTGAGCAGGGTGAAAAACCCCCCAGCAAACCGGGGAGGGGGCACAGCACTGAGGGGGGCTGCAAAGAGCAACAGGAGGGAAAGTGCATCCTCAGAGCTGATGAATATTCTAGTGCCTGGATGTTGAGGAATCAGAAATTTGAAAGTCTGATGGTTTATTATAATTACACACATTCATTTGTGCTGTTTAGTGGAAGCCACATGTGCCTGTTGCCTGGGACTGTGACCTGTTATTAAAATCAGTTTGTGCCTCCTTTTCCAGAGATCAAGATGAGCGGGGATGCTGCAGATTCCACAGACACCCGGCACGAGCCTGACCAGGTGGAGCCAGGTAAGGAGGGTCTGGGGTGGCAAGGGGAAAGAAAAGAAAAAGAAAAAAAGAAAAAAAAAAAAAAGGAGGATGTGGGTGCTGGAAGTTTCTCCCCATGCTTTTTCTGGGCTCTTGCAGCCTTGAGTTGATCAGGAATGTGCTCTGGGCTAGGATTGCGTTGGTATCTTGATCAGCCAGCCAAGATCCCTCCTGTGTGACAGCAGCGAATCCCTGAGTGCCTCCCTGATGTCCCCAGAGGGTTTGACGTGGAAATTGGCTCTGCCACAGCAGGGATGGCTTTGGAGCAGTCCTGGCTCTGAAGCACACAGGGAGCTCTTCCTCAGGGAGAACAGCCCTTGTGGGGCTCTGTGTGTGTGTAAAAATGGGAGGGACTTCGGGAATAATCAAATCCAGCTCGGCAATCCCAGCAAAAAAAGGATGGAGAGGCGTGATTGGGTTTCTCAGCTCGCACCTGACGCTGCTCCAGCTCCTCCAAGGAGCTCGAGTTCCTTGGATGTGACGAGCTGAGGCTCAGGGTGATCCTTTGAGGATGCCAGGGGATGCTGTGAGCACTGATTTCTGCCCACCACGAGGTGTAACAGGCACCTGAAAAATCAGGTTTGTGTTTTTGGGATGCCTGAAGTGAGATTTAAATGCAAGGCCTGAGCCCTGTAATTTCCCCAAGGGTCACATCCCTTTTTAGGCAAATGAGCAGCAATAAGAAATCATTCTAGCACCCACTAAGTACAGCAAATTAAGATTATTAAAAGCTGTGTTCTAGACTTAGAAATCAAAACCCTTGGAAACAAAACTGGTGGAGAAAATGTAGAATAATCAAATATTCTCTGAGTAATGAAGAGCACTAAGCTTGGGCCTAGGGGATGTGCAAGAGCAGGTGAAAACTCTGCATGGAATGATTTTCCTCTTACAAAATTAGAGATAACTTCGAAAAAAAAACAAAGAGGTTTTGGGTAAGCAGGAGAGCTCTGGATTTTAAGGGATAACTCCACCCCCTGATTTAGAAATCCTCTGTGCTCTTGGCTGTTAAGCTGGGTTATTTGACATAATCTAAAATAGAGATCCAGTCTGGTTCCACTCACATCCATGAACTCTGAGTGACTTTGGCCAGCTCAGGGCTCTCAAATCACCCCAAACTGGGATTTGGGGTAAAGGAACAACAAACACATCCCCAAAAAAATCCTGGGAGCTGTTACAGGGCTTTGCATTGGGGCTGGAACCCCCTGAAATATTTGGTGCTCACTGATGGTGGCAGGATTAATCAAGATTAAGGAAAATGGGGATTTAATTCGGGCATTGCTGTTATTAAATTAAGCGGGAGGCTCTGGCTGCTGCTGTTGGAGTCAGAAGTGTTAAAGCAGAAGCTGGCAGCACATTTGGTTGGATAAAATACGGGTTTTTTTTTTCAGCTTAAGCATCCCAGACAGCCATTAGCGTGAGCTGCAGCGCCTCTTTTTAGTGGTAATTGAGAAAAGAAAGCAGAGCAGCGAAGTCAATTTGTTTGAAAATAACAAAAAAATGTTCTCGGCAGCGGAGCCTTCAAATCAAGCAGGGAAATCAGGACGAGTAAATCGCCTTCATTTGCAAAGAGTGGCACAAAGAACCTGTTTAAATTCCTTTTTTTTTTTTTTTTTTTGGTGTGTTCGGGTTCTTCTGGGCAAGGAGACACTGCAGAGGGTTGGGAGATTTTTTGGGGGTGGCATCACCTCCTCCCTCACCTGTCCCAGGTGGAGCTGCGGGGACTTCACCCAAATATCGCCCTGGCTTCTCGCAGCCCTTGCTGTTTATAAACAACAAAGCTCCCTTTGTGCCGAGCTTCCCGGGAAGTTTTGGTGCATTGTTAGAGGAATATTTATTTACTGCAGCTCCTAAATAGCGGCGTGTTTTGGTTGCCTGCTTCATGTGGGGAAAGGCTCCGTGTGTTTTCTGATGACTCATTAATTGAATTTCCCATTTCCTACTGAATTAGGGCAATCCGCAGGAGAGGTCTCTTACCAAATTAACAATATTAGACCTAGAAATCCTCCTAGGTGCAGGGATTTTTTTTTTTTTCATCACCAAAAGATGCGGGCTGGCTCCAAGTATTTAGGAAAAAAAAAAAAAAGAAAAATGAAGGAATTAAGAACCAAAATGCTTTTGTAAACCAAGCCCTTGATCTAAAACTGATGCCTAAAGATCTGATGGGAAGTGTCAGGAGCAGCAGCATAATCTCATCCTTTCATATCCCCGCCAATTCCAGGCTTAGAAGGGGGGAAAAAAAAAAAAAAAGAAAGGGTAATTTGGGGCATTGTTTTACTTTGAAAGTGCTTGAAATAATTGTGGGGGGTTTTCTTTTTTGAGAAAATTGTTAAAATCTTCCGTAGGAGGTTTGGAGAGCTCAGTGCTTTTTTTTTTTCTTTCTTTCTTTCTTTTTTTCCTTTTCATTTCATCCACACCAATTTCATAGAAAATCTTTCAAGGTTGTTTTAAAAAATATATATTCTCCAGAAACTTGTGGGGTTTGGATCCCAAATCAAGTTACAGTGAAATGATGCCATTTTACTAATTATTATTAAAAATATATAATTTCTAAGGGTTCTCCCTGCCCAGCCCGAATCTGAATATAAATCAGCTCTGAATTTTTTTTTTTTTTTTATATATAAAAAAGGGGAAAGGGGAGCAGGCACGATGGATGCTGGGCAGGCTGATCAGGGGTTATCCCTGTTTTTTGGGTCCTTTTTTTTTATTAAAAAGGGGGAAAGAGGAACATGCAGGAGGGATGCTGGGCAGGCTGATCAAGGATTATTCCTCTGGCTTTTGGGTCTTTTTCTTTTTTTTTTAATAAAAAAGGGGAAAGAGGAGCAGGCACAAGGGATGCTGGGCAGGCTGATCAAGGATTATCCCTGTTTTTGGGGTCTTTTTTTTTTTAATATAAAAAAGGGGCAAGGGGAGCAGGCACGAGAGATGCTGGGCATGCTGATCAGGCATTATCCCTCTGGTTTTTGGGTCCTTTTCTTTTTTTTTTTTATAAAAAAAAGGGGAAAGAGGAGCAGGCAGGAGGGATGCTGGGCAGGCTGATCAGGAATTATCCCTGTTTTTTGGGTCCTTTTCTTTTTTTTATAGATATAAAAAAGGGGAAAGAGGAGCAGGCACGAGGGGTGCTGGGCAGGCTGATCAAGGGTTATTCCTCTGGGTTTTGGGTCCTTTTCTTTTTTTTTTTATATAAAAAAGGGGAAAGAGAAGCAGGTACAAGGGATGTTGGGCAGGCTGATCAAGGATTATTCCTCTGGTTTTTGGGTCTTTTGCTTTTTATAAAAAAGTGGAAAGAGGAGCAGGCACGAGGGATGCTGGGCATGCTGATTAGGGATTATTCCTCTGATTTTTGGGTCCTTTTATTTTTTTTATAAAAAAGGGAAAAGGGGAGCAGGCAGGAGGGATGCTGGGCAGGCTGATCAGGAATTATCCCTGCTTTTTGGGTCCTTTTCCCTTTTCCCTGGTGCTTCCAAGCCTTGGCACCAGGGCTGGGCTCCCAGGCGAGCCTCCATGGGGGGTAATGAAGAGCAGCGAGCTCCGCTTGGCTCGGAGCTCTTTTCATCTTTTCTAAACTGATGAAAGCCATGCCAGAGCTCCTCGCTGATTTTTTTGATGGGAACTGTGGGGGCTTGGCAGTGCCGAGTGTCGCCCCTGGTCCTGCAGCCCCGGGGGCAGAGATCTCCCCCTTCTTGTGGTTTATCTAAGCCCTCGCTATCTGATGCAACAGAACGCTGAGGTGGGACTTGCCCCTGTCTGTCTGTTTGTTTGTGTCAGACACTTGTTCCCCGGTTATCTCCTCCATCAAAACAGGTTACACCAAGCAGAGCTACTTCCCTTTGATTTCATCTGTTGAGGCTATGGGGGGGAAGCCAAAGCTTTTACAAAAAGGGCGATAGGGAAGCGCTTCAAACACAACCACGGGGAAGGGAATAGCTGCAGGCACCCCGAGCATCTTCCCTCCCCACCCTGAACCCGGGGAGCTGCCAGCAGGGCAGGGGATGTGCTGGGCACCCCCATGGGGTGGGGGATTGGCTGCGCCAGGGGAAATTCAGGTGGGATGTCAGGAAGAAGATTTTACTGGAAGAGTGATGGAGTCACTCTTGGGACAGTGATGGTACTGTCAGCCTGGGTGGGGTGTGGAGTGGCCATCCCTGGATGTGTTTGAAAAGGATTGGATGTGGTCTGGGTGCCATGGGTTAGTGCAGGTTGGACTTGATGGTTTTGGAGGTCTCTTCCAGCCTGGTGATCCTGTGGTTCTGTGACTCTGTGATCCTGTGACTCTGATTCTGTGATGCTGTGATCCTCTGTGATCCTGTGATCCTGTGACTCTGTGACTCTGTGATTCTGTGATCCTGTGACTTTGAGTCTGATCCTGTGATTCTGTGACTGATCCTGTGATTCTGTGATTCTGTGATCCTGTGACTCTGATCCTGTGACTCTGATTCTGTGATCCTGTGATCGTCTGTGATCCTGTGATCCTGTGATTTTGTGATCCTGTGACTCTGTGACTCTGTGATTCTGTGATCCTGTGACTTTGAGTCTGATCCTGTGATCCTCTGTGATTCTGTGACTGATCCTGTGATTCTGTGACTGGAAGCGCTTCAAACACAACCACGGGGAAGGGAATAGCTGCAGGCACCTCGAGCATCTTCCCTCCCCACCCTGAACCCAGGGAGCTGCCAGCAGGGCAGGGGATGTGCTGGGCACCCCCATGGGGTGGGGGGATTGGCTATGCCAGGGGAAATTCGGGTGGGATGTCAGGAAGAAGTTTTTTACTGGAAGAGTGATGGAGTATTGGGATTGTCTGCCTGGTGGAGTGTGGAGTGGCCATCCCTGGATGTGTTTAAAAAGGATTGGATGTGGTCTGGATGCCATGGGTTAGTGCAGGTGTTGGGGTGTGGGTTGGACTTGATGGTTTTGGAGGCATCTTCCAGCCTGGTGATTCTGTGATTCTGTGGTTCTGTGACTTTGAGTCTGATCCTGTGATTCTGTGATTCTGTGACTGTGATCCTGTGGTTGTGTGATTCTGTGACTCTGTGACTGATCCTGTGATTTTGTGATCCTGTGATCTTGTGACCCTGTGACTGATTCCAGGATCCTGTGTGATCCTGTGACTCTGTGATCCTGTGATTCTCTGGTTCTCTGATTGTGTGGTTCTGTGATTCTGTGATTCTGTGACTGTGATCCTGTGATCCTCTGTGATTGTGTGGTCCTGTGATTCTCTGGTTCTCTGATCCTGTGGTTCTGTGGTTCTGTGGTCCTGTGGCTGAGCCTGGCAGCTGGAGGGGAGGGGATGCACACATCTGGCTGGGTTGGTGGAGCTCTGGGCTCTTGGTGCCCATGGCAGCAGGGTTATCTCAGTGAGTTTTCTCACTGCTTTAGCATCACAGCATGTCCTGAGCCGGGAGGGACCCACAGGATCAGCCAGTGCAGCTCCTGGCCCTGCTCAGACATCCCAAAATCCCTGCAGCAGTGTCCAGCCCCTCCTGGAGCTGTGGCAGCCTCGGGCTGTGCCCATTCCCTGGGGAGCCTGGGCAGTGCCAGCACCCTCTGAGGGAAGAACCTTTCCCTGAGCTCCATCCCAACCCCCTGACCCTGCTCCAGCCCTGCCTGGGTCCCAGAGAGCAGAGACTGGAGCTGCCCTCAGACTCCTCAGTGTCCCCTGCAGAGAGCACTCACTCAGGCATCTTCCCTCTGGGAGCAAGGAAGACCCTTCCCTTTAAACCCTGAGAATACCCAGGCTGAGGGGCTGTGACACATCTGCTCCTGTGTCCCTTCTGAGACCCTGCAGTGCCATCCATCCCTGGGGATGCCATTGTCCCCTTCATCCCCACCCTCAGCAGGAGCCACAGCACACCTGGGGTTCCTGGAAATGCAGCACAGAGCAGCTCTGAAACTGGACACCAAACTTCCAGCCCAGCCAAATCCCCTCCCAGTGCCAGCGATTTTTGCATTAAATCCGTGTCAGGGCAGATGGAAAATCAGAGACTTGGCCTCAGTGTGCCTGTGGCACAGACTGGGTGAAGCCCTGAGCTCCCAGGTGAGAGTCCTGCTCTTTCTCACACCCTGTCAGGTGTGAGCTGTGTGCAGGTGCTGCTGTGCCAGGAAGGGCAGGACAGAGCCCTGACCTCTGCTGGGCTGGGCAGGGAGGCTCTTTGTGGCTCTGCCATGGGCTAGAGCCTCTTGGGAAGGTGATGAACCATGCTGGGATAAGTTTGGAGCTTTCTGGCCTCAGTGTCAGCCCCTGACTCAGGTGAGAGGAACCAGCACAGGTAAGGGATGGCAGATGGGGCTGGGGGGGTGCTCAGCCTGTGCTGCCTCCCAGATTTTTTTATTTATTTTTTTTCTTTTTTTTTTTTTCTTTCTGGGAACTTTTTTTTTTTTTTTTCCCTTCTGCCTTTTGTTGTTCCCTCCTCAGCTCGGGCTGGAAGCAGCTTGCCAGGCCAAAGTCTTTTGAGGAAACTTGGCCCCACGCTGAGCTCAGTCCTGGGCTACGCCTTTGCTCCCCAAGGCTGGCTCTCCCTGGTGAAACTTTCCTCAAAGCCTCCAGGATTTCTCTGGTCTCTTCCCCCTGCAGCCATGCACAGCCCCAGGACAAGTCCCGGGTAAATGAGAGCTGCAGCAGTTGGGCTGGAAACAGCTGGTTGCTATGGCAATTGGGGCTGCTCGGGATTTGCATAAGGCTGATGATTTTCATAGCACAGCCACATTTAAGGCAAGCAGGAGAAATTTCCATATTCCCAGCTCCGAGTCAGTTGGGGCGTGGGGGAGGCCAGGAGGGGGATATTTGAAATTCAAATGAAGGTGATTAGGGTTTGAGGTTGGGTTATTTTATTTTTTTTTCTTAAACATCCCATTATGGAAGAGGATAAAAAAGGATGGGGAGGGGAAAGGGGAACAAAAGGCTGGTTTGACTTGAATTAGAGGGGCAAAGGAAGAGCTGGTCTGATCTGCCTCTTGCCTCTGGTCTAGGAGAAGAGACTTGCCCTCTCCCAGCACCTGCAGGTGAAATGTTTTCCGTGGGAACAACTGCTGCCCTCGGGTTTCCTTCTGGAAGGTGCCCAGCTCTCCCACACTCGCTGTCCTGCTCTCCCCTCGCCCTGCCCTGCACAGAGGGGCTGCACAGGGACCAGGGATGGGGATTCTCTGAGGCACTGACAGAGGGAAGGCATTTTTATAACCCAGGGCTTTCCAGCCTAATGAAGCACTGGAGTGTTCAGTGAAAGCTTCCCCTGGAGTCTGGAGCTGTCTGAGTCAGCACAAGATTCACTTTTGCTCACCAGCCTTGGCTTTCCCATGGAGATGCTCCACGGAGATGCTCTGGGGGTTTTGTGCCTTCAGATTAAAGCTGCAGCCCTACCTGGCTGCCTGAAAAACTCCCCATCCTGCTCACACTTTAAAAAGAGTTTTTAAAGTGCCTTGAGAGCACCAAGCATCCCAGCAGGTAATGTGGGAATGCAGGGAATTGTTTCTTGGGAGCACCAAGCATCCCATCAGGATGTGAGGCAATGCAGGGAATTGTCTCTTGGGAGCACCAAGCATCCCAGCAGGGAATGTGGGAATGCAGGGAATTGTCTCTTGGGAGCACCAAGCATCCCAGCAGGGAATGTGGGAATGCAGGGAATTGTCTCTTGGGAGCACCAAGCATCCCAGCAAGGTGTGAGGCAATGCAGGGAATTGTTTCTTGGGAGAATCAAGCATCCCAGCAGGGAATGTTGGAATGCAGGGAATTGTCTCTTGGGAGCACCAAGCATCCCAGCAGGGTGTGAGGGAATGCAGGGAATTGTCTCTTGGGAGCACCAAGCATCCCAGCAGGGTGTGAGGCAATGCAGGGAATTGTTTCTTGGGAGCACCAAGCATCCCAGCAGGGTGTGAGGCAATGCAGGGAATTGTCTGGGGCCAGCTCAGCTGCTGGAGGGAATCAGGTGTGGCCACTCCATGGGGAAAAGGTGATTTAAGGAGCTCCCAGCATTCAAGGACAGGTCACTGGTGTGGCTGCTGGGAGCAAGGCCATGCCTTGGTTTTTGCCTGAATTTCCAAAGTCAATGGGAATCCTGAGGAGTGTTTCATGCTGAATGTCTTGTTTTGCTCATTCCTTCAGTGCAGGTGAGCATTTGGCTTCATTTACAGCCTGTGAGACAAGTGCTGGTTATAGTTACAGTAATTGCCACTTTACCAGCGCTTGGGCAATCTCTTCACTTCACACCTTGTTTGAGGTGTGAGATTTGAGCAGTGAATTTATCAGAAATGCCCCTTGAAAGGGGCACCAGGCCAATCTCCTGTGGCATTGTGCTGCATCAGATGCAGTGCTAGAATCTCCGGGATAGGTGAGATTAATCTTAATTTCAGATATTCGATCCTCTGAGGCTGCAGCCTGACCTGCTCACCCCAGGCAGTCCCTGCTGGGAGCAGGAGCTCCAGAGGGTGATTCATCCCTGTGCCATCTATCTCGGGGGCGAGAGGAATTGCCCTCTGGAAGCTCCTGCTTCCTCTGCATGGCTGCAAAGGGAGCCTGGAGCAATTGGCTCTCAGTGAGGCACCTAAAATTTCAGAGATCTCAGCCCAGGCAGCCGAACCCCCTGCCTGCTGTCTGCCTGGCACTGTTCCCCATTTCCCTCCCGAATGTGCAGCAGCAAACTGATTCCCTGTGGGAATTCCCCAACACCTGCTCAAGGCTGGGATCACCTCCTCATCCTCCTGTCCCTGCAGAGCTGGGCTGAGCTGAGATCACATCCAGAGCTGGGCTGAGCTCACACTGGGCTGGCTGGGATCACCTCCTCATCCCCTGTCCCTCCAGAGCTGGGCTGAGCTCACACTGGGCAGGTTGGGATCCCCTCCAGAGCCGAGCTGAGCTCACTCTGGGCTGAGGTGGGATCACCTCCTCATCCCCTGTCCCTCCAGAGCTGGGCTGAGCTGAGCTGGGATCACCTCCTCATCCCCCTGTCCCTCCAGAGCTGGGCTGAGCTCACACTGGGCAGGTTGGGATCCCCTCCAGAGCTGGGCTGGGATGACCTCCTCATCCCCCTTATTCCTCCAGAGCTGAGCTGAGCTCACACTGGGCTGGCTGGGATCCCCTCCAGATCTGGGCTGAGCTCACATTGGGCTGAGATCACCTCCAGATCTGGGCTGAGCTCACATTGGGCTGAGATCACCTCCAGAGCTGGGATCACCTTCTCATCCCGTGTCCTTCCAGAGCTGGGCTGAGCTCACTCTGGGCAGGCTGGGATCCCCTCCAGATCTGGGCTGAGCTCACTCTGGGCAGGCTGGGATCCCCTCCAGAGCTGGGCTGAGCTCACACTGGGCTGGGATCACCTCCTCATCCCCTTGTCCCTCCAGATCTGGGCTGAGCTCACTCTGGGCAGGCTGGGATCCCCTCCAGATCTGGGCTGGGATCACTCTGGGCAGGCTGGGATCCCCTCCAGATCTGGGCTGGGATCACTCTGGGCAGGCTGGGATCCCCTCCAGATCTGGGCTGAGCTCACATTGGGCTGGGATCCCCTCCAGATCTGGGCTGAGCTCACACTGGGCAGGCTGGGATCCCCTCCAGAGCTGGGCTGGGATCCCCTCCTCATCCCCTGTCCCTCCAGATCTGGACTGAGCTCACTCTGGGCTGGCTGGGATCACCCCCAGAGCTGGGCTGAGCTCACTCTGGGCAGGCTGGGATCATCTCCAGAGCTGGGCTGAGCTCACACTGAGCTGGGATCACCTCCAGAGCTGGGCTGAGCTCACTCTGGGCTGGCTGGGAACAGGGCTGAGCCCTGCTGCTGAGGCCAGGTGAGCAGTGTCACTCCCTGGAGGTGACACCAGCCCAGGTGAAGATGAAGGCCACCCTGATTTTACTTTCCCCCCATTAAGGTGCTTTTATCCTGCAGGGCTGGACTGGCTCTGCAGCTCCTGCTGGGTTCCTGGTGTTTTCCAGGGGGGAATGGCAGCGGGTGGGGGGAACTGCCCGGAACTGCTGCGCTGCTCCCATCCCCAGAGAAACCTCCCCAGGCAAACTCGCACCAGAGCTGATGCCAGGGCTATGCAAAACAGCTGCCAGGTGAACCAAGGAGAGCAGCACAGCCCAGGGAGCCAGCTCAGCTTATCGCTGCTGCTCCAAACAGCCAGAACAGCGGGGTGAAGCCTTGCTGATGGGCTGGGAATTGAGCTGCTCCAAGCAGCCTTTCCCCATTGAAATCCCAGGGCTTCCCCAGCCCCGTGGAATTTCAGGAAGGGGAGGACTGATCTAGCAGATTCTGGATCCCATTGTGTCTGGCTCGTGCAGTAAAAAATCAAGTTGTTGGCTGGGCTGAAGCTCCATTAAAATGAGAGGAGTTCTGGCAGTTTGCAGCAGGAGAGAGAATCTGCTGCCACTTACACTTTTCTTTCTTTTTATCTCCCGGAGCTAGGAAAGATTAAATCTTAAGTGCAGATTGTTTGAACAGCTCATTCCTTTAAGGAGAGAAATGACTACTGCAGTGAGTCCTGATGTTGACAGAAACTGGGAGGAAACTGAGGCTATTTTTATAAAGCATTTGTAGGAAAGTTACAGCTCAACTGAAAGAGGAGAGTTGTCCCTATCACACCCCAACCTTGGCTGGCAGCTGCCATCACTTGAGTTTTACATTTACTGAAACAAAAAAAAAAAAAAGAAAAAGGCCAGATTTGTTTGCAAATAAATCTGTGCCCAAACACTGGTTGGTCCTGCAGAGATTTGTGTAACCAGCTCCCATTTACATAACCACTGGGAGCAGAAATCACCCCTCCCAGTTTTAAATCTCTCCCTCTTGGACATCTAAGGCTGAACTGGTTGCCCCTGGGTCCCTTTGGAGTCAGTCAGGAGGAATAGTCATCTCCAGAGGGCCATTCAGATGGGGAGATGGGTGCCTGAGATAGTGCAGCAATGGCCTCTGGAGGTGCCTGCTTCTCCTTGTGTCTGCCCAGGCAGCCTGGGGCAGCTCAGACACCCATGAGTGCCAGCCTCCTGCAGGATTTGCTCAGCTGGCACAGGATTCCTGGCTGGGGTGCTCCCAAATCCCCCCTGTTGATCTGCAGGGACTCAGAGGAAGGGACAAAGAAAAGGTGCAGGCGTGTCAGCTGGAAGGAGGGAGAAGCCAGGGATGGGGAGAGGAGGGGAAGGCTGAGCTGGAGGACGTGGGGCTGTGCAGGGAAGCTCTGTTCCAGCTGTGCCTCTCTGGTTCCAAGTTTTGGGGTGAGTGGTGGTGACTCAGCCATCGTCACCGGGACCCAGGGATTCCCCTGCAGCTCTTTGGGTCTTGCCTCATCACCACCTGAACGTGAGTGAAACTCCTGTCTCCAAGAAACCAGGAGATTACCTTTTCCTTCCTGTTCTATTTTAGCAGCTGGGAACTTTTATTTCCTCCTTCCCTCCTGGCTTTGCTTCCCTTCAGCTGCTGCCTCCAGATCGCATCAAACACCCCCCAGATGCCTGTGGGGGTTTCAAAGGTAGAAATTGCAGGCCTTGAAGATGCTCCCGCGGTCCTGCTCAGGTGTGTGGATGCTGATTGTGATCATCCATTAACACTATCAGCATTCCCATCGCTGGATGTGCCCTCCTTGGCTCTTGGGGCTGGAATGGGGCTGGAACGCAATGAATGAACCCATTGCTGGGGAGGGAGCAGCTGGAGAGAGCTGGACAGGGAGCAGGGTGGGCTGGAGAGAGGGAATTACACAGGGAAAAGTGATAAAGGACTGAGAGTGGGGAGGGGAAAAGCTGGGAGACAGCAGGCTGGGAGGAAGGCAGGAAGAGCAGGGCAGAAATACAGCCAGGCTAGGGATGAGGGGTCAGAGCTGGGGTGGGGATGGTGTGGAGATGGAGATCTGAGATTTGGGGGGAAGCTCAGAGCTGGTTGGGGTGCAGAGGATGAGGAGATGGAGATGTCAGATTGAGGGAGAAGCTCAGAATTTGGGGGGAAGTTCAGAGCTGGTTGGGGTGCAGAGGGTGAGGAGATCTCAAACTGAGGGAATAGCTCAGAGCTGGTTGGGGTGCAGAGTGTGAGGAGATGGAGATGTCAAATTGAGGGAGAAGCTCAGAGCTAGTTGGGATGTGGACGTTGAGGAGATCTCAAATTTAGGGAACAGCTCAGAGCTGGCTGGGGTGCAGAGGGTGAGGAGATGGAGATCTCAAATTGAGGGAGAAGCTCAGAGTTGGTTGGGATGTGAATGTTGAGGAGATCTCAAATTTAGGGAACAGCTCAGGGCTGGTTGGGGTGCAGAGGGTGAGGAGATGGAGATCTCAAATTGAGGGAGAAGCTCAGAGTTGGTTGGGATGTGAATGTTGAGATCTCAAATTGAGGGAACAGCTCAGAGCTGGTTGGGATGTGAATGTTGAGATCTCAAATTGAGGGAACAGCTCAGGGCTGGCTGAGGTGCAGAGGGTGAGGAGATGTCACATTGAGGGGGCAGCAGCTCATTCTGCCGTGGCCCTGCTCGATTGCAGCCCCACAGTTCTGTTTCCACAGTCAGTGCTTTTCAAATGTCACAGATTAAATCTCCAGGGCTGTTGCTAGACAGCAGAGAGCAGCCACAAAGCTCTGTTATCCCCGACTCTCCAATGTTTTGCCATCCATGGATAATTGTACCAAGCACACTCCCCCTCAGGATCCACGCTGATTCACCTGGGAATGCAGAAATGTGTGCTGGGATGGGATAAAGGCTTGCTTAGGGAGGAAAGGCCATGGGAGAGCTGGGTTTGCCCTCCTGCCTGCACAGCCTCTCCCCAGCTCTTTGCAGGAGCCCTGAACTGCTGGAAAACACGATGTGTTGGAGCTTGATCAGATCACAGGGCTCTGCTTCATGGGGAACGTTATCCTGGAAAAAAAAAACCAGCAGGAGCAGGAGCCTGGGGGTTTGTGCTGGTGGGACGTGAACAGTTCCAGGCTCTTTATCACAAACCCAGGGAATGGCTTGGGGAATGTGTTGCAAAGGGAAGGGGTGTCTTGGGGTTGCCTCTGCAGCTCCAGAGCTTCGTGGAATCCCTTAAAGCATTCAGATCTGTGGAGAGCACAACCTTTGCTCTGTGATGTTCTTGATGAATTTGGCAGGTGTGATGGTGGGGGGGGGTTGTGTTTATCATCAAAGGGGAATGAGTGAGGGCCTGTGCGGTACCTTCAGGCTGGAACCTGTCTGATTTTTCCCCCTGTGCCTGCCAATCTCTTTTGGAATCAAGGAGACGCCTCTCGAGCACAACCCCACGGCACCCTGTGTTCCTCCAGATATCCCTGATTACCCAGTGCCATGTGGCTCCTGGAGCTCCTGTTTGCTGGCCACAGCTAGCCCTGCATTCCCCTGAGATTTGTGATTTGAGATTTGTGATGTCCCCCCAGCTCACCTCTGCTGGAATCTCCCTCGTGCTCAGAGATTTCCCCCACCCTTGGCCAGGAACACTTCCATTACCCTCAGCAAGGGCTGGCACCAATAAATGCTGCAGAAGCCTTCACCCTTCATTTTGCACCTTCCTCCTCCTCTCCTTGCTCTCCCAGGGCCAATTTTTTAGTTTTGTGCGTTCAAAGTTCTGCAAAGCTCCCACCAGTGCTGGCTGTCATTAAAACTGAGATGTTTTTCTCTTTGTTTTGTTGTAGGGAATGAACAGAATGGGCTGGACTTTAACAGGCAGGTAAGATCCTCCCTGGCCTCCCAGGGATTCTCCTCCTTTCTGGAATGGCTTTTTTTACCTTGCTCATCATGCTGCAGCTCCTGTGAAGAGATAAAAACTGTTAGGTCAGAAGCTGCCATTAAACAGACCACAGAACTTCTTCCCAGTTCCCTTGTGGGATGCAATGACAGATTGCACCTCTGGTTTCCCTCTCCCTAATTCATAGAAGTTCAGCTAATTACAGAGTTCCTTTAAATGACCATTTGCTTGAGGGGTTTTCTGGCTTTTACCATTTTTTATGTCATCATTTAGAAACAAAAAGCAGCTCAGTTGTGGTGGCAAGGGTACAAATCCCTCCCCAAAGCCCCAGTGCTGTGACACTGGCACTGGCAGACCATGGTACAGGGCTGACTCAGGAGTGAGAACCAGCACAAAATGAGGTGATTTGAGGTCTTGGAGTGCACAGGTCAAACTCCTGTCTGTGAGGCAGCAGGGAAAGGGACAGCAGATAAAACTCTGGGGCAAGCAAACCCCAAAGTGCAGAGGAGCAGCTGAGGGGCCAGTCCCTGCTGGGTGTGCTCTTCTCCCCCTAAAAACATTCAGAGGGTGCCTGCAGATCTTCCTGTGTGGCTGCAAAAATCCCTGAGGGTCCCTTCAGGAGGTGACAACCCTCTGGAGCCCAGACACAGGAGGTGACAACCCTCTGGAGCTCAGACACAGGAGGTGACAACCCTCTGGAGCCCAGGCACAGGAGGGGACAACCCTCTGGAGTCCAGACACAGGAGGGGACAACCCTCTGGAGTCCAGACACAGGAGGTGACAACCCTCTGGAGCCCAGACACAGGAGGTGACAATCCTCTGGAGCTCAGACACAGGAGGGGACAACCCTCTGGTGTCCTACTCTGCTGGCAGGGTGGGCAGGGCTGGCACAGGGTGCCCAGAGCAGCTGTGGCTGCCCCTGGATCCCTGGAATGTCCCAGGACATTGGGGCTGGAGCACCTGGGACAGGGGAGATGTCCCTGCCATGGCTGGGGTGGCACTGGATGAGCTTTAAGGTTCTTTCCAGCCCAAACCATTGTGAGATTTTAGGGAAATGCTCTCAGAGGCCAGAGCTGAGGCTGGCTGTGGCCAGCAGAGCTGGGCTGAGCCCTGGGCAGGCAGAGGGGAGTGTGCAGGGCCGAGCAGAGCTCTGCTGCAGGATTGCAGCTTGGATGGCAGCTGCAGCCAGGAATGCACAAGGGGCTGAAACTCCTTGCACAGACTTGAGGCCGATGTTGGCACAGCAACCTCCCCACTTCCAAAGTGCATTCCCCAAACCCGAGGGCTCCAACCCTTCCCAAAGGCTCCCTGGGAGCAGCTGCACCTTCCCCACGTGCCCTTTTGTCCCTCAGCTCCCCGTGGTGACAAATGTCAGCCACGCTGCTGTTTGTTTGTTTGCTTTGGCTGCTCCAGCTTTGGGTGGGTCTCCCTTTGCTCCCAAAGGTGTCTTAACACGCTCAGCCATCTTCCAGCATTTTGGAATCCCCAGCTGCAAACAAAAAGCCCTGTGTCTCCACACTCCAATCCAATCTGCTCCCCAGGGCTGATAAAAGGAAATTCCTTGCAGGTAGAAGTGAGCAGGAGAGCATTACCTGCTGCAAACTCCTATGGCAGCAGCAGAGCTGGGCTGGGGTTAGTGGAGGAGCAATGCTGATTTACACCCTGCTGATCTGGCCCTCCATCCTCTGCATTCCTCCTGGTGCTGATGGGGAAGCTCCTAAAAAGAAAATTTGGTTTTATGATTTTTTTTTTTTTGCAGCATTTCCACTTTTATTTTCTTCCTCCCACCAAAAGGGCATCACAAAATCCAATTAATTTATTCCAGCTTGTCTGTGTAACTGAACTGCCAACTTAGCTGGGGATTTAGCAAGGTTTAAAAAGCAAAAGAGCTCGTTTTGTTGTTTTATTTTATTTCTAATCTGCTCTGATGGCCCAGAGTCCTCCGGAGGGGTTTGCAGTGATACCAGGAGCAGTCCCTGAGTGGACACAGACCTGTGCCAGTGGCTCTTTGTCTCCCTCTCTTGGCCCTCCCAAGGCCATGGGCAGAGAGATTTTAAATCATCATTATTATTTAAAATAACAATTACGATTTGAAAGTATTGTTATTTAAAAATATAATTATTATTTGAAATTATTCTCTTAAATGAGCAGGAGCCCGAGCACACACGGGCTCCACACTCACATTTAGGGTTGACCTCAGCTCTTGGTGAATTCATCCTCAATTCAGCAAATATATTTCAAATGACTAGAAAAAAAAGGAAAAGAGGAGAGCTGGAAATATCAAAGTGTTTTCATGTAAAATCAGGTGCTGTGCTCTTTCATTAGGGGTGGAGGTTGGTGGGTTTTTTAATTTGGTTTGGGGTTTGAGGTTGGTTTTGGGTGGTTTCTTTTTCCCCCCTTTTTTCGTTAGCTTGCAATTCAAGTTTTCAAACCGAAGCCAGGGCAGGATGGTTTGAAACCCAACTCCAAACCGACTACAGGAGCTCTCTTTGCCTTTATTTGGAGCGCTGGGCTCTAATCACTTTGAAGATCATAAATCTCACATCGTTGAAGCCTCTCCCCCAGCCTTTGTAGCTGGCCTACATTTCAGGTCTGCTTCCCTGCCTGGTGCTGCAGGCGGGATGGGAAGGGTGGAGTGACCTGGTTAGACCCCTTCCCTGCCTCCCAACTCCTGCTGGGGCTGCTCTCACCCTGCACACGGCGAACCCTGGCGGAGTTTGAGGTTTTGGAGCACTTTGTGGGTCAGCCCTGAGCTTTATGAGAAAGCTGCTCTGATCCCTCAGCCTATTTGGCAAACATTTCTTCTCTCCCCCCTCCACCTTTCCCTCCCCTCTTCAAGCTCTCCTCCCACCTGGATGCAGCAGTAATTTGTATGTGAATGAGAGGGGAAAGGGTGTGGATGGAAAAAGCAGCATCTTCAGCCTTGCCTATCTGGTTTGGCTTTTTTATTTAGCGAGTCTGATGCTGGTTGTTTCCTGTTTATGGCGAGGGAAATGCAAAGGCACAGTAATCAACTTTCACCTTCGGTGCTGGCAGAGCCTCCTGATGGGCTGGGATGGTGGCCAGAGCGTGGCAGGGACAGATCTGAGTGACTCTGCCTTTTCCTGGCAAAACCCAAGCCCAGTTTGCCTCCAGTGGGAGCGCTGGGATGGGAGATTTTCCTGGCTGCTCTGGTGATCTTGCCCAGGTGCTGCGGTCTCCAGCTCTGGCTGGGTTTAATTCCCCGTTCAGCCTTTAGGAAATTCTGCATTGTTTGTTTGTGTAGCTGCTCTGGAGAGCCAGGTGTCTGGAGCTGAGCCCTGGGATAATGCTGCCTGCTGGAATCCACACATGGATGGAGGGCTGCTGGTTTTGGGAGGTGCCAGGGCTTGTGTGAGTGGTGTGAGGGTTGAGCCCAGCTCCCATGATGTGCATCCATGCACAGCTGGAGGAGGAGGATGCACAGCTGCTGCAGCCAGGAGTGCTTTTCCAGCTGGGAAGGGATGGCAGGACCTTGTTGGTCCAGGGAGGAATGCAGGATGAGCTCTCCTTCTTCCAGAGCCTCTGTCTGGAGCTGGGAGGGAAATGTCCCTCCTGCAATAAATCTGACAGGTCTGTGTGCCAGCAGAGCTGGGCAGGATCTGCTCCCCATCCAAATGTGCCAGGCACTCTTCATTCCAGCCAAAGGCTGACCCTTGCAGGACAGGCTGTCATTTGTTTATCAGGCCTGTCATTACCATCACTCTGAGGGTGATCTGCCTGGCAGATCTGGCAGTGTTTGAGACAGACAGGCAGGCACTGAGCTGCCTGAGCAGGGCCCAGCTTCACTTCTGCTGCTGCTTCTTTATTCCTTGCTGTCCTTGCTTTACACCAAGCAGGGGATGTAGTAAGGACTTGGATTTCTTCCTGGAAAGCCTTTTCAGCTGGGTCTGTTGGAAAATTCCTCCTTTCTACAGCCAGATCCAGCTTCCTGTGTTACTGCTCTGCTCTCTCACAAGAGGTGCTGAAGGGGCTCCCTTCCCTCAGAACCTCCTTGTCCAACTCCTCTCCCTGCTCTGTTCATATCTGACACTCCTTGCCCAAAGAAACTTTAATTTTTGAGGTTTGTGTGGGATTTCCAGCAGCTGCTTTGAGGCACCAGGGTGAGTTATCTCAGCTGATGTCCTGTAGGCACATGATGTGAGAAATTCAAAGTGGGCAAACTGCGCCTGAGATGTGAAATCCCTGGTGGCTCCTTTTCAGTGCCATTAATGAACAGCCTGACCTTGTTTGGTACCTTCCACCCACACGTCTGAAGGCTCTTTGCTAATGGATTTAGCATCCCTTGGTGCCCCTGGAAGGTGGGGAGGTGCCTGCAGACACAGCCTGGCCCTTCCCAAAGATGCTGAGCTCTGAGATTGCAGCTGGGAGCAGGGGATGCTTCATGGGCCAGTTGCCCCTGGACATTGGGGTGGATTGAAAATCCAGGGGCTGCTCCCTGGCAGAGCTGGGTTATGGACTCCCATCCTCTGATTCATCGTCTTGTGCTCAACCACAGACGAGTTCTTCCTCCCCTCCATCCTTTTGAAGGTGCAGAGAAGGGCCCAGCTCTCTGGGTAGTTTGTTATTAATATCTGGGATGCAAAACTCGCTGCACATTTAATTTTGCTCCACCAGGGCTTCCCTCCCCCCGGGGATCTCTCTCATCGTTTCTCATTCCTCTCCACGTTCCCACCTCCCCCTAATCTCATGTGCTCCCTGGATGTCATCGCTGTTCCTGCTTGGCTTTTCCCCGTGGGTAGCTCAGGTTTCAGTCTGCCCTCCAGATTTCCATCCCAGTCCTGTTTTGCCCTCCTCTCAAGGGGAGGTTCACATCCTGCTTCCTTCTCCCCTCTGGGGATCAATTCAGATTTCACTCTCTCTTCTCCCCGTTGCCCCAGGGGATCAGCCTAAGTCTTGCATCTGCTTTTCATCTCTTGAGCCTCCCCTGGCTGGAAATCAGGGCTGGCCTTGTACCTGCCTCGCCTGACACTGCATCTAAGCTCAGCTCTGCCCTGGCCTTTCCCTTTTGAAGTCTCCCTGCTCTGTCCTAGGGACAGGCTGATTGCATAAATTTGTTTGTGTGCAGGTTCCTCATTGAAATGCAGCCCTTTGGGAAAGCATCAGAGAAAGCCCTGGCTCCAGGGAAAGTCCTCAGTGTCTAAATCTGGCCCTGCTTTGCTTAGGACAGATATGCAGAGGAACCCCTTCTTCAGGCTGGGTTTGTTCTGGGTGAGCTCGCTGGGAATGAACTCCACAACAGGCCAGGGGAACTTGGGAGGGAAAGGGGGATGCAATTAGGAGCAAGGATTTGGCCTTTTTAATTGTTTTTCTCAAGAGGTGGACTGAAACCACTGAATTAATTTGTTGACAACAACCCAGAGCTGGCTGGATTTTATCTGTTCCTTCACATCCAGCTGCAGCCCATGCCCAGCCTCCTGCTCCCCTGCTTTTAAAGGGCAAACTTCATTTACAACACGATTCCTACACCTGTTTCCTTGGCAAAACACCTCGTGCAGCTGTTCCAGACCTGTCTGAGAGGGAGAGACAGAGATCTCTGTGCAAATTCCCTGCTCATCCTTCGGGAAAGGCTTTCTGTGCTCACAAGGGATGAGCCCCAGCTCCACGGGTCTGGCTGCAGGGTCACAGAACTTGTTTTGCACAGCAGAAACTCAGCCCAAGGCAGGGCTGTCCCTGCCAGCCCAGCACCTTTTTGAGGGCTGGATGTCACCACTAATGAGGAGGGGACTCTGTGAGCTCCAAGAATTCATCCCAAACCTGCACACCCAGCCAGGAGGGTCCTGCACCCCTCCTGCACCAGGGCAAGCACATGGGTTCAGAGCAAGGCCTCTAATTTTGGGGCTCAGAGGGCACTTTGTGCCTCCCCAGAGGTGCTGAGCTGCTCCATGTGGGATCAGGGGTTTATCCAGCAGGGATAAATTCCTGCCTGCTTCCCCAGCCCAGGGAATTTTACATGGCTTGGGAGCAGAGAGCTCCCCCAACCCTTGGGCTTCATCCCCCACCCAAAATGAAACCCAGTGTGTTGTTCCCCCATTTCCCTCACTCTCCCTTTCTCTTTTAATTGCTCTTCTTGCTGTTTTTAATGTAATCCCTCCAGCTGCTCTTCTCCTGTCCCAGTTCCTGGTGCCAAAAGTGCCCAGGACCAACAGGAGAGACTCCTGGAGCTGGGATGGAGCCAGCCCCAGTCTGATTCCAAATCAATCCCTCCTAAAAGTGGGATGTACATCCCTACCAAGGGCTACCTGGGCTGTGTGGACACCCTCCCATGGATGACTAATCCAGGGATATCCACACAGTGCCAGGTGTTGGCATTTGTCACTGCCAGAAGGCACAGAGAGTCCTGAACAAACAGAGATTCCTCCCCATAGGCAAGGGATGCATGGAAAAAAAAAAAAAAAAAAAAAAAAAAAAAAAAAGGACATTTTTCATGCAGGGCAGATTCTCAGCCCAGAAAATCCCAATAAGGCAACTTTGGAGTGGAACAGGAACGTGCTCAGGCTCCAGGGGACCTGTGTGAGCTTGCAGGAGGGCAGGGGAGAAGGCATGGAGTGGTGTGTGTGAAATCAGGGTGATAAGGAAAGGGGCAGGGATGCAGCCCAGGGTGGGAGCAGAGCAGATAAGCACGGAGGTGTAGGCAGAGGTGGAGTTCTGGAGAGGTTTGGGAGTTGGGCAAGTGAAATGGAGAGAGAGAGAGGAGCAGGGAGCAATGTGCAACCCACGGGAGGGCTGGGGCAGGGGGTGAGGAGGGGCAGGGAGAGTCCTGGGAGGGACACAGGGGGGAAATCACAGCCTTGACGGTGGGAAAATCATTGCCATGCTTTGAGTGGAGGCTCTGGCCACTCTGAGCAAGAAAAGAGCATCTCCCCCTGGCTGCTGGTCAGTGCTCCAGTTTGGGATGCCCACAAGCCTTGGCTGGGAAGGTACCACATACCTGAATATCTCTGGTGAGAGGGAAGGGGCTCTGAGCTGGTTTTTCAGTGTGTTTGCAGGAGGTTCTGAGCACAGAGCAGCTCCTGAGAGCCCCCTGGGGCTCTGTGCTCACAGAGAGGGGCTGGGAGCAGCCCTGGCAGGACACTCCCACCTGAGCAGGTGTCCCTGAGCGTGGCCAGGCAGGGCAGGTGCTCTCCCCACCTCTGCCTTGCCCAGCTCCTGTGCCACAGGTGATCATTTGAGGTTCAGCACAGCAAGGGGGGGATTTCTCTCTCTTCCCTGTTTGTTTGGAAGCAAAAATTCCAGGGAAGAGCCATGTCAGCCCACAAAAGCTGCGTGTGGTTCTCTTTATTTTCTCCTGTGCAGCTTTGGTTGTTCCTGAAGTTTTGACTTCCCACCCCTGCTTTGACTCCAGCTCAGCCATTTACACCCCAAGCTGAAGCTGAGGATAAACCCTATCAGATCAAACCTCAATTAATAAACTCAAAGGCCTCGTGTAGGGTGATGCAGGTGTGCTGAGGTTTGGGATTTGAATTTTCCAGCATGGCTGAGCTTTAGCACAGGAGTTAATCCCACTCTGAATTCCTTTCTGTCACGCTGACAGCTTCCAAAAATTCCCACCCTTCAGTGGGACAGGAATGTTACAGGGTGAATATCGTGGCATTGACATCAAGGTTTTCTGCCTCCTTTCCAGGTGTCTGTTAAGCCCTGCTGTACATGCAGGATAGTACATGTGGAAATAGTAATTGCAACCCCATTATTATTATTATTATTGCCATAATTTATTATTAGTGTGCTTTTTATTTTATGGGCCCCACGTGTGCGGGTAATTCCCTTACGCCATCGCAAGGTGGGAAGGCTCAGGGAGCTGCAGGAGCCTTGGATCCAGCTTGGTGCCTCTTTCCAGCTCCAAACCTCCTCCCTGGGCTCGAGGCAAAGGGTTTTGGGGCAGCTTGAGGCAGCCCTGCTGCGCTGCAGAGCGCTTTGGGGTGACTCAGAGCTGAGCTGGGGCCAGGTGCTCCAGACCCTCTGTGTGCACCTGATCCTCCTCTCCCCTGTGCTGTGGAGTGAGTCAAACTCCTCAACTCGGTGAGATAAGGCAGATGTGGAGGCAGATAAATGTGTTTCAAAGAGGTCACTGGCTAAGTAGGAGCTTCACAACAAATAGGGTTGTGTTCCATCTCCCACTAATGTGGTTCCTGCCTGATAACTGGTGCTGGGGAGGGCTGGCACAGCAGAGACCCAGAGCTGGGTTTGGGGAGAGGATTGGAGGCTCTGAATTGCTGAGTGAGGAGGATGATGGAGCACTGCCTGTGCCACAGCAGCAGCTCATCCCAAGGAGGATTTTGGAGCTGCTTTGATAGATAGATTAGGGATTGAGATTATCCCTAAACTGGGATTACCCATGGAGGGCTCCAGCCCAGCCAGTGGGATCCCACTGTGGAACCCAAGGCTGACCAAGCTGAAGGGAACACAGCAAGCAGAGCTGCTCAGGAGAATCTTCCCAATTCCCCAGCTCTCCACAGCTCTGCAAGATGTCTGCAGGATGTTTTCATGAGCCGAACGTTGCCAGAAGTTCACAGATCAGTTACAAAACAGATGTACTTTTTTTTTTCTTTTTTTTTTTTTTCCTCTCCCCTTCTTCCTACTGGTAAGGAAGAGTTTGTGCAGTAATTGCAGGCAGGTTGGGAGATGTTTTCTTCATAATTCTCCTTCTTATGAAATGTTTATGAAACACCTTCCACAAATCAGTTACGCAAGCAGGCTCCGGAGCTTTGATCATTTTCCATCACCCTCAATGTGTTTCTTAGTTTGTTTTGCTTTTTGTTTTCGTGTTTAGGCCAGAGATAGGTAAGAAACCATCCATCCTTGCAGCTGTTCAAGCCAACTACGGAAGGGACTCTCTCTTTTCCAGCCAGTCACCCTTCCTGTGTTTTTCACTCGGCTTGCTCGGGGGCTGACCCTGTTTCGAGGCTGTGAAAACATCCAAACATCCACTTGAGATTTGCAAGTGTGATTGCTGCCCTGGCCCCGAGCAGCTCCCGTGCTCCAGCTGCCGTTACCTGCTCCCAGCCCTGCCCTGGGCCTCCCCTGGGGCTCCAGGTGAGGAAGGTGCTGGGGATTCACAGCCAAGAGCCCCCACTCCTCACCCCAGCCGTGGGGATGTGCTCTTTGCCCTGCTCGTTTTTTTGGAATGCTTCGGGTTGGAAGATCGCCCCATGGGCAATGGAGCTTCCATTCTGTTTTCAAAAAGGGTGTTTTCTTTAAATGCTGGGTTTTTTTGGAGTAAAATTCGATGGGAGTGAAGTCTCTCCATGAGTTCTCGTTCCTCTTTCCCCATCCATGATCATCCTATAAAACCAAAATCCTGAGCAATCCCAGTGGGATCTGCTCCTGCTTTTCCCCAAGTCACTGTTTCTCACTTGCAATATTCCAGCAGAGCTCCCATCAAATACCCCCACAAGATGATTCTCCAAGGAATTCATTATTTCAACCTTTATTTTTTTTATTATTTTGGTTCCTCAAGGAAAACTCTTCCCCTATTTGCAGGAATTTTCTGCAAATCCGAGGCAGATGCACTGGGAAAGGAGAAAGGCAACCCCTCCCCTCATTTTATTAATTTGAAATTCACATTATTTTAAGGGAGTCTCATGATATTGAGTGGCCTCGCCCACAATGTGTGTGGTTTTTTGGGGTTTTTTTGGTTTTCTTTTTTTTTTTTTTTTTTTTTTTTAAATGCACACTTGGCAATATTGCCGGTTTAGCCAGGGAAAAAACGAAGGAGCAGGATTTGCATAAACCATGCCCAAAGTTTTGGATAGCTCCTGCTAATGAACAATTAGCCAGCTGCAGGCCTGTCGGGGAGAGGAAGAGGAGGGCGAGGTAAATTTGAGCCTAAACCCGATGGAAATAGGTGCGAGGGGGAGAAGGATTTGTCAAGAACAAACCCCAGGATCCCGCCCACTGCGCAGGAGGGAGAATTCCAGGGCTGGGGGAAGAAGGAGCAGTGGGAGATGTTGTTGTTTTTAAATGGGGAACCGGTCCTTTGCCAAACCCACCTCCCGTTCTCACATCCAGCCATGCCGGGATGCGGCTACACACCCCTTTCTCCCTGGAGCAACGCCAGCTCGTCCCGCTTGGCAGCTGCAAAAATTGATTTCAGTTTGGAAATGGCTCGTGCCTCTTCAACACCCCACTGCTGGCGGGATCACAGCTCAGGCAGGATCCACAGCCCGGCTCTCTGAGACGCCAAAAACTTTAATTTCTTGGGACTGCTCAGCCTTGGATGAAGCAGACAAGCATTAATTATTATTTTTAATTTTTTTTTTCTCTTTTTGCCTCTGATGGATTGTTTTTAATGCTAAGAACATCCACAAATCCACGTGCCTGGAGTGACTGGATGGCTCAGAGGTAACTTGGTGTCCTCCTGAGCCTTTTTCCTGTCATTTGGTGACTTACCGCTGTCGATAGCGATCGAGAAGATCTTTCCACCTGATATTTTTTTTTTTAATTTTTTTTTTTTTGCCCTGCCAGTCTAAGAGGGATGATCATGCCAACCTGAAAGGTAGGAAAGAGCTGGAATTCATAGCATGTCTACCTCTTGTTGCAAGGAGCTGGGATTATTGCAAAACGAGTTTCGGCGGTGTCCAGAGCTCGAGTGCTAATGAAAGGGGGTGTTGTAATCACCTTCCAAGCAGCACCTTCCAAAACGAGAGGGGAACCTTGCAGCTCCCTTTTCTGGAGCTGCTGAGCCTCCTGTGATCCCATTTTCCCCTTTTCTCCTCTCATGGGGATCCATCAAAGCTTGGGCTCGATGATTGTACCGTTCCAACCGAAATGATTCCTTGCGTTTCTTTGCTTTGCTCGAATGGGGAGAAAAGCTCCTTCAACCCCAAAATATTCTCTTGGGATGGTGTTTGTAGAGCTGGATTTCTTGTCCCCCTCTGCTGGCAGGAGGTTGCAGGGCCTTGAGGCACCATCAGTGGGGCAAAGACCCTCCTCATCTTTGGGGGATGTGGGGTTTATAAGGAATCATCTTTGGGGGATTTGGGAGGGATCATCTTTGGGGGATGTGGAGTTTATAAGGGATCATCCTTGGGGGATGTGGAGTTTATAAGGAATCATCTTTGGGGGATGTGGGGTTTATAAGGAATCATCTTTAGGGGATGTGGATTTTATAAGGAATCATCCTTGGGGGTTGTGGAGTTTATAAGGGATCATCTTTAGGGGTTTGGGAGGGATCTGGTGGGAGCTGGGCATGTTCAGTCCTTGGAGCCAGGGTGAATCTTCAGGAGTTTCAAGCTGTGTCCTTTGTAGAGTCCTCCTGGTTTTTCCAGTTTTGGGGAATTAGATTCTCTTCTTGCTGTGAGAAGGAATAATCCTTGTTCAAGGTGTTTTCGTGCTGAGGAAAGGTTTGGGTCAGCCTGTTCTTGGAGCAGAGTTCTGCACCTTTTATCTGTCCCCTGTGCATGGACAGTCCTCACTCACCTTTCAGGAATTAACCTAAAAACTTCCAGAATCCTCTCTTCCCTCCTGTCCCAGTCAGCACTACCAAAATATTTCACCTACTACAATAATTGGAACAGACTATTATTATTATTATTACTTCTTAATAAATTAATTTTTAAACTGTATTAGCAATGCTAGAAATGAGCATGGAGATTGTGGAATAAACCAGAAGCAAGGATTCAGTTCTAGTCCCTGGGTGCACTTTTCCTAAAAATGTGGATTTAAAAATCATTGTTTGCTTGTGGACAAGAACTTTGCTTGAACATTAAAGTAGCTCCAGAAGCCCACTGGACACCTGTGAAGTTTTTCAGTTATTTTTCCACAGCTTGTAACTGTGGAAGGAGAATTTTCCTTGCAATTTCTTGTTGTTTTTTGGTAGAAATGGAACAAATGCATTTGGTGCCTGGAGTGCTGCGTTTTCAGGCTTGGGAGATTGCTCTGCTTTTTTGAGGTCTTTTCCTCCATGACCTGTCCTTTCCCATCCCCTTGTGCCATTCTCTGTTTCATGCAGGGAAAAATGAGAGGTTTTCCATGTCCAGCCCTCCTATGGGGGCTTGAGTTGTGATCTGGGAAGGGAAATTGTTTCTTGTCTTCATTAAAACTCCACAAAAGGCTTTAAACTTTGAAAAGCTGCTTGAAATTGGTTGTTTCCTGTTTTAATTGAGTAAATTAAAGGGGGGCTCTGGGCTTGGCAGAGCAGGATGGGATGGAGTGGAGAGCAGGAGTGTGGAATGACCCTGATTTCCAGCCATGGGAACAGCTGAAAATTCTCTGAGAGGAGCCTCTTCCAACCTCTGGATCCCACTGCTCATCCCTGCTCCCTCATTCCACAATTCCTTTGGTTTTGTTTTATTTTTTCAGATTAAAACCGAGGATCTCAGCGACTCCTTGCAATCTGCCATCCCCCCTCGCTCGGGGCACCTCGTGCAGGGATCATCCATGATGCCAGGGAGCCAAATTGCAGGGGTGAGTGATCCTGGATCCCCCAGGATCCCAAACAGGGGCTGCTCCTCACCCCCTCCCCAAATCCCTTTGGGGCAAAAAGAACCTGAGAGGGTGAACTGGAAAAGTGAATCCTCATCTTCCTCCTCAGCTTTTCCTCGTGGACTCCAGGGTGAGCTGGACACTGCTGGGAAGGGATTTGCTAAGCAAGGTTTGGTCAGGAAATCTCTTGGAATGGAAATAATTGGAGGCTGAGACAGCACCATGGGGAAGTGTTTGATAATGTTCTTCCTCATTCATGAGTGTCTGGTTAATGCCATTGTTGGAGATAGGATTCTAGACCAGATTAACTCCTAATCTGAGCCTGTTGTTGCCTCAAATTGATTTACACCAGGAAAGAAATTAATTCCTCAAGGGGATTTTTTTTTTTTCCTGAGGTAAAAAAATTTGGAGTTCAGCACTTTTGTTTAATTCTAGTGGGAGATGCTCAGTAATCCCTTCCCTCATTCTTTCACAGGGTATTCAGATCCATTGTACAATTTAGGGATTCTTCAATTCCCCCAATCCTCAGAACAGTCCTGTGGGAAGCAGTGCTGGGCAGCTGGGATAGCCTGCTGCAGTTTGCTGTGTGATTTGAGGCAGTTCACTCTGGAAACACTTTATCTGAAAAACTGAAATCCAGGAGGTTTCATTGATCTAACAACCACAGTTTGATTGCCTCAAAAATGTCTTTATCAAGAGTTTACTTTTCCAGAGAAAAGCAGAGAGTTCTCCACATGGATGTCTCTGGATGCACCAAATTCCTCTCCTATACTTGAAACTTTTGGACCTGCAGCCCTCCAGCCCCCAAAATCCCCAAATCCAGTGAGAATTTTTCCCCTACACCTGAAACCTTTAGGTCTGCAGCTCAAAAATGTCATCAAGAGTTAACTTTCCCAAGGAAAAGCAGACAGTTCTCCACATGGATATCTCTGTATGCACAAAATCTTCTCCTACCTCTGAAACTTCTGGCCCTGCAGTCCTCCAGCCCCAAATCCATGAGGAGATGTTGTGTGAGGAGCATAAATCCTTGAGTTTTATTGTTCCCTTTGCTTTTTTCTCTGTAGGACATGAGCTCTCTGCACACCCTGCAGCAGCTGGTGTTGCTTCCTGGGCACATGCAGTCAGTCCCCCAGTTCCTCCTGTCCCAGTCCCAGGCAGGACAACAAGGTAAGAGAAAGAAAGCTGAGGTGATGCCTTTTCCAGGCTTACCTAAAAACAAGGCCAGGCAAAATTCAGAGAATAAAAGCATTTCTGTTTATTGAATTATTCAGGTACATTCAGGGCAGACAAAGCCCCCCAAAATGGACAATGGCTCACAGGTTTGCACACTTTGATAAGTTTGGTTCTTTTGTATTTTTGGGGTTCATCTTCCAATTCCAGCTCCAGCCAATGAAGTCATTGACCCCAAGTTTGCTCCCCCAGCTCACTTTTGTTTCCATCTCTCAGGCCTGAGGCAGTGAGGTGTCCTTGATTGCCAGGCCTGGAGAGGAATTGTTGTGTGTGCCCAAAATGGGAGAGCAGCAGTGACACTGGATATGGAGTTTAGAGCTCTACACTGAAGAACTTCAGGGTCACAAATAGATGAAAAACCAAAATCCTGAGGCATCAGGGATGGATAAATATTTAGGAAAACCTCCCTTTGCTGTGGATGTTGGGTTTTTTTGATGTTCCCACACTGGGGACGATCCCAAATCCTGGTGGGAGCATCCAGGCTGGAGATGCTGCTGGCACCTGAGCCTTGAGCGCTCCAGCAGTGCCACCTTGGGGCCAGGCAGGGATGCCAGCCTGGAATTCGGGGAGCTGGGAAACACAACCAACCCGCCCCTATCCCTCCCACTCCTCATTAATTCCAAAAAGCTCATCAGAGCTCGGGCTGATTGCTTGGAGGGAGGGTAAATCCGGGGGAGGAGCAGAACTGGTCCAGCTTAGGCAGCTCTGGGATGGGAGTGAGAGGTTTGGGTGTTCCACAGGGCAGGAAAGGTCTCCCTGCTCCTGGAACACGGAGAAATCAGCTCCAGGAAAGCACTGAGGGGTCACTCAGTGCTTGAGAAAGTCCCTGAGTAATTCTGGTTTTACCCCCATTTTTTACAGCATTTCTCCCACCCCAGGAGTGTTTCAGGATTTAATTCATGACCTGGCAGATCCAAGGGGGACTTGGATCCTTTTCTTCCTGATTTATCCCAGCACAGAGCTCCCTCCACACGAACTAAAATTCAGGATTATAACCTTAAATCTCTG
Organism: Catharus ustulatus; assembly: GCF_009819885.2. NCBI lineage: Eukaryota > Metazoa > Chordata > Aves > Passeriformes > Turdidae > Catharus > Catharus ustulatus. The sequence goes on along the minus strand of NC_046248.1, from coordinate 4,440,756 downwards.
CAGCTTGAACCCACTGGTTCACACACTCCAAAAGCAAGTGGGGAATTTATTTCTTCCTGACAACATATAAATTCTCCTCTCTGCCAAATGGCCCTGAGTGATGGATAAAGACACTTGATGTATATTTACAAACAATTTTTGAATTGGTTTGTTTGAAATACAGTCAGGACAATCTATTTCTTGCTGCCTGCTTTTATTCATGAATAATAAACACCTCTTACTGCAAAGCAGAACTTGCTGCCTTTGACAGATTAGAATTTATCTGTTCAGTGACTTTTTTTGGCAGATATATTTGGTTGTCACCCCTTCCAGTTCCAGGCTTGAGCAGGACTGGATATTCTGACCAGGATTTCTGTATTCTGGATTTCTGTGCAGGATATTTCCATTTGATGGCTGATTGCCAGGTTTGAATGATCCTTTTGCCACGTGCATGCACAGCCAGGGGGGAGTGAAAGTGAAGGCTCAGCTTGGCTTTGTGGAATTTGGCTCAAGTGGACTGAAGGAAGGCAGGAAATATTCCAGAATTGTCCCTGGGGCCATCAGGGAATGCCCTGAGATGTGGGACTGTGGGTCCATAAATGGATTTTGTGGCTTGGGGGGTGAACCTTTCCCACAGGGATATGAATTTAGTTTGGAATTTTGAAGCTGTCAGATAAATTCCCAGCTCTTATTCCTCGTTCCCTGTGCAGCCCAAATCCTGACACACGCCAGTCAGGGGTGGGAGAGCTCTGTCAAGGTGGGAAGGAACAGCCACAGAGATTTTGGGAATCCTGGCAGCTAAATATTGCTGCTGAAATCTTCATCCCAGCTGTCAGACCGGTGATTCCTGAATCCAGCCCTTCATTTCCCTGGGAGCTGAGGTGTTCAATCATGATTTTAAAGGCTCCAAATGACAGAGCATCTGCCATGTCCCAAGGCAAAGCCATTGCAGTGATTAATTACCTGCACTGGTGAAAATGTGCACCTCATTACCAGCCCAGATTTGAAATTCTGAGTTGTTCCAGCGTTAGGAAAGGTTTATTCCAACCCCAGCCTAAGTCAATAAATTGGATTGTGCACATCAGATCTAAATTAAATAAGAAAAGGCAGAAAGAGAGAGAGAGGGAGTGATTGATTCTGGAGATTATCTGTTTTCCCTTTTATTAGCAGAAGTCCATACATTTCTATGGGTTTCCCTGTAATTGTCAGTTATAATCAATTAAATATATTGACTGCTCTGAGCAAGGTTATAAATCCTCACTAAATTCTATAGGTTTCACTCACAATGGGCTTGATAGCAACTAAATTTCTAGGGAACAACACAACCTAATCCTGTAGGACATTCCCCCTAAGAGATATAGGCTTGTACTTGGCAGTTTGTCAACTAAACAATTACACAGCCCCCATAAATCCCAGTTTTTGTTGGGTTTATGGATTTCCCTCCTTTTCTCCTTTCATCACTTCGTGTCAGCTCCAGTGTTCTGAAAGAAATTCAATTTATTTGAAATACAGTAGGGTAGGAAAGAAAGGGTCAGATGGCTTCCAAATGACATTTGAAAATGAAATGTAGAATTGAGAGCAGAGTGAGAGGGCTCACAAGATTAACTGGAGAGGATCAGGGTTTTTTAACAAGATCAAGTGGCTGAAAGTTGGAGTCACAAGGGCTTCTATTGGAAATAAGATGTCCATTTTTCTAAGAGCTACAATGATTAAGCACTGAGAGAGATCCCCATGAAGGATGTAGGAAGTTTTCTGCTGCTTGGCACCTAAAATCAAAATTAGAGGTCTCTAAAATGCCTGAGTGTGATGAGTGGCACACAGGCATCAGCAAATGAGACATTTCACTTTATCATTATTGTAATAATCCCTTGCAGGCTGAACATGAGAAGAAACTTTTATTTCTCACAATCCACCTCAGAGCCACACACATTCCTAAGGGCTGAAATTCTTTGGGCAAGAAATGACAAATGGAGCTTCCCACTCTGAGCTTTCCTGGGGGTGTTCCCTGACCAGATGTACATTGTTTTTTTTGTTCTCCACAGCTTTGCAGCCAAACCTCCTCTCCTTCCCTCAGCAGCAGGGCAGCCTCCTCCTCTCCCAGCCCGGACCCAGCCTGGCCTCCCAGGTAAGAACCCAGCTGAGAGTGTGCCCAACTCCTCCTGCACATCTGGGAGGGGGGAAGGCACAGAAAACTCTCTCTGTGTGAGCCTGAGCATCTCTTGGGTGTGTGCACAGGCTGGGAGGGGACAAGGCACAGGGAGGGGGGAAGGCACAGCAAACTCTCTCTGTGTGACCCTAAACATCTCTCTCTGGGTGTGTGCACAGGCACAGGGAGGGGAGAAGACACAGAAAGCAGTGTGGCTCTCTCTGTGTCACCCTGAGCATCTCTTTGGTGTGTGCACAGGCTGGGAGCGGGGAAGGCACAGAAAACTCTCTCTGTGTCACCCTAAACATCTCTTTGGGTGTGTGCACAGGCTTGGAGGGGAGAAGACACAGAAAGCAGTGTGGCTCTCTCTGTGTCACCCTGAGCATCTCTTTGGTGTGTGCACAGGCTGGGAGCGGGGAAGGCACAGAAAACTCTCTCTGTGTCACCCTAAACATCTCTTTGGGTGTGTGCACAGGCTTGGAGGGGAGAAGGGACAGAAAGCAGTGTGGCTCTCTCTGTGTGACCCTGAGCATCTCTTTGGGTGTGAGCACAGGCTGGGAGGGGAGAAGGCACAGAAAACTCTCTCTGTGTGACCCTAAACATCTCTCTTTGGGTTTGAGCACAGACAGGGAGGGGAGAAGGCACAGAAAGCAGTGTGGCTCTCTCTGTGTCACCCTGAGAATCTCTTTGAGTGTGAGCACAGGCTGGGAGGGGAGAAGGCACAGGGAGGAGAAAAGGCACAGAAAACTCTCTCTGTGTGACCCTGAGCATCTCTCTGGGTGTGTGCACAGGCTGTGGGGGGGAAGGCACAGCAAACTCTCTCTGTGTCACCCTGAGCATCTCTCTGGGTGTGTGCACAGGCTGTGGGGGGGAAGGCACAGAAAACTCTCTCTGTGTCACCCTAAACATCTCTCTTTGTGCTTTCACAGGCTGTGGGGCGCTCTGGCCTCCCTGGCTCCTCGGTTGAGCCCCACCTGGACGTCCCCCAGCACCTGCAAGTGGCAAAGCACCTGACCCCAGCAGGAGCTTCTGAGGAGCCCAGCGACCTGGAGGAGCTGGAGAAGTTTGCCAAGACTTTCAAACAAAGGAGGATCAAGCTGGGCTTCACACAGGTGAGAGGGAAGGCTGGATTAGGTAAATTTGGGTTATTTTGCAGCATTCCTTTCCAGATACACAGCATAACCTCGATATCTGCACCTTCCCCAGTATTCAGGAGTGGGGACAGATTGCTGGGGAGAAGAAAATCCCCTTTCCCTGGCAGACCATGGAAACAAGAGTGAAGCTATGCTGGAAGCAGCCTGAGGGGGAGTTTAGGCTACATTAGGAATAAATTCTTCACTGAAAGAGTGATTGGGGACTGGAATCCTCTGCCCAGGGAGGTGGTGGGGTCACTGTTTAAAGGATGTGGCACTGAGGGCCATGGTTGAGTTGGTGAGGAGATTTTGGGCTCTCACTGAGGGTTGGATGTGACACACACACTTGAACAGAATAACAGTGATGTTTCCTTTATTCTGTGTGCTCTCCAGTTTCCTTCATTCTGTGTGCTCTCTAGTTTCTATACTCTCTACAAAGTCTGATCTGAAGTCACTGACTACATCACAGTGACATTATATTCATTGGTGCAAAGCAATTAACCTTAATGTATTTGGCAAAAGTTTTGTAAGAAGTTAATAAGGCACGTACACACATTTACTTTTGCAGTCTAACTACAAAAATCCTTCCTGTATCTTTTAAAATCAGTTTCCATGCTAACAGCCTTGTCTTCTTCCTGCCTGTGGAAGGAAATTCTGGGGAATTCTGGAATTTCTGGAAATTCTTCAATTGCTGTTTCTTCTGCTAACTCAGCTTGGCCCCTCCATGCTGGGTCACAGATGATCTCAAAGGTTTTTTCCAGCCTGGTTACCCCTGTGGCTGTGATTTCAGCGGGGCTGTGACAGCTGGGAGGGGTTTCCCTGTGCTCCTGTGACAGCTGGGAGGGGTTTCCCTGTGCTCACTGTGCTCTGGTGTCCTGGCAGGGTGACGTTGGGCTGGCCATGGGGAAGCTCTACGGCAATGATTTCAGCCAGACCACCATCTCCCGCTTCGAGGCTCTCAACCTCAGCTTCAAGAACATGTGCAAGCTCAAGCCCCTGCTGGAGAAGTGGCTCAGTGATGCAGGTGGGTGACAGCAAGGCAGAAATGCCACCAAGCAGGAGAGGATCCAGCCATGTGGATGATCCAATTCCTCCAAAGCCATCTTCCCCTGGCCCCTGGAACTTGCTATAATAGATAAGGTCTCCTAGGTACCAAGGCTGAGCCAAATTCCTTAAGAATTTGGTCACTCTCTAACACCTTGGAAGATAATTGGTCAGAAATTAGTTTGTGTAATTGGTCAGTTCACCTTTAGAACTTCTCACTTAGATTGGATGCTGTTCTTTGTATGAACTTTTATTGGCTGTAGTTTGAATCCTCCCTGAACCTATAAATATGATTCTGAGAGAATCCTGCTTGACCACCCTTGGCATGAAATAAAAATTCTTGTGGAACACAAGTAAGGCCTCAGGTCTTTCTCTGCTGATGAAATGTGAGCTTTTCTGAGAGATAGTTAAATGATATTAGCACTCTCTGGTCCTGGCAAACACCACCAGGGACCAAAAAAAGAAAAGCCACACAGCCAGGAGCCTCCAATCCCTTCACCCCCTCCCTGTGCTAGCTAGAAGAGGAGGGGAGGAGCTGCTGAGGTGCTCAGGGCTCAGCACAGAAGGGCAGGAGGAAAAGGAAGGAATTCACTGAGAGGGGAATCCCCAGGGGCAACAGGATTTGGGGTGCTGTCCTGTGCTGACCTCACAGGATGTCTGAGCCATGGCTTGGGCAGCTTCCTTTTCTGTGTGAAAATAAATTATTGGGATATTCCTGGTCACTATCAGAGCAGGCTGGAAATGAGGCTCACAAAGGAAATAAGGTGTGTGGGTTAAAACATTTTTCTTCTGTGATTTGGACAAGCTCATTGATGGATTTGGAGCAATTTTAATCATCAGAGGGAGGATCCACAATGTCAGAACAATTTGTGTATTTTAGAAGGCACCTTTGTTTTACAGAGAATATCTGGGGATGAAAAGAACTCATTGTCTCCTTGGATATCTCTTTTTTCCCCCCAGAATCTGCTCCTTTGGATTCCTCCATGAGCACCCCCAACTCCTACCCCTCAGTGAACGAGATGTTCGGGCGGAAAAGGAAGAAGAGGACCAGCATCGAGACCAACATCCGCTCCACGCTGGAGAAGAGATTCCAAGATGTGAGGGGAAATTAAAATCTTTCCATCTCTTGGGAGCTCTCCCCAAGCCTGGCATTTGCCAGGCTCTGAGCACTGAGTCCTCTCAAAAAAAGGGATTTTTTTGAGGGTGTTTATTTGACAGCAGGATAGAAAATGCTTGAAGAAGCAGCAGGAAAAGTTACACCCAAAGAAATTCCCTGTTATTTGTCAGGAGGTTAAAAAATGCTTGAAGGTGTTAGCAGGTAAAGTGTTAAACCCAAAGAAATTCCCATTTATTTCCTTGCTGAATGTTGTTCTAAGGGAGTTACAATTTTAGCACCCCATTTCCCCATTATCCCCCATGAGCCAAAGCTGATCTCTGTACCCAGCTCTTTGTTTTTTGAGTTGCAGATGTGTCCCAGGAGCTCTGTGCTCACCTTGCCCCATTAAACAGCTCTTGTGAGACCCCAGAACTTGTTGCTCCAAATATTTTTCTCAAACCCATTCAGAAGTGGAGCCCTTCTACTTTTTAAGCTCCAAGAATTTCAAGAAGAATCAAACAGAACTTTAATCAACAGCACTGAAGTGTGCATTGGAAACTTCTCAAATCAAAACTGTCTCTCACCTTGTTTTTTCTTGGTTTCTCCCTCATATCTAAACGTGCTCAGGCATCATCAGATCATTTTAGCAGCTCATTTTTAGCTGGTAGAAGACATTTTCTGTCATGGGAATATTACCTTGGCATCTCTGTGCCAGAGATCTTTGACATTTCTGAGCTTTAACTCTGAGCAAAGCCCACAGAGCTGAGAGAGAGGAAATCACTGACTCGGGGGGCAGGGTGGGCTCTGTTCTTTCTCTGTTATTTGGGGTTGCAGAGAGGCAGTGACTTTGGGAAAGCACCCAGAGCTGCTGTCCCTGCACAGTGACAAGATCCAGGTGATTTTGGTGATTTTGGTGCTGTTGAGGTGCAAGAGGGAAGTGATTTGAGCAGGAGCTGTGACTCATCCCCCCGGCTCTGGCACAGCTCATGTGGAACCAGAGGCACTTTGTGGGTCACAGAACAAATCTCTCACCCAAATATTTACCCTCAGATGGAGTTCCTGTCCCCTCCCCAGCACTCAGCCAGCCCCACCCTTGTCCTCCCAGCAAACCCTGATGCTTTTGGGGCTTTTTAACCTCCTGCCTCACAGCAGAACCCCAAACACATTTCCAATATTTCCTTGTGCTTTTTTGGGTTTTTTAATCTCCTGCCTCTCAACAGAGCACAAAGTCCAGTTACAAGACTTCTTTGTGCTGTTTTGGGGCTTTTTAACCTCCTGCCTCTCAGCAGAGCCCCAAACACATTTCCAAGATTTCCTTGTGCTTTTTTTAGAGCTTTTTTAACCTCCTACCTCTCAGCAGAAGCCCAAGCCCCATCCAGAGATTTCCTTGTGCTTTTGGGGGTTTTTTAGCCTCTTGCCTCTCAGCAGAACCCCAAGCCCAGTTCAGAGATTTCTTTGTGCTTTTGGGGCTTTTTAACCTCCTGCCTCTCAGCAGAACCCCAAACACATTTCCAAGATTCCCTGATGCTTTTGGGGTTTTTTAACCTCTTGCCTTTCAACAGAACCCCAACCCCAGTTCAGACATTCACTTGTGATTTTTTAGAGCATTTTTAACCTCCTGCCTCTCTCAACAGAACCCCAAGCCCCATTCAGAGATTTCCTTGTGCTTTTGGGGCTTTTTTAACCTCCTGCCTCTCAGCAGAACCCCAAACACATTTCCAAGATTTCCTTGTGCTTTTTTTAGAGCTTTTTTAACCTCCTGCCTCTCAGCAGAAGCCCAAGCCCCATTCAGAGATTTTCTTGTGCTTTTTGGGATTTTTTAACCTCCTGCCTCTCAGCAGAACCCCAAGCCCAGTTCAGACATTCACTTGTGATTTTTTAGAGTTTTTTAACCTCCTGCCTCTCTCAGCAGAACCCCGAACACATTTCCAAAATTTCTTTGTGCTTTTTGGGGCTCTTTTAATCTCCTGCCTCTCAGCAGAGCCCCAAACACATTTCCAAGATTTCCTTGTGCTTTTTGGGGCTTTTTAACCTCGTGCCTCTCTCAGCAGAACCCCAAACACATTTCCAACATTTCCTTGTGCTTTTTTGGGGCTTTTTAACCTCGTGCCTCTCTCAGCAGAACCCCAAGCCCAGCTCAGAGGAGATCTCCTTGATAGCAGAGCAGCTCTCCATGGAGAAGGAGGTGGTTCGGGTCTGGTTCTGCAACCGGCGGCAGAAGGAGAAGCGGATCAGCTGCCCCATGCCATCCCCCATCAAATCACCCATCTACAACTCCAGACTGGTGAGGGACTTGGCATTCAGCCCCTGAGTGGAATCTGATCCAGAACATTCATTATTATTATTCCATCCATCAAAAACCAATCAGCTAAAGTGATAACAATTAATTAAGCGACGATTCTAGTTGTTGAAAGCTGCAGAAAGAAAAGACAAATTTCCTAGGAGGGATTGATTGGTTTAATTGTAGGGTAATTTATTCAAATCACAATGCTGTCCCAAAGCTTTTCCCCTTGAGACTGATAAAGAAAATCTTTCCAAAATTAATGGGGTATGAGGATGACATACACTGATACCAATTTAGCTGCATTTCTGCTGCTTCATTTAAGAGTTGCTTGGTGACTTTGCCATTTAAAGGTGGCAGAAAACTCCTCAGGAGTGGGAGGCCTGAATTTTATCTTGAAATCTCCATCAGAAGGCAGGGAAACATCACAGGAAGTTTAGCCCCAAAACAAATATTTGGATCCCACAGCAGGTGAATAATTCCCCTGTGAGTGCTGTCCAAAGTGAGCCCTTGCTCATCAGCCTCCCTGGACAAAGTGCTGCCTTCAGGATGAAATGCTAATTTGGATGGCAGCTCCCAAATTGCCAATTGTCATCTGAGAATTAAGCTCCCTAAAGGAGATTGGGATTTTTTGGTGCCCAAAACCAGAGGGAGCTGAGGATACCCAAGGAACATCCAAAGGGCAGTGGCTCCTACAATTTTATGTTGACACTTCCAGAAAATGTGATCATTTCAGGTTTTTCCATGGCTGATCCATACATTTAGATGGGTGTGGAGGGTGTCAGGCACATGCAATGCTAATTCTGATTTCTTCCCATGGCCTTGGATATGGGAATGGTGAATGGAAACAGCCATGAGAGCCCCAGCTGTGGGTGGTGTGTGAGGGGCAGGGTGGGATTTATCCCCTCCCAAATTCTCACTGCCTGCCTCTGCTCCTGCCCAGGTCTCTACCTCAGGGTCCTTGGGGCCCCTCTCCGTCAACCCAGTGCACAGCACCATGCCCGGGACTGGTGAGACTGGGAGCCCTCCCTCCCCTCCCTCCCCTCCCTCCCCTCCCTCCCCTCCCTCCTCTGCCCTCCCCTCCCTGTCCCTCCATTTCTGGGTCACAGCTGCAGGATGATCTTCACCAGACCCTTGGCTCTGGCCAGGGAAAGTGCTGGGATTGGGTGGGATAAAACATGGGAAACGTTGGGCAAAATTACATTTCCAGCATAATCCTGGGCTGGGCTGTTTAGGGTTGAGCCAGGTGCAAATAAAAGGGTGGGTTAGAGTCAGATCTCCTTGGGGACATGGGATTCCCAGATATGGGGACAGGGAACATTCCTGGGGTCCCTCACCTTATCCAGGGGATATTCCTGGGGTCCCTCACTTTCTCCAGGGAATATTCCTGGGGTGCCTCTCATCCCCTAGGGCAGGAAACCAGAGCCAGATAAAATGTGGTTTTGAGTCAGATCTCCTTGGGGAACTGGGATTCCCAGATATGGGGACAGGGGACATTCCTGGGGTCCCCACCTTATCAAGGGAACATTCCTGGGGTCCCTCACCTTCTCCAGGGCAGGGAACCAGAGCCAGATAAAGGGTGGGTCAGTGTCACGTCTCTGTGGAGACCTGGGATTCCCAGATATGGGGACAGGGGATGTTCCTGGGGTCCCCCACCTTCTCCAGGGGACATTCCTGGGGTCCCTCACCTTATCCAGGGGACATTCCTGGGGTCCCCCATCTTCTCCAAGGAGCATTCCTGGGGTCTGCCACCTCCTCTTTAGCAGGGAATCAGAGTCACATAAAGGGTGGGTTAGAGTCAGATCTCCTTGAGCCCCTGGGATTCCCAGAAATTGGGGCAAGGAGCATTCCTGTGGTCCCCACCTGCCCCAGGGCAGGGAGGCAGAGGAGCCACGGGGTGGGCACAGGGATTTGGTGGCAGGAGGAGGGGCTGCCAGGCTCAGGGCGCTCTCTCCCACGCAGTGACATCCTCGTGCTCCCCAGGGAACTCCAGCAGGCCCTCGTCCCCTGGCAGTGCCCTCCATGCCAGCAGCCCTGGCACAGCCCAGAGCAACTCCAAAGCTGCCATGAACTCCTCTGGCTTCAACTCTTCAGGGTAAGGCAACCCCAAAAAAAAAAAAAATATCCTCAAACCAACCCAGGGCATTGGGGGAAACGCTGGGATCTCCAGGAGAGCTCTTAGAGATTGCAGCTCCTGTGTGGAGCTTCATGTGTGAGCTTTCAGGGACAGGGTGGCATTGCTGGGGTGTCCTGTGCAGGGACAAAGTTGGATTTGGTGATCTGGGTCCCTTCCAGCTCAGCATGTTCTGTCATTCTCAGGATGTGGTTGTTTTTCTGCTTGAAAATGAATAGTCAGTCAAGTTTTGCCTGAATGACTGCGCTGGTTTAAAAAAAATAAAATTAAAAAAGCATCCCAAAATGATTAGAAATGCTGTCCTCACCTGGCTCCTGTGTGAAGGAAGCAGAGGCAGGTTCATTTTGCTGTTCCTGCTTGGATAAACCCCTCCACTGCCAATTTGCTCTCCTGCAGTGCCACCCACAGAGCTCTGCTGTGAGCAGCTCTTCCACAGTGGCAAAACAAAGATTAATTTTTACCTCTGCCCTGCCTTTAGAGGCTGCAGAAGCATTAAAGCAGAAGGGAGGCTCAGAGCCCTGCTGGTTTTTTCCCTCTGCACTTGTGATTTCTGCTGCATCACCTCGAGGATGCTGAGTTAGGAGGGGTCACCCTGTGCCATGAACCCCCCTCCTTTTATTTTGACCCTGAAATGTAGAATTTGTTGCTTGGAGTGAGGTTATTTTTTTCCCTAATAGTAAAATAAGGTGTTTTTCAAAATGTTATGACACAAAAAAAAAAAAGGAGGGAGAAATTATTTCTACTTCCTGGATTCATCATTTCCCTCTAACTGAAACACTTTTATCATCTTTGTTTTTGTGGAAACATTAAAATGAAATGTAACTTTTTTTCCAACACAATCTCTTGTGATTTAAGAAAAAAACAACTAAAAAAACCCCCCAAAAAAGCCAGGTAGCACCCGAGGATGATCTTGTTTAGAAACTGCCAGCCCTGCAGGATGTGCTGAGCCAGAGTGGGCTCCAGCAGGAAATCAGGATGGTTTTTTGCTGCCAGGTGAAACTTTTGTTGTTCCCTGTCACCAGTGTTATAAATGAGAAACACAAAATCTCGATATTCAGCAAAATTGAGGTTGATTTATTTTACACAGACAGAGCAAAGCAGTGCTGGGGAAGGTGAGGGGTCACTGCCCACTCCATGCTCTGTCCAACTTTGGTTTGCAGCTTCTTCTTCTCTTTTGTAATCAATAATTTTTGGTATTTTGCTGTTATAATTTTGCCAGTGGTGGTGGAATAAACATCTATAAAGTGAGTCCCATAGATATCATCTGGTCTTGGTAGATAAAAGCAGCAGAAATTGGGAAATTCTGGTGTTTGTAGATAGGCAATCATTGATAAAACAAAGGCAAGAAGTTTGATTTTACAAAATCTATTGGACTGTTGGAAAGTCTGATTTTACAAACTGGTAGTAGATGCAAATTATTTAGAAACATAACATTCATAACAGGGGGATTTAAAACAATGATTTAATCCCATTTTCTTCTCTCTATGCTTCACTTCAACCCTTAGTACTCTGGTTTATACAAACCCCAATACCTTTATATTTTATATTTTATATTTTATTATATAATATATTTTATATTTTATCAATTTCCCCCCCCACCAGCTCGTGGTACCGATGGAACCAGCCCACCTACCTCCACTGAGAGCTGCTGAGAGGGGAGAGCAGCTCTGCCCCAGGACCACGCTCGGCGCCTTCCAGTGCCTTCCGCCGCCGGCCGCGCCAGGAGCCCCCGGCAGCGGGGCTGAGCAGGGACTCAAACTGCAGCCCAGCCCTTCCCCGACCCCTCTGGGACATTGTCCTTGTCCCCACATCCCCACAGTGCCACTGTCCCCCTCCCTGAGCCCCCCACAGTGCCCGCTGTCCTCGCATGGCCGCTCCGCTTGCATCCCCGGCAGGGCTCCTGTGTCAGGACTCTGCTCTGTCCCCCCTGTCCCCACCTGTCCCCGTTGTCCCCACAAGGAAGGAGGGTCCCTCCTGCTGTTCCTGTCACGCACAGCCCCCAAACTGAGCCGAGGTTTGAGTTCATTTCACCGCAGCCCCGTGGCTGGGTGGGAGCCTTGGCGTTCCCCGGGCTCCCCATCCGTTCGCTTTGCGCCTCCTGCTCCCTTTCTAAAGGTGCTTTTTGTTTGTTTTTTTTTTTTTCCTTCCTTTTTTTTTTTTTTTTAATTAAGTATTTTAGAGTCTTCTTATTTTTTCCTTTAAAAAAAAAAAAAAAAACAACAACACAACCAAACGACCAAAAAAAAATTTGTCTTTTGCAAAACTTGTGTCCACGTCTTGTTATTGCAGAAAACCTTGGGGGAATTTTGATTTTTTTTAGATGAGTCTTGACCTTCTCTTTTTAATTTCTTTTCCTCTTTTTTTGGGGTTTTATCTGATACCAAATAGTACCAAGCTATTATTGAGGTGCCTTCTGTAAGGAATTCATTTTCTCTTCTCTGTTTTTCTGTTCACGCAGCGTTGTTTGAGATTGGTGTGCGCCAGTGTTTGAGAATTCCATGAGATTCCAAAGGAAAAGTTAATTTTCACAGCCTGTCACCAGGAAAATTGTGGTTACAATTCCACTCTTGTTTTTAATTAATTTTGGCTGATATGGATATTTAAAGATTAGCAGATAAGGACAAATTTAAAACTGATCTGAACCTTTGGGCCACTCTGTCTTATTTTATTTCCTGCAAGACCTTGGGGAAAGGACTTGATCCCTGATAGGCAATGGTGATAAAAATCCAATTTCCTTCTCCCAGTGCTCAATTTGTGCCAGACACCAGAATATGGGGAATGATGAACATCCCAGCAGATTCTCTGAGGACATTTATTAACCCAAACCTCAGCAGGGTTGGAGTTTCCAGCTCCTTTCTACTGTGAAAATTTCAGATTATTTCATAGATTATCAGCAATTATTTCAACAGTGAGCACTGATTGTCTTCATAACCTCAGCCTGCACCTTTTACCCAGGAATTCCTGAATTAACTCCTGGGAGCTGAGCTGTAATTTTTATTTTGCCTTCAGAGTCAGGTGGCTTGGTCCAGACTGGCAGAGGTTGGTGAGGTTTGTTCAAAAGGAACCAAAATTAAAGTTCAATCAGTTATTTCCAATAATCTATTTACAATTTACCGTACATCCATATGCTCTTAGAGCTTTGAGAAAATACATAAAGATCCAAATCTGACTTCTGTTCCAAATTATTCCATTTGGTTCTCAGGAATTTCTCCAAGTTATTTGCTCCCACCTGCATGAATTTTGGAATAATGCTCCTGAAAACTGGGAGGGAAATCACCAACGTATTAAAAAGCTGAATAACAGCACCTGCACGTGAATATTTCTGCTGAGATCAAGGCCAAGCTGTGCCAGGTGTTGTGCAAATCCATCCTGAGGGTTCATCTGCACAAAGTTTGTAAACACAGTGACAAATCTCTGGGATTTATTGATAAACTGGCCCTGAGTGGGAAAACAAACACCAGCAGTTTGTTTGCTCCACAGAAAGCTCCAGCTGGAAGGGAAAGAATTTCACCCCCAGCCTCACAGGAGAGCATCTCAGGGATTTTAAATCAACAGAGCAGGAAATTCCAGCTTTCCAGGAGCAGGAGTCACCTGCCACAGCCCCAGAGGAGCAATGCAGGGACAAATTGCTCCCTGTGACAACTCAGTGACCTCCTGAGCAGCTGAGCTGTCCCCAGAGCTGCTCCTGTGCCTGAGCCACCCCTGTGCTCCCTGTCCCAGCAGAGCTGCTGTGACAATTCCAGCTGCACACCAGGAGCTGGGCTGCCTCATCAATTGACATTCAGCAGTGCCCAAGGTCAAGCAAGGCTGGGGAGGGTTGGAAAAATAGCAAATTGTTGGTGGTGTTTAATTTCTTTTATTATTTATTCATTTATTTCCTCCTCTGATTTCCATCTGTGAGAAGAGGGAGTGCCAGTTGGGAGGATATTCCTTGTCTTTCCTAGGTTTCCCTGTATCCTGAAGGGAGGTTTTGAGCATTTCTCAGTGCCCAAATGATGCCACCAAGTTCCCTCATCGTACCTGATGCTCCCAGCCTTGGAATTTCCAGCTCTGGTAGAATTAGCATGGATCCTAACAGTCCAATAAAATATTTCAGCTTAAATTCAGGCTCAGCTTTACAGATCCCAGCAGGGATTAACACTCAAACAGTGGGATTCCCTTTCTGTGCTGGGGGTCCCTGCCTGCTTCAAAATGCTGGGAAAGGAGACAAAAATCAGCAAGTTTTAGCTCAAATAGAAGAGCAACCTATATTGTACAATCCAGTTAAAAGGATATTTGAATGTTTAACATAGGAGCATCTTTCTGGGAAGGCTCTTGTGCTCTCTGTGGTTTCACTCTCAGTGTAGAGCTCTGGCTGCAGAAAATTTGGATTGTTTGGGTGCCACAGTACCCGATTTGAAAGCAGCCTGAGTCAGGAATGACACAGTGCTGACACCGAGCAGGCTTGGAGGAAGCACAGCCCTGTCCTGGTTACTCACTGCTAGCCCTGAACTTGGCCCCAGCTCAGCTCCGGGCTCACCCATCCTGTTCTGCACGTTCTGTGTCACATCTCGCTGAGCCCCGAGTGTCCGGCACCACCCCAGCCCTGTCCGAGCTCCGGCTCCCGTCCCAGCCTCCCCTCCTTGAACTCAGCACCGAGGGGCTTCTTGTACCCACAAAGATTGAAAAAAGACTCCAGGAAACTCGGCAAAAGAATAGAAAAAAAAAAATAAAGATACCATCACCTCCCCTCTGATCCACCTTTATTCTCCATCAACAGGGAGGAAAACACCAAAATAAATTCAGGGCGCGCTCCGGGACGGCTCCAGCCGGGAAAGCCGAGGCTGGGCGGAGGGACTGAGCCCTGTCCCCGCTTCCCCCGCCCTGTCCCCCCTTCCCTGCCCCGGTTCTGGCCCTGCTCCGGGGCTCTAGCTCCGCTCCGAGCATCCCCGTCCGCCCCGGGCCGGGCAAAGCGGGGCTGAGCCGGCGGGGATGCAGCGGAGCATCCTCGGGGGATGCTGCGGGGGCCGGGCCGGGCTGGGCAGGGCTGGGCAGGGCTGGGCAGGGCTGGGCAGGGCAAGGAAGGGACGATAAAACGCTCCAGGAACGCCAGCACCGCCTCCCCGCCCGGGCAGCCCCAGCCGGGCGCAGTCCCGGAGCGCAGAGCCGCAGCGGGGTGAGGATTTGGGGTTTGCGGGTTGGGGGTACCCACACACACCCGGGTGGGGCTGGGGATGGTGTCTGGTCCCCCCCGGTGTCCTGGTCCCCGAGGGGCAGAGGCGTTTGGGCAGCCGGAGGGTTGGGATTGCGGTTTTTCCGTTCGGGTTTGGATTTTGGAAAAGGCGCAGAGGGAGCGCGGTGCGCACGGGAGGGGCTCAGGGTTTGTGTGGCTGCTTTCGGGAGGGGTTCAAGGTTTGTGTGGCTCCTTTCGGGAGGGGTTCAAGGTTTGTTTGGCTCCTTTAGGAAGGGGTTCAAGGTTTGTTTTGCTCCTTTTGGGAGGAGTTCAAGGTTTATTTTGCTCCTTTTGGGAGGGGTTCAAGGTTTGTTTGGCTCCTTTCAGGAGGGGTACAAGGTTTATTTTGCTCCTTTTGGGAGGGTTCAAGGTTTATTTTGTTCCTTTCAGGATGGGTAGAAGGTTTGGTTTGCTTCTTTTGGGAGGGGTACAAGGTTTATTTTGCTCCTTTCTGGAGGGTTTCAAGTTTTATTTTGCTCCTTTCGGGAGGGTTTCAAGTTTTATTTTGCTCCTTTTGGGAGGGGTTCAAGTTTTATTTTGCTCCTTTCAGGAGGGGTACAAGTTTTATTTTGCTCCTTTCAGGAGGAGTGCAAGTTTTATTTTGCTCCTTTCAGGAGGGATACAAGGTTTGTGTGGCTCGTTTCAGGAGGGGTACAAGGTTTATTTTGCTCCTTTCGGGAGGGGTGCAAGGTTTGTTTGGTTCCTTTCAGGAGGGGCTCCAGGTTTATTTGGTTCCTTTCAGGATGGGTTCAAGGTTTGTTTTGCTCCTTTCAGGAGGGGTACAAGGTTTGTTTTACTCCTTTCGGTCCTTTGGGGTTTTTTCCCCCATCCTATCCGGGATTTCCATGGATGTGCCGGGGTGATCCGGAGGATGGTCGGGATGATCGCGGCTTTCTGGGGCTGCCCCCTCCTGACGCTGTCCCTCCGTGTGCAGCAGGATGCTTCCCATCGTCCTGGAGGTGACCTGCAGCTTTGTCACCTGGCTGTGTCTCTACAGCTGCTTCTGCCGCTGGAACAGGCAGCGCTCCTGCAAGTGGAGCTGTCGCCTGGTCACCCTCCTGCACGGGCTCCTTGTCACCCTCCTGTCCGGCTATGTCCTGTTCCTGGACGGCCCCTGGCCCCTGACCCACGCAGGTATGTTTGGAACCTCACCTGTGCTCACCTGTCACAGCTGGAGGCAGGGGCTGATTTCCTCTCCTCTTACAGGGGCTAAATTTCATTTAATTCCACTGCTTCTTTAACACCACTTCTCACTCTTCATCCTTTCGTTCTTTTCTTTTTTCTTTTTTTTTTTGGGCTTGTCCATGTACAAATTGGAAGTTTTCAGGTTGTCAGCTTGAGTTTATTGCAGCATCATGAAGAACAAAGTGCTTTCCCATCTTGAAGTGTGTAATAACTCCTGACACTCGGCTGCAGGGTTTTGCTGGCTGTTAAATCTCAGACTGTGCTGCTGATGGAGCTTTTCTAAAAAGCTGGAAGGAGAAGGAAAGCAGCATGAGATGTGTCTGCTGGGCAGGCTGAGGTGTGAAGGGGAAACAAAACCAAATATCCCTAATTCCTGGCACTTGGATAAGGCTGGAAATTTAGGAGGAGAGAAGCAACTTGTACAGGTCTGTAAAATAGAAAAATATTAAATAAGACTCAGGCTTATGCACATCTCCCATTCCAGGTTCACCAAACACCCCTCTCCAGATCCACGTGCTTTGCCTGACCTTGGGCTACTTCATCTTCGACCTGGGCTGGTGCCTGTACTTCCAGACAGAGGGGGACCTGATGCTGCTGCACCACACCCTGAGCATCTGCGGCATGATCCTGGTGCTGGGGCTGGGCACATCGGCCACGGAGGTGAACGCCGTGGTGTTTGTCAGTGAAATCACCAACCCCCTGCTCCAGACCCGCTGGTTCCTGAGGGAAATGGGCTCTTACCACACCTCCCTGGGGAAAGTGGTGGATTTTCTCTTCGTGCTGCTCTTCCTGCTGCTGCGCATCGGGGCGGGAGCGTGGATCGTGTACGGGATGGTGACGTCCCCCAAACCCAACTGGCTCCTCAAGGCTGGGGGCTTGGCCATGTACCTGGTGTCCTTGGGGTTCATGGTTGAAATCTGTCGCTTTGTCAGGAGGAAAATGTGGAAAAAAAGTCCTTCCCTGGATTCACAATCTTTGCAGGAGTAGGAGTGCGCCCGGGGAAACTTCTTGGCTGCTCGTTAATGGGTTGTAGAGGAAAATGCCCTGGGTTTGGGGCCTGGCTGCTGGAGCTTGTTCCTGTGAAAAGAAGTCCTAAAATGACACAGAATTGACTTTGTGCTGCCCCTGGAGGAGATGGATTGGTGCTGGAAACATGGAAAAGCTGAGAGAAGAGGGATTTGAGTGGAAACCTGAGGAGCCTGATGCTGATTCCCTGATTTCCACAGCCCCAAGGAGGGTGGCAATGCCAGAGATGATCAGTCTGCAACCAGTGATGGCACAGTCTGCAGAGATGATCAGTCTGCAACCAGTGATGGCACAGTCTGCACGTTCTGGCCTCATTTCCAATGCAGAGTTATTTGACAGTGTAGAGAAAATCAAATATGAAAAATCCCATTTTCCTGCCAGTGGGACTGGGTAAGGGGTGTGACCTGGCAAAGATTTCCTGAGCCTCACCCTCTTTAATAACCCTGGATTTGGACAATGTGCTTGGCTAAATACTCGAGTGAAAGACTCTGAACAGGACTGAAGTGCTTGCAGGGGTGTAGTGGAGTTGTCCTCTGAGAGTGTGAAGTGATGGCACTCAAGGTGAGGCAATGTTTTACCTCCTTGTTTTTAATGACACATTTCCTTTACTCTTTTTTTTTTTAGTGGTTCCATTCAGGCAGGTGCTGATCTCAGAGCAGAGTGATTTCTCTAGGACTGACTCAGGCCCTCACAAACAAGAGTTAGGAATTAAACTTGTACCAATAAACTCCATGAGCAGGTGTTAGCTTAGACTGGGATTGCTTGAAAGAACAAACAGACTTTTTGTGGGAGAGGGAGGATAGTGAAGAACCTGCCTGGATGCTCTTTCTGTTCTGGGTTGGCTCATTTGCAAACCACTTAAGCTGAATTCATAGCCAATAAGTCAAATATGTGATTATTTCCAGGGGTGACAGCAATGTTTAGGCAGATCTCAGTGTGACATCTGCTCCACACCTGCAGGCCTTCGAGCATGGAACAGTTCTCTCATTTTCTTTACCTCTCAGAATCGTATTCTGACATTTTCCCTGGGGTTTTAATGTGAATTTCCCTCTGTTCAAGGCTCAGTTCAGATTTAGTCTCCTCTAAAAGCCTCACAGAGAGCTGAGGAGAGGGAGGGGAGCAGTGGGGATGCAGCTCCTCCTCTGCCTTTATCTCACTGAATTTGGCTCTGTTCAGGGCAGATACCAGCTTTGGCTGGGGCTCCTCAAGGTGTCTGGAGAGATTAAGAAATAACCTCACTTTGGACACACCCACTGAAAGCATTGCAGCTGTGAACCCAGGCAAGTTCCTGGGCCAATATTTTTTAGGAAAGCAGGAGCCAGAGTGGCCTCCTGAGGTGTGGGCACCTGCCAGGCTCGCTGTGTTCCTCCAAAAACTGCTAATAAAGTCACGTTCTCTTTTGAAAAAGAACTGATTGCTGTGATGTTCTTTTGTTCTGGGTCTTGAGGAGGCAGCAGGAGCAAGGAAAAGGGGTTGAGGGAGGGCTGAGGATGCCAAAGTCCCTTTGTGCAGCTCAGGAAGGAGGGAGGTGCTGAGGAAATGAGCCCAGGAGCTCTGGAGCTGTGAAGGGCTCAGCTGAGGCTCAGCTTTGTGAGCAGTGCACCCATAACCTGCTTTGCCAATGAATCAGTGCTGCAGAGAGCTTGGGAGCCACCCAGCTCAGTTATTCTTGGAGGACACAAGAATAATTTCAATTCTGGCCACGGCCTCCTGCATCCCAGGGTGCTTTCATTTCTTCTCTGCTGCTGGGTTTCACAATGCCCAGTTCACAAGGGTGGCAGGGTAACTTGTCTGTGGGTTTTTTGGAGAAAGAATCACAATCATTAGAACATCTTGGGGGTTATAAGATGTCCTAAGTCACCTCTGAGTGGCTGTTCCTGGTTGGGAAGCTGCTCCTGCTGGACTGTGCTGTCAGAGGAGAGCCTGGATTGGCTTCCAGTGAGGAAAACTTCATCCTTCAGCTGAGGGACAGTATCCCAGTGCACCCAGATTGCTCCTGTGCAACCAGAGTTACCTGGGGAGCTTTGATGCTAAAGAAGTGCCCTCAGGGTCTCATCTGCCAAATCTCACTCAAGGATAATTGTAGAGTTAAACCCTCTAATGTGAAGCTAGAAAAAAAAAAATCATCCAGCTCCACTATCTCACTGTATTTTAAATAATATGATTTTTTTTTTCCTTCCATGGAGGTGCCTGCTTTTTATCTGTCAAACATCCTTGAGGGTTTTACAGCAACAAAAACAGAGCCTGTTGAACTCCCAGGTTTCCAGTTCTTGTTTATTCCCACTCTAATTGTGGACAAGGAGTTTCCCAGTGTGGGTAAGATAATAAATACATTCTGGGATGCTTTTCAGTGCTGCAAGCTCTGGTTAGAGCAGGTCCAGGAGAACAGAGGGAAGGATGTGCAGCTGGGGGAGGCTGTGGCTGTACTGAATGAGGCAGCAGTGTGCAGAAAGTGTTTGCAGAGGTTCCTGCCCTGAGCTGTTTTGCTGAACTCTGTTCATTTGCAGGCCGAACGAGCCAGTGCAACACAGCCCATTGAAATGGCTGAGTCTGCACAAAGCAAACAGGAAAATTGGTGTACAAAGCTGCACTTCTGGTACAATCCACAGGCAGATGTTTCACTTGCTGCCTTGCACCTCACCGTGCAAAGTTCGTGCTACAAATAAAAAAAACAAGCCACAGCTTCTGTGTCCCACCTCCTGCATTAAATGATCTGTACCTTGTTAGGACTCTCTGTGGACATCTCTATTTTTCTTTCTGGCTGCTTGTAGGATCTCAGAATGGTTTGGGTTGGAAGGGATCTTAAAGATCATCTCATCTTATTCCAAAAACCCCCTGCTTCTCTCCCAGGTTGCTCCAAGCCCCATCCAACCTGGCCTTGGACACTTCCAGGCACAGCTTCTCTGGGAATTCCATCCCAGCTCCTCACAGCCAAGATTTTTTTCCTAATATTTCATCTAACCAAGTTCCTAAATGTGAAAACATCAGCCCCATAATTTCCTGTCTGTCCACACTTTTCTTCATCCCAAACTGAGTCTCAAACCAGCTCCATCTCAGGGGTTACTGAGGCTACTGGAGGGTCAGCAAAGGAAGCAAAATGAGATTTATCAGAGGAGCAAATGCACTATTAATGCTCATGAGGATGTGCTGAAATAGCAGGAGCATTTTGTAGCAGCAGGAACCTGCACCTGGCCTGAATTGGAAAAATAAGATCTGTATCTTGTGGAATACCCAGCTGAAAATCCTTATTATGGGCACTGTAAGAGGCAGCTCAAGCCACTCCCACCGCATTTCAAAAGGTAAAAAACAACCCCGCGTTTTTGGGTGTGAGAGCTTGTTTTGGTTATAACTTAAAAGGTGGAGGAACTTCTGTAGCTGCTTTATGTGTCCTGCTTAAACCCTGAATTTGGGATGTGGAAGGCAGGAGAGGGAACGGGCAGGGAGAAAAAATTGCTGGGCTTTGTGACTGCTGCATTAGCAGGGATGGAGGGGATGTCCAGGGCAGGGTGTGCTGCTCATCCTGGGGGACAAAACCCCTCGGGGATGTCCAGGGCAGGGTGTGCTGCTCATCCTGGGGGACAAAACCCCTCGGGGATGTCACCTTGGACCTGACACGGCTCTACAGAATATTCACATGGGGAGTGAGGAGAGCAGAGGCCGGGAGTGCTTGGTGTATCTCTGGCACACACGGGTGAGTGTGGGAGTGATTTGTGTGTCCTTGGGCTACAGCTCCGTGTGCCCTGTGGGGACATGACCTGGTCTGGAAGGGGGTGAAGGCTCTGGAGGAGTGGCTGAGGGCTGGTTTCACCTGCAGGAGACAATTTGGGGTCTGCAGGGGCAGCTCTGTGACCCAGGGAAGGGCTGGAGCTCTAAGGGGAGATTGAAGTTGGATATTTGGAAAAGAGAGTGGTGGGCACAGGGAATGGTCACAGCACCAAGGCTGCAGAGCTCCAGGAGCTTTGGGACACAGGGTGGGATTGGGGGGTGTCTGTGCAGGAACAGGAGCTGGGCTCACGATCCTGCTGATCCTCTCCATCTCCGGCCATTCCCTGGGGGAACAGGGACCGCAGGGAGCGGGGCGGCTTCACAGCGATGCGCTGCGGGTCGGCTTCGCTGCCATCCTGCCACCCCTATCCCCTCTTTCTCATCCTCATCATCCTCATCATCCTCATCATCCCATCCCCATCCGCATCCCCATCCCTCCCGTCCCTCCTCCTCCTCCCCGTCCCCATCCTTGCCGTCCCTCCTCCTCCTCCCCATCCCCATCCCTGCCATCTCTCCTCCTCCTCCCCATCCGCATCCCCATCCCTGCCATCTCTCCTCCCCATTCCCCATTCCCCATTCCTCATTCCCCATTCCCCATTCCCCATTCCCCATTCCCCATTCCCATCCCCATCCCCATCCCTGCCATCTCTCCTCCCCATCCCCATCCCCATCCCTCCCATCCCTCCCCATCCCCATCCCATCCCTCCTGTCCCTCCTCCCCATCCCCATCCCTGCCGTCTCTCCTCCCCATCCCCATCCCCATCCCTGCCGTCCCTCCTCCCCATCCCCATCCTTATCCCTGCCATCTCTCCTCCCCATCCCCATCCCTCCCGTCCCTCCTCCCCATCCCCATCCCCATCCCATCCCTGCCGTCTCTCCTCCCGGCCGCCAGGTGCCCCTCGGCCGCTGTCTCTGGCTCCGCGATCCGGGGCGGCTCCGGCAGCGCGGCCCGGCAGGTGGGTGCTGGGGAAGGGTCCTGTCGCTGTCCCCACCGCTGTCCCCACCTCTGTCCCCACGCAGCGATGGCACAGCGGGGTGGGCTCGGGGCCGGGATGCGGGAGGACGGGCGGGGGTGCCCGGGCTGCGCTCTGTGCTCTCGGTACGAGCCCTGAGCTCCTCCATCTTCCCGGCTGGGCTGGGAAAATGTGCATAACGGGATAACGGGGCTTGGCTGGACGTGCCCATCTGGTTTTTAATCGCTTTCGGGCTCTTCGGGTTTTTAGGCACGTGTGGTTGTTGTAGAGGCTGCTTTCAGTTAGGGCCTGATTGCTACCGGGGATATAAATAGAATAGAAATAGAAATAGAGTAGAATTAGAATATAAATATAAATATAAATATAAATAGAAATAGAAATAGAAATAGAAATAGAAATAGAAATAGAATAGATACATAATATAAAATAATGTACATAATATCGAATAATAAAATCAATACATAGTACACATAATATAAAATGTAATAGATGCATAATATATGGTATCTGTTACATCTAATAGATACATAATATATGGTATCTATTATGTATAATAGATACATAATACAAAATGTATATAAATATATGTATAATAAATAATAAATAATAATAATATATAAATAATATATACAATATAAAAATATATACATATATATAATAGGTGCAGTAATATATAGGGAAATGCATAATTCTATATATGATTACATGTCATTTGTTTATTTGCTGTTTATATGTATATTATATAGAACTGTTTGTTATGTATTGCTCTGTGATTATTGCTGCTTTTTAATTGGCCTTTCTAGTGTGCATATGCTAAAGGTAAATCAAAGGATGGTTTGGGCTGGAAGAGACCTTAAAGATCATCTCATTCCATCCCCTGCCACAGACAGGGACACCTTCCACAATTCCAGAGTGCTCCCAGCCCCATCCAGGCTGGCCTTGGACACTGCCAGGGATCCAGGGGCATCCCAGCTGCTCTGGGAATCTCTGCCAGGGCCTGCCCACCCTCCCAGGGAAAAGTTTCTTCCCAGTATCTAATGAATAGTTACTCTCTCTGAGTTAAAGCCACTCAATGTTGATTTTTGATGTGCAGTTGGAAGAAAGCTCCCAGCTTTGTTGCCAAGGGAAGGGCTGGAGCTGGGTCAGGAGAGGTTTGGGATGGAGTTCAGGGAAATGTTCTTCCCCAGAGGATGCTGGCACTGCCCAGGCTCCCCAGGCCATGGGCACGGCCCTGAGGCTGCCACAGCTCCAGGAGCTCTCAGGGATGCCCAGGGTGGGATTTGGGGGTGTCTGTGCAGGGCCAGGAGCTGCACTGGATGGTCCCTGTGAGTCCCAGCTCAGGACAGTCTGTGATTGTTTTCCCAGGATATAGAGACACATCTTTGTCATGAGTAGGTGTGGAAAAATCTTCAGTATTTTTACAACTCATTCCTCTTCTTTCCACCAGCCTTCTCCAGCTGGTCAATCCCTTTTGTCACGTGGGAATTATCCCTCCTTTACCTGCTCTGAGTCTGGACCTCGAGCAGCAGGGATGTGAATGGAAATGCCAGCTCAGAGCAGTTAATCCCATCCCTATTTCATCTCCCCGTGTTCCCAAGGCCCATTAAAACATAATGGTTTTGTTTACCCAGCCTCCAGTCATTCCTGGGAATGCTCCAACTGGCCAAACAGGAAGGTTGGGCTTTGCAGCTCTGACTCCTCATCCCGTGAAGTCCCTCTGGTGCTCCCCAGCCCTGGGAGCGAGGCCAGAGTTGGGCAGCAGGTACCAGCGGTGCAACTGGAAACTCCTGTATCCCAAAGCCTGACTCAGCTTCTTTTGCTGCACTTCCCTGAATGCTCAGGAGTGGTGAGACACACATTTCATGGGAAGGCATTATGTGAATGAGCAATGTGTATTTGGAGGGTTTTAGCAAAGTCCACAAGTGTTTATGTGCTGTGTAATTTTGTTCTGGCAATTTGTCTTCTGCTTGTTTGAGAGATTATTGCACAGTGTGTGAGGGAAGATTTATAACAAAAATACTGCTGAAATTCTTTATAGGCATAGATTCTTTTTCTTTTGCATCCAAAAGATTTGGAGGTTTTGGTGCCAGTAAGGATGAAATGAAGTCTTCAGTGAGGAAAATTTTCACAGAGACAAAATGTGTCAGGAGCAAGCAGCCCCATCAGGAAGCAGCACTGCACACCAGGGCTGGGATGGTCACAGAGCAAAGCCTGGGTTGTGCTGACACTGCCACAGGCTGGACCTCCTGCTCCCTTTGTCCTTCTGACGCCTTGTGTCCCGATTTCCAGGACAGGATGCTGTTCCCGCTGCCCCTGCGTGCAGCCTGCAGCCTGCTGGGCTGGTTCTGCCTCTACAAGTGGTTCTGCCGCCGCTACCGGCACCGCAACCTGGAGTGGAGCTGCAGGCTGGTCACGCTGACCCACGGCATCCTGGCCACCCTGCTGTCTGCTTACATCGGCTTCATCGATGGCCCCTGGCCCCTGAGCCACCCAGGTGAGTGAGGAAATCCGCGATGCCACCTCCCCCAGGGGCTCTGCACCGCCCCAGCCCGCTCCAGGGATGATGCCTGCAGTGATATCTCTGTGGTGGAAAGCCCCAGAGGGATGGAGAGCCTGGCACTGCATTTTGCTGGTGCCATGCCCTCCCCAGCTGCACTTTGGCAGAGCGTGTGACCTTTTGTGTGCCCATTACGTGTGCGCAGCTGCCGGATTAACAACTGTGGCATTGTGACCTCCGTGGCCGGGCTGTGACAGCGCAAACCAGAGGTGAACCCCCTGCCCTGCCTCTCCAAAACTCTGCTTTTACATTCCAGGCTTACCCAACACCACCCTCCAGGTGCACGTGCTGTGCCTTAGCTTGGGCTACTTCATCTTCGACCTGTGCTGGTGCGTGTACTTCCAGACGGAGGGCGCGCTGATGCTGGCGCATCACCTGGTGAGCATCGTGGGCATCGCCGCCTCGCTGGCGCTGGGCGAGTCGGGCGCCGACGTCAACGCCGTCATTTTCGGCAGCGAGATCACCAACCCGCTGCTGCAGGCCCGCTGGTTCCTCAAGGAGCTGGGCCGCTACCACACCTTCACGGGCGACCTGGTGGATTTTCTCTTCGTGGTGCTCTTCACCGGCGTGCGCATCGGCGTGGGCGCCTGGCTGATGTACTGCGAGCTGGCGTCGCCGCGGCCGCGCTGGTACATCAAGCTGGGAGGGGTGGTGATGTACGTGGTGAGCTGGGTGTTCATGGTCAGCATCTGCCGCTTCGCCCGCAGGAAGAGCATGAGGAAGTACCAGGCGTGGAGGAGCCGCCGGAGCCGCGAGCTGGGCGGCAAAACCAACGGGCATCTCAAAGGTTGCTGAGAGAAGGGTTCCTGGGGTTGGAGAGGAGGGGAGTGGTGCCTGAAATGTGGGAGAGGAGCCAATGCACATTAGCAGTGCTGGAGCCAAATTTATCCCTGGCCTAACTCCACTGAAATCCATGGAGCTATGCCATGGGTTCGCTGGCTCTGCAGCACTCGGTGTGTGTGTGTGTAAGCACAGCCTGAATCAGGAGTGAAAGAAGGGCTAATTTTATAGACTCAGCTAGTCCAGCAGTGCAGGTGTAATTAGTGATGTGTGTAGCCAGCTCCTTCAGGATGCTGGAGGGGAGGAGGAGCTAACACTAGGTCTCCATGTCCGGTGTGCTGTGCAGTCTAGGCAGCTAGAGTGACTCTTCATGCTGGTAGGAAGAAATGTTCTAGTGTTGCATCCAAGGTTCCTGGCTCTTCCACCACCTCGCTGTGTGACCTTGGGCAAGTCACACAGCTCTAACTCTGTGCCTAATTCCCCCTCTGTGACTTGGGGGTGATGGAGCTGCTCCATCTGTTATGCACTTTCAGATTTTCACTCGAGAGGTGCTATGTAAATGCGAAGTGATGGTTGTTATCTGCACTGGGGTCATTATCCCTTCATTTCCCTTGGGTGGTCGAGCTAGAGCAAGACTCTAGAATAATCAGTATTTTAGGTAGGTAGCTGTTTCCTACCCTTTCTAACTCCTTTTAATAACTTATTTATTAACATATTGATAACTTATTTTCTGTAGTGTCCAGAAGCTCTAGTCAGCACTGGCGCCATACAGGACTAGGTGCTCTGTGAATACCCAAAGACACAGACCCAGAAGGGAAAATTTTTCCAGATTTTTCCCTCTTCTTCCCTGACTGTTAGAACTCCCCTACAAACACTGCTTTTAGCTCCTTGGGTAACCAGCACACTCCATTTTGAGAAGCCCCATCAGGATTTGCCAATCAGGGTTTTCTTGCTGATGAGCCAAGCCCTGATTTTGTCTCCAGAGCACCAACATTTCCTCTGCTGTGCCCCAAATCCAAATTGGGATTTCTGGTTGCCCAGAATCTGCCCTGTGGAAGCCACAGACTGACCCTGGCTCTCTTTCATCTGAATTAATGCCTTGACCCCTGGGCTTTGATTTCCCCCTGACTGAGTCTGAGTCACTTTATAAAAGTGAACATTTAGAGAGTCAGAGAGATTTATTTTATGACTTTGTAATGAAAGGAGAGACCCAGAATCTGATCTTTTTAAGCAAAAAAAATTAAAAACCAAAACAACAAAAACCCCAAAAAACCAGACTGGGAGAAAAATAAGCAGGGAAACCCCATGCCCAGTTTGCAGCTTCTGGAGTTTATTTCATTGCATGCTCTTAAGCTGTTCCTTTGCTATGATACTGAGCTTTTCCTTTGAGCCTCCAGTGCAGCTCAGGTGCCCCCTTCTGCTTGAGCCTTGCCTGCTGCAGCCAAAGACCTGAAGAAACCCCCAAAAAACCCCTTGAGATGAGCAGAGCCAACTGATGAGCTGGTCCTGGAAAGGAAACTTGACTCATTCAGGCCTTGAAAGGAGACCAGAAGGGCTGGTTGGGGCTTGCTGGTTCTTTTTCCCAGCTCTGTTGAGCACATCCAGGAGCCTTTTTGCCTCAACTTAACCCACTTTGGGAAGTGGGTGCAGTCTTACCTACC
Organism: Catharus ustulatus; assembly: GCF_009819885.2. Lineage (NCBI taxonomy): Eukaryota > Metazoa > Chordata > Aves > Passeriformes > Turdidae > Catharus > Catharus ustulatus. The sequence goes on along the minus strand of NC_046248.1, from coordinate 4,413,783 downwards.
TCGTAGGGTGTTTGCATTTAGCACCAAGCCACCTGGGATGAATTCTCAGTGGTTTGTGTCATGCTGAGCTGTATAAAAGTTGCAACTATGAGCCATCAGCAGAGCTTTGGCACCTGAACTGAGTGCTTGCCAGCATCCCAAAATCAGGAGGAGGTGTTTGGCAAAGGTGCTCAAGGGCAGGAGTCACAGGGACTGGGCTGGATGTGCACATAAAGGTCAGCTGTGCTGCTGCACCTGCACAGGGAGCCCCAAGCTGAGGAAAAGCTGGCTGCTGGGTTTTCCCTGGTCAGGAATCTGCAGCCAAAAGAGTCTCAGGCATCACTGAGCAGGGAATGAGGGATTTCAGCTCCTGGAGAAGTGGTGAAGGTAGGTGCTGGAGGTGAGGTCACTCCAGTGAGGGTTTGCAGAGCAGCCCTGCTGCTTTGGGCTTTGCTCAGGGCTGGGTGCAGCTTTGTGGGGTCACAGCCCTCAGCTGCCCAGGGGGATGAGGGTGGCACTGACTGCAGAATCTGGGAATCACCTGCTTGGAGAGGTTTGGAATGTAATGATTGAGTGGTGCCCTTTTCTGAATGGGGGAAATTCGGTTGCTCAGCTCTGAGGCTTTAGAAGGCAAACAAAAAAACCAAAAGGGCAATTAGGAATGGCTTTATGAGGCAGAGCAAGGCCTCACAGCCCATTTAGTGGGCTCCAGCATAGAATCACAGACCCAAAAGTACAAATTGCAAGCACAGGGTGGGACCTGTCCTCAGGCTAGTCCATAGTGGCTAGAACAAACTGTGAGAGGAAACTGCAGAACTAGTGTGAAATAATAACTTGTGTCTGAATTACTGTGTAATAGCAACTAATGTTCCACCAGTGAATGGTGTAGATGCTTTGTAATATGTTTTATAAAAATAAAGATTATTTAATTATATGAGGAATTGGTTTTCTTTGTTTGGCTGCTGCTCTTAAGTCCCAGGTTGCACTGATGATTTTGGAGGGCTTCTCCAGCCTCAAAGATTCAGTGATTCAGCAGGATGGAGCAAAAATATTCCCTTTGTTTTCCATGCCCTGGATGCCATGGGAGAAGTTGCTCCTGTGTTTCCACACCGAGAGCTCTTCTCAATCATGAATTAATATCTAAATTATTTAAATATCAATAATTATTATGATTGCATAGGAAAGTGGGGTTGTGTTGGTAAACAGCCACTGTGCTTGCTGATGGCCACAGCCAGAGATCCAGCATGCCAAAAGTCTTGGCTTCTATAAATAGTTAAGCCAATTTAGTTGTTTGCATGTAACCCTTAAGTCCAGCTTAAAACCCTCCAACGCTGGGGAGCAGCTGCTGAGCTGCACTGAGCCCTCTGGAGATGTTTTTCTGTTTGCAGAGCCCAGCCTGGGGGTGGAGGGGTCCCAGGTCCTGCAGGAATTTCTGAAATGGAACCTCTGAGGCAGCTCCAGAAGCAGAGAAGAAAGCAGAGCAGAGTTCTGTAGCTTTGCTTTAGAGCTGCAGGTGTCTCACAGGTCTTGGGTCCTCAGAAGTGACAAAACCTGGCATTGTCAGTGGTCAGAAGTGCTTTGTCTGCCCCTTTACACCCAATTAATTTCATTTTTTTATCATCTTATTATTTCTTTCCAGGCAACCCTGCTGCCTGCCTTTTGCTTCTCCTGCTGGCCCTGTGGTGTAGCTTTGTAAAATTAACCTCCCCTTTCAGTCCTGTGCCCTCTCTTTGTAGCTGAACTCCTTATTTGTACTCGAAAAAATTGCAATTTTTTGATATTCACGGCTTTATTCCCTTGCAGCAGTAGTCCAGGCACTGATGTAAAAGCAGCATTTGAAGTCTTTGAAATCTGCTATTACATGAATACCATGGAGTCTGCCATGTCCAAAGAAATCAGTGCCCTGTTTGCCTCAAGTTCCAGGGGCACTTTGGCAGCTGCTAAGTTGACAAAGTAAAATTATCTTACAAAATTACTAAAAGAAGGAATATAACAGATCAAGGTACATGGAGAAAGTAATAAAGGTCTACAGGTAGATAATTTTGCATGGCAAGAAGAAAGTCTCAGCTTCTGCAGCTGTTACAAAACACAGATTTTCAGCAGTGCTTGTGTTGTTTGAACTGCCTTGTGTCAGAAGATTGAGATCTGCCACAACCCTCAAATGTGAAGAGAAATCACATTCTCTATTTTTCCAGATTTTACCTCTTTCCAGAGGATGGAGAAAGAGAAGGAAACTCAGGGCACAATGTCCAGCAGTTTCATCTGTCCTTACAGAGGTTGCTGCTTTCATTGTGCTGGTATGGAAGGGAAGCTTAGTGCTATAAAAATGCTGACTGCCCCATGGATTATCCAGATTTAGGAACTGTAATAAGCTGTCAGTGTAGAAGCTCTGCTAGATTAGGCTCTCTGTGTCTCATAATCAGCAAAGCATCGTGTCCCAAGACCAACCCCGGGTGCATTTCCAGCATTTCCAGAGTGCAGGACAAGCTGGGGGTGTAGGGAGCAAACCTGGTGGCCATTTTAAGGTGGGAAAAAAAAAATTAAAAAAAAAGGTTGGAAATTTTGGAAATTGCACAGAAATGTGGAGCACAGCACAAATTTATTTGTGTTTTCTGGGATTCTCTTCTTTAGGAGTCACAAATTTCTAGGCACATTTGGGAAGTGAACTTGGGAATCGTTTCCCCTGTGTTTTTCCCCTCCAAGGTGTAAAGGTTTGGCAGGTGGCTTCCAAAAGCAGCAGAAAAACTGGAGCTGGCTGAGCAATTTGTGGTGAGTGTAAATAACAGTTCAAAATACCTGAGCATTCTCTCACTGGCTTTAAATTGATTACTTGTAAGGAGCAAAAGAGTCTTCACGATTTTTGTGGTGGAGCTCAGCAAAACTCAGCTGATCATCCCATCTGAAACACAAACTGAATTTTTTTCTGACAGAAAAATGCTTCCAGGCACTGTTTGTCCACACTTAAATTTAAAAGCATCACTTTTTGCTGATTTTTCTCTCTGTTTACACTGAGCTCACAGCGGTTCAAATCCCTTCGGGGCATTCCAGAGCTGCAGGATCCCAAAGTTCCTTTTTTTTTCCAAATTCCTCACCTTTTACCTGCCGGGAGCTCAGGTTAGAGGAGCCATTCGAGGCTTTCCCAGCAGATGGCAACAGCTCCTCGGTGCGAGGCTGGCAAAGGGAAAGGTTTGGCCAAAGGATCCTCGCTCAACACTTTCTGTAGAAATCTGCTTTTACAGCAGCCCCTATAAAGCACCTCCAAGGATCTGAATTTATTTTAAAGCAAAATAAGGAGTTTTACTCCATAGGAATTCAGCTCCTCCACTTCAGGGTTCTGCTTAGCTCTGCTCTGGACTGAAAAAAAAAACCCAAAACAACAGATTGAGGAGGTTAATTAGGGAATCACAAAATAGTTTTTTGTTGGAAGGGACCTCAAAGATCATCTTGCTCCAACCCTCCTGCCATGGGTTCTGTGTGTAAATTCAGGCCAAGTGACAACTTCAGAGCTACCAAAAAAACCAATCTATTTTAATGGGCACAGTGTATTGGTTATTGATTTCCCCACCCCATATTTCAGGCTGTAAAATGGAATTATCATAAATAGGCATCTATCTTTATCTAAGTATGCAGCTCCCACCAAAAAAAAAATCAGAATTTGCAGAAAAGAGAAGCAGTTGCAGTTTCAGAATCTATGTCTTAGGATTTCCTCCAGCTAATTGTTCTCGTTACGTTGTCATGCACAATAAAATATAATTAAAGTAATAAAAAAGCATCGAGGCCCAATATTCAAATGCTGGGCCTGCCATGAATCAGATCTCCCAGGAGCCTTCCCCTCTCCAGGCACAGTACTCGATGTTCCCAAAGTTAAAAGCAGGGAGGGATTTATTGCAGAGAAGATGCAATAAAGAGATATATAATAAATAAATACAGATATATGGAGGCATTCAGTCACTTCATCACCACTGATGACTGTGCTGCACACAGCTGCAGAAGGAGAGGCAGACGTGGCTGCTTGTCTTGCACTCCCACACTTTTTTTTTTCTCTTTCCCAAGCCTCTATTTTCCCCAAAAGGAAACCAAAAAAGGAAGTAGAAATGCCCTGCGTATATATGTGAAGTATCATGTAGAAAATGATTTCATCCCACGCTTCCCCTCTTTGCTCTGAACTTGATCAAAACAAGAAATTCTTCAGGCTCTCAGACAGTCTGCTGGCTTCCTGATCCCCGCTCCGAGCAGGAAAAGCTCCGTGTTCCAGAGCAGCACTGGCCTGGATGTAGCTTCGGGCAAGGTATGGTCCTGTGTGCCAGCCAGGGACTGCTCCCAGCTCCCCAGAGCCTGTTTTCCTGCCTCTTCCCCACTCCAGTGGCCCAGCTTTGAAGTATATCCCGGCAAGATTAATTAAAGGGAAGAAGCGTGGTGTCCTAGATGATTGGGATTAGCTAATAAGGTTATTTTAGTCTGCTGGTGTTTGCTGGGGGAGGCTGATGTTCCACAAGTTTCTTTGTGGAGAGGGGGCAGGAATTGCTGGCAGTGGAGATATCCTGATTTTCATTGCACATCCGTGCTGCTCACCAGCTTTAATTTCTGGAGGGGCAGCATGGAAATTTCCTGAAGTTCTCAGGTATAGATGTTATTTCCAGGTGGTTTGTAGTGACAGAATAAGGGGGAATGGCTTCACCCTGACAGAGAGTATGTTTAGGTGGGATATTAGGAAAAAAATAATTGCTTGTGAGAATGATGTGGTTGCCAGATCCAGCTGGATGCCTGGAATTGTGCAAGGCCAGGCTGGGATACTGGAAGGTTGGAACAAAATCATCAAGGGCCCTTCTAACCCAAACCATTCTTGGATTCTGTGCATGCATTTCTTTCTCAGACATGGCACAAACAGCAGGGATGGGTTTGTGTTCGGGCTGAGCAGAGAGGAATCCACACCTGCTGAAATTTCAGTGCCCAAATACCCTGTGTGGCTCATCTTTTCATCCTGGAGGTTTCAAAAGGCAGCAGGAGCAGGCCCTTGGCCGCTGTGTTTCTGGAGTGTACGTGCAGGGAGGGATCTGCTCTCGGATTTATGTTGACCTCAACCAGTGAGAAAAATTCCTGATGAAACGTGCGTGGGAAATGCAGGGAACCGGACAAGGGAGCCACGGAAGGCCTGGGAGCAAACAGCACAGCCAGGGACTGCCCGAGGCTCCTGCTGCACAGCTCCACTCTTTCAATTTGCTGTTTATTTATTTTCTTTCTGCTCTAAGTTTCGCCGGTGTCATATTTTCCATGGAGATGGAGGCGCGGGTGCTCCCCGCTCTGAGCGCTGGCAAAGGCTGGCAGGGGATGGCTGGGGATGGGGACCGAGAAGGGAAAAGAGGGGAAAAGGGGAAAAGGGAAAAAAGGGAAGAGAGGAAAAGGGGGAAGAGGGGAAAAAGGGGAAGAGGGGGAAAAGGGGAAGAGGGAAAAATGGAAAAAGGGAAAAAACGGGAAAGGGGGGAAAGGGAAAAAGGGGAAGAGGGGAAAAAAGGGAAGAGGGGAAAAAGGGAAAAATGGAAAAAGGGAAAAATGGAAAAAGGAGGGAAAGGGAAAAAGGGAAAAAAGGGTAGAGGGGGAAAAGGGGAAGAGGGAAAAATGGAAAAAGGGAAAAAACGGGAAAGGGGGGAAGGGAAAAAGGGGAAGAGGGGAAAAAAGGGAAGAGGGGAAAAAGGGAAAAATGGAAAAAGGGAAAAATGGAAAAAGGAGGGAAAGGGAAAAAGGGAAAAAAGGGTAGAGGGGGAAAAGGGGAAGAGGGAAAAATGGAAAAAGGGAAAAAACGGGAAAGGGGGGAAAGGGAAAAAGGGGAAGAGGGGAAAAAAGGGAAGAGGGGAAAAAGGGAAAAATGGAAAAAGGGAAAAATGGAAAAAGGAGGGAAAGGGAAAAAGGGAAAAAAGGGTAGAGGGAAAAAGGGGTAGAAGTAAAAAGGGAAATCTCGGGTGAGGGATGCAGGGGCAGGTCCTCGGCAGGGACACGGGTTAGGGAGGAGCGGCTGCGACCGAGCGGAGACGGGAAGGGAAGGAAACAGCCCGCGGGTCTGGAAAAGGCTTCCCGAAGGGAAAAGGCCTCGGCAGGGACCGGGGGAAGGGCTGCGAGGGAGAGAAGGAGGAGGAGGAGAAGGCGGAGGAGAAGGAGGGGAAAGACGAGAAGGAGGGGAAAGACGAGAAGGAGAAGGGAAGGAGGAGGAAGAGGAGGAAGAGGAGGGCGGCCGGCGGAGGGATCCGGCGGCGGGGCGGGGCGGCCGGAGGTAGGAGCCCCCCCCGAGGCGCCGGGGAGGGGCGAGCCCGGCCCGGCCCGGCTCGGCGCAGGCTCCCCCGGACGCGGCGCTCCCGCCTCTCGGCGCAGCGCAGCGGGGCCGCACCGGGCCGGGCGAGCAGCGCGGCGGCATCGCGGGGAGCGCAGCGCAGCCAGCCGGGGGCCGGGCCGGAGCCAGAGCGGAGCGGAGCGGCGGGGGATGGAGCCCCGGGCCTAGAGCGGCCGCCCTGCCCGACCCCTGCGGGCGCTGCACGGGCGGGGGTCGGGGATGGGCCCGGCCGCGGGCGGGGAGCGCCGCCCGCCCCCCGAGCGCTGAGCCCGGCGGGGACGGGCACGGCCCCGCGCCGGGGACACCGCCCGCTGCTTCTTTTTGAACCCTTTTTTTCTTCACCACCGAGATTGTTTTGTTGTTTCTTTTTTTTTTTTTTTTTTTTTTCTGGTTGTTGTCGGAGTTTTTTCTTGTTGGAGTTTTGATCCCCCCCCCCCCGCCGCCCCACTTCCGTGGTTTTGGATATTCTGGGTGACTGCAAGAAGAGTTTTGGAGTTGTTTTGGATTGGGTTTGGTTGTTGGTTTTTTTTTTTTGGTGGTTTTTCTTTTTTTTCTCGTTCCCTTCTCCTGCCCTTGAACTGAGTTTGTCCTCTGTGCATGCCTCTTCTGGAGCAAGGCTGGATCCTGAACCTCGGTGCATGTAAGGGGCAAAGCCTCGTTCATATCCCTGCAATAAGAGTAAAATGTAAATTGGATAATACGACTTCTTGCCAAAGGCTCCAATGAGTGGCACACAGTCCACAATCACGGACAGGTCAGTATAAAATGAGATTCCTTGATTTTTTAAAAAAATATTTTTCTTATTTTTGAAGCGTGAATATTCGCAGAGCTCGTGTACCTTCAGTGACAGACGGGATCAGAAAAGCAGGATTAAATCAGAAGTTCTGGGAACCGAGGGTGTCTTGACTGTCAAAGCAACTGGGTTAACTTTGAAAGCAGAGTATTTCAAGTCCAACAGCTTTCAGGCCTGCCAGGCTGACTTTGTAGGAGCCAGGGTTGGTAATTCAGCTCTCAGGATAGGCTGGTGCTGCGGGGAACCCCGAAAGCAAGGCGCTGGAGAAGCCACCAGAATTTGGGATCCAGCTCAAGGCTGAGCTCAGGAACCCTGCTGAGGATGCACTTGGGTCTCCTTGGGTCAAGTGCTGCAGAGAGGTCACTCCAGGTGAGCAGGGAGAGTTGACAAGCAGGAATGACTGCTGGTGTCTACCTGAGCTGGAACCTGCCCCTGGGTCCCTGCTGAGCCCCTGGGTACCTGCTCAACCCCTGGGTACCTGCTCAGCCTCTGAGCTGCTCGGCTTTGGGCTTCTCTTGTTTCTACTGGGGTGTTTCAGATGAAGGAAAAAAAAAAAAAGTCAAGTAGGAAACATATTAACGAGTATTACGTGTCGTCAGTTTTGTTTTGTTTTGGTTTTTTTTTTTTTTAATGCGAAGAAAAGATACTTTTTGACAAGCGGTGGAAAGCACGTTTTGTTTTATTGTATCTTTGCTGTGTCGCTTTGGTGGTTAAGGTGTGAAAGTTTGTGGCAAAGGCCCCGCTTTGGCCTTTCATGACCAAGCAGTTCTGGCACAGCAGCTGGGATGGGGCAATGATGCCTTGGGCTGCCTGAGCTCACCAATTTTAGGCAGAGAAGAGACTCAGTGTGGTTCTCACTTCAAGCCAGGCTTTTGGTGACTTCACAGTGCAAAGGCAGAGCTCAGACTTGTGTACAATCTGTGTTTACAGCTGTTCACAGAGTGTTAAATCCTGGCAATTAATTCAGTCGTTTGTACTAGCAGAATTTTCTCTTTTGCAGTGCATGAATGGTTCTTGAGTTGCAGGATGTTTTGCTCTGTGCCAGGCAAGGCAATGACAGTAAAAAGGCATTTCAGTGGATTTGTGAGGATTTTGTTACGTACTTCAGGCCATATGTCTTGTGGCAGTTGCATGATATCAAAAAGAACGACAGGATTTTCATACCAGGAGGCAACTGAGTGATGCATGGAAAGGCAAAGCACGAGAACAGGGAATTTAATTTACTTGTTAGTAAAACAAAATACTTTCCATTATTGAATTGGAGCAGCCAAATAAAAAAAGAAAAAAAGTCTCATTTCCTTTTGCTCTCAGTCATGTCAGGAGGATGTTTCTGTTTGGTGTTCCATTAAGGTTTTGGATCAAAAGGCTTTTAATGTCAGGTGAGGAGCTGTCTCCACAGCTCTGGGATTTCTGGGGGAATGTGGGGAAACTGGATCTCTTCTTGTCACTGTCTTTCACCTCTGGCCTGACACAGCCCCAGCTGTGGGGTACAAAGTCATGGTTCAGCCAGGAGAACAGGAGCTTTGGGGTGACCTAATTGTGCCCTGCCAGGACCTGGAGGAGCCTACAGGGAAGATGGAGAGAGATTATTGTAAAAGACCTGGAGTGACAGGATAAGAGGAATGGTTTCAAACTCACAGTAGGGTTATGTTGGTTTTTAGGGCAGAATTGTTCCCTGGGAGGGGGGTGACAGGGTGCCCCTGGATCCCTGCAAGTGTCCAAGGCCAGGTGGAGCAGCCTGGGATGGTGGAAGGTGTCCTTGCCATGGCAAGGGGATGGGATTGAGATGGGATTTAAGGTCCTTCCCAACCCAAACCATTCTGGGGTTCTCTGATGATTCTCTGGTTTGTTCCCTGGCTGAACCTTTCAGCACAGCCCCAGACATGGAGGTGATGTTTGCTCTGCCCTTCTCTGCATTCCCAGCCTTGTGTTTTTATCCTTCTTGTCCCTGCAGAACATTCCCCTTCCCCTTCAGGGAGTCTCTTCTCCTCTTAAGCTTGGAATGTAAAGCAGGTGCAATATAAATAATGTTGATGCTTCCACTGCCATTAGATGTACGTGGTATAAATCATCTGACATGTTCAATTCTCTTTGTGTTTGTCAATCACCTTCCTTGGTGGGGTTGAGATGGGAATTGCCTTAAACTAGGAAAACCCAGCTTGCATCTGTGCCAGATGGTATTAGGAATATAATAGGGTAGCTTGGGCCTGGATTTTTTTCCATATTAGCTTTACATATTTGCATTTTGCATATATAGAGCTGCCTAAATCCACATTACAGACAGCAGATATTTCCTTTGGTACCCTTCAGTTTAAGGAGATAATGATTTGACAGCTGTCACATTTCCCTTGCCCAGGTTGTTGCACTTGTCTCATCCTTGACATGCTTTATATCTCTTGTTTTTGTTGATGAAACCATGATTACCATGAAATATATAAATTAGGAATGTATGAATGGTCATTTCTAGTCCTGTCTGAAGCCAGGATGATAAGTGATGTTTTTATTAACTCCTCTCCTATTTTTTTCTTTTTCTTTTTTTTTTTTTTTCTCCCCTTCTTTTATTTTTGTTCTCTTTCCCAAGGAAGTTGAATGGATTTTAGTGTCTGGCACTGCTGAAACACAGTCAGGCCAGCTCATATCTGGATGTGTCTGGGCTCATTCTGTCTGTGGACTAAACCTTACCCCAGTTAATTTTGGTGGTGGTTATGCTCAGACTCTGTTATCAGAACTCCCAAAGCAGCATCGATTTCTGGTGTCTTTTTCTTCAAGTGCCTTCAGTCTGGAGCAAAGTGAGTGCCTGGGGGAGTGGGGGAATACCAGGCATTAAACAAAAAAGGCAGAGCAGATGTGGAGGCTCCTGAGAGTGCAATGTTCAGAGTTGGTGGAGGAGCTCCTGACTCCTGACACACTCTGCTCCCCATCAGCATTTGGGGGAGCACCTAAAGAGTGCAGGAGACAAAAAATGATCTCCTAACATAGCACTTGAGGCTTAAAAACACATCAAAAACATTCTCCAGGATAACCATGGTGCCTTGAGAGTCTGAAACACTGATTTAACTTCCCCTTCTTTCCCTCAGGATGTTCTTTTACTTTGTCAGCTGCTTTTTTTTTTTTTTTTCATAGTCCTGGTGCCCATTGGACTGTATCAAACTCTTCATCTCCAGCCTTACTGCTCTGCTCCTTTATGTTTGTAAACATTTGCACCCTCTTAATTTAATCCTCTGTATTTGTTCAGAGGCCTCCTAAGGTGGCATTTATCTTGCTGAGCTTAGTGAGTCTTTGAGGTAGACATCCCTGAGCTGCTCATCTGGCTCGACTTGATTGTTGGAAAAGAAATCTGCACATGGAGGGCACCTTTCTTATCCCAAAGGTATCTAAAACCACTCAGGTGACAGCTTCATCCAGCTCTGCATTTAGGAGAGATTCCCCATATCTTTTAGCCTGGAAAAAAAAAATTAAAAAATCTATTTTTGGCCACCCACTGGTGCAGGGTTGGATTTTTGCTGCAGGGTGCTGTTTTTGGCGGGGGGGATAGCAGACTTGGAGGGCTGGCAGGGTTTGTTGGAGGAGTTTTCCTGTTCCTGCTGGAGTGTTCCCTGCCTGTGCAGCTCTCCTGGCCGGACACTGCCAGCTCTGGGCGTTGCTGTGAGCTCTGCATGGCCGGCCACACATGGCCGGCTGAGATAAGGCCTTTATTCTTCCCAAGGCCACGCTGAAATTCCAAAATTCGGCCATTTCCAGCCTCTGCTTGGCCACCAAAGCCCGGCCCGAGCTCGGCTGTATCCTGTTATGACACTAAAGAAACATTTGTGTGCCATTAATTTTTTTTCACTCTCGCAGTTAACTGTATTTTTCTTCCTGTCACCGTTCCAAACACACTTCAGGGTTGAGCAATTGCACGGCTGCAGGACTTGCTTGATGTTTCTTTCTGTTTATTAAAGGCCAATAAAAGAAAAGGAGGCTCTTGCTTTCGCAGGACCTCGCTGAGGAACTGGTGACTCTTCTCTGCAGTTGCTTGCAAATGAGTTTTATTTATAACCGTGCTGTAGTTTCTGTTGCTATGATTGGAAAACAGCAGAGGTAAAATTTACACATAATTACCCTTGAGAAGTTTTAATTGGTGATTTGCTCCTGACTTGGTATTAAAATAGACTCTAATTGTTTCTTATCTGCTTCAGATGCACTTTCCCTTGTCTTTGGCTCTTTGGGAGTCCCTGTAGTAATTGGGAGTTCTTTGACTGCATGGTGGGGAAAAATGGTTTTTATTTCTTCCAGCAGGGTAGGAACTGCACAAAAAGTCACACCTTAGTGTCACTGACTAGTTAGATGTCATTATCATGCGTTTTTTTTAATTAGTAGAGTTTGTAAAATCCATTATTTATGGAAAATGGGCTTCAGCAGGACATCTAAGGATTAAAAAGAATAATAGTCTTGGAGCGGGGCTTTTCATCCTTGTGCCTTTGCTGTGTTTGGAAATTAGCAGTTGACAGAGTCTGTGCATAAATTCATGTTTTATTTTGCTGCTCTTGAGGCTGGCAGAAGAGAGGACTGTCTGGGGTGTTTACTGCTGGCTGGGACACAAATGCTACCACTTCATCCTGCATAGTTTATTAGGGCTTTTACTGGAGACAGGAGCTGAGGTGAGCTTGATTTTCTAGTTTTGAGCAGAGCTGTGGGCGTTGTGATTATTTGGGTGGAGGCAGGAATGATATTTCATCTGTGAGCCCAATTGTATAATTCTCCCTGTGCACAGAACTCCTGTTAATGGCATTTTAACATTTCAAATGGATGGATTAGGAAAGGCACTGGGATGTTGGCTCCTTCAATTTTAGATTTTCAAAATTCTGCTCCACAATCTACAGGAATTGAGCAGCAAAGAAATGACCCAGTGGAGATGGTTGAGAAGGAAAGTGCAGCTTGCCCTGGGAGCAGGAGTTGGCTGAGGTCACTGGTGGGGCTGTGGGTGTTCACTGGTGACTTTTGGCTTCCATGACCTGTGTGGGAGGGGAGTTCCTTGGTCCTGCAGGGTGACACCAGTCACCACAGTCAGCTGGAAATCAAAGACTCTTCTGTTCACTCTCACAACTGCTCTGGACCTTGTTATAAAAGTGGTGACTTTGTAGAAGTCAGGATTAGTGTAGAAGTGGTGTTTCCTTGTAGAAGTAGTGATTTAGGAGATTTTGGCAGTCCCTCCTGAGGTTGAGCATTGATGAATTTGCCTGGGGAAGGTGGTACAGACACCTGTACCAGTTATTATCCACATTTCATGGCTAGACCAGAATTATTTGGTTATTTCCTGCAGTGAGGTCTCCCAGTGAATTTGTGTCTGAAGAATTTGAGTAGCTTCAGTGACTGCTTCTGTTTTCCCAAGAACCTTTGGAGTACAACCAGCAGGATTTTTAATATTAAACTGTTGTTTTGAGTAGAATCCTTTACCTCTCATGGTTGTGATTCTCAGCCCCACCTGGCCAGCCCTGGGCTGTAATTTGCAGTTCTGCAGAGTGTTTGTTTTGGTCTGGAGACTGAATTCTGCACTCCACCTCGAGGTGGTCCTTTGGGTCACCAGGGAGGTATGTTGGCTGTGCTGCTTGAAAGATAAGCTCAGCCTCTTGCCTTGAGCCTTTACCCTCCAGTTTCTCCTCAAATACCTCTTCCTTCCCTCTGAAAATTAGCAGTTGGAGATTTATTAATGAATCCCATTTGTATTATCCTTGAGTCTCTAGTGGATGGATTGCTGTAAAAATGCTTCTTGTAGCATTCCAGATATTCCTCTGCCTAAGCACTCCCTCTGATATTTTATCTGCTTTGAGATAAGCAGGTTTTCCTGTGTAAGAGATGTCAATAGCACTAAAAGAAAATAGACTTAAATGCATATTTTCAGGTAGGTGATGCTGTGCTCTGTGGGCCTGCACTGGATAATTATTAGGTTTAAAGAATAAAAGTCTTAGTTCATGTCTCAGCTTGATGAAACGAAGGGTCAGGAGGCTGGATGTTGGTAATATCTCAACATCAGAAGAAAGGGCTTAAAATAAGGACAGGAGAAGCAGCAGCAAGGGAATTAGTAAAATAAAAAGGGATGTAAAACGTGCAGTGTTTGATTAAGAATGTAAAAGGGATAAAATACAAGGCAGGATACATACAAAATAGTAACAGCACACTTAGAAAAAGACAGGAAGAAGCAAGGTTTACTCGTTTTTCTTTGAAAAGAAAACATGTAAAAATAAATACATTAAAATGACAGGAAAAAACAGCGTCCTTATGTTTCAAATGTAAGCATAAGTATAAATAGTAAAAGCCAAACAAACAGTGTGCAGCCTGTGACATTCACAAATGGTCTGGATGTTTTGTTATCACCCTGCATCCTTTCCTTGAGGATTTTCAGTGTTGTGTCTGTTTGACTTCTGAGGCCCACGGGCAGGAACCCTTTCTTGCAGAGCCTGATGGTAAATAAGAAGCATTGCTGTTTACATTTGTTGGCAAACACTAAAATGGGATCCTGTGGGGCTATTTTAAGCTCTGTTTTGACAACGCTGAAAGGTCTGGGCTGGGATGTTCGGTGGCAAAAGCGTTTCATGGAATTGCTGTGGCACAGGGAAAGCAATGAGAGGAGATTCCACCTTGGAAATGATCACAGGATGGGTTTCTGCACTGGGAATGATTGTGTGATGTGGATCAGTGTGCTGTCAGTCCCTGGGATGCTGTCAGATGTCCTGGCAGGAGGGGCACGGTCACAAGTGTGTGCTGGCCTGGACGTGGCACTCGGGGCTCAGTTCTGCCAAAAAAAAAAACCTTTTATGGGCAGGGAGCAGGGCTGGGTAAAAGTTGAACTGTGTGGATTAAGCAGCAGGGCCTCTCTTGGTGGTGCAAAGGAGTTGAAATGTTGATACTAAAAAAGCCCAAGAGAGAATCTCCATGTTCTGGCAGTTCTTGGTTGCTCTCAGTTGGCACAAGAACTGTGGCTGCCAGGGCAAAACTCAAACTGGTTTTACTCCTCTTGAAATGTGTTCTGGAGATTTTCAGGGTTATTGGTGGGAACCTGAATTTTATTCAGGTGCTGTTCCTCATTGAGTAGCAGCACAGTTTACTCCTGTTTGTGTGAGAAGCTGGTCCTGAATTTATTTGCAGGCTGTGAATCCTGGTTTGTGATGTCACATGCAGTCTGGGGTGACTTCCCAAATGGCATCAGTCACCTAAGAGGAGGTAAATTCTCTTTTCTAGAGTTTTGAAGAAGAGGTAAATTCTCTTTTCTAGAGTCTTGAGTGAGCTGCAGTGCTGGAGAGGGGCTGGAAAACTGAGGTGGGACCTGGATTGACCTGAGCAAGCATTTCCCAGCGTGGAGGAAAAGCCCCATGTGTTTAATAAAGCACCAGACTGACGTGAGACAGGCAAAGCACTGGGAGTCCACCACTCCCATCAACACACAAGCTCCAACCTGCAGCCTCACCTGGAGCATCTGATGGCTGCTTGGAAGTCTTTTCTAGCCTGTTATGATAGTGGCTGTTGGTGCAGCTTCTTGGCAGCACTTCAGACAAGGCTTCTCCTCTCAGTGCTCTGTGCCACAGGGGCACCTCTGCCTCTCTGCTGTGCCCAGATGCAAAAGAGGGTTCAGAGATCAAAGCTGCCAGAAAAGTGATGGAAAGCGTGGAAGAGGAGAGAATTAAAGGAGGGAAGCCAGAACGAGCGAGCAGAGAAAGGAAATAGGAAAAAGCTGCAGTGCAAGACAGGAGAAATCAATAGGAAATGAGTGAGAGGGAGAGAAATGGGAGAGCTGGTGGCAGCTGCCAGATAGGAGAGAGGTTTCCTGCCTGCACAGGGAGCACAGGGCAGCTCCAGGGCCAGGCAGGGCTGCAGCTGAGGGAGCTGTGCAGGGCTGGGAGAGCCTGTCTGGCTCTTGGGGAGCTGCTCTGAGTCTGTGTGGCACTGTTTGGGCTGTGTGCTGGTAATTGCTGTTCTTCTGGTGAGTGCCTTTCAAAGCTGGGGCTCACAAGCAAGAGCTCAACTCGGTGCTCTGTGTCGATGGGGTTTTGTTTTTCCGCTTTGGAAAAAAATTGTAATTGTGTGATGTCCTAAATGAGGCAGTGACCTCAGCCAAAAGTGAGCTGCTGTTCTGGGGATTTAAAAGAGGGATTTTCCCTGCTGCTGCACACTCCATCCTGACTGAGGCAGCAGCATCAGCTCTGGCAAATATCCAGGGGGAGCTGCAGTGGAGGAGAGCGAATTTATATAATGTGGACTTCCTAAAAGTGAGGATGGGGGGAATCCTGGTGTGCCAAGGCTAAAAGAGATCCCTGGTGCTGGAGTGCAGCTCTCCAGCTGGCAGTTTGCTCCTGCAGCCTGTCAGGAGGCACTAAATGATAGGTTGTGGTTTGCCCTGCACAGGCGCTGCGGTTTGGGGAGCGGAAGTGGTTCCTGTGGGCACAGATCTGATCTGAGCAAACCCAGCAGCCTCAGCCTGGGGAAGGTGCTCTGGGCATCCTGCACTGAGAGCCCTGCTCAGCTCCTGGGGGGCTGCTTGGGTGGGGGATGCTGTAATGGGGTTGGCTTGGGTGGGGGATGCTGTTGTTGGACTGGCTTGGGTGGAGGATGCTCCTGTGGGGCTTTCTTTAGTGGGGGATGCTGTAATGGGGTTGGCTTGGATGGGGGATGATGTTGTGGGGCTGGCTTGGATGGGAGGATGCTCCTGTGGGGTTTTCTTTGGTAGGAGATGCTCCTGTGAGGTTTTCTTTGGTGGGAGATGCTCCTGTGGGGCTGGCTTGGGTGGGAGATGCTCCTGTGGGGTTTGCTTTGGTGGGAGATGCTCCTGTGGGGTTTGCTTTGGTGGGAGATGCTCCTGTGGGGCTGGCTTTGGTGGGGGATGATGTTGTGAGGCTGGTTTTGATGGGAGATGCTCCTGTGGGGCTGGCTTGGGTGGAAGGATGCTCCTGTGGGGTTGGCTTTGGTCAGAGGATGCTCCTGTGGGGCTGACTTTGGTAGGAGATGCTCCTGTGGGGTTTACTTTGGTGGGAGATGCTCCTGTGGGGTTTTCTTTGGTAGGAGATGCTCCTGTGGGGTTGGCTTTGGTAGGAGATGCTCCTGTGGGGCTGGCTTTGGTGGGAGATGCTCCTGTGAGGTTTTCTTTGGTAGGAGATGCTCCTGTGGGGTTGGCTTTGGTGGGGGATGCTCCTGTGGGGCTGGCTTGGATGGGAGGATGCTCCTGTGGGGTTTGCTTTGGTTGGGAGATGTCTCAAAGGCTGCCCAAACGTGCACCTCTGCAGGTGCTGCTCTGCCTCAAACCGTCAGCAGTAAAAGCAAATGCCTTGCAATGATTTGGGAATAATGATGTAAAAGAGCAGAGCTCTCTAGATCACCATTCCCTGGAAATATCTGGGTTTTCTATCTGGATATCTGATCTCTGGAGCACAGGTTTGGATACTTCATGCTGGGTGATTTGATATGAGAATTTGAAAATTGGTAAATTTTTTTTGCCAAGCTCAGCAGCCCCTATGAGTACAACTGAAAGCCCCAAGTTTTATACTCACATGATGGGAATTGCTGTGAGAATGAACTCGTTCCTTGCAGTCTGGAAAGATGCAGGAATGTTGGTGCTGGCTGTAAACGCTGCAGTGGTGTTTGCTTTGGATGTTAACCAGTGCAACTTCAGCTGTATGTATGGCACAGCAATCCCTGACCTCCTCTCCCTTTCCCTTTCAGCAGGCTCATTATCAGCTCTCACACTCACAGTGACATCCAGCCTTGTTTTTGGTGGCTGCACCTGCTCACCCCATGCCCTGCTGTCCTGGGGCACCTGGCCCTGTATGTAAGGCAGGAAAATCCCAGGTTTAGGGCAGGAAAATCCCAGGTTTAGGGCAGGAAAACCTTTCTTTGCTGGCAGGGAGGTCAGCAGGGCTCTGGGAGGAGGGGACAGTCCCTGGGTGCTGCTCAGGCATTCTGGGGGAGGCTCTTCCCTCTCCCACAAGCAGAGAATTAAATTAAACTTAGCTGGGAGGGGGAGAGGAGGCAGCTTTGCAGCAGGATTGAGTTTTGGGCTGCTTGCAAAACTCTAAATCCACTCCCTGGAATTCAGCCAGATAAAAAGAACCTGTCCCTTCCCACTGCCTTATTATTTTTTTTAATTTTCAAAATTAATATCTGTTTTTATAATCGTGCTGGCCTGGTAGCTGTGCTGAGCCTCCTCAATGACAGGAACATCACAGCAACTCAGAATGTGCTGAAAATTTTGCTCCATCTGTCGCTCTCCATATCCAGAGAAAATGGCTCCTTCAGAGCTCCAGATTGATTCTTGGAATTCTGATGGGATTTGATCAGCAAACATCTCAAGAAACTTGAAGTTTATACTTGAAATAAATTGGTTTCTCTTTTTTTTTTTTATTTTATTTTATTGAGGAATCTGGCTGTGTTCTGTCTCTGGTAATCCAGGCACAATCCATGGGAATATATATAATTATGGGGAATATATTCACCTCAAATAAATGTTGCTATAGAGTATACATAAGGATTTAGGGTTTTCCTTTTATTTTGTTTTCTTTTTTTAATTAACTGCCTTTTAGATCAAAAAGCTTGCCCCAAAAGAGCATTTCAAAGAGGGAGAAAAATAACAAAGAACATGCAAATAATGAGGTGGGGCTTGTTATTCTTTTTTTTTTTTCTTTTTGTTAAATAAAAAAAGATAGTTTGTAATTGGCTGTGGGGATGAGCACAGAGGGACTCTGGACACTTCAAACAAGGACTGTGACTTGTTTATTTAAGTCATAAATTTAAATGTGGAATCTCTTCATCTTTTCCTCAGAGTTATTGGGATCACTTTGCCAGTAAAATCAGAATAAATGTAAAATGCAATGAAGAGCTGTATGGCAGTGAGGAGCCCTCTTGAATATCTGGGGAGCTCATTCCCTGTGGGATTTTGGGGAATTTTCTGTTGTGCTGGGGTTGGTGGATCTGTTTCCCAATTCCATGAAAATGTGCAGGTGGAAATGCCCCAGCAGCAAATGAATTTTGTCCTGTAGGATCAGGAGCTGCCTGGGCTCTCCCCCTCTCCCCTTTTCCATCACGTGGAGATGTTTGCTTTAGATTAAAACCCTTCTCTGGCATCCTGGTGCTTTCCCTGCTGCAGAAAATACCTTGGGAGGAGTTCCTGAACTGAGAGAAAACTGCATTTCCTTTCCTTTAATGCACCCAGCACTGACATTGTGCTGCTGACCACTGCTGAATTCTTACATTTACAGGTTTATTGCATTGTGGTGGCTTGGACATCTCAATTCCTTAAGCTCAGCTGTTGGTTCTGGTGATTACACAACATTTTGTGAGATGTCTGTGGACAGCTGATGGGTGGTGAATGTATCTGGTTGAGACAGAGGAAATTGGAAAGGAAGGGTTGTTCTGGCATTTGGAGTTGTGGTTTTTTTCCAGGCATGGGTGACTCTGATCTAGCTGATAACAGCAGCTTTCTTTTTTGTTCAGCTTTCTGTAGGTAAACTGTGTGGATACTCTGCTCAAACAGAAATAATAACACTTCATGCTGCTGTCAAATGTTACCTGGGAAGCAACCACTGGGTTAAAATTTGCCTGATTTCTGCCCTCCAGAGGAGCAGGAAGCACCTCATGTCCAGCACAGTGCAAATATCTTATGAGTAAATAATAAAAAATTCAGGTGAATCAGCTGCCAGGCCCACCAAGGAGGTGCAATGAGCTGTGTGAACATTCCTGCTTTGCAATCTCAAATCAGAGCAGATGCAGGGTTGGAGTTAAACAATAAAACTTCCTGGCAAGGTTTGAAACCTTCCTTTCCTCCCTGTGTGTGCCTTTGGTGCTGGGATTTAGGGGAAGGGGGAACCCTGGAAAAGGCACAGTGAATAAAGTGAATTTTGGGTGAGATAAATTGGTGTTTGGCTCATGAACAGCCCCTGGAAACACTGGGAGCTCTAAATTTGTGTGTTCTTTGTTGCACTGAAGCAGTGGGAAAATAAAAGTGTGTTGTAATTCATTAAAAAATGGATTTCTGCCTTTTCAGAGGCTGGGCAGTGAGTACAGCTATTGCTGTCTTGCATTTTTACTTGGGTTTTTCTTCCCTGCTGTTTGAATTTGGGACTGTAAGGCTGCAGGTGTGGGACAGAATAAAGATAAAACCAGTCCTGACTCACTGCTGGGGTCAACACTGTGATGTTGATCCTGTCCTTGAATCTGTTCATGTTTTGGTCTGTAAAACTGGGGTGGGATGAAGTTGATAGTGAATTAAAAGAACTTACAGAATTCTTTGGAAACCTCCCTCCCTGGTTCTTGACAAATAGTGAGCAGTTCTTACAGGTTTATAGGCCTGCAAGTATTTATTGCTGACAATTCCCAGCCCTGGAGTGAGCCAGAACAAGGAATTGAGAGCTAATTCCATGGAATCAGTCTCGTGTTTTTTATCTCTCTCTGAATTATGGCACAGTTTTCACAACTGTGGGCAGTTTGCTGTGAATGAAATAGATTTTGTCTTAGCAAATGGACTTTCCCAGCTCTCACTGCTCTCTTTTCAAATTGTCAGCTATAGAATAATTACTTTTCAACTTATTATTTATCTAATTTATGCTGTTTTGGCATAGACTCAAGTTTGCATTTAGTGGCTGGCATAAATATTATATTTTTGAGTTGCTTTGGGGGGGCTTTTTTTTTTTTTTGCTCAGACTTACTGGAATTGGTTGAACCTAATTCAATGACAGGATAAGCAAAAATTTGTTTAGATAGGCTGTTCTGAAATGTTTTAATGCCTTCTAAAATTGTTCATGGTAAAAGATCAAGGAAGGAAACTCTGTGACCTTTTCAATGCAGCTCCATAGAACCCATTTTCCTATGCCAGAAGTCAGCCCAGACAATGAAACTGAAAGAGGCTTCTCTTTCATAAAGGATCTTTCATGTTTTGCTTTGGTAGATTTATTTTTCTATCACAGATTTAGCAGACTTTACAGCTGTCTTTTAATCAGTTTCCATATTTGTACCAGAACTTTCTTATTTTAATTAGTGTCTGCAGAAACCATTCAGCTGCTTGTTGTGTGACACAGTAGAAAATGATAATTTGCTGTAATTCTTTTCTTGGCTTAGATCTCTCCAGTAATATCTATTAGCAGCCAATGTGCAGAGTTAAAATTTTGTGCTGCAAGTTTTAATGATACAGATGATTCAGTGTTCTCCCTCTTTTTTATTTATTTAATTTTTTTGGTGCACTTTGCTGAGGGTTAATGCAGCCGTGCATTAAGAGCAGACAGCTGTGGTTCAGCCTTGTAATGATTGACTCTAAACTGGGCTGCCACTCTAATCCTGACTTGTGCTGATCTGGGCTTTTTGCTCAGCTGCCTGCAGCCCAGGAGGTGGGTTTTGTCCAGAGCACAGCATTTGGGTGGTGAATCATCCTAAATAAGAAATTGAGTTGTATCTCAAGCCATAAAGTTGATTTTCCCACCCACTCACTGCATCACTTTCTCCCCTAAATCACCTTTGCTTTTTCCTTTGTGGGTAGTGCTTCTGCAAGTGATTGAGTCTTTTATTTCTTCTGTGCCAACTTTAATTTGAATTTTCCCTGGCATGGTGCAGATGCTGTGCTCAGGTTTCACTCAGTGACTGCTACAGCCCATGGTTGTACTTAAAAAACTGAGGGTTTTTCTTAAGGCATTCTCATCCTCATCCTCAAAACATTTAACTCTTATATAGCAAAATGCTGTGAAAATGGAAAGTTTGCAGGAATTCTGGCACGTGCATTGCCTTCCCAAATAAACTGTGTGTGCCAAATATCTGTGATGTTTTCTGTACATCACAGGGTGCCACAGACTTCTGTCATTTATTTTTTAAAAGAAGAATTCTGTTCTGATGTAAGGTACAATGGCTGATCTGGACAGCACTCCCACTTCAATTATCCATCTCCTTTTTTACTGCAAAAACAATTTCCTGTTTCTCTACCTCACTTTTCTGCTTTTCCAGCTAAGTTCCAGTAATTTTAGGAGCTGCAGTAATGAGGGGTTTGTCTGGGTGAAGCCCTGGGTTTGGAAAATGATAACTTGATGTGCTCTAAGCTGTCCTTAAGTTGTCTCCTCTGACTTGCAGAAATCCCTGGGAGGAAGCTGCTGTGTCTTTAACTTCCACTGCCTCTTATGTAACCCAGCATAGCTGGGATACTCCAATGAAATATTAACTCATTTGTTCATCAGGTTGCCTCCTGCTTTCCATAAAACACATCCAGAGCAGGCAGAGAGAGAATTTCTGTCCTTTGCTGCTTGTGAGTGGCTGAGAGCAATAAAAGGTTTTGAGGCAGCACACAGACTCTTTTTTGATGGAAAAAACCAAAATATAAAATTCCCCATGCTTGATTCAAGTGCAGTTCTGTGCCTGTGACACCTTTATGAGGTTTTTTTGGGATTACTGACAGAGCAGGCCATGATTTTCGTGCTTGAAAACACTCAGGTGTTTCTCAGATGTGTCTGAAAGGTGTAGGGCATGGAGTGGGCTCAGTCCTTGCTGAAATATGTCAGGTTTCTCACATTTCTTCTTTATATTTACACATTCTCTTAAAAAAACACAAAAACAAAAAGCCCCCCAAAAAACTCCATAGCAATCTTCTGCTAGTTCCTGATTGTTTAGGATTTGTGGGATGGGTTTTGTTGCCTGACATGAAACAGGAGAAATAAACATTCTGAGCCCAAAAAAAAAGGGAGAGAATGAGGGTCAGTGCTAATATGAAGCTCTGTGGAAATTTGGATATTCTGTTGGGGGAGCTGGGCTGCCATTCTCTCTCTGAGAGTTTTTGGGGCTAATAAAATGTGTTGGCAAGCTTTTTATTTATTCAGTGACGTGTTACAACGTTAGGGATTCACTGCTTAAAAATGTGTCCATCTATCCCACATCCTGGTGGTGTCTATAAGGAATTCTTTGCCAATAACAGATTTTTTTTTTAAATTTTTTTTTTTCATCCAGGCCTCTTTGAACTTCCCAAAAATTCCGAGTGAGGCTCAGCAGGGAATCCCAGATGGGGCTGGGTTTGGAGGGACCTTAAAGATGATTTTTGTCACATGGACAGGGACACCTTGCACTATCCCAGGCTGGCCTTGGACACTTCCAGGGATGCAGGGGCAGCCTCTGGAACCTTCCAAGATCCCAGGCAGCATCCTGAGAGGGTTGGGTGGCAGGATGGATGCTGAGCTGCTCCTGGATCCTTTCCACAGCGCTGTGGCTCTGCTCCTCGGGGAGCTCTGGGAAGCTCTGCTGTTCCCAGGCCTGGCTCCTTGCTGGGCTAAAGGTCTGGAAATTCTCTGTAAATATTTACCAGAGCCCAGAGCTGGGATGGGACAAGGAGAGCAGCTTTGTAAGGAGGAGGGAATTCCTCAATGTAAAATATTGGGGAGCAGAATTGCTGTTCCTTGCACAGAAGGATGGAGCAGAAAGATTTCAAATGGGAAGTGTGACCTGGGATATTCAGCCTTGGCACTTGTGTGATGGTTTAGAAAAACTTATTTAACTTAATTTTATTATTCTTTATTCTAAATGGACAAACACAACTCTCTAAATAAGCTGTTCACTACTTATTCCTACCCCATTTTTCTCATGTTCTTAGGAGAGATTTCTTTTTTAATTATGTATTTTTTTCCTTATCCTCCTTCCCTGCTTTTGTGCAGGACTGTAAAAATCCCTGTGGATTTAAAACAGTGATATTCCATTTCCAGTCCTTGGCTATCTCTAATTCCTCCTAAAAACCTGATTGCATCAGACTTTCTTGCTTTTTATGGTCATTTTTTTTTCCCCTCCTCCAAATTGTTTTCTTATTATGTCCTGTGACTGAGCGTACTGGGGGAAGGAAATCTGGGAAATCAGAGTAGGAAGCAAGATAGAAGCTTCCATTCCTGAATCTTTCTTGTTTTTACAATGTTTCCTGGCAGCTGTGTTGCTTTGCACTTAAAAGGGATGTATTGTGCTTCTTTCTCCCAAAAACTTTTGATAAAATAGAAATAAAAAATGATTCTGTAAATTTTTAAAGTTAATTATTTCCATAAGCAAAAAAAAAAAAAAATAAAAAATTGCAGGCAGCAGTTAAGTTTTATATCACTGTGCCCTAAAGTCTTTTTTTCAGTTATTAAATGTTTTTCCTGATAGACTGAAATTTATTTGGATTCTTAAAAGTCTCTTTGACGCCTTTATAGTGAGGAGAAGCTGCAATATCCATTTCTGACCCTTTCAAGCTCGTTCTATGGTACAAAAACATTTATTTTCCCAAGTGCTCATGCCAGTAACAGAATTGTTATGTTTCAGGGAATTGAAAATGTCCCTTGTGAGTTAAAAGCTTTGAAGCATGTTCCTTTTGTATTCCTGGTTTTTCCTCACTGACTTTAATGACTTCAAGTCCAATATTTTGCAGGAAAATTTAAAATGGATGATTTGGAGAGTTCATTAAAAGGATAGTTATATATATATATTTATATATATTTATATATGTGTATGTATATATATGACACAAATATATAAAATACAGAAATATATAAAAGACACAAATAGGTCAGAATAATACATAATACTCTGTAATATTTATATGTTTTTATGATTTTAAAGCAACCTGCAACCTTAAATTGGTGGTAAGGGTAAACTGAGGCAGTCAGCTGGGAAATGGGAATTGGCTCTGTACAATGAAGAAAATGGGAAATATCAATTTTAATCAATTTAATCAGTTTTAACCAAAATATTGTTTAGTAAATTCAGGTTTATTAGTCTGTCAGATTGTCCCATCTGTGTTTCACTTGATGATGAGAAGCATTAGGGAGAAAAATGTGGAAATGCTTGATTTTGGAAGGTGACCCAAGTTTAAAATTCTCTTTTGCCCCCTCAGCAGAGGCTGTTTGGTGCATGAGATTCTCACTCAGACATGAATAATCTGGATGTGAATCCCTGCTCTGGGGTTTGCAGCCCCTTTTCCATTGGTTAAAAATCCCAATATTGATAATTTTCCCCCTGTGCTTCCTGGGGTTGTGACAGGAAGGGGTGTTCAGGATCTGAGCTGATCCTGGCCTGCCTTGCTCCTTCCCTCTGGTTACCATTTCCTTCTGGAGCGCTGACATTTTCTGATTTGTGAAATTCCTAGAAAATTGAGGAGCTGGGCAAACGTTTCAAAATAGGAACCAATGAGAAGGAGCCCTTTGCTATTTTGAAAATGATAATGCATGCCACTGGAAAGGGGAGAAGCATGGAAAATACAAGTTCTGGCTGGGAAATTATTGCATGGAGCAGGGAGATGGAGGGGTAGGACTTGATTTCTTTGGCTTCCTTTCTTCTGGGTAATTGCAGCCTTGCTGCAGTTGTGGCTTGGAGATGATGTTTGGTACCAGCATCCCTTGGACAGGCTAAAAAATCTGGTCATGAGAACTGAGGAAATGCAAAAAGAAAATAACTCTTATTAATATATTGAAGTGGTTTGCTACAGTTTCATTTTTTAATAGGGAAAGGGGGGGAAAAAAAAAGCAGAATTTAATGAGGAGTAAGGTAATTCAAGTCAAATCACCGAAAATGAGTTTGGTGGAGTTCTCTGGGGTTTATGGCAAGGACTAAAATAGAGATCTTGGTTTTTCCCTGCTCTGTCTGGACGTGGCAGTTTGGCCTCTCGTTAATGGAGAGCCGGAGCCCGGGGCGTGCTCGGAGCCCTGGGAAGATTTACATTAATCAAACACAAACAGACAGTGTAGCGTGAAGAAATTTCTATCCCGCCAGCACTGCTCCCAAACTTCATTAGGTTATTGGGGCAGAAAAAGAAAACAGCCCCTTCACCCTGCAATCCTTCCCTGGGGCTTGACCACTCCAAAACCTCCGAGCCCCCCTGGGCTGAGCTCTGAGTTCTCTCTGTGCTTCGTTCTGCTTTATTCATCACTCCTGAAGCAATCCAGAGGTTGTGTTTTCCTGCACCTTTTGGTTTTGTGTGTTTTCCTGCTGCTGGGCTCTGCTTTTCCAGGTGCCACGCGTTGCAGAACGCCCCAAAAGCCAAAACGTGACCCTGGGAAAGGCTGGGAGTGGATTAAGGGGAAAAAATCTTAGTGAAAAATCTCAGTGCCCTCTGCCAAGCCTTTGTTCCTGTGCCTGGTGATGCAGCTCCTGCTGGGATTTTGTGGCAGGAATGCACACAAATCTATATTTTTATATAATATTTATATATATATGCAAGCATATAGATGCACACAGAACAAATAACCATCCACTGCATATATATCAATATAGAACAAACACATCCATCCACTGCATACACATAAATATAGATATATATATTTCTGCCCCCTAGGACAGCTGGAAATGCTGGATTTTAAAATCCCAGCCCTCTCTCTGTCTCTCCCCTGCCTCCCTGGTGCTGTGGGCTGGCCATGGATGCTCTGTCCCTGTGCCCATCAGCAGCCCTGGCTGATGCTGCCTGGGAGGAGGTGGGAGAGAAGAGGTGGAGTTTCCTCCTTGCCATGAGTGGTCAGTGAACAATCGGGCAGATTCTCAAGGAATACCCGAGGAGAAGCCTGGAAAGCCCGGGAAGCTTCCAAAGAGTCTGAGGCTGCTTGGGGAGGATTTGGGATCAGAGCATCCCCCTGGATTTGGGCTTTTGGGATGGCCCTGCTCAGCTGACTCTGACAGGTAATACCGAGCCTTTGTTCTATTCCCTGAGCCAGGAATACCTTCCCTGGATGCAGAGCACAGAGAAAGGATTTTTTCCTTTAATATCTGCTGGAAAAAAGGGTGGGAGGGGGAGGTTTGTCTTCTTTTTTTTCTCTTTTAATAGCTGCTGTGTGAACCTGAGTTGCTCCTTTGTATTTTTGCTGTAAAAATGGCCAGTAATATGTTTGCTGTGAAAATCTGTGTCTTGGTGTCTGAGCTCAAGAACAAAGGTTTTGACAGCCTGGAAAGATGCTTTAGATGTAGATGCTGGCAGCATTCCCTTCTTTCCATTTCCCAGTAATTCCATACGAGACCCTCCTCACCAGCCACAGGGAATGGGATTTTTGATAAGCTGATATTTTATGCATGTTGATGTTAAATTAGCTGGTGGTTCTTAAGCAACCATCTCTGAATTTTTTGGGTGGGGTTTATTTTTCTGAATGCATTTTTCACTGGTTTATTTGTTTTTATTATTTTATTTTATTATAAAGTGTTCTAAAATTTAAAGGAATTGTATCAGTCACAGTGATGGTGTGGACAGATCTGAGGCAGTGTTGATACAGTGACAGCCATGAGCATGGAGAGAAAATGCAATGTTTTGTGCTCATAGATGAGGTTGTGATGTAGAAAGGCTGGGAGATTTGTTGTTTTTTGAAATATAAATGCAAATGCAGCCAGTGAGGGCTGGCAGTTCTCATCATCCTGCCTGATGAGGGGGAGGCACCAAGAGCTGAAGGTGTCACTGAACCCAGTGGGGAAACAACTCCCTCCAATCTGGCATTGCTGTTCCTGCTGCCTTGGTTGTTTCCATGCCCCTTCCACATATCTTGGGGAATTTGCTGCAGTCACCTTTTAGCAGCTGGGAGCTTTCCTGAGTAAACATTTGTTTGGGTTTTTTTTCCCCTCTTTTGCTTGTATTTTTATTTATTTTATGAGACCCAAGAGGCAAATATTAATACAAACACATCCAGAGGTTTATTAATAGCTCTGGCTTTGACTCACAGGCTGTTCTCAGGATCTTGAGCCATTTTACAAGGAGCTTCACTCCTGGATTTTTATCTTCCATTTTACAGTCTAAGAAACAGTGTTGATGTTGCTGAGAAATCCTGATCCTGTGTTCTGCTTCCCAGTCAGCCTTTCTGGATTTATGCTGCAGTTGAGATGGAGGGGAGATGAAATGGGAAGGAGCAAAGCATGCCACAAATGCCTGTGTACATTTTTTCCCTCCTCATGCAATGTGTGCTATGTGCATCTTTTCTCTTGTGTTTTATGGGCCAGAGCAGCGTTTCAGGGGAGAAATAATTGGTTTGCATAGCCCAGAAGCCTCTTATTTTTTCTTAGGCTGTTTAAACAACTGAGATACCTTCAACTCCAGTGTACAGCACTGCTAATCTCTTTATAGCTCAGCTGACATCACGTTTTCTTTTTTTGGAGAACTGCAATGTATGGTGGAGAAACTTTCCATGGATGCTTCTAAAATCTGAGTGAATGCTGGGACAGAAACCCTGCTGGGAGGTGTGGAAGCCAGCAAGGTGAAATGCTCATTTAGTTGCATACTTGGAATTTAGGCTCAAATAGTTTGGTTGCCCTTGGTGTTTGCATCTACAGGAGTAAAACTTCAGCAGAATTAGCTGTGAAGAGCTAAAAATACCCTGTACAGGTTAAGCAACACTGTGGTAATGATTTCTTGATTCTCTCCATGCTGCAGCTTTCCTTTGTAAAATTGTGGATCCAATTTTTCCCTTGGTGTAAATTAAGCCACTGGGAGCACTTTGCCTTTGGGTGGTTTTAGACATATTAACTGTAAATTAGTTTATGGCAGCTGGGAGATATTTAGAAGCTCTGCAGAGGTCAGAGGGGTGGATCTGGTCTGCACATCCCATGCAGAATGGGTGTAATTTGGCCAAAGGTTCATCACTGAGTGGAGAAGGGAAGGCAGGGCTGGAAATGCTTCTGGGTTGAGTGTCTGCTTAGCTTTGAACTCATAAACTGCTGGTTCTGATGAGCAGGCAAGTCTTGGCTTACATTTGCAGAGCAGTAAAAGCACGTGAACCTTTCAGACAGCCTAAGGAGGGCTGAAGGGAAATGTAAATTAAGGCAAGGTGCCTGCTGACCTCGTTTGTCACAGGAGTAACTTAATGGAACTTTTGGGCTGTGCAGTAGGTCAGACAAACTGATAATGCCTCTGGAATGTGTAAAGCCATGGGGGAAGGTGCTGCTGAGCTGATGTTGCCAGGTCTCAGTGGAAATCAGAGTGCCAGGGTGGTTTGGGCTGGCAGGGACCTTAAAGATCATCCAGTGCCATGGCAGGGACACCTCTCACTGTGCCAGGGTGCTGCAGCCTGGCCTTGGGCACTGCCAGGGATCCACCCTGTGCCAGCCCTGCCACCCTCCCAGGGAACAATTCCTGCCCAAAATCCAATTTACACCTGCCAGTTTGAAGCCATTCCCCTTGCCCTTGGGAAGACTCTCTCTCCATCTTTCCTGCAGCTCCTGGAAGGCCACACTGATCTCACCCCAAAGCCTTTTCTTCTCCAGGTTAAGCAATCCCAGTTCTTCAGCCTTTCCTCTGCTCACCTTTATGGCCAGGGACACACCAAACCAGGCAAAGCTGATAATGCTGAGGAGCACCACAACAGCTCAGCCCTGTCAGTTCTTTAAAACATCCTTTGAAAGACACCTAGGAGGAATAATAAATCTCTTATTGCAGGTTCTTTAGTACACTCTCAGCAGTTCCAGGCCATGGAGGTGTGGTGTTCCTGTTCCAGGCAACTGCACTCACTCCCCAGAAATGTGAACTCTGGGCCAAATACTCCTCTGTGCCTCTGAACCTTGTACATATATTTGCAAAACTTAAAGCAGCCTAATTGGAGGCAGCGTTACGCTATTTTGAAAGCTACATTTCCAGTTGTATTACATGTGCTGTGTGTTGGGGTTGGTTTTTCTTTTCTCTTTTTTTTTTTTTTTTTTTTTTCCCTCTCCTCCCTTTCTAATTGCTGTCTTTTGCTGTTTTTAAGGACTGTTTCCACACCAGGCTCGTTGCTGGTTCATAACAACCACAAGCTGGGTATGGCATTAATAAGGAACTAGGCTTGGTGCCTAATGAAATGCAAAAACTGCACAAGTGATCCCAGCCCTGGGTGTGTGTGTGTGTGTCAGGTGAAAGCAAATCCCATGACACTTTGGGTCTCTCTGGTCTGCTTAGGAAAATAAAATTGTCTTCCTGCTTTGATTTGTTTTTTTTTTTTTTTTTTTTTTTTTTGGGGCAGTTCAGTGGGAAGCTGCTGCAGACTCCGTGGAGGAGGAGCTGCCACCGAGCCAGCTCTGCATTGCAATTATTGGCAAGCAAAGCAAACATTTCATTTCCCTGTAATTAGCTGCAGTTTAGGGAGGGCAGGTTAATTTGGACTCCACGCCCTGTCTGCACAAGAAACCCCGGTGCTTGATTTGATTCTTTCAGGCTGTGGGCAAAGGGGTTGGAAAGGATTTTTCAGAAGTGAAAGCTGGAGGAGTGAATCACAACAAATGTGTTCTACCCCTCTTCCTTCCCTTCTTCCAAACAGCAAAAGCTCAGGATGCAAAGATGATGTGAAAATATGGAGAAAATTGGATATTTTGAGGCTCTTCTATATGGCCAAACTGCATATTTCAGCTTTTTCTTGCTTCAGGGAAGCTTGAGCTCTCTAGGCCTGGGAATATTTGTCTATGGCCTACTTCAAAATAAATAAATGAGTGAGAAAACTGGGTCATAACTTCTGAAGTCACAAGCTTGACCTTTCTCCTGTACCTGGTCATCTGTGTTAAATGGGTCATGCAGTAAAAGCTTGGAGAGAAGCGAATCCTGGTTATTTATTTTCTGCCATGCACTCATTTTTTTGTGAATTTTTGTGATGATAACATTTTCTGGAAGTCTTTTTAGACTTGACCTCTTTCAGCATTTGTGGTGTTTAATTTTTTCCATTTTGAAGCTGTCATTTTTTTTTTTTTTTCCTTTCCCAGAGGTGCAAACTGAGAGATTCAGTAATTTGTAACCAGTCACGTTGGGAAACCAGTAGGAAATCGCCTGGGATTTGGCAACCTCTGCTCCCCACCAATTTCTGAGCGGGTTTTGTGCTTGCTCTGAGCTACATTCAGTGGCCAAACCTTATCCCTATTACTCAAATCTTGCTTTTAGGCCCAATCTAAAGGCAGCATTAAGGAAACATGAGCAAATTATGGTTTATTTATGTTCCCTGCAGTGCCCCCTCCCCGTTTTTCATTTGTTGTAGGGATATTAAACAATAAATGGCCTTGTGTGACAACTCCAGAGGGAAAGCTGTGCTGCTTCTGAGCCTTGGAAATCAGTCAGGAGTGGAAGAACAGCCCTGGAAATGAAAATGTCTGTGTCCCCTCCCCTCTGGAGAGTTTCTGCAGGGACTCAAAGTTCTTGCAGGGTCCTGGCCTGAGCAGCAGAGCAGCACAAAGGGCACATTGAGAATGGTGCTGGGGAAGCCCTCCTTCCCTGCCTGCCCAGTAAATGCAGCTCTTTCTCCATGAAAAGCCCTGACATCAGCTCTTGGAAAAATCCAAGTGCTTGTGTCATGGAAAATAGCTGAGGCACTTGCTTGGGCTGGGGCTGAATGGGTGAACTGTGGATGGAACTTCTCTGGAGGTGCTTTTCTTCTTCCTTTCCTGAGTGTTGGTGCTCACAGAGAGAATGGAGCCCTTCCCATCTCAGGGTTTTACAGGGAAGGACACTGAGGAAAGAGCCTGTAGTAAACTCAGAGTAGCCTGCTTGTCATTTTTACAGGACACAGTGTGATGATGCATTCCTGTATCATCAGGAAATTCCATGTGTGGAGGCAAGTCTCCAAATTCTTGCTGTTTGTTTTATGGAGGAGATTTATCTTTGCATTCTGTTTTTCTTTCATAATTTCAAGCTGCTTTCTTTTTCCTCTCTTCTTGCTCCCTTCTCATGCTGCCACCTTCTCTTCACCCCTCCTGATGAAGCTCTCACCCAGAGCCAACCACAAGAACGAAAGAGAAATCTGAATAGAGATATTTAATTTTTTAAAGCTCAAAGAGGAAACATCCTGTGAAGGCAAGGCACCAGTGGAATTCTCTTTCTCTCCCCTTGGAGTCCTGACCCTCCCCATCTTACAGATGGAACTTGCCAACCTTCCAGACTTGGATTTTTATCAAATTCATCTTAACCCAGTTGAAGTGTTTTGCTCAGCACGTTGGTTGCCATGGCACCAGTCCCTTGCATTGATCCCTCCTGATCCATCAGGAAATATGCTGATGGGCTCTATTGGCTACTCTGCATTTTCTCTGCTAAAAGGAAAATTGAGTGGTGTATTCTGGTTATGGGTACAGACATTAGTGGCCTGAAAAATGATGGAATATTGAGTGGGAGGCGTTTGCTGATGTTTATTAAAGCAAATGCAGCACTGAGGCTGCTGGGGGTGCTCAGGGTTTGGCACACAAGGTGTTGGCTTTCCAGTCACTTCTCTAAATTCTCCTTCTCCTGCCCATGGAGCTGTGAGCAGTGCAGGGTTAATAATGCCAGGGAGGATTCCTCCATGAGTCACTGTCAGCTGTGCTGCCTGCCTTGGACTCCCACAAAAATAACACAGAGCTTGCAGTGCCTCCCTCCCTGCTGCCTCCTTGCAATCCCTAAAATCCATCCCCAGGCCCTGACAGCTCCCAGGAATCCTCCCTGTTTGGATCCCTGGTTCCCTGCTCCGTGTGTCCAATGCCATCACTATGCAATGGGTTTTGTTGGTTTTTGGTTTTTAATTTGGGGAAAACCCTCCTTCCTGCCTCATTGCAAGTCACTAAAATCCATTCCCAGGCTCTGACAGCTCCCAGGAATCCTCCTTGTTTGGGTCTCTGTTTCCCTGCTCCATGTGTCCAGTCTGTTCCCATCAATATGCAATGGGTTTTGTTGTTTTTTGTTGTTTTAATTTGGGGGAAACCCTCCTTCCTGCCTCATTGCAAGTCCCTAAAATCCATCCCCAGGCCCTGACAGTTCCCAGGAATCCTCCTTGTTTGGATCCCTGGTTCCCTGCTCCATGTGTCCAATGCTGTCAATATGCAATGGGTTTTGTTGGTTTTTTTTTTTTTTTAATTTGGGGGAAACCCTCCTTTCTGCCTCCTTGCAAGTCATTAAAATCCATCCCCAGGCTCTGACAGCTCCCAGGAATCCTCCCTGTTTGGATCCCTGGTTCCCTGCTCCATGTGTCCAATCTGTTCCCATCAATATGCAATGGGTTTTGTTGGTTTGGGGTTTTTTTTGGTGGGTTTTTTTTGTTGTTGTTGTTGGTTTTTTTTGTTTTTATTTGGGGGAAACCCTCCTTTCTGCCTCCTTGCAATCCCTAAAATCCATCCCTGGGCTCTGACAACTCCCAGGAATCCTCCCTGTTTGGATCCCTGTTTCTCTGCTCTGTTTGTCCAATCTGTTCCCATCAATATGCAATGGGTTTTGTTGTTGTGGGGTTTTTTTTTATTTTTTTATATATATATTTGGGTGAAATCCTCCCTCCTGCCTCCTTGCAAGTCCCTAAAATCCATCCCCAGGCTCTGACAGCTCCCAGGAATCCTCCCCATTTAGATCCCTGCTCCATGTGTCCAATCTGTTCCCATCAATATGTCATGGGTTTTGTTGTTGTTGTTTTTTAAATTTATTATTATTTAAGGAAAACCCTCAGTGGTTTCCTGAGCTTCTGTGCTTTGATGAGTGGAAAGGGTGACCCAGGATCAAGCTGCTCTTGCAGGGGTTGGTGCTGAGGTGGCTGTGCTGGAGCAGGGTGTCCCCGAGTGCCTGGGGTGCTCCCAGCTGCAGTTCTGTTCTCTGCTTGCTGCATCCTTGTTCTCTCTGTCATTTGTTCCCTGCTCAGCTCCTCTGGCTCTCCCACTGCCCCTTTCCCTATTCCTTGGGACACAAAACCACCTTCAGCTCCATGGAAAAGTTGTGTTGGTGCTGCTTCACGTCAGCACTCTGCCCTGAAACCTTTGTCAGAGTTTTTACAAACCTACTCTGGTGGATCTGTGCCTCTAGAACCCTGGAAATCAGATTCCCTTCCTTGTTTTTCTTCCATTCTGTCTCTTCCAAGATGAAATTCTGGGAGTTGTTTGCAGGATATCATTTATGTCAATGCTTACTGTGCTTTCAGGGCGCTTGAAACCTCTTAGATTTAGGCAGAAAATCGTAATTTCTCTGAGTGCTGTCAGTGAGGTCCAGTCAGGGTGTTGAAAATGAAGTTTATTGGGTATTGAAGGAGCTGGATGCACTAGGAATAGTCCTGGAATAGTCCTGGAATAGTCCTGGGAGTGTTCAGTGATTTTCACCTGTCACCCAGAAGCAGACTTTGGTTTTTCCAGGATCTGACCAAGAGGAGAGAACAATCCTGCTCAGCATTCCCAAATCTTGAACAGCCATCCCTGGCAGTGCCAAGGCCAGGCTGGGTGGGGTGGGAGCAGCCTGGGACAGTGCAGGGATGGCAGGATGAGCTCTAAGGTCCTTCCAACCCAAACCATTCTGGAATTGTGAGTTAAAATCACTTCTCACCAAAATCCATGGAGCTGATGGTGGCCAAAGGCTTCTCACTGAAACCTCCTGAGTTAGGATGAGATTTTAAAAAGCCAAACTGGGATTTTTATTGGGGGCACTTTGAGATAACCTTTGGTTTTCCCCTTCTAAATGTGTCAAAAGGACCAATGATCAACCCTGGGCTGCTTCTCCTCCTGAATTTGGCATGATCAGTTGTGTTGGCTGCTTTTCTTTGCAATTTATAATTCATTCTGAGGGTTTTTTCTGCAACAAGCAACATCTTATTTAAATGAAACTAATAAAGCACTGAAGCAGCTTCCATTGCAACTGTTCATCTCCTAATTAAAGATTAGTTCTGTCAAGCAAGCAGTTTTTGGCTGTTCTCTTCAAGGGTTTCACAACATTTCTTACTCATCTGGGCACAAGTTGGAGTAATTTCTCCTTGCACAGTGCAAACACACACAAGCTTCATTTCAGGCATGTGAGCAGTTCTGGAACTAAAGTTAGGCACATGAATAAATATTTCCAAGGTTGAGGCCCTTGTCTGAATCTAAATATTTTTCTCTTTGATCAGCTTTGGAGATAGCAGATACTCAAATTCTGGTAATATTTTAGTAGTGGAGGGAAAAAAAACAAAAAAAAAAGCCCCAGCATGGTTATCTGGATGCTGTGCTATTTATGGTCAGCTATATTTTCAACCTCCCAGCCTAGAATGGAATGCTTTGTCCTGCTGGAAGCTGGGAATCCTCCCTGCTCTTGTGTTTTTTGACACATTAAGTCTTCAAATTTCCTTTTTCTGCTTGGCTTCAAGGTGTTTATTAGGCACTGGTGCAGATGTGTGAGCTAACCTGAAATAAATACAATGTTTAATCCACGCTGTTACTACCTGTAGGTGTATTTTCCTCACTTAAAAAGATTTTCCTAATGCAGCATGACTAAGAAGACACACTTTCAGTCATTTGCTGCATTTAAATGACTCAAATTATTCGGACCCAGCATTTTCAAAACAAAATCTGACTTGGCTTTTAATTGGTGCTGGTGTTTGGGAGAGTGGAACAACTCGTTTGAAAATGTGCTGATGTTCATCAGTTATCAGACAAAATGTCTACAGGGGTTTTATCGTGGAGCCTAAACTTGCCAGCTCCCTTTGGAATTAAGGCTCCAGCTGTTCACCACACCCTCCTTGCTGCTGTTTACAGTAGGAGGTGAAATATATTTTAATTTGAATTATGTTGTGCTGGGTGCTGTAGCATTATGAGGGGATTTTCAGGGCTGCTTTCAAATTTAATATTATTTCCAAGTGAAGATGAGTTGCACTGGAACACAGATAAACTCATGATTGGATTTTATCCATTTTTGCTCTGCTTCCTGCTGTAGTGACACAGGGTTTGGGAAATGAGGAATTTCTTCCAGGTGGTATTGAGGCAGGGAAATGGGAAAAGGGAGGAATGTGGTGCTGAATGCTCCCAGCAAGGATCAGTGTTGTAACCTCAGCTCAGCTGACTCTCCCACCTCAAATTTCTGTGATTTCATAACTCAGTGCCCAGGAATGGTTTCAGATCCAGGAGAGGAGGTTTTTTTGGGGGGCTAGAGAGCTTCACCTTCAGCCTGGCTGGACAAAACCCATCCTTTCCTACTCCACTGATTTTAGGGAATACCTGTGAGGCAAAGGAAAGGCAGGAGAGGGTGTGGAGTGGTGATTGTGCAGCACCCAGAGATTTTGCTGGGATGATCTGCTCCCCAATCCATCTCTGTTCCCCAACCCATCCCTGCCTCCCTCCCTGCTTTTCTGGGACAAGAAGGAACCTCAGGAAGCTGGAGGGTGGCCAAGGGGCTCCAGCCCTTCCTGGAACTGAGGGACACAGCCCTGGGCTGGGTCTCTTCCCAAGGAGGAGGGTTCTCCAGAGGCAGCTGGATCCTGACCCCTGGTACCATCCAGCTGTGGGTTAGGAAAAGGGGATTTGGGCTCCCACCCCACAGCAATTTTATATTCACTGGTAAAGTCAAAGCACTGAAAAAATTTCAGTGTTTTCAGCACTACTTCCAACCTAGGTATAATAAGCAGAAAGGTTTTACACAACTTCTGGACTTGGAAAATGGGACATTTGTGTTTCACAGGTAATAAAGGGCTCAGAACCAGCCCAAAAGGTACAGCAGGGAACTCACTGGGTGTTTTACAAACTCTGCAGGAGCTGCAGGAGCAGAGCCTGCACTTCTGGCTGCTGATAAGAACCTCTGGAGGACAGAGTTTGTCACCAAAATGCTTCATTAAAATACTTACCAGTGGTGTTAGGGTTTTTTATGCATCAGATAAAAAAATGAGATGTAATTCATCCTAAGCATCATTTCCTGTCTTTCCCTGGATTTTTTTTTTTTTTTTTGTCTTTTCTGCTTTTCAGTGAAACTTTTGATTACTGCATCTGTTGCCTGCTCGGGGTTCAGGCAGGGTTGGCTGCCCTGAGGTGACTTTGGTTTGCTCTCCTTTGGCATTCAGGCTGTCTTGCACCTCCTTCAGTGGCTGAAATCTGTAAATGGGAGGATGGGATGCTCAAGAGCAGAACAAGGAGAGCATGTTTCCTATTTGAATCAGAGTGGATTTTACAGACCTTTAAGATGAAAATAGAGATTTTGGAGGCAGGAGGAAGGACTGCCACCTCTTGCCTTCAATTAATTAACTTTTTACTGTTTATGCAATCACAGACCCTGTCTACTCCCTTCATTTGGAAGCTGCTGTTGTAGTTCAGCTAAATCCAGTGGTGTTATCTGAGAGTGTCTTGCTGTGGATAATTATTTCCAGGAACAAGCAGACAAGATTTTAATTTCCCTTGCCTAATGTGTCATCAGGTGCCCGTGGAGCTCCATATTAGTGCATGTTTGCACAGGGGATGGCGTGTGGGAGCTGGCCAGCTCTGGGTGTGACCACATGGAGAGGGGTTAGGCTGGCTCTGTGCTGCCACTTCTGCTCTTCAGCTCATGGGGAGGGAGCTCCTGGAGCTTCAGGAGGAAAGGAGAGGGGAGGAGGTGAGAGGAGGAGGTGACAGGAGGGACATTTGGGGCAGTTCTGTGCTGCCACTCAGGGGTTTGGTTGTGTGGAAGAGGCTGGGAGAAGGGTTTGGTTCTGTGTGCTGGGTGGGGATTGCTCAGCTCAGGGTCCCAGCAATGTCACAGCAATGTCACAGCAATGTCACAGCATGGGGACTCCAAACCTCCAACCCTTCCCTGCAGAAATTCCTGCTGCTGCTCCCTCTCATCCTTCACCCATTTGGGAAGATCCCAAACCCTCCTTGTCCCCAACCTCCTCCCACCTGAGACTTTGGAACTGCTCCTTGTCCCTTTGTGCTTTTCTAATCCTGACCTGGGGACTCTTGGTCACGAACAAATTTCTGTGTTTTAACTAAAAACATAAAAAATAAATGGTCATTTATGACCCTGGTCACCTCTGTGATGTTTGAATTGTGTGGGCTGGAATTTCTTCCCTCTAATCCCTCAACCCAGCACTTCTTGAAAAATGTATATAAATGAGAGAAAACACATTAAAATAACTAATATATATATATATATATATAGGGGAAATTGTCAGCTATAAACCATCTGTAGAGTCTTCATTTAGAAAAAAAAGTGATTTAAGTTACCTGTTCTTGCTTTACACAGCTCTAAATGTGAGTTTTGCCTAAAACATAAATGGAGTAGGAATGGAGCTGAGCTTGTGAGAAGGAAATAATTGTGTTTTATCAGAGTACAAGTCTTGGTGATTTGAACTGGATGGAACCCACCTTGTTCTGTCAGGAATTCAAGGAAAAAAAAATCCTGGATTCATAAATTCTGCATTTTCCTCAGTTAAAAATACAAATATATTTTTTTCTCCCTTCACATTGTGTTACTTTTGTTACCTGTATAACCCTACCTGGAATAGGTAATTTAATTTCTGCTTTGTTGCACTTGTCTTAAAGATGGCAAGTTCATGGAGTTCCATGAAAATGGAAATTGTTTTTTCTGAGGGTACCACAGAAGTGTAAAATACCTGTAAAAAAAACACACTAATGCTGCTATCAAACCTAATATTGAAAAATAAAAGTTCATTAATTTTTTTTTTTTCTTTTCAGGTTTCCTCTCAAAAAACCTTCGAGGTGAGTTCCTGAAATTTGCTTTTTTTTAAAAATCTGTATTGTAAATTATGCTGCAGCATTTTTGCAGGGGGAATGCTTTTAAAAGTTTAATGTATATACACATATACAAACACAGGCTGTAGGAGCCATTACAGATGTGAGGAAATCAATATCCAGATGGGAAGAAGGTGCCAAAATTAGATTTATTTGGTGTCCTTGGCTGGGGGCTCATTTTACCTGAGATTTGAGATGGCCATGGAAGGAAGGGGACAGGATGTACAGGTGCTTCCCTTCTGGGCATCTTCTAAATCTTTAATTTTGCCATGCTGAGATATTTAGAGTTTGCTGGGAGAGTTAAGATTTCAGGAGGCTTTTTTTTTATTCCCATTAAATTTATTTGGCTTTTAAGATAAAATATGGGCTGATGCTGAGTGATAAAGAGAGTGCACTTGCTGTTACCAATTCTGGAGGTTACCAGGAGTGTTCTGGAACCTTGGATCCTCTCCCAGAGATTTCAGAGGAGATCATTTTCCCCTTCCAATTCAGCCTGGGAATAAATTTTTAACGCGAACTCGATGCCTGGGTTTTAATCTGAATTTCTGGTGGGCAGGCAGAGCTGGGTGAGGTTTGTGTGAGCGCTCAGGCTGCTCCCCTGGGCTCTGGGCTGAGGATTTTGTGTTTTTCTGTGCCCCAGACACGGCAGCATTCTGAGCAGAGAGTCTCCAGCTGACAAGAAGCAGAAGGTTGAACGCTGCAGCAGCACCCACGACTTTGATCCCACAGGTAAAGTCCTAAAATTCAACAACAACAACAAAAAAAAGCACTGGGAAGCAGCATAAAAATGATTTTAATGTGTTGTTCTGCAAAGGCAGTGTGGGCATTGAAATGAATTTTAAACATCTTCATAATCAGCCTGGATTAGTGTATCAGTAAATAATTATAACAACTTCCACTTGCAGCAAAGTAAAGAGGCAAAGAAAATAAAAAAAATTTAGCTGTGAGTTCTTTAGTGAAGTCTGGGCTCAGCCAGGGCTGGGTTTTAATTTTGGGGGGTTTGTTTTGTCCTTCAGCAGATTTTGATCCCTCTCTGCCACTTGCAGAGTGAGTTTGTGACTCATTTGAAGCTGAACACCTCATTTTAAAGGATTTGCCATCCTACTTTTATTGAGTTTATTTTTATTTTAGTTAAATTAGGGAAAAGGGTGCACACAGGATTCTGGTTCTCTCTAAACACTCACCCAGTGCCTGCTCATGAAATTCCTGCCAGGCCCCATGCAAGGTGCATTTTTCCTGGCTGTGCATTCAGGCTGTTCCCTGGGGCTTGGGGAGCACAGGGGAGGTGAAGGGAAGGGGGGCACAGCTTGTGGGATGTGGGGTTTTTTTTTTGTTTATAAATGGTTCCTGCCACTGGCTGTGTGAGTCCTTCTAGTGTGCACAAAATAAAGGAAAATGGGCTTTAAATGCCAGCTCAAAACATCCTGTAAGGGGAAAAAAAAAACTGGTTTAGTTCTCATCTGTTTTTCCTTTGCCCTTTGGGATGGGTAATGTAAAATTATTTCAGCTTGGGGGAGGTCCCAGGCTGTGAACTCGTTTTGTAGAAGGAATTTAATTTCTCCAGAAACAAACTCCAGGAATCCTGTAATCTGAATTTGCAGACAGTCACTCCAGTGCTGAGAGCTGTTAGCTGGCCTGTGCTTGTGCTTTGATAGGGGAACTCTGCAGCTGCAGAAATCCTTCTCTTTTTGAGGGGTGGATTCAGGATGCTGAAATGCTGTGCTGATTATTGACTCTGGGGAGAAACCCTGCCAGAGTCGCTGTGCTTGGACTGGTTTTTATCTGTAGAGAGCTCCTGTGGTTGTGTCCTGGCTCCTGTAACAGATTCTGTGTGCTGTTACCTGTGTCTCCATGTATTATTCACCCCTTATTCCAAGTGCTCCACCTGTGTTTTGTTCACATCTTATTTGTGTTTTGCACGATTTAACCCGATAAATCCAAGTCTGTGTTGTTTTGTTGTTTTTTTTTTTTTTTCATGAAGTTTGTTTTTTTTTTCCTCATGTTTGGTCTCCATATTTTCTATATCTCTCTCTCCTTTTCTCCTGCTCTCGTGCAGATAGCTCCTCCAAGAAGACAAAGTCTAGTTCTGAGGAGAGTAGATCCGAGACGTATGGTAAGCCAAGCCTGCAGCTCCCCCTGGGCAGCTCTGCTTTTCTGTCTGTGAATCCCAGGCTCTCCCCTCCCCTGATCTGCATGGGCTCTGCAGCAGGGACTGCCCTTCCCTCCTGCTTCAGTTCTCAGCTTGTAGTGTGCTGGCTCTGGGAGATGGGACAGAGAGGAGCCAGCTCCCAAAGGGGTTGTGCTGCCAGGAAAGGCTGGGCCACCTTTGGAGCTTGGAGCAAGAAATTCATTCCTGCATCATTTGTAGGTGTTGTCTGTCAGATCCTTGTGACAGAAATGGAAAAATGTGTCTGTGAGTAATTGAACTGGGTGTGAGGATGTGGACTTCCCCATTCTCTGTCCCTGCACTCCTGCAGTAAATGCCCCACATCAGGTTTGGGGTGGGACTGTCCCCACACACCCTGGCCTGTTTGTCCCCTCTGTGGCACTGCCCTGCTCTAATGACTCCCCTTCCAGTCTCTGGGGATATTTGCACTCACACCTTAGAATCTAGAAGGCAATAAATATTCCCAAGTTGTTTTTTGGATCCTGTCAGCATCTTCAGCCCCTTGGGCTTGGGCTGAATGTGGCTGCATTTTTTATTTCCAAGTGTGCAAGTCTTGACTCCAGCCATGGGTTGCCTTCCTTTTCCTTTACTGCCCTTTTTTATTTTAATTCATGTTTAAAGCAGCCTGTGACACTCTCTGATTTTAATCTGTTCAGAAAATTGCTGCTGTGTGATTTTGGATGCAGTGACTCTTCCAGAATCATCAGGTTTATCATTCCACTGGAATAAAACTGCCAGGCGCTCATGGCTGTGCTCCAGCTTCTTAACCCACCTCTGGAACACAAAGTGATGCTGTCAGAGCAAGAAACGCTAAAAAATAACCAAACAACACCAGCCCTGAAGAGTTTAAACCAACACAGGCATGTCAGGAAAAGCTGGTGCAATCTGGGGAGGTGTGTCCTGTTCTTTCTGTGAGATCTCTTCACTTCCCCTGGAATTTTGAATCACACTTTTTTTTTAAAAAAAAAAAGCAGAGTAATATGATAGTCACGTTCCTCAGGGTGTGAGAGTGTTCCTTCAGAGCTGTAAACAGCTTTGGATGGAAAGCTGTCTGGGGGAGAGCTGGCTTGCTGCAGCTTGTCATTGCTCTGCCACCCTGGCAGGGATGGAGCAGGGAAAGGCTGGAAAGGAGCAGGGACAGGGAAGGAGCAGGGAAAGGCTGGAAAGGAGCAGGGAAAGGCTGGAGGAGCAGGGACAGGCTGGAAAGGGGCAGGGAAAGGCTGGAGGAGCAGGGACAGGCTGGAAAGGAGCAGGGAAAGGCTGGAGAGGAGCAGGGAAAGGCTGGAAAGGAGCAGGGAAAGGCTGGAAAGGAGCAGGGAAAGGCTGGAAAGGAGGGACAGGGAAGGAGCAGGGAAAGGCTGGAAAGGGGCAGGGAAAGGCTGGAGGAGCAGGGATTTGAGGATCATTTTGTGGTTTTGGAGCCAGGTCAGTCAGGACAGGGATTTGAGGATGATTTTGTCATTGCTCTGCCACCCTGGCAGGGAAGGAGCAGGGAAAGGCTGGAGCAGCAGGGAAGGAGCAGGGAAAGGCTGGAAAGGAGCAGGGAAAGGCTGGAAAGGAGCAGGGAAAGGCTGGAAAGGGGGAGGGAAAGGCTGGAGCAGAGGGACAGGGAAGGAGCAGGAAAGGCTGGAGCAGCAGGGATTTGGGGGATCATTTTGTGCTTTTGGAGCCAGGTCAGTCAGGAGAGGGCTTTGGGGATCATTTTGTGGTTTTGTAGCCAGGTTAGGACAGGGATTTGAGGATCATTTAGTGGTTTTGAAGCCAGATTAGTCAGGGCAGGTATTTGAGGATGATTTTGTGCTTTTGGAGCCAGGTTAGTCAGGACAGGGGTTTGAGGATGATTTTGTGCTTTTGGAGCCAGGTCAGTCAGCAGAGGCAGAGCCCTGTGCTCATGTTTGCCTGCTGCTGGGGGTTAATGACAGGAAAGGTTTGCTGGGACACCTCTGTGTTTGTCCCTCTGTCCCAGCCTGGCTTTCCACGTGTGCCAGGAACAAAAAACTTCCCAAGTGAGCTCTGGCTTCCTGCAGGTGCTGTCCCCATGCCCAGGATCCCTGGGAGCAGCTCCCACTCATCCTTCCTTTCCAGTGGCCTTGCCCTGCCTTTTGTCTGCTTTTCCCAGGTTTCTGTGCAGTGTGTGCACAGCTCTGCTGTTTGCTTTGGAAGGGACCAAACTATTCCAAACCCTCCAAGTAGAAATGCTGCACTGATATTTTCCTCTCTGCTGACTGGATGGGGGCTGGCCACTGGGAAGGGAATAATAGGGAAGGCTGGAATGACAGCAGGAGCAGGAGGTGTGGCTTTGGGGGCTGTTTGTTCTCACCTCTTGAAAGTTTTAATTCAGGAGCCAGAATTTCTTCAAGTGTGTGAGTGGCTTGGGGGGGCAGAGTGGTCAGGGAGGGAAATTGTTTTGATGTAGAGAAATTAATTTATAGTGGCATGAAGCTCTCAGTGCATTAATAAAGTCATTTGTATATTCAAAAAAATCCAGATTATCAGGAGAGAGAATGAGTGTGGTTTGTTATGCTGTGATTTGGTAATTAGTGCCAGGATCATCTCCCATGATATTTAATCTCTTTCTCTCAAAGTAGCATTTTCATCTCTTAAATGAACTCAAAACTGAAATTTCCTTTCAGGGTGGTAGGTGAGCTATCAGTTTCTGTTTCCTTTTCCTCACAACTTGGTTGCTCTCCAAAAATATCTCCCTTTCTATTTAGCAATCATCAATTTCTGGCCTAAACATTAGCCTGGACTTGGCACAATCCCTTCTACATATTTTCTCCAACTTTGTGATAAGTTTTTGGTTTTTGTTTTGAAACCCCAGATATGAGATGGTTTAAAACTGAAAATTACTCTGCCCAGGTTTGTTTTTGTTTTTTTTTTTTTTTTTTTTTGCAGTCCTTACCAGCTTTGTGTCTTTGTTGTGGCCACCATTTCCCCAGAGAAATTCACCTATATAAAAATCCTGCTTATCTTTGTGGAGCAGCATTTCTGACAATATTTTATAGAACAGAAAGCTTCCCAAATGAAGTGAAACATTTGGCCACTCTCAAAACCCCAAGGAGTTTTGGGTTTTTTTTGTTTATGGAATGATTCATTTCAAATCCCTCCATTAAACTGCATTTTCTTATGGTGGCCTCATGCCCCCAGGGGAGCTTTTAGTTCCCAAAATCCCAAATCTCAGCTCTTGGGAGATGGAATTCACATCCCATGGAATCCCAGGCTGGTTTGGGTTGGCAGAATCCTTAAAGATGATTTTGGGCAGGGACAGCTTCCACTTCCCTGTCCATCCATCCATCCTCACCTCTCATCTCTCACTCAGGTTTTTAGAGTGAAGCCCTGCTCTGCTTATTGCTAAAGAAATTCCCTAATTTGTTAAAGAACTTACAAAGAGGATGTAGAGAGGAGAAAAAAATAAAAATGAGCTTCCCAAAGAAGCTGCTGGACAGCCCAGCTGTGTCTGGCCAGGCTTTGCAGACAATGATTTTGGCCTTGGGGTGTCAGTGACCTTGAGAAGTGCAGACTTTGCCCTTCCACCATCCCAAAGAGGCTCCTGGAGCAGGGCTGGGGAAGGCAGAGGGGCGAGTGCCACCTACTGAAGCTGCTCTCAGCTTGCCTTGCAGTTTTCCTCTCTGCTTTCACTTTTCTTTTTAACCTCTTTAACTCCAGCACAGGTTTGGCTGCTTTGTTGCACTCCTGGCTTGAGGCTACACCAGTGGGTTTGGGGGGAATTTTGATTATTTTTCCTCCAGAATTTTAGGAATCCACTCAAGACACAAACATTTTAAATCATAGCTAAGTGATGTCACCTCACTTTGTAACATAAAGAATCTGTTAAGGAAAGCAAAACTGGGAAAAATATGATAATTTATTTAATTTTGATTAATGTCAGTGATGAATTCTGTTGACTTTTTAATACTCACTGAGTTTCAGCTGGAAAAAGTGAAATATCATGGTGGGACATTTCAAAGTGAGCAGAGTAAAAGCACTGGAGGGGTGGTTCAGGCAGGGGATGCTCTCAGAGCTGATCCAGTTCTGCAGGTCACTGTGTTATCTCCAGGAAATTCCAAATACACTTTGTAGTGATTTTAATGAAGTTATCTCAGTCAAATGTGGTCTCTCCTCCACCTCATTCCAGCTTTTTGTATTGGATTAGGAGAAGGGTTAAGAGTTTGTCCCTTATCTGAAGGAAACAAGTACAGGAAAAGGCAATCATGGACTAATTTCAGGTCCAGTTGTCCTCATTTCAGTTGATTCTCCATTCTAAATTTACAGGTTGGTCTTGGGTGAAATTGAGGCTTGTGGAGTGAAAGAGTTTAACTTGAATAAACTTGAATTAAAGTCATTTATACTCTGCCAGGTCAGTTTTGTTGCATGGGCACTGCTTTGGCATCAGGCTCATCCAAGGAGGAAGTTTTTCAGTAAATCCAAGGATTATTGCTTGTGGAGGAAAAGAAATCCAGTAGCAGGGGAGACTCAGGGCTCTGCTGTGGCTTTAAACAAGGCCAGTGCTGGTATGAAAAGCTGAGTTTAGTGCTCACTGATGGGGCTGGCAGAGCAGCAGCTTCCCTGCAACAGCAGCAGGTCCCACACCCCAGCCCCGGGCATCATTCTTGGGAAGTGAGACCTGGAGAAGCTGGGTCCTGTAAAAGCAGCAGGGAGAGCCACCCTCACTTCTCATTGGGGTGAGAGGTGGGGGGATTTTCCTGCCATCCCTCCCCCAGCCCTGCAGGTGCCAGCCATCCCATGCTTTGCCCCTGCTTTGTTGGCAGGAGGGGAATTCCTGGGATGTGATGGTGCTGCAGAAATCCTGGAGTAGTTTTTCCACACTGGAGCAGAGCAGGACTGGCTGGGCAGGCAGTGTTGGCTCTGGAGGCTCCTCATTTCCATGGGGAGCTGCTCCAGAGCAGTGTGAGACAGGAATGATTCCTGCTCTGTTCCCATTCACACCTTCAAGCTCATTCCAGACCAGCCAGTCTGGCTGGGACAGCACCTTCCCAACTCCTGGGTTCCCTCCACACCAAACTGAGCTGCTGGAATCTGATTTGGGAGAGCTCTGATTTCCTTCTCGAGGTGCCAGTGTAGGAATTGTGCCTGCTGTGCCTTTAGAAATGGAAAAGCAAAGCAAGCTGTTGGAAATAAGGGTGATGGAAATAAAAGAACATTGGAGGAGCATTTACAGAGTTCCTGAAGTCACTTTTCAGGATGAGGGCTCCCTTGTGGGAGGCTTTTTGCAGCTGCTCCTAG
This sequence comes from Catharus ustulatus, assembly GCF_009819885.2. Taxonomy (NCBI): domain Eukaryota; kingdom Metazoa; phylum Chordata; class Aves; order Passeriformes; family Turdidae; genus Catharus; species Catharus ustulatus. The sequence goes on along the minus strand of NC_046248.1, from coordinate 4,368,951 downwards.
GGAAGTGCTTGGCAAGGAAAATTCCAGGCTGCTGCTTGCCTGTGCTTTTACTTTCCCTTATTTCATTTCCAGGTGAACAAAAGACATCCCCAGCATTCCACCTGGTCCAAATGCTGCACCTACTAAATGAATTTATCTCAGCATTTGTGTTCACATTATACTGAGTGTACCAGGAAACAAAACAAGTTGCCTTTGATGTCTCACAGCAAATTAAAGGAGGGGCACATTCAAGCTCATCTCCTGGGATTTTGGTTTTATTTCAGAAGTTCTGCTCAGGACAGTTCAGTGTGGCTTTTTCACCTCTGCTGTTCTGCACTGTGCAGTATTTCACCTGGGCCAGAAGGTGCCCCAGGAGGAGATTTTGGCTGAGAATTGGGAGAACATTTCCTGATCAATAAATCAGTTTTAGCCCAACCCTTTCATGTCACACTGAGGGATTTGTGCTTCTGTTTTAGAGCAGCTTGTAGGAGCTGTGAGCTGTGAGAAGCTGTTTCATTGAAGCAGCTGTGAAGCTTTGGTGGTGCAGCAGCACCCAGCACCCTCTGAACCATTAATGCAGACCCAAGAAATCCTGCTCATTGGTGTGGGGACTGCTGCTCTTCTTGAAAAGCTGCTTTTCCCTCAGGTTGTCTGGTGTGCCAGAGCTGTCTGCATCTCTGTTTTGTGTAACTGGAGCGATAAGCTTGACCTGTCTTGACATCCCTCTCCATTTCTGGACTGCTGCCCTGTTCCTGTCTCTCCTATATTTTCCCTGTGTTGTCCCCGTTCCTCTGAGTGCCCTGTGATGATTCTGGGAGGATAAACTTTTGGACTGATGCCTGGCTTGTGTCTCTTTGTGTTGCTGTGGCCCTGTGTCCCCAGGCCTGGTGCAGAGGTGTGTGGTGATCCAGAGGGATGAGAACGGCTTCGGGCTGACGGTCAGCGGGGACAACCCCGTGTTCGTGCAGTCTGTCAAGGAAGGTGAGAGCATCCCCCAGCCCTGCCAGCTCCCCCTGGGGTCCTGGAAATGGCTATGGGTACAGCAGAGAGATCCCAAACTCTTCTTGGGGAGGGATGTGCAAGGTCAGGGAGTTTATGGACAGAAGGAGAGGACTCAGCCTTTAGCTGTGCCAGGGGGAGTTTGGGTTGGACATCAGGAAAAAATTCTTCACTGAAAGAGTGATTGGGGATGGAATCACCTGCACAGTGAGGTGGTGGAGTCACCATCCCTGGAGGTGTTTAAAGCAAGACTGGATATTGCTCTCAGTGCCATGGTTTGGTTGATGAGGCTGTGTTGGGTCATAGGTTTGATGAGGATGTGTTGGGTCATAGGTTGGATTTGATGATCTCAGAGTTCTTTTCTGATCTGTTCATTCTGTGATCCTGTGGGTTTGGAGCTGGCCCAGGGGAGGAAATGACTCCTTGGGATGTGGTGGGATCGTGTCCTGCTGTATCCAGAGCCAGGTGAAAGCAAAACTGTTCTACACCTGATGCCCAGAGATTTTACTGGCAGAGGAAGCTTGGCTGGGTGCAGCAGTGTTTTGCATGTTTTACAGAAGTCTTAAAACCATTTTTACTATAAATGATTGTATTGAAAGAGGAACTAAGTGATTTCTTGCCTCTGCAGATGGAGCAGCCATGCGGGCTGGAGTGCAGACAGGTGATAGAATTATCAAGGTAAGGCACTGAAATTGTCAGGGACATGGGTGCTTTGTTTTAAATGAGCTCTTTCTGTGGAAAAAATGGCATTGCTGTGTCTGCTGTGGTGTTTGCATTAGGAAGAGTCTAAGCATCCCTGTTCTGGGGATGACTCTCCTCCAGATCCTCATTTCAGGATTTTATGGCCAAATTCTGCATCCTGCCAGCTTCAAGTATCACAAATCCAATAAAACCAGAAATGGCAGGGAAGAGAATGAAAGCAGAGCTGTTAATAATGACTTGTAAATAACCAGCCTGCCTGAATTGTTGTTTTCTCCCTAACTGCTCCCACATCCCTGTTCTTTTTTAGTCCCAAGCAAGTAAGAAATCAAGTCAGTATCTTAAAAGACTCTAAACTATCACTGCAAAATGCTGCAGCAGCTCCTGACACAAATGGAGCTGGGAATTCAACCAGGCATTGAAATTAATGAATTAAATTAGCTACCCTGTTGTTTTTCTGCCCAGGCAGAGATGGATTGCCTTTTTTTTGTTTTTGTTTTTGTTTGTCTTCTTGCTCGAGTTCTTTTGGAGTGTGCACAGTTTTCTTCTTGCAGAGCTCTGCTCACTGAGATAAACTTTTAGAAGGATAAATAATTTATCTGGTAATGCCTTGAAAGAGGCAGTAAGGGACATGGGGGAGAAGAAAATGCTGCTGTTCTTCTGTGGAATGTGTGGAATTGCTTGGAAACCAGGAGGAAAACACTGAATTTTGTCCCCTCCCTGCCCAGGTGAACGGGACTCTGGTAACACACTCGAACCATTTGGAGGTGGTCAAGCTGATCAAGTGTAAGTAAAGGCAGGTGGCTCTTGTGTCACCTTGAAAGTGTGTGACAGGCATCATTCCAAGGGCCCAAGTGTCACCCAAGTGACGTTCCAAGTGTCACCCAAGTGACAAGGGTGAGGTCCACACTGACAGATCGAGGGAGTGTGTGAAACAGGGAAGTGAAATCAAAATTATTTTGACATCCTGAAGCTGATACATTCTCCTGGAGCTTCTCCTTAACCTAATGTTTGGATTGCCACCAAGCCTTGCCCATCTTTTATTTCTGCCTTAAATACCCCAGCTGGGCTGGCACTTGATGTGAAATGCTGTGTGATGCCTGCACAGCACTACAGGAAATGGTTCCTGTATTTTCTGCATTTTCTGCTGCATTTTCTTCTCTGAAGAAGGAGGTGGTGCTGCTTCCTTCCAGCCTGGTGTGGTTTATTTTGTGTGTGTGCACTGGAAATGAAACCTGCTGGGCTGGAAATCAGATTGCTTGCTTTCAGAAGGGTTGATGGTCATGAAAATTTTTGGAATATCTGAAATTTAAACGGATTTGTAACCCAGGTGCACTGGTTTGGAGGAGGGATGGTGTGAGTTCTGTCTGTAGAGGAACATAGAGGTGTCCCTGTGTGTGACCTGTGCCTGTCCTTGTGTCCCACAGATGTCCCTGTGTGTGACCTGTGCCTGTCCTTGTGTCCCACAGCAGGTTCCTATGTAGCTCTCACTGTCCAGGGGCGCCCTCCAGGGTCGCCCCAGATTCCCCTGGCGGATTCTGACGTGGATCTGGCAGCTTTTGGGCATATGTCTCCCATCATGGCATCCCCCCACTCGCCTGGCACGTCAGGGAATGCAGAAAGGATCACCAGCCCAGTGCTCATGGGGGTAAGCTTTGAGGATCCCTTTCCAAAAGGACAAATGGAGTCAAGTTTTGGCCTGAATTTTTTGTTTTTTGCAATGGGATTTTTGTCCTGTCAGTGGGTATTTATTCACTTATGAAAAAGCATTTTGTGAGTAAAAATATCCAGTCTGATAGAATAGAAATAGAGGTTTTTCAAGTGTTGGTGACTGTTCAGTATTAGGGAACAATGCCTAGGATGGGGTTGGAAATTTGAGTTGGTTCTCCTAGAGCTTTTCAGAACCCATGGTTAGGAGGTAGGTGAAAAATGTGCATGCCCATTTTCCTTACCTGTCCAGCTCCCCCAACAAACCCAACCTTAACCTCTCTCTATTTCCTAGGAGGAGAATAACATTGTCCACAACCAGAAGGTGGAGATTCTGAGGAAGATGCTCCAGAAGGAGCAGGAGAGGCTGCAGGTACTGGGGGAAGTGATGCAAAGAGGGGCAGTTAAATCACAATTTATTAGCAGAGCAGTGTGGAACAGACTCTCTGTAGCAGCTCCTTGGCTGTGCAGATGTGCAGGTGCTCTTTGAAGAGACACCAAGAATTGTTTTGCAGTTCCTGCAGGAGGAGTACAGCCGAGCCCCCTCCACCCGTGGGCTCAAGGAGATCCAGGAGGCAAAGAAACACATTCCTCAGCTGCAGGAGCAGCTGTCCAAGGCCACGGGCTGCTCTCAGGTAACACAGGCCCAGCCTGGCTGGGGAGTGCTCCAGGCACAGCCCTGGGGGTTCATGAACTGCTGGACAAGCTGTTTGGGCAGGCAGGCTGAGGTTTGAAGCTGGCACTGCACATCCAGCCAGGATTTTACAGCAGGCTCTCAGCTCCTCTCTGAAAAACCTGCTTTTAAGAACAAGTGCAAGCAATGATGTGTTTGTTATCTGTCAGTGCAACTCAAAGTACACCCATGATGTCATTCTTGGAAGCTTTAAACAATTTTGTTTGAAAAAAAAAAAAATGTAGGCTGTGTCATTTCCCCCTCTTCCCTTGTGTTAAAAGTGCTGAAAATTTGGTTGTTTTGGTTAAAAATGTGGTTGTTTTCTCTTAGAAAAGCACTGCAGCTGTTTCTAGATAAATTGAGAAGGTTTTATGAGCAATGTGAGCTAGCTGGGTTGATGTTGAAGGATGGTCTCTTGAACACTGTGCTGTGCCATGTTTGCAGGATGGAGTCCTGTCCTCCAGGTCGGTGTCAGAGTCGCTGCAGATCAGCGAGGGGGAGGCAGAGAGTGGGGACAGTGGCAGCAAACTGGATTTCAGTGGTGACAGCCCCTCCAGACCCAACAGTGACATTGCTGATGTGAGTGTGAGCAGCCCCAGGGCTCTGCTTCTTTGTGTGTCTTGTCCTGGGTTACTCTGCATCACTGCTCAGAACCTTTTCCCTGCTGGTGTTAGAGACTGGGAGAGAATAAATGTTGGGGTTTTTTCCAGGATTGGATTATCCTGGCATTAATCCCTGTAACCAGACAGAGAAAGATGGATGCAGCATCCTGCTCAAACCCATTTGCCAATTAGAGCATCTTTGCAGGGAATATTCCAGCTGCAGCACCGTGACTCAGAGCCAGGCAGCTTGCCCTGAAAGGGGAATCTGAAATTCTTCCTCTACCAAGCCAGCTTCAATCCTGCCACCAGCAAGGACTCTTGGTGTGCTCACTCATTAGTTATCAATCTGTGTGCTCCTGTGCTCTCCCTTGCTGCCTAATCCTTAATTAAGTCTCTATCTGATTAGTGCAGGGGAATTGAGACTCTCTGCTTGGATTTGGCCTAAGTTTGTTGATTAACTTAAGGATGTCAGAGCTAAATTTGTCCCAGCAGGTGGAAGTGAAAGGGAGGTGGGTGAGATGGGAGCATCCACCACTCTGTTTTGAAACATTTCCACTCCAAATCTGACCAGATCCCATTCAGTACTTGTGTTTAATAAATGCACAACAAAATTCATCATAATCTTCCTAATAATCATCATCCTGTCAGCACTGGAGATGGTATTTGATCAGAGCAGGTGATTGGCACATCAAACATTCCAGCTTTTCAATCCAGCTCTGAGAAAATCTAGGATCAGGGGTGAAAGAAACCTTTGGAAGTGAAAGGAGTTCTGCAGCTGGGAAAGCAGCAGCCTGAGCAGTGTCCTGGCTGGAAAAACCTTGGGACACTCTGAAGATGAGGCAGCAGCACGAGGTTTTTGCAAATAAGGCTCTGCTGGGCTTCCTGAGCTAGAGGATTGCTGGCAGATGGGAGAAGAGAGAGAGCTGTGAGAAAAGGTGGAGAGAACAAGGATAAATCCTTGCTGGGGGTTTTACAGCTCTGCTGTTGCTCACTGTCTCCAGATTTCTCACCAAAACTTCTGCATTCACTTGAGTTTTGGGGTTTTTTGTTACACTGTGCACATAGGACACAGATTTTACTCTGGTTTTTCACACCTCCTTTTCCTGTGAGAAAGGAGAAGTTTTTGCCTGTTGTGGCTGGCAAATTTTACTGTGCAGTTCTCCCTTTCCTGGATTTGCTGGGACTTACCAGAACTGAACTTCCCTCTTTCCCAGAGTCCTCGCAGTGGCCTGAAGGAGAGGATTTATCCAGATGAGAGCCCAGAAAAGGCTGAGCTTCAAGATACTGTGAGTACAAACCATCAAGTGTCACACCAGCATCTCCTCTAACAGCCCCATTAAAATCTTGCTGCTTTCCCCCACTTTCTAAATGGAGCATGCCTGAACTTTGCTTTAGAAAATAAAATGCAATTAAAGTGGTGCAGGGAAAGTTAATTAGCTGAGTAAATGTTTATGGAGCTTAAGAGCAGGGCCATTTAGAGGCAAGCAGCACCTAACCAGCAGTGAAACAGCTGGGCCTGGAATGAGGAGAGCACTTGAACGTGGTTTATTCCTTGAGTCCAACCTTTCTTCAGGATGTTCACTCATTTGGGGGCTGCCATTTCCAGCAGGGCTACAAGTGCAGCTTGTGGATGTGTGAACACATCATCATCCCTGGCATGGCTCCTGAATTCTCCCTCCCCTCTCCTGCCTGTGCTCCCTGAGCCACAGTTCCCCTCTGTGTGCTTACTGTGCTCCAAGGTGATGCTGCTGCTCCTGACCCACATGATTTGATGTTTGGGAGTACAGTAATTTCACAATTATAAGCTGCACCATTTTGACTAAAATTTTGGTCCGAACCCAAAGTGCGGCTTATAATCAGGTGCGGCTTCTATATGGACAAAGAATGAAAAGTTGCTGTTTTAGTTTGGAGGACAGGTGTCTACTGAGAAAGGCAGGAGCTTCTCTTTGAATGGAGAATGTAAACCCCCTCCCTCCAAATTATTATCATTTTGAAATCAAGGGGCTCTCAGGCAAAGATATGGGAATTAGGAATAACAGTTCTTTACTAGGGAAATTAAAATAGAAATACAGCACTACAAAGAACAAACCCCAAACCCTGACACAGTCAGAGTACAGCCTGACACCCGTCAGGCAGGGTGTTGGCAGCAGTCCCATCCCATGGTGGCTGCATCCTCCTGCAGTGACAGATGTGGCTCAGCTGGAGCAGTGCTCCTGTACAAGGTGCAGTTTCCCTCCGGAGCTCCAGTGGTGATGTGGAGAAATCCGGTTTTCCTCTGGAGTCCAGTGGAGAAAGGGGCTCCCTTAGTGTCCCAAAACCTCTGTTTTTATCTTGGTAAGAAATGTTGGGCTCTTCCCCCTGGCTGGAGCAACTCCCAATGGGATGCAGTAATTTTATCAGTCCCACAGTGGGACTCAATGGCCATGAGCAGAAAATGACTGGCTGGAGGAAGGATGGGCTGTGAAAAGATAAAGAACACTGCCCCAGCTGGTTTATAAAACATGGCCATGAACAGGAGATATCCCATGAGATAAAGAACAATGCCCCAGCTGGTTTATAAACCATGGCCATGAACAGGAGATATCCCATGAGATAAAGAACACTGCCCCAGCTGGTTTCAATGGATGGCCCATTAGCAGAATATCTCCCACAGAGATCAGGATCACTGCCCCACCCTCAACAGATGGTGATAGAACAGAAACCTTTGATCACCCTCTATTATAATGTGCGGCTTATAATCATGAAATTACTGTATTTGAATCCTGGGAGAATCTTTTGGGAGGGGAATCCAAGGTGGAGTTGAAGAATTAAAGTGCTCAGAAGATCTCCAGGTTGCACTGGGAGGGACAATCACACCCTGTGCTTTTCTTGCTTCTCTTCCCCAGGATTCCCAGTCCAGTGTTGGGAGTCCCCTGTCCCGAGTGGGGACTCAGATCATTGGAGCAGAGGATGATGATTTTGACACAGAGCAGGAGCAGGTGGGAATGGATTTTTTTTCCTTTTTTAGCCTTTTTTCCCCAGCATCCAGAATTATCTTCCCCTGTTTCTGCTCATTTCTTGTGTGGTGAAATAAGGATTTGGGAATGGGATTCCTGTTGTTGCTGAACTTTCCAAATAGAAACATTTGGGGAGTTTGACAATATCCATCTCTGAGTCTGTTATTTTTCTGTCTTCTCCAAACTCCAAGCTTACTAGGAATTAATTTGCCTTATTTAATTTTCTTTATTTTTTTTAAATCTTGAATTATTGTCACAGCAGCAGAGCTACTACACATTGACTCTTGAATTATTTTAGCTGTCCTTTCTCTTTTTCCTGAAAAATTCAGATGAAATTCCTTGTGTCCCTGCAGCTGTCCTTTCTCTTATTCCTGAAAAATTCAGATGGAATTCCCTGTGTCCCTGCAGATGATTTCAGCTGTCCTTTCTCTTATTCCTGAAAAATTCAGATGGAATTCCCTGTGTCCCTGCAGCTGTCCTTTCTCTTGTTCCTGCACAATTCAGATAAAATTCCCTGTGTCCCTGCAGATGATTTCAGCTGTCCTTTCCCTTGTTCCTGCACAATTCAGATGCAATTCCCTGTGTCCCTGCAGATCAATGGGCAGTGCAGCTGCTTCCAGAACATCGAGCTCCTGAAATCGCGGCCAGCTCACCTGGCTGCTCTCCTGCACCACGTGGTGTCCCAGTTTGATCCTGCAGCACTGGTGAGAAGCTCTGGAATTGTTCCCCTGGCTCACATTTTGGGAATCTTCACCAGGATTTACCAGATTTTGTGTGGCACTCACTGCCATCACCTGGCAAGGAGGGAAATGCAGACCTGAGGGTGATAAATCCTCATTTATAAATGGAGTAACACCAAAAGAATTGTTTCCTTTGCATCTGGCTGCTTACAAATAATTATTTATCTCCTGAAAGCCTCTCATTCCACCCCAAGGTGTGGGATTAGTTGTCTTCAGGGAGGGTTTGACCTCTGTGTGCTCCTCTTCCCTCTCCCCCCATTGCCAGGAAAGGAAAGGTTTCAACCCAGCACTGCTGAATTCCTTGAAATACTGCAAAGAAAACTTGGGAGTTTTCATGGTTTTCACCTCATTTCTTGGCCTCCTGTTCCCCACAGCTGTGCTACCTTTACACAGACCTGTACAAACAGACCAACTCCAAAGAGACCCGCCGTGTTTTCCTGGAGTTCTACCAGTTCTTCCTGGACAGAGCTGCAGTAGGTTCCACTTGTTGTCCTCATTTTCACACACATCCAGCAAGTTGACTTTGACCTTTCTCCACTCACCTGAGCTGCAAAAAGCTAAGGGGGGTTAAATCCCTCCAAAAGAAATAGTTTTAAAAATCAAAATCTGAATGATGCTTAATAAATAACTTCATAAAGTGTAATAATGTAATAAAAGTTCTAAGTGCTTTTGTTGAAGTGTTAGCAGGAAAATTAATGACTTCAGATGCCTGGTAACAAAATAAATCCCAGGGGATTTGGTGGAGATAGGAGAAATAATTTAGTGATAGGTAAGCAAGTTCTGGCTCTTCTACATTGCTTTTAGTTAATAATTGCTGTGGGTATTGATGTGGCTGTTCCAGGGATTGGGAAATTTTGTGTCTGTTGGAAAGCTGAGGAAATTCTCTGCTGTCATCAATTAGACTCCCAGAAACTGAAACAGAGGTTTATATACCAGATATTCATCTGAAATAATCCTGAATATATTCATGGCAGTCTCCCCTTTTCCAACCAGCTCAGATTGGATGATTTTGGGTTTTGAGGGAATTCCCTGGCAGGATTTGTGTTTTTTACTGGGGTGCTGGTTTCTCTGTTGGTTCTCCCAGCCTTTCTTTCCTTTTGCAGAACCTGAAAGTCCCAGTTCCAGATGAGATCTCCTTGGAATTAGGTAGGGTGGTGTGCTTGTGGCAGTGAAAGGCAGAGGGTGGCTTAATTCAGGGAAATGACTTTAATGAAGTCATTTATTGAAGGTGGGGACTGTTCCCAGAGGAATAATTGATGAATTTTGTGCCTGACAGACAGGAGAAGGCCAGAGCTCCTCCCTGAAGAGCTGCACCGCCAGTTCATCCAAACCATGCAGGACAAAGTCTGCCCAGAGGTTCAGAGGAACCTGGAAGATTTCAGGTACCAAAAGCTCCCTGTGGAGTTCCCATTTAATTCATATTTGATTTGAGTGACATAGAATTCCTCTTAGATTGGGTAGGAATACACCAGAAATGTACCCTGTGGCCAATCTTTAAATCAAGTCATCACTTGCAATCCTAGAGCTTGGGTTCTTCATTCCTTGAAGCTGTGAAAATGTGTTTTCCTTGGTATTGTTATAAATCTCTTACTGATAGTGTTTATAATCAGCTTGTATTTTTTTTTTCCTTCCCTCTCCCCTTTGGGCAGGGAATAATCCCCTTTACAGAGCTGTCACAGGCATGGAGTACAAGTTGATAATTAATTTGCTTTTTCACCAAGCTCAGCAATGAATGATTTCAATCCCTAAAAACCAAACACCCTAAAGCCCCTCTGTGACTGTGTGGGACACCCTGAGTGTCCCAGGGCAGTGTCCAGCTGCAGGCTGGGTGTTCTGTGCCCTTTTGCAGGCAGAAGAGGAGCATGGGGCTGACCCTGGCCGAGGGGGAGCTGACCCGGCTGGACGCCGAGCGCCTCCGCGACCGCAACGCCGTGGAGAAGGAGAGGAGCTGTGCAGAGCAGATCATTGCCAAAATCGAGGAGGTCCTGTAAGTGACAGCAAAGAGGAGAAAATAACTGTGATGGTGTGGGGAAAGCAGGGTGAAAGGATTGGGGGATGGATTGGTGTTGCTGTGTTGGGGTTTCTGCCCTGTGAGGTTTGTTGGGTAGGGACAGGCAGGGCTGAGGGTGATAAATCCTCATTTATAAATGGAGAAACGCAAAAAGAATTGTTTCCTTTTCATGGGGCTGCTTACAAATAATTATTTATCTCCTGAAAGCCTCTCATTCCACCCCAAGGTGTGGGATTAGGCAGCAGGGAGTGAAGGCTGCTCTGGCCAGGAGGCTGCTGTGGAACAGTGCAGGGGATGCTGCCACTGTCAGCTTGTGCATTATTACATCAAAGCCCTTTTCCTGTAGAAACAACAGCTTCACAAGCCATTTTCTCCTTTTTAATGTGGGCTGAATCCAATTTCCACAGCTGAACCTTCATTTTCGAGTCTTGATTTTATTTTTTTTTCCCCTGCTGGGACTGCTGAACATTCTAAAGGACACTTCAACACAACTACTGATGCTCTGGTGGGATGGGACCGGGTGTTAATTGGGTTTGGAGTTTCATTTTAAAACCCTTTTTTGTTTGTAGGATGACATCTCAGCCTCTGGAAGAAGACAAGAGGTAATGGGAGCTGTGCTGAGCTGTGGAACACGACAGCCCTCTCCTGGCTGTTCTCAGCTCCTCAATCCCCTGGCACAAATCACTGCAATTCAGAGCAGCAGCCTCTTCTCTGCTGATATTTGTTGCCTGTGTTTCACATCTTAAAAATTACTGTCACTGAGAGTTCCTGTTTATTTTTGTTTTGTGCTGTAACTGCTTCAATCTGCTCTAACATTTATTTTCTGTGTGTGCCTTGTCCTGCTCAGTTTTTATCTGAGCAGCTTTTCCTCCACTCTTTGCAGTAACCTTTTACTGCTGCTTGTTTTTGCCATAACTCAAATCTATAATGTGACATCAAATGTGGCTTTAGTGTAGAATTTTAGGACCTTCTGTGTAATTCTCAAAATTGTATTTTCACCTCCTGGGGCTTCTGTGCCTTTTGTCATGGAATGATTTGGGTTGGGAGTGAAGATGATTTAAAGATGATTTAATTCCGTTGTCCCAGGGTGCTCCCAGCCCTGTCCAACCTGCCTTGGGCACTTCCAGGGATCCAGGGGCAGCCACAGCTCCTCTGGGCACCCATCTTTATTCACTCCATAATTTACAAAAAGATAAATTCTGGTGTTGGCTGAACCTTCCCATTATCCATGGGAATTTATTTCCGTTCATTTCATACTTTCATTTAAAAATTAATTTCTCAATAGAACCTCAGCACTTGACCTTGATTTTATTGACTCAGAGTATTTTCCCAATATATTTCTGTTAAACCTCAGTGGTTTTTCTGTGTTTGGCAGCTCCACCATGCAGTATGTGATCCTCACCTACATGAAGCACCTGGGGGTCAAAGTGAAGGAGCCTCGGAACCTGGAGCAGAAGCGGGGCCGGATCGGATTCCTGCCAAAGATCAAGGTAGTGCTGGATTTGTGTGCAATTCAAACCTCAGATTTGCAGGAAAAAAATTAAAAATCATTGTGATTTTTCCACTGTTTCAAGAAGAGCTGGGATTGCTGAGCTGCACAGCAAAGCTAAGGGCTGAAATTGTTGAGCATCTGTTGGCAGATGTGAGATTTGGAAATAATTGGAATTATTTCCTTTATCTCTACCCCTGAGTTCACCTTGTTTTTCACAGTTATTAAAACTTTGGGGGAGGAATGTTTCATACAACACAATTTTGAACCATGGGAGGATCTCATTAAAGCTGCTGCCTTGTTTACTTCAGGTTTTTTTCTAGAGAAATTTGCCCAAACCCTCCTGGTTTGCAATGCAGGAACGCTCTTTTCCCTGCCACCCCCACTTTTCCAGTTATATAATGAATATTTCCACCAAAACTTCATCCCTGTGGGTGTGATCCCTTGTCTCCCACAGCATGGGGGTGTATCTGGTCACAGTAGCTCCATATTTCCATCAGCATTTCAGCTTCCTTTGATATATTAAGAGAGTTTCAAGCAGTTCTGCACCAACTGTGAAAAGGTGAAACAGTGTGAAACCTTTTTGAAGGTTGTGTCCTCTCCCTTCTGCAGCTTTAAAGAATTCATTAAAATCTCAGTGAACAGCTGGATTTGAGGCAGTGAGTGATGAGTTTGCTCTTCTTTACCTGCAGCAAAGCATCAAGAAAGAGAAGGAAGGAGAGGAGAAAGGGAAGAGGAGAGGCTTCCCCAACATTCTGGGGCCCCCAAGGAGGCCAAGCCGACACGACAGCAGTGCAAGTACGTCAGCCCAGGAAACCCCTGTGCCCTGAGAGCCACAGAAAATCCCTGCTGCCTTGAAAAATCCCTAATTCCTGCCAGGAACCCTTATTTCCCCCATCCCTCCCCTCCTAAACCTCCTCCCAGCCATCCTGCCTCACCCAATCCCAGTTGTCTGAATTTGGACCCCACTTCTCCCCATTCCCTTGGGAGAATTTGGATTTCACTTCTCTCAAATCCATTGGGAGAATTTGGACCCCACTTGTCTCAAATCCATTGGGACAATTTGGACCTCACTTGTCTCAAATCCATTGGGAGAATTTGGATCTCACTTCTCTCAAATCCATTGGGAGAATTTGGATCTCACTTCTCCCAATTCCCTTCCATCCCTGAGGGGCTGTGGAATCGAATTTTGGGCTGGGATTGAGGCACATTGGGGTCAGATGGAGTGATTTTCAGTAGGATTGAGTGATTTTCAGTAGGATTGAGTAATTTTCATTAGGATTGAGTGATTTTCATTAGGATTGAGTGATTGATTTTCAGTAAAATTGAGCGATTTGAACTTTGTTGTTAAAATCTGGTGTTGAAGATGCACAAACCCGTCTGGCTCTGAATTGCTGCTTCTCCCAGCACTGCAGAAGTCATTCCAGTCTGTCTGCTCAGTTGGCAGGGCCATGGAGATGCAGAAGCCCAGGCACCCCAAGCACTCCCCCACAGCCTCCTCTGTGAGCCCCGAGCCCCCCGAGTCCGGCAAGCTGCGGCAGAGCGGCTCCTCCAGCGACGGCACCGACGGCCCCTACCCCCCTGCCAACCCCATGTCCCCCCTGGCTATGGGGCCCTTTGCCTCTCCAGAGGGCAGCAAGGACAGTGACACAGGTAGGGTGGCATGAGCAGTGGTTTAAGGTCTGTGCTGTGCACAGGATGTGCAGAGCACTGATGCAATGAGCTGGGCCAGTTGGGAAATGCGTTGATGTCATTAGAGCTGCTTTTCCTCACCTTAATCAGCTTTCCTCAATTAGGGAATGTTGCCATGAGCAGCAGTGGTTGTTAGTGGGTTCTGCCATTGGATCATCCAACAGGAAAAACCCAGCCTGTGTCACCTGAAGCTTTTGTCACTGAGATTTCTTCTTCCCAGCCTGGGAATCGAGTTCCTCCAGCTCTGAAGTTGGAATCAAGAGGCTCTGGAGAGGCTGGGGAGTTCTCTGATGTCCTCTGATTTGGTTCCTCACCTTTCCCATTTATCCTGTGGCCAGGTTTGAAGCAGCCTGGGGAAGCTCCACCTGCCAGTGACTCCATGGATGGCACCCCTCGTACCCCCAACACCACCTTTGAGTTCCCATCTCCTCTGGAAAACCTGCAGGAGGAGGAGGGAGAATCAGAGAGGTAACTCTGGGAGCTTGAGGGAGCCTTGAGAGAGTCAGGAAATCTTGGAATGGATTGGAAAAGAGAATCCTTTATTAGTGTGGCAGTGGCTGTGGAAATTTAGTGCATAAAATTATAATGATGTTGTTTGTTAAACATTGTTGGTAAACAACTTTGGTCTGTGCTGTGAGGGAAAACTGTCAGGAGAGGGAACAAAATGCTCTGGTTTGGAGCTCAGATCACCTTTCTAAAGTCATGCTGAATGTGTGAGCAGGGAGAAAATCAGGCACAAGCTTCCCTAATGATTTCCTTCCTTCCTTCCTTGCAGGATGGTTGACATGGGAACGCCAAAGCCTTTTCGCAAGTGAGTGTGCTTGGAAGTGTTTGAACTTCACTGAATTTGTTTGGATTATGAAGCAGAATGCAGCAGTGCTCATTGTTCTGAGCCAGCACAGTTGTCTGCATGATCTTTTTTTCTTTAAGAACACGAAGTCAGACACTGGCAGCCATTTGTGGGGCAGGTGGAGTGAATCATATGCAAAAAACCCCTTTGATCTGTGAGTGGAGTGCAGTGATTGCTGTATCCACTGATTTCCATGGATGGGAGTTGGGTTAGGGAGGGCAGATATCCCTGATTTCCTTTTCAACCTCTTACTGTTGGTTGTGTACCTGCAGATAAACAGGCAAGAAACTGTAACCTGCCCTTTTCACTGCCTTGATACCTGACTGCAAATGGTTTGATCTGTGTCACTCACAGGAGGGTTATGAAAACACTCCCAGAACAGGCAGTCAGTCTGTAAAGGGCAAAATTAGAGAATGTGCCCAGAGGTTCAGGATCAAACAGCCTCCAGCTGGCAGGGACAGTGTCATCATAAAGCTGATTTCTGCACTCTGCTTTTCTCTGAAATGGGAATCAGCTCACATTTTCTCTCCTCCCACCAGGATGGACAGTGTTGGCTTTGCAGATGTGCAGAGTGAGGATGAGCTCTATGACTTTGACATGGACATGGACCCTCCCAACTGGCAGCAGCTCGTCAGCAGGGAGGTGCTGATGGGGCTCAAACCCTACGAGATCAAGCGCCAAGAAGTGATAAATGGTGAGATGGAGGTTCTTTCCTACCTGGCCAAGCTCAGAGGTGAAACCTTTGATCTTAAAATCTCCAATTAGGCTTTTTTGTGAAGGAGTGGCTGGAGAGTTGTAGAACTTTTGGTTGGAAGAGTTCTTAGGTGTGAAACCTGTGCTTGCTACTGAGAAATATCCTGAGGTGAGATTGATCCATCCTCAGAGGAGAAACAAGCAATACCAAGTGATCATTAAACAATATTAAGGCAGTTTTAAATATGTTCTATCAATAAAAGAGAAAAGCTTGTTTTTTTGGAAAGCAGGTGATGGAAAGTTCAGCAGATTTGAGTTGCAGCCCCTGCAGAAGTGTCTGCGTGGATTTGTGAGCTCAGAGCTCGCTGTTGGTGTGGGGTAAAAGATGGAATTTCACAAACAATTCAAACATGGGATTGCAGCAGAGCCTGGAATATGGAGCAGGGAGGGAAATGCTGCTGAGGGACCCGTTGTGAGCTCCCCTCTGGCTCCTCAGTGGCCATCCTGCTGTCCCTGTGTCCCCAGAGCTGTTCTACACGGAGCGAGCCCACGTGCGCACGCTGAAGGTCCTGCACAACGTCTTCTACCAGAGGGTCACCAGGGAGGGCATCCTCAGCTCCAGTGACAAGAGGAAAATCTTCTCCAACCTGGAGGATATCCTTGGGCTGCATGGTAGGAGCAGCTGCACTCTGCAATTGTGGCTTTCAGTGGCTGAAAAATTGAAGCAGAACAACTCTGGAACATGAGAAAAGCAGAATTCAGGACACTGCTTTTTCTCACCCTTGTTCCATTTCTGATTCACAAAGATGTTTTGATAAGGAATCATGTGTCCAGTGTTCCCTTTCCTTATCTGTGTTGATTCATGCTTGATAAAAGGAGCAATGAGATTTATGTGCCAGTGTTTGAGATGGCACAACTGTTCCTGAAGAGAGCAGAGAACAGATTGATAAAGATTGATGTTGATTTGTTTCTGAAGGGTGTTTAAGGAAAGGACTGCTCACAATGGGAATTTCAGCCACTGCATAATCAGTTCTGTGGTTTTCTGCATTATTCCTGTTTATAGAAAAATGATATTGAGCCTCAGGAAAGATAAGTTTGGTTCTTAGGGATCATTTGAAGACAGGTGAGACACGAGTGCAAAGGAGTCACATTTTATTAGATATCCTAAATTTATTAAGTTGGTTATTAGCCAATTAAAATTACTTCATATCTTCTCCTGGAATAGCTTTTATGTTAAATGCTGAAAATTAAGCCAGCCAAGTTAATAAAATCTGCCTTTTTTCCTTGTTTTTAAGTTGCACTGAATGACCAGATGAAATCTGTCCGAAAAAGGAACGAGACTTCTGTCATTGGCCAAATTGGGGAAGATTTGCTCTCCTGGGTAAAATTCTTTTAATATTTCTTCTATTTGAAAATAATGTGTCATAGAATGGCCAATAGAGCCAGAGGTTGCAGGAGATAATTCCCAGCAATGGGAGCTGAAGGGCTGGGAGTTCTGCAACCAAAACAGAGCTGGAGGATGAGGGGGGAAGGAAAGCAGGGAGAACTCAGAGGATTTTCATCTGACTGGAAAGTGGAGTCATTTAAGGCACAGGAATAATTTCCTTAGGATGTGTGGGTAGAATAGAAAGGTACTTTTGGGTACATGAAGGTGAGAGTGGGATTTTGAAAAATGTAGTGGCACGATTTATTTCAGTAACACTGAAATGTGAGCTTGGTGTTACCTTTGGTGCAGTTAAAAGATGGTTAAAATTACTGATTTCTAATCTTAGAATGTGTAATTTGGAGTTTATAGTGCTGGTGCAGGCTTCACTTTTGAGATCTTTATTTGGAAGATTTGGCTGCCCCATCCCTGGAAGTGTTCAAGGGTGTTTAGGGATTATGGAAGGTGTCCCTGCCCATGGTGGGGACAAGCTTTAAAATCCTTTCAACCCAAACCAGTCTGGGATTCTGTGATGTGGGAGGGGTGGATTCAGGAGAACTGAAGAGTTTGAGGTGTAAAGGTCTCCTCAGGGAAGACAAAGCCTTAAAGCAGGGCAGAAATGACTCCTCATTTTTGTCAAAAATTCCTTTGTTCCCTGCTGAGCTCAGTCCCATGTGGCTCTGCCTGCTGAGGGTGGCTCATGCTGAGCTCCCCTGTCTAAACTTGGCTTTTTTTGGCTTCCTGGCACAGTTTAGTGGAGCAGCAGAGGAGAAGCTGAAACTTGCCACTGCCACCTTCTGCAGCAACCAGCCCTTTGCTCTGGAGGTCATCAAGTCCCGCCAGAAGAAGGACTCGCGCTTCCAGACCTTCGTGCAGGTGAGCTGGCCCCAGGGCCCTGAGTGTGTCCCCAGGGCCCTGAGTGTGTCCCCAGGGCCCTGAGTGTGTCCCCAGGGTCCTGAGTGTGTCCCCAGGGTCCTGAGTGTGTCCCTAGGGCTCTGAGTTTCTCCTCAGGGCTCTGAGTTTCTCCTCATGGCCCTGAGTGTGTCCCCAGGGCCCTGAGTGTGTCCCCAGGGCCCTGAGTGTGTCCCCAGGGCTCTGAGTGTGTCCCCAGGGCCCTGAGTGTGTCCCCAGGGCTCTGAGTTTCTCCACCAGGCTCTTTGAGTTTTCTGCACCAGACCCTTTGAGTTTTTTTCCACCAGGCAGGCTTTGGAGTTTTTCTCCACCAGGCTCTTTGGAGTTTTTCTCCACCAGGCTCTCTGAGTTTTTTTTCCACCAGACTGAATTTTTTTTCCCTAAGCTCTGGAGTTTTCTTCCCCAGATCCTTTGAGTTTTTCTCCACCAGACCATTTGAGATTTCTCCACCAGACCCTTTGAGTTTTTCTCCACCCCACCATTTGAATTTTCTCCCCCAGACCCCTTGAGATTTCTCCACCAGGCTTTGGAGTTTTCTCCACCAGGCTCTTAGGAGTTTTTCTCCCCCCAGACTTTTTGAGATTTCTCCACCAGGCTCTGCGTTTTCCACCAGGGTTTGAGTTGCCTCAGCACAGCCCAGAGATTCCTCCTAGATAAAGTTCTGATAACTAATGACAGTAATTAATGACATCATGGCTAGTGCTGCCTTCAGCTGGGCATTTCCAGCACTGTATTTATCTCCTGGTGGTTTCTGGAGGGAGGAGTCCTCAGCTTTGAGGAGCTCAGGGTGTCCTGATGGAATGCAGGGCAGCACACGGTGTCCCAGGCAGGAGGTGCCCCCTCCCTCCTGCCCAGGGATGCCAAAATCAGAGTGCCAGGGGCAGGAGACAGATGCTGCACAGCTGCTCTGCCTGCCAGGATGGGGCTTGGCTCCATGTGGCATTTGCAGGAGAACATGATCTCCATTAGCTCAGGCTGGGAGGAGCTCTGGGAGAACAGGGGGAGATTATCTTGACAAATGTCCTGTGTTTTGCTGCGCTGTGAAAGCCCAAACTGATGCTTTCCCTGGGTGCTGCTGACTGAGATTGATTGGGGAAGGGCCCAAGCCCATGGGGAGTAATGAGGGGAGGAAGGCACTGCTGCTGTGATGAGCTTTTTCCTCTGGGTAATTGCAGATGGAGAGGGGATGTGTTGTCTGGGTGATAGATCTTGGCATCTCTTGTCTTGTATTTAATTACTGGAAAGTGAAGTAATAGATGTTTAAGTGATGAATAGATGTTGTGCATTCAGGTAATTATGGCCTTAATAAAAATGACAAATGCAGATATTGTGCTGTTGAAATTTAGGATGCAGAGAGCAATCCCCTGTGCCGGCGGCTGCAGCTCAAGGATATCATCCCCACTGAGATGCAGAGGTTGACCAAATACCCCCTTCTGCTGGACAACATTGCTAAATACACAGGTAAAGCCTTTCCCTGGGCTTTTTGCAGCAGGTTTTTTTAGGTGAATGTGTTAAACAACACTTGGATTTTATGTGTCTCTCTCTGTTTCATTGCGACCTCACTGCTGCCTTCTGTAAAAAATAATAATAAAAGGAAAAATCCAGTGTTTGTTGCTCCTTAGGAAAATAAAAAGGCAATTCATGTAAAATAAGTGAATCTGTCAAACCTCTAAAGCAGCACAGAATGTCCTCATGCTCTTGCAGAGGGTGGGGTTTAATTAGGAGGTGTGACACTGGAAGATGCTTTCAGCACAACAGGTAAAAACGTGATAAATAACAGCACAAAAAGCCTTCCCAGCTTTACTATCTGATACCTGCTGCAGAGTCATTTCATTACTCATAAAAATAGACTGCAGCTACAAGTTCTCTGTAATCCTAATTAGGAAAGCATGTGATACTCCATTATCTTTGATGTACTGGTTTATGTTCCTGTTAACTGAATTCTCACTGTGGCTGCTGGGCTGCTGAGGATTGATGGGTTCACCTGTGCCTGTGCTCTTTGGAAGGATTTGAAATTTCTCAGATTATTCAGAATAGTTGTCACAAGGCCCTAAAGAAGGGAGAGTAACAATTGTATTATGGTAATGATCTGCAGGTCACAGCGAATTCTCTCCTGTCACAAATCTCATTTTTATCACTTTTGCAGTGCTTTTATTGATAGATTGCTCTGTGAATTTAACTCCTCTTGGTCTGATTCGAGGGCAGAAATCTCATTTTTATCACTTTTGCAGTGCAGTGCTTTTATTGATAGATTGCTCTGTGAATTTAACTCCTCTTTGTCTGATTTGAGGGCAGCAAACAGCCCTGGAGGGCTGACAGCTCAAACCTTTGCTGTAAGCACTGTCCCACTCGGTTTTATTGTTGCAGAGCTGCCTGAGGAGAAGGAGAAAGTCAAGAAAGCAGCAGATCACTGTCGCCAGATCCTCAACCACGTGAACCAGGCTGTGAAAGAGTCAGAGAACAGACAGGTGGGAGAGGCAGAGGGAGCAGGGCTGGGGGCAGCAGCAAAGCTTCACCCTGGGCAGTTCTGCTGCTCCAAACTCCACCCTGGGCAGTTCTGCTGCTCCAGGCTCCCTCCTGGGCAGTTCTGCTGCTCCAGGTTCTCTCCTGGGCAGTTCTGCTGCTCCAGGTTCCCTCCTTTCCTTCCTGGGCAGTTCTGCTGCTCCAGGTTCCCTCCTGGGCAGTTCTGCTGCTCCAGGTTCCCTCCTGGGCAGTTCTGCTGCTCCAGGTTCCCTCCTGGGCAGTTCTGCTGCTCCAAGATCCCTCCTGGGCAGTTCAGCTGCTCCAAGCTCCCTCCTGGGCAGTTCAGCTGCTCCAGGTTCCCTCCTGGACAGTTCTGCTGCTCCAGGTTCCCTCCAAGCTCCCATTTTCTGCATTTCCTGCAGCATTTGGAGGATTACCAGCGGAGACTCGACCTCTCCTACTTGAAGCAGTCGGAGGATCCCATGATGGATGAGTTCAGGGTGAGTGGCAGCATTAAAAGCAGCCCTGTGTGGGTTGAGTTTACAGCCCTGTCGTTCACTTTGTGCTGTTTCTGATGCACAGTCAAGTGGTCTTTGGAGATAAATATTTCTGTATGAAAATGGAGGCAATTAGTCTCAGAAATGTGAGTTTTGCCACCTTCCTGAAGATTTCTGTGGCTCTAACAGCCCAGTTCTGCACATCATGGTGCTGCTGAAGCTTGTCAGCTCTGTGCAACAAACCTTTATGGCCTGCAAGCTCAAGCACTGTATCCCAGAGAGATATCTGATGGGTAATGAGGTTATTGTGGGTGTTTATCTCATTGAAGTGATGCTGTTGGAACTGGGGAGGCCTTGGAGAGCCCTGAGGTGTAACAGTGGAATTTAAAAGGAGCTCTTGTACAAAAATGTGGGAGATCCACACAGCTGAATAAAGCCTGAAGTCCAGTATTAAAAATATTCTGTTTCATGGCTCCTGCAAATCCCTGTAGTTCTGTTGGAAGCTGGTTACCTACTGGTTGCTTGGTGTGAATAAAAAAAAAAATCTTTTCTGTAAAACTGTGTCATTTATCCTTCCCCAAATAAACCTGCAAGCATTCAGTGAGGAAAGGAAGAACTTCCTGGCAGCTAGGGAGTCTCACTGTCATTGATTGCAGACTCTGAGACTTGGAAGGGGTGAATTGTGAAAATTGTCACTTCTGCTTGCCTGCAGATCTAAATGTCACAAGCACTGAAGTGCCTGAAGAATCCATTGACATTACAAGTCCCGTCAGATCGTGGGGATGATTTGTAAATAATTTGTAGGCACACTTGACTTGCAAATTGAGTGCTGCAGCATTAATCAGCTGTGATGCTGGAACTGAGTGTGGGGTGTTGGAAAAACTCCTCCTAGGAAACAGGTGACATCCTGATGCCCCAGGAGCTTGACTTGGAGGGAGAATTCCCCACTCTGTGGCACCTGGCATGTGGAAAAACGATTAACAGAATGTCTGACAGATTTTGGGTTCCCTGCTCTGTGTTTCTTTTGGGTTTAGTGCTCAGCTCCAAACTGGAGTCTCCAGCATCCCTATGTTATATCATGACTTGCTTCTACAGAAATTTCTTTTTTTTCTTTCCCCTGGTGACAGAACCTGGATCTAACAAAGAGGAAAATGCTCCATGAGGGGCCCCTGACCTGGAAAGTGAATCGTGACAAAACCATCGGTGAGTCTGGGCCATCCCCTCCCTGCCCTGCCTCTGGGTGAGTGTGCAGGGAAAAGCTCTGCTGCAGCTCCCAATTATGCTTCTTACTGCCACCTCTAATAATGCCTGTGTGCTTCTCTGAGCTGATTAAATTATTCTTGTCAATTCTGAAATGTGCTGGAGCATCATTAGGGCCACGCAGGGACACAGCAGTCAGTCATGAGCTGATCCAATTCCATCTGTAGCTTTCTGCTGGAGTTTTCACCAGCAAGATTTGCAAGCTTTGCCTGGGATGGCACAGCACTGATTGCTGCCTCTGCATGAGTAATCAGAAATGCAGCTTTCTGCTTGGAATCTTTTAACTCATTCTGGGCTTTTTTTTTGCACTCTGGGCAGATCTGTACACCCTGCTGCTGGAGGACATCCTGGTGCTGCTGCAGAAACAAGATGACAAACTGGTGCTGAAGTGCCACAGCAAGATCCTGGCATCCACAGCTGACAGCAAACACACCTTCAGCCCCATCATCAAACTCAACACTGTGCTGGTCCGCCAGGTGGCCACAGGTCAGTGCAGCCCACTGAGAAAGCAAGAAGAGAAGCCAAAAATAAAGATTAGCTCAGTTGAGGAAGATGATTTTTGTGGAGATTTGCAGAGCAGAACACGGAAAACTGCGTAGGCTTAATTCTTGGTTGTCCAACATTGTGCTTAGTATGGATGAGCTGTTTAACTTCTTTGCATCAGTAATAGGCATAGCTTGAGTTTTAAATAGACTTCTAAATGAAAGTACTCTGATTGTGTTAGAGGAAAAGCACTCTGGAAGTTATTAGAAGGGAAAAGAGGAGAAATGGAGCTTTTTCAAAATGGGTTGAAATGAGTTTTGTTCCTTTGAGGGCACATTTCTTTGCTAGGACAAGGTCAGTGTGTCTATCAGTGCTAGAGTGATCTCATGGGCTTCCTCCTTGCTTTGGGCTGGGGTTATGCTCTGGTTTTGGGCAGCCCTGTCTGAGTGCTCCTTTCTTTCCCTTGTTGGTGCAGATAACAAAGCTTTCTTCGTCATCTCCATGTCAGCAACGGGGGCTCACATCTACGAGCTGGTGGCACAGACTGTCTCTGAGAAGAATGTGTAAGTCCTGGGCTCAGTTCCAGCTGCTGCTGGCTTTGTTGGACCTGAGGGGCCTTTACCCCATGAATTCCCTGAGTTCCTTCTCCAAACTTAGCTGGAAACCTGGTGGTCTCTGCAGGAAGCATCCATGGGTAATCCCTCCCAGCTGACTCACTCCAGACCCTTTCCTGACCTCCAAAATGTGGTTTCTTTACCCTTAAAATTCTGGTTTTTTGGGCCTGACTGCCAAATCAGACACAGAAATCATCCTGCATCTACATGCAGCACCAGAGATCTTTGCAGATTTACATTCTGGCATCAGTGCAGGGACTGGATTCCATGGCTAAAAGCTTTATTGGGAGAAACTCTTTTCTCCTAAAGAATATACAAGGAGAGATTTGTTTGTGGGGTACATGACTGTTGCATGTATTACACTGCAGTGATGTGTGAAATAATGCTTTTTATGTATTTATTTATCAAATAACTGATTGATCTGACAAGTGCTAAGGCCCTGTCTATCATTTCTCTGTGCTGAAGAGCATCCAGGTGAGCTGAGCTTTCAGGGTGTTCCTGGGGGGACTGAATGTAACAGAACTTTTAAAAAAAGGCTTTTTTTGGGAAAAAAAAAAAAGCAGTAATAATATCAACTGGATTGAAGAGGATTAAATAGAGAAATGCTCATTCTGTTTGACTTGCTGCATGGTTTGACTTGCTGCATGGTTTTATTTGCTGTTTCTGCTGCAGCTGGCAGGACCTCATAGCTCAGATGGCAGGAACTGTGAAGATGGGCAGCAGCAGGAGAGTGATCCCACTGCCTCAGTCAGGCCCTGGAGAGTAAGTCAAAGCTGCAGGAAGGAGAAAAGCTGATTTTTCTGTCTCCAGCACCCCTTTTCCTGCTCAAAACTTGCCCTCCACAGCCTGGATTCTCCTGCAGATCAGCATGACTGAAAGGATGTGTTTGTTCTTCCCTCCCTGCAGAGAGGAGCGTGAAGAAGAGGAGCAGCAGAAGCTCAAAGAGCAGCATGACATTCCTGCCAGCAGCCTGCAAAGTCCAGGTGAGAAAGGAATTCAAGGGCTGGGAGCAGGAGATTTGCTGCACAGAGAGCAGATGTGCCCAGCCATGTTCCTTGGGGATCCTAGGGCAGCTTTGGGTTTTTCCTGGAAAGGGAAAGGGATGCTTTCTTTACCAGCCATTCAGAGGAGTGATGCTGAACCTCTTGGAAATCCACCTTTACTATTTCTGATTCATAAACTGCTGGGAGAGTCATTTTTTAACCCTGGGAAGAACTGGCCTTTTACCAAAGCTGTGCTGAAGAATTTCAGCTTTTTCAGAGTGGAATTGTCTGCAGTTTTATACTTGTTTTATCTGAATTTTTGTTTTGTCTTCTAGATAAAGATTTGGGCCTGGAATCTCCCTTGATACTGAACCCTCAGTCCTCCTCACCCATCATGTCAGAAAAGGCCAAGGTGGAAGGGCTGCTGGGGGCTGAGGGGCAGTTTGAGAAGGTGCAGCAGGCAGAGCTGGCCCTGAAGGACTCCTCTGGCTGCTTTGAGCACCCAGGCAGCAGCTCAGGCTCGGTGCCAGAGGGGCAGTGGGCACAGGATGCCCTGAGGAACTGTGAGTACCCATGGGCAGCACCTGGGGTGGGGCTGGGGGTGCACTTTGTTCCCATTTCCATTCATCACCCACTCCCCCTGTGCCCATCTCACACAGCAAATTCTGCATCCATGCACTGCTCCCTGCCTGGGCTTCAGGCATCTCCTTGTTTTGTTGGGTTTTATGGGTCAAATTAGGATGAGAATGAATTTTTATCATCCATGGAGTGCTTTGATGGCAAAATTCTATTGCAGATTTAATGCACAGTGCCATTGCTGGTCAGCAGTTTTTAAAGACAAGGCAGTCAGCCCTGGACTCACTTCCACAGCACTGGAGCAGAACTGGAGATGTTGCTTTTGTTCCAGAATACAATTTCCTTTTTTTTTTTATTTTTTAATTAGGTAAAATCCTGCAAATTGTTAAGCTCACTTACATCCAAAGCCCAGGCTCAGATTTCCTGGTGGTTGGGTCTAATTAGATCAACACTTGTGTGTGTTGAGAAGTTTTCCTGATGGACAGATCATTGTTTGAAGTTGTTTTTAAGGTTTTTAATCCCTTCCCCTGCTCTCCTTTCAGAGGAGGAATGCAGGGCTCTGCAACCTGCTCTGGCACTGCAACTCCTAAATATAACTCCCTAAAATTTGAATGAATTCATTAATCCACAGACCTCTCCTTGGCAACTCTGGAAGGGACACAAAGTCCCTGAGTTGTACTTGGAGGGAAGAGTCTGT
This sequence comes from Catharus ustulatus, assembly GCF_009819885.2. Classification (NCBI taxonomy): domain Eukaryota; kingdom Metazoa; phylum Chordata; class Aves; order Passeriformes; family Turdidae; genus Catharus; species Catharus ustulatus. Next base: position 4,343,913 of record NC_046248.1, on the reverse strand, counting down.
GGAATATTTGCTTTTACCAAAATGCAAAACTCTCTCATCCTTGGCCAAAATTGCCTCTTCCATCTCTGTGTCCAAGCAAGGACAGTTCTCTGCAGTCTCAGAGTTCTCAGATCTTTAAATCCATTTATTCTCCTTCTTAGAGGATTTAAAGTTCATTTCTAGTTCTGAATATTGGACAGATATTCTTGGTACTTGTTTTAAGAAACCACAGCTAAAATAATCTTGGTCTGGGGGTGTGTGAGGACAGTTTTAGTGACCCTGCAGCATCTCCTGAGTGTTGGGGGTTAAAAGAGCAGCTCTCCAACATTGTGCCAAGAGCCTGAGCTGAGTGACAGCTCTGCTGGGTGACATCACAGCTTTTTTTGGGTGTTGCAAGAGCATTTTGTGGTGAGGAGGAACAATCTGAGGCTCTTGACAGCAGCACGTTTTTGTTTGGAACAATATGTCCCTATTATGAAGTGTTTGGTTGGGATAATTTGGGAACTAAAGGAATGTGGGTTGAAGTTCAACCAGGCATAAATTTGCATTGAATTTTAGGAAAAAAATGTTTCTTAGATTTTTTCCTTCTTTTTCTTTGCTCTGTCATTTCAAACCTGAGTGGAATATTCCCAGTTTCCTTGAGGTGGGAATCCCCTGCTGTAACCTCAGCTGTGAGCTCTTTGCAGGGTAAAACTCAGGATAATTCCTGGAGACAATTTCTTTGCTTTTCTGCAAGGAGATGCAACATGTCCTGACATATTGTAAGGTAAAACAGGGCAGTGAGGCTGGAGCCCTTAATACATTTATTTTTATCCCTGTTTTTGCAAGCAAGAGCAAGGAGAGGAGTCACACCTCTGTCAGAGGGTGACCTTTGTGTCTGCTTTAATCCCTTCTGCACCCTGTGAGCATTGCCTGGATTTGTCAGGTGCCATTAATGCAAGGGCAGGATTTCCAGACTTCTTCATAGAAACAGAGATTTTGGGCAAGCAGGAGGGGAGGTGATGAGCTCACAGAATATCCTGAGCTGGAGAGGAACCAGAAGGATCAATGACTGCAGGTCCTGTCCATTCAATTAGGATTTTTCTTTAATGTACAGTCTAAAAACCATCCCTGATGTCTGAGCCTGTTCAGAACCAGCTGAGTGTGATATCACCACCAATCTTTGGAGCTTTCACAGATGGATGAGTGCAGGTCCTGTCCATCTGAGTGTGATATCACCACCAATCTTTGTTTTCACAAATGGTAGAGTGCAGGTTCTGTCCAGCTCAGTCTGGTATCAACACCAATCTTTAGAGTTTTCACAAAATATTGAGTGCAGGTCCTGCCCATTTCAGTCTGATATCACCACCAATCCTTGGAGTTTTCACAAATGGATGAGTGCAGGTCCTGTCCATCTGAGTGTGATATCACCACCAATCTTTCTTTTCACAAATGTTTGAGTGCAGGTTCTGTCCAGCTGAGTCCTGTATCACCACCAATCTTTGCAGCTTTCCCAAATGGCTGAGTGCAGGTCCTGCCCATCTCAGTCTGATAACAGCACCAATCTTTGGAGCTTTCCCAGATGGATGAGTGCAGATCCTGTCCATATGAGTCTGATATCACCACCAATCTTTGGAGTTTTCACAAAATATTGAGTCCTGGTCCTGCCCATCTGAGTCCTGTATCACCACCAATCTTTGGAGCTTTCCCAGATGGATGAGTGCAGCTCCTGCCCATGTCACTGTGCAGTTCTCACCTGAACCTTTCCTGTCCTTGCAGTGGGGCTGCTGAGGCAGCTCTTGGTGCAGCAGCTCGGCCTGGCTGACAAGGGGACCCTGGAGGACAGACAGCGCTCACCCAGGTTCAGGACCGTGTCCCAGGAAGCCCAGACAGAGAGTGGGAAGGAGCTGCAGCCCTGTGACAGCAAAGTGCAGCAGCCTGGGGAGGACGGGAGCCTCGGCAGAACTCGAGAGCCCACGGCCGGGCACAGCCCCCGGACTGCAGCCGAGTGCCCGGCCCCGGGGGACGTGCAGCTGCTGGGCACAGAGCCCGGTGCCAGGGGCACTTTGCCCATGGACAGCATGAACCTGGAGGGCTCCAGCTCAGAGCTGGAGGGGCTGGGGGCTGAGGAGAGCGGGGAGCATTTCTTCGATGCTCGGGAGGCTCACGGCGACGAGAACCCCGGCGAGAGCGAGCTGCTGCACGGCAAGGACGAGGAGGAGGAGGTGCAGATTCGGATCTCAGGTGAGCCTGGGGCACTCACCCAGGGGCCAGCTCCACTTTCCCCTTGACCTTCTGCTCAGCTGGCATAGGGCAGTCAGCTCCCAGCTCTCAACATGTTGTTTTAGCCATGTGCAAACACAAGCTTGGTTAATTCTTCATGAAATGCTAGGGGGGCGCAGCCTGTGCCAGGCTGGAATTGCAGAGGGCAAACCAAGCCCCCTGTGCCTGTCCTGGAGCAGGGACACAACCTGTGCCAGGCTGGAATTGCTGTCCTGGAGCAGGGACACAGCCTGTGCCAGGCTGGAATTGCAGAGGGCAAACCAAGCCCCCTGTGCCTGTCCTGCAGCAGGAGCACAGCCTGTGCCAGGCTGGAATTGCTGTCCTGGAGCAGGGACACAGCCTGTGCCAGGCTGGAATTGCTGTCCTGGAGCAGGGACACAGCCTGTGCCAGACTGGAATTGCAGAGGCACAAACCAAGCCCCCTGTGCCTGTCCTGGAGCAGGGACACAGCCTGTGCCAGGCTGGAATTGCTGTCCTGGAGCAGGGACACAACCTGTGCCAGGCTGGAATTGCAGAGCCTGACCCCCTGTGCCTGCCCTGGACCATTTTATCTCTTTACTGCCTATAGGGACCTGCAGGGAAAAGGTTTTCCCTGGAGGCAAAGCACTTTTTAAAGCCCTTTTCCTGAGCAAGCTTCAGGAAAGAAACTCAAGACATTAATTTTACACTGTAATAGTCTCCTGTAACCTTAGCACACTCTGAACCTCTTAAAAGTTTATTATTTTATTATTTTTATTGTTATTCTGCACATGGACTACTTGACAGCTACCTGAGCACACCAAACTTAGCACAGGAGCTGAAGTTTATCCCATGTGCATTTTGTAGTAGAAGCAGCTGCTATCAGGTGGATTCAACACCCCACAGAAGTCTCTTATCCATAAATATCCTTTTATTTAGAAATTGGATTATATCCACGTGCATAAGCCAATTTGTGACTGCCCCAATGCTGCTTTCCAATTATATATTGCAAATAATTTTTCTCACTGAGACATTTTAAATTATTAAAACTGAGCCAACAACTTGAAGCATCTAATTTATTTGTCACCTCTTCCACTGTTTACTTTTTTAACTGTATGGGGACATCAAAATGAGATTGATCTGTTTTTAGTCAGTTCTGAGTCCCCTGTGCTGGCTTTGCTGTAATATTGCAGAAAAATTCATTAAATAGACTCCTATTGCTGGGTGCAGGTTGTGAAAGCATTTTCTGTCTGTAATTACCTTCTCTTTTTAGCAATCAGCAAATTCTGTTTTAAACTCCCCATCTAAAAGCATCCTCAGTGCCAGGGCTGGAGAGTGGAGTTGGGGAAATCCAGCAGCTGGATTTGTCAGGTGCCATTAGTGCAAGGGCAGGATTTTCAGATATTATCATAGAAACAGAGATTTTGGGCAAGTAGGAAGGGAGGTGATGAGCTCAGAGAATATCCTGAGCTGGAGAGGAACCAGAAGGATCAATGAGTGCAGGTCCTGTCCATTTAATTAGGATTTTTTTTAATGTAAAATGTAAAAAACATCCTTGATCTCTGAGCCTGTTCAGAACCAGCTGAGTTTGATATCACCACCAATCTTTGTTTTCACAAATGATTGAGTGCAGGTTCTGTCCATCTCAGTCTGGTATCACCACCAATCTTTGGAGCTTTCCCAGATGGTTGAGTGCAGGTCCTGCCCATTTCAGTGTGATATCACCACCAATCTTTGGAGCTTTCCCAAATGGTTTTTCTCACGAGCTGGGCTGTGGGACATGCCCACTTCTGTCTCTGGAAATCTGTTCAAACCCCCTCCCTAGCCCTGAAGCTCCTTTGGGATCCCCAGGGGATGCTGTGACCAAACCCCGCTGTCTCCGCAGGAAATTATTTGATCCTCGACGGATACGGAACGGTGCAGGAGAGCTCCACGGACGAGGAGGTGTCAGCCCTGGTCCTGCAGTGCACCTCCCACAGCAGAGCCCCCCTGGACTGTCCCCAGCAGCAGCAGCAGCCCCTGTCCCCAAGGGACGCCCGCTCGGACGGGGGCAGCTCGCCGTTCCCCGAGGAGCTGCTGGGCTCGCGCTGGCCGGGGCTGGAGGAGCCCTGTCCCTTCCTGGGCAGCCCCCAGCTCCCCCTGCAGATCCGAGTGCAGCTCCTGCAGTACATCCACAACATCCAGGATGCCCTGGAGAAGCTAAAGGTGAGTTGTTCTGTGTTAGTTTTGTTGGCTTTATTATTAGGAGATTGGATCATCACCTGAGCGTTTCACTGTTTCCATAGCTGGGAAGTTTGGGGTTAGAAAAAAACTTTGCAATAATTTGGGTGGGCAGGAACACAGCCAGATCTGGCTCTTACTCCTGGAAACCTTTTTAAATCATCTGCTCTTTTGCTGTTTGAGGTGTGGCTCACAACAGGCCAGCAGTTCTGCTGCACTGGAGGGCTCTCGATGCTTTGGTTGTGATCTGGAGAAATTTCTGAGAGATAGCACAAACCTGAAAAAGGAATTTTCAACAGGACACTGCCCTGAGGAATGTGGATTCCTGGAAAAGATTAGGGAGAAGTTGTTCACAGAGAGGTGGGAGGGCTGGAGTGCCCATCCCTGGAGGTGTTCTAGGACAGACTGGATGTGACACTTGGTGACAAGGAGCTCTTGGGGCATAGGTTGGACTCAGATCTCAAAGGTCTTTTCCAGCCTTGGTAATTCTGTGGAATCTCTGTGTGCTGCTGCTCTTGGTGTCAATGCTGACCAATAATGAGGTTTTCAGGCTCTGGATATCCAATTGGGATTCTCTTTATGTGTGAAACATCCAGTAGCCAACCTTTAATTTCACTGAAACCAGAACATTGCCTGCAAATCAAGCTGCTGATAAAGGAATTGAGAGGGCTCATTCCAGCTTGGCTGTTTGCACTGGTGGAACTTCTCTTTTCCTGTTTGAAACCCTCTTTGTTTGCTTGTTCCCTGGAGAGCCAGTTGAGTTTTGGGGCTGTTGTTGCTGTTTTGCAGGAGGTTGAGGAGGATTACAGCGTTCTGCGACGCCAGGGGCTGGCTGGCTCAGCCTCCACAGGAGAGCACTCAGGTAGGAGCACCCAAAATCAAACCCAGAGCACAAAGTCCAGTGTTGGAGGTTTTATTCAGAGAATAAAAGCAGTTCTGTTTATTGAATTATTCAGGTAAAGCCCCCCAGGGGCTACACCCAGAATGGAAAATGGGTTTTCACAATTTCATAAGTTTGGTCCATTTTTATTTTTGGGGTTCATCTTCCAATTCCAGCTCCAGCTAATGAAGTCACTGACCCCAAGTTTGCTCCCCCAGCTCACTTTTGTTTCCATCTCTCAGGCCTGAGGCAGTGAGGTGTCCTTGATTGCCAGGCCTGGAGAGGAATTGTTGTGTGTGCCCAAAATGGGAGAGCAGCAGTGACACTGGATCTGGAGTTTAGAGTTCTACACTGAAGAACTGCAGGGTTACAAATGGATTAGAAATAGAAAAACTGAAATCCTGAGGCATCAGAGATCCAACTGGCCTTTCTCTCATGCCCAGAAAAGGTTTTTACTCATTTTTAACAAAACATGAGTGGGCTGAAAAACCTGGCAGGCAGAGCCTGGGTGCAATGGGTGGGCAGGCTGGGATTTGTGCTGGAAATGTTGGTTCCAGCTGCCCCACACCTCCATCCCAGGGGAAGCTTTTCCAGAGTGCTGGGAATTCCCCTGGGTGCTGAGCCTGGCTCTGGGACCCTCCAGAACTGCTGAGCTGCTGCCCAGGGTTTGGAGGTGGAATGGGAGTGAAGCTCTGGAGGGGTGCTCAGAAATCCTCTCTCAGTGCATCCCTTTCTCTCACCACCTTTTCCCTTTTTTTTATTTTTCCCGTTTTCTCCTCCTTCAGACAAAAGCTAGTCGTGTTCCCAGGAGTGGCTGAAGATTGGATGAAGAGATTCAGGACACAGCAGCTGCTGTCTCCCCTGTGGACTCTGGGATGAGGGTTTGGAGCATCCAAACAGGAACCATTCTCTAAAAGTGGGCATGGGGTGCTTTTCCTGTGGGGCATCTGCACTATCTTGTCAGTGAGGGAGTCTATTCTATTCTGCTCCTCTCCTTGCTACCAGAAATTCTTTTTTTTTTTTCTCAGAACAGAAAAAAAAAAAACCAAACCAAATGTACAGAGCTTTGGGTGTAGGATATAAAAAAAAATGTATTTAGACATTTAAAAGAAAAAAAAAATCAATGTATTTATTTGACTTCATTCCGTGTATCAAAAGCACATTTTAATTTTTTAATCTGCCTTTTTTTTTTGGTTCTGTTTTTGGGTAGTGACAGTTCTGGCCCCCTGCATGTGGTGAGGGGACAGGGGGGACCTGAGTGCAGGAGTTTCCTCACTGGACTGGACTCTGCACTCCCTGCTGGCACTCAGACTACCAAGAGCTACTCATGAAGGTGTTAGGATGGAATTGATGGCTGGGATTTGTCTGTATCCAACCAACTGCATGGGAATTGCTCATGTCACCACATGTGGAACAGGAATTTTCCATGCACTAAACAGCCAGGCACTTGAGATGGGCAAATTTTCCTTTTCCCCTTTCCCATTCCTTTGCTGGGAGAGGAGAAAGAGGTTGAATTTTGTTTTGTTTTTTTTTTTCCTTGACTTTGTTGGCTTTGATCATTGTCTCCTTTGTAAAGTGATAAAAAAATACTTGGACCTGCAGCACTTTTGTAACTCTTCTCTGGATCAAAAAAAAAAAAAAAAAAAAAAAAAAAAAGAGAAAAGAAAAAAAAAGAGAAAAAATGCAAACCCAGAAGTGTTTCAAAGATGTGGGGCAGCTGTGCCCCTGCTTCACTACTGAATGAAAAAGGGCTGCCATGAGTTAGCCACAGGTACTGCTGATTATAGGGCCAGTAAGTTTTAGTACCTGGAGTATGTCTTGCAGAGGGCTTGGGGTGGGTTTGGGGTTGTTTTTTTTGGGGTGGGGATGGTTTTTTTTGTTGAATTTTTCCTTTTTTTTTTTAAATCATTGGTGCCAATGTGGGAGATTGGAACCCCAGAGGGCTGGAGCAGCTCTGAGCACCTTGTGCTGGTGGGGTTTGCTGCTGGGATTGCTGCCAGGATGGGAATTGGGGGAACCCTGGGCACAGCCTCTGCCCTGAGCCCTTTGCCATTGATTCTCCACTCCCCCCGTGCTGGATTTCACACAGGAGGGATCTCCAGCAATTCTGCATCCCTGCACTGCCCCTCTCCATCCTTTGGGCACCTCCTTGCTTTCCTGGCTGTTTATCAGAGGAGGGTGATGATGAGTTCTTGCTGTCCCCATGTCACTGGGCTGTTCCTGAGGTGTGTGAGGAGCACACAGCCTCTTCTCAGCTTTCTCTGAGGAAGCCAAACTGAGCATCCTGCACTTCCCATGGGCAGTGAGACCACCCTGCCTTTGCTCAGCACCACATTGCTGCCCCTCTAAACCAAACCCTTCCCTTCAGCTGCTGGCAAGAAATCACCTCTGTCCCTGTCAGAAAAATCCCAGCTCGAGTTCCTCCCCCAGAAACCTGTGGGGGATGAGTTCAGCTGGGAGGAGGGAGAGCAGAGGGGATTTTGGTGTGGGAGCTGCAGCCCTTGGAGGGAAGGGAGGAATTCCTGTTGCTTTCAGAGCTCCACCACTGCCAGCAGCAGCCAGAGCTGCTCCCTGGGTTTTTGGGATTATTGTCAGTATTAACTCAAGGATGGGCTCTCCCCTCCTCACCTCAATCCCCAAGTTATAAAAATCCAAATTTCCTCTGAGAGCCCCTGGAAAACTGACATGGATGCTGCCAGCAAGAGAACTGGACCCTTTTCCCCTTCCCAGTCCAAAACCAGGAGCAGTTCCTGTGACCTCTGAATTCCAGAACAGGGGCAGCTCAGTCTGGCTTTGGAACAATGTGCTGGAAGAACAGATCTGGGTTTGGGGAGGTCTGGGTATTTCTGGAAAAGCAGATCTGGGTTTGGAAAGGTCTGGCTGTTTCTGGAAGAGCTGCAGATCTGGGTTTGGGGAGATCTCTGGGTGTTTCTGGAGCAGCAGATCTGGGTTTGGGGATGTTTGGGTATTTCTGGAGGAGCAGATCTGGGTTTGGGGAGATCTCTGGGTGTTTCTGGAACAGCAGATCTGGGTTTGGGGAGGTCTGGTTGTTTCTGGAAAAGCAGCAGATCTGGGTTTGGGAAGGTCTGGCTGTTTTCCTGCTCTTTGCCCATGGTTGAACACAAAATCCTTGCTGGGTCTCTCCAAGAGAAAGCCCAGAATTCTCTCTTGCCAGAATTCCAAGGTCTCTGCTGGTTCCTGGTTTCTCCTCTGGTGTTGTGGCAGCAGTGAAAAGCTGGGAGTGCAGTGTGTGTGTGTGAATTGACATTTTTTTGCCTGCTGGAGTGGATTTTACCCCAAATCTTTAAATTCTGCCTTGGGGTGACCCCCAGGGGTGAGGGGCAGCTGTGTCCCTGTCACTTTGGGGTGGAGGGAGAGTCCCCCTGTGCCAGGCTGGGGGTGGCACAGGGCACAGCAGAGATCCAGGAAGGTTGGAGGAGCCCAGCTGGACTGGCCCCAGTTTTATGGGTGCAGAAATCTGCTCTGGGCTCTGGCCTGGCTGTGCTCTCAGCCCTGCATCACCCTCAGCAGCAGGGCAGGGATGGTGGCTCAGGGATCCCTCACCCTGGGACAGGGAATTCCTTTTTCCTTTTTCCTCCCTGCACACACACCTGGGGCTGGAGCTCAAATGCACTATTCAGGATTCCCATTTTTTTTCCTTCTTTAAGCCATAAAATTCCCTTTATTTTAAAAAGAAAATTCATGATGGGTTGGGCATTTCCTTACCCAAACACTTCTCTGGATTTTTTTTATCCCACCCCCCAAAATATTTTTTTCCCCCTTCCCCAAACAGAAGAACAAGGATTTCTGGTTTTGGGATATAAGAACATCTGAGAGATCATTTCCCTTCTGCTGTCACACAGCTCATGGACAAGCCAAAAGCTCAGCTGGGATTTTTCTGGGATGGGAATTCCCTTCCCTGGGATCAGCAGTGCAAACCTCAGCCAGCACTTGGCCTGTTCAGTGCTCTCCTAAAATTGCATTTTCTCATTTATTCTGATTCTCCCTGCTCTTAGATTTCACTCTCCTGTGTCCAGTGTTTTCTCCCTGCTCCCCAAAAAAAAAAATCCCTGGATTCCCTCCCCATCCCCAAAGGTGCCAACTGACAAGCAGATGTACTGCAAAAGGGATATGCAGCCAAAACACTGCTGTTTTATTTTCAAAATAAGTCTTGTGGAGCTCTCTTCATACTAGAATATTTTTATTTTCTTTGTACAACATACAATCATGTACTCTTAACAGAGATTTACTTTAAAGAGAAGAAAGAAAAAAAAAAATCTGGAAGTATTCTTTAAAAAAAAAATACACAAAAATCTTTATTAATAATCCTGTATTTTTACTGATCATGTTTGAATGTCTAAAAAGACTTTATTGTTCTAATTATCCAGATGTATGTTTGTAAAATAGCTCTTTTATGACTTAGCTGATCAGGTTGTATGTTTCTGGAATTAAATATTGGTCACTTAAAAAAAAAAAAAAAGAAATCTGTTTTCAGGACCTGGGAAATAGAAAATTTAAGCGTTTCAAATATCATTAAATAAGCTTAAAGGAAAATGAGCTTTGTCTGGTGGATTTTTTGGGGTGGTTCTGGAATTGCCTGGAGTATTTGACAGAACAAATGTTAGCAAAGGAAATTTTTGCAGAGATTGAAGCACCTTGATTGTATTTTTTGCTGCTCAGAGTTCATGAATTATTGATTAATTAATTAATTGAGAACAGGAAAAGAAATTCCCCACTTGGCCCAAGCTGAGCTGATCCTGCAGGAATTGCAGCCTTGGTGTGTCCTGCACTCCAGGTGAGATTTAAAGGGAATTTTTGCCCTTTTTAAGGAATTTCTGCTCATGGACAGCAATTTAATGAATGGGAGAAGTTGAGAGGATTTGTCACTGCCTCATGTTCTGGGACAACTCAGCCTGAGCAGGGAATTCTCCTTTCAATCCCAAATCATTTTTGGCCTTTTTGTCCTTTTAAATCCAACCAGAACCATGATTCAGTTAAATCAATTAATTGATCCTGTTAATTTATTGTCATTTTTAAGAGGGAATTTGTTTTGAAGGTTGTGAACTCTTGCTGCACAACCCTGTGATATTTCACCTCAAATATTGATTTGCATTCCCATTTTTCTGCTGGATCATTTTCCCTCTGCTGGGATGGACCCAGAAATGTAAAAGAGAAGTGAAATTAAAACTGGGCTGTTGGGGCAACCTGTGAATTTTTGAGCAGGGAACATCTGTGCTGAGAGTTTGGTGATTTCTGAGCAGGGCCTTTAGTGACATTCCTCTCTTTAGCTTCCCTGCAAGGTGATGATTCCTGGCAAAAAGAAATGAATTAAGAGCAGCAAAATAGCAAACAAATCAGGTTTATTCCTGAAAAATTGGGGAGTTTTTTCTTTTCTCTCTCTTCCCTCTCTGCATTATGTGCATGAAGCTCCTTGAGAGATTTCTTTATTACTTTATTATAATTGGTAATCTGAGCTGTGTTACACTTTCCTAATGATGCTCTTCGTGTTTTGCCTATTTAAATGTTATTTTATATATTCCCTTTACTGCCTTGCTGTAAATAAATGATTCAAAAACTCAGCAGCTCAGAGAAATCCGAGCTCTGTGGCTCCTGCCCTGGAATCCCAGCTGGGGCTTGTTTCACATCCACAGCCCTGAATTCATCTTTCCACAGGCAGAGAAGATGTGAGGGGGATTCAAGGAGTCGTTGCAGGTGGGTTTGGGGTCGTTTTGGATCATTTTGAGTCATTTTTGGGTCATTTTTGAGTCATTTTTTGGGTTATAGGAGCTTTAAAGTCCCTTCCAACCCAAACCATTCCATGATTCCAGGGTGGATTCTATCCATCCCCCTCCCTAAATAACAACAAAAAAAAAAATCTGTTTAATCCATTTGTTCTCTTAGCAAATATCCCTTTGGTATTTGCTGAAATATATTCATCATTTCCCTTTTTTTTTTTTTTTTTTTTTTTTTGTCAGCTCCTCAATGAATTTTTTAGGTTGTTTTTCTTCTTTCCAAACATTGATGGGAGGTTGGTGTAGGATGGAAATTGTCCAGTCCCTGGCACGAGTTCTTTGCCAGTTGGGCTGAACATTTTGGGGGGAAATATTTCCCATCAGAGCTGGGCCCAGCCCTCCCAGAATTAAAAAAAAAAATAAAAAACTTGGATGTGTTTCCTTCAAAGTGTGATCCAAAACTGAGCTGGGGTTAACACTGAGCATATGCCTGGGTTAAAATGTTAGTTGAACAAATCTTCCAAAATTTTTAGACACCTGTTACTAAAAAAAAGGAGGCTCAGGGGAGTTTTGAAGGAGCCAAAAGTTTTAATCTCATTTTCAGCTCCACCCTGGTGAGGTCAGGCAGGGAGAAAGGAGCAGCCAAGCAGGAAAAGAAAGCTGTGATTTGGGAGGGATTGCAGAGTTGATTCCCAGCCCCATTCACTGATTTCATCACTCCCTGGAAAATAATCCTGGGAGAAGGAAATTGGGAATGGCCTTGACTTGTTCCAGGTGAGATTCAGGCTGGATATTTCTGATATTTCTGCATTGGAGCAGGGCATGGTGGAGTCAGCATCCCTGGAAATGCCCAAAATCCTCTGGGTGTGACACTTCAGGTGCTGACACTGTGGGTGATGGGTTGATATTGTCATTTAATGGTTTTAAGTGATAATCATCTTAAATTTAATGATCTTTTCTTAAAAATTCCATCATTCCAAGTACACTCCTTGCTTGAGCCCCCCTGCATTTCTCCATATCCCAAACCAAAAATCCACCAGCCTTTCCTTCAGTCAGGAAGCTGAATTTTTAATTAATTTATTTATTTATTTTCCCATTCTTCCTCAGCAGCTGGGAGTTTACAGCTGTAAATCATCGAGCTGGGCTTTTTTGGCAGAATAAAACCCCCCAAAATATCCCAGCCTCTTCTTTTCTTGCAGCACTGTGTTTGTTTCCAGATGTCTGCAGCTCATCCAGCGTGGAGCATCTCCCCTGATCAATATTTTAACCTTCTTGTTGATATTTACTCAGTGCTGCTGAATAAACTCCGTGGAGTGGAGCTCCAGAGTGAATCTCCATTTCTCTCAGCTCTCTGGAGCTTTGGCAATAATTCACATTATCCAGGGTTATTGTTATGCTGGGATATTAATGAGAACATCTCCCTTCCTTCTGTCTCTCCAAAATTCAATTCAGAGCCTCTCCCGGTGCTGAAACAACTTCTCAGCTCTGAATTAGCACAGAGAGGAGAGAGCTTTGTGCTTTTCTTTTGTCAGCTGGCTTTGAAAAAAACCCTTTTCTCTCGAGTTTTATAAAGATGGGTTTGATGCAACTCCAGCTGCTTGGGCCTTGTGATGAAGGGGAGATTAAACCCTTCTTGGTGGCATTTTTAAATCCTTCTACCATCGTTCAAAACTCTGAAGTTTAATCCCATTTCTCTGGCAGTTCTGCTGTTTGCTCTTCACTACAAAAACTCCACACCAGAGCTGTCCCCTGTTCCCCTGAGCCTGCCCTTAACCTGAGCTTTCACCTCCAAACACTGATTATTTTTTTTTTGCTTGTTTGGTTTGTTGAGAACTTCTCTCCTGGATTAAACGGGCTCAGAACATTTCAGAAGCCCCCTGAGTGATCCATCACCATCATTCCGGGGCGTGCATGCAGCAGAAGTCAAATAGCCTCGATTGCAGCTTCTATTGAGCTCATCTTTTCTCCTCTGCAATTTCTTTATTGTGCCATAATAAAGCTGCCCCTGTCACTGCTGAGCTCTGCCTCATCTGTCTCCCTCTGCGAGATGGGAGCTGAGAGAAAATGCTCTGCTGAGCCTGGGCTGGCTCAGTCCACCTCAGAAACTGGAAAAAATTCTCCCCAAAGTCATTTTGTTCCTGCTGGAAATGCTGTGAGAGACCCCCAGGCACAGCATGGCCGTGGCTGTCCCTGCTCAGTCACAGGGAGTCAGGGAATGATTCCAGCCTTGGCTTCTCCTTCTCAGCAAACCCCAATTCTCTGATTTAGGAACCAAATCCTGCCCCAAAATCCACAGCAGCAGCGTGGTCTCTGCTTGGGATTTCCTTCCAAAACTCAGGGCTGGGGCTCAGCACATCCAAATCTCCCTGTGCAGGTGCTCACCCCTAGAACTGAGTCTGTCCTCTGCTTTCCTTTCCTAACTCTGGAAATTCAAATTCTGGAAATTCATAATCTTTGGAAATTCATAATATCTGGAATTTCATAATATCTGGAATTTCATAATCGCTGGACATTCATGATCTCTGGAAATTCAATCTCTGGAATTTCATAATCTCTGGAAATTCAGTTTCTGGAAATTCAATCTCTGGAATTTCATAATCTGTGGAAATCCAATCTCTGGAAATTCAATCTCTGGAATTTCAATCTCTGGAATAATGAGAGCTGGACTGACAAGAGCTGGAGCTCTCCATGGAATTGTGAGAGCTGGAAAAGCTCGTGCCCTGAGCTGCTGGGAAAAGTCAGAGCTGGAGTTCTGCAGCTCCGTGGGAGATGTGAGGATTAAAGGTGGCTCCACACCTCTGACCTCTCTTTGCCAAGCTGAATTTCCCCCAAAATCACAGCCAGGGCTGGAATTCACTGAACCTGTTGCAAAAATGAGAGGTCTCCTCCTGAGTCCTTGGCCCAGCCTGCCCATGACTCATTTCATTTGTTCCTCCCTTTTCTTAATCATTCCTCACTTGAAAGTCTCCTAATCTTTTGTCTCTTCATCTTTTATTTTCCCCACATTTCAAAGAGAGGTTGGGTTTGGGTTGGATTTTTTTTTTCCTGCCTCAATTAAATGACTGCTTTCCTTTCTCTTTGGGGTGTGAATGGAATGCACAGAGGAGAAAACATCCTTTGATGGCAGTAATTACGAGGAGGAGAGTAAAAAATATTAAAAAAAGGAGCAAGGAAAAGTGTGATGGAAGGAAAGATAGGCTGGAAATGATCAGTGCAATATTTATGGCTGTCTGAGGGATGGATCCTGTGACAGCTGTGACCTCCCTGAGATCCTGTCACTGCTCCCAAAAATCCCCAAACCCTTCAATCTCACTTTCAAGTGTTTTGATCTCCCAGGGTTCTCTCACTGCGTGTGCAGCACCTGAGAGGGGGTGGGATCCATTTCTGGGCACTAAAACCCCCAATCCCCCGTGCAGTTCTGGGATTAGCTGTTCCCAAATGGGGAAGCAGGGTGTGGAGCCCAGGAATATCCTCCCAAACCCTGCATCAGCATTTGGCAGATGCCACTCCTGCCTCTCCAGCTCGCTGAGATCCACACACATTTTCCTTTCTGCATGGAAGGGAAGGCAAACAAACTGTTCCACAAAATGTTCCTTATTTGTCTAACTCATCCTACCAACTTCTTGGAGCTATCTAAATATATATTTATAATTAGCTGGGCTTTTTTATGTAACTACCACAGGCTACTTGCTTCTCTCACTGCTTCCTTCAGAGCAGCTCTTATCTATAAAATTATCTCATTTGGAAGTCTTCTATTACCAATAAAAACTTGTTATGAACCTGGATGAAAAGAATCACATCCATAATAGATTTATTCTTTGTGTCTCAGTCAAATCTTGACTTTCAGTGCCTTTTATCCCCTGAAATCTCTCAGCTCTGCCTGAATGTGACTTTTTTTTTTTTTTTTTTTTTGCAGTGGGGCTGTTATTTACTGTTCTGTTGAAATACAACCACCTCTGAAGATAAATGTAGCATTTTTTTTTTTAATGATTCACTGCTCACCTCCACGTCAGTTTGAGCTCAGAGCCCCTCTCAGCCAAGAGAGAAAAGGGAATTTAATTGCTGGGATAAATAACCTGACAGGAGGGAAGAGTGGGCACTGCTGGGGGCTCTTTGTCCCAGGTGTCAGCAGCTGGAGGTGTGGGATTATTCCCAGAACAAAGAGCCTGGATTTGGGGAAATTGGGGCAGATTCATCCATGTGCAGCACCACAGCATTTCCTATTCCCTCCTGGCAAAGCTGCTGCTGGGGAAAGGGGTTTGGGGCTGGATTTAGACCTCAAAATGCGTTTGTGACTGGTTGGAGACCCCAAAATATGTTTGGGTCTGCATTGAGGCCCTGGGTTTGGATTGAGATCCCCAAAGTTTGTTTGGGTCTGGATTGGGACTCATGAAGTGTTAGGGGATGGATTGAGACCCCAAAACAGGTTTGGGTCTGGATGGAGACCTCAAAATGTGTTTGGATCTGAACTGAGGTTTCAAAATGTGTTTGTGACTGGATGGAGACCCCATAACGTGTTTGGGTCTAAATTGAGACCCCAAAACAGGTTTGGGTCTGGATTGAGATCCATGAAGTGTCTGGGTCTGGATTGAGACCCCAAAAAGTGTTTGGATCTGAAGTGAGACCCCAAAATTCATTTGAGTTCAGATTGAGACCCAAAAAAGTGTTTGGATCTGAATTAAGACCCCAAAATTCATTTGGGTCTGGACTGAGACCCCAAAAATAATTTGGATCTGAATTAAGACCCCAAAATTAATTTGGGTCTGGATTGAGACCCCAAAAAATGTTTGGATTGGAATTTAGACCCCAAAACAGGTTTGGGTCTGGATTGAGATCCATGAAGTGTCTGGGTCTGGATGGAGACCCCAAAAAATGTTTGGATCTGAATTAAGACCCCAAAATTCACTTGGCTCTGGACTGACACCCCAGATTGGGTGTGCCCTGAGCTGGACCTGCACTGGCCCCATGGGTTTGTGCTGCAGTTTTGGACAATGAGCTCCATTTCCCAGCCCTGCTGCTGTCCCCTGAGCCCCCAGGGAACATCCTGGCAGTGATTCCTTGGGAAGGAGCACCCAGGGCTGGCTGGGGAGGAGCAGTCCCTGCCCTGAGCACCCCCAGAGCTTCTGGAATCTTCCCTCAGCCTCTCCTCCCTCCTGAGTGCCCTGAGCGTGGCTGGGATCCCTCCCCTCCGTAACACTTGGGTTTGCAGCCTCACATCAACAACAGCTCCTTCCCCAAACAGCATTTTCTAGGTCACCAAACCCTCCAGCTTTGGCAGGGAACTGTGTCACATCACCTCATTCATAAAATGACCAAACTCTATTTTAAAACCTCTCTGGGTGCCTTCCCTCCCCCTCCTTTCCCCACGTAACACTTCCCAGCAGAAGGCACTTTGGAAACCTCTCTCTCGTGATAAAATCCTGGTTTTCCCCCCCCAAACCAAACCAGATTTATTTGCAGGCACTTTCTGGAGCTGTCTCCTCTGGATTCCTGCTCTCAGCTCACCCTGTTGGCTGCCAGGATGCTTTAACTTGTGATCCTGCTCTGATTTATGCCATCCCATGGAGATTTTGGAGAAATTCTGGCTCTCCAGGCCTTGAATTGCCTTCTAAGTGTACAACAGCAGGATAATGATTGCATGAAGGGCTCAGGGCATGGCAGAGATGGATCTGAAGCACACAAAAAATGTGTAAAAGAGAGTGGGGTGCAGGAAACACGGGGAGAATGCAGAATCCACCTGGGGGAGCCCTGCCTGGCCAGGTGTGGTCAGAGCTGGGGTCAGAGCTGGGGTCTGTCCATCTGTCCCTCTGTCCCTCTGTCCATCTCCCACTCCTGGAGCCGGCTCAGGGGAGAAATCCCAGCCCTGTCAGCCAAACCTCTGCTCACCCAGGCAGGGCTGAGCCCGGACCTGCAGGGCCACAGGCGTTAATTAGGAGCAGATGCAGCCCAGATGAGGGAAATGCTCATCAATTCCAGGAATGATAAATGCTGGGAATGGCTTCCTGGGCAGGGACACTGGGATCTGTCACAAAGCCACTGACTTGTAGCTGTTGTCCTGAGGGAAATGATGTGTAAAAGGGATGAGCTCAAACACCCCATGCCTGTTACCTGTGTACCTCATGAGTAATTTGTCTCTGAGGCAGAGGCGTTTTATTTTTCTCCTGTGATGCTGATTCTTTTCCTCCAGTTTATTTCTTCTCAGCAGGAGGGGAAGATGAATTTCTGTCAAATAATAGTTCATTGCTCTTAATGCATGAGTCCAATTAATTGATGGTTTAAAATCTTTGCTCTCCTCACCATTACAAATAAACAAAAAGAGGAGGGCAGGACTGCAGCACTGCAGGCAAGGCTGGAGCATCACAGGGATCAGGATCCTGCCTGGAAATTCCCAGCCTCACCCCATGGGATAGGAAATGTCCCACTCCTCATTCCCAGTGCTGGGTGATGCCTTTTCCCAGCCCATGGTGCTGCTCAGGGCACCAGGAGATCAGCCTTTAATATGAAGATTTTAGCAGCTGGGAGCAGAATTATCTCACCCTGTGTCCTTCTAAGGGAGGGGAGGAGATGGAGGGAGACTCATCAGGGAGTCCCAAAGCAGATTTGGGATGTTTGGGGATAAAGCACAGCTTTCCCAAATTCAGCTGTCCCAATCAGGGCATTTAGTCTGGGCTTAGGAAAGCTGGTCACAGTTGGGAGCAACAATTCCAGTGCCACACTGGTCCTTGCCCTCCCTCCTCAGTCCCCTCCATCCTTAGAATCATCAAACCATCCAACAGGCTGAGCTGGGAGGGACCCACCAGGATCCTCCAGTGCAGCTCCTGGCCCTGCACAGACACCCCCAAATCCCACCCTGCACATCCCTGGGAGTGGTGTCCAACCCCTCCTGGAGCTGTGGCTGTGCCCAAGCCCTGGGGAGCCTGGGCAGTGCCCAGCACCCTCTGGGAGAAGAACCTTTCCCTGAGCTCCATCCCAAACCTCCCCTGACCCAGCTTAGTGCCCCATCCTCTCTGCATCCCTCCATCCTGCCTGGTTCTCCTTCCATCTTTAGTGTCCTGCTCTTCCTGCATCTCTCCATCCTGCCCAGTCCTCCCAGCATCCCTTCATCATTCCTGGTTCTCTTTCCATCCTTAGCTGCCTGCTCTCCCTGCATCCCCTGATCCATCCTGGTCCCCTGCTCTCCTCGAATCCCTCCATCCATTCCTGAATCCATCCATTCCTGAATCCATCCATTCCTGAATCCATCCATTCCTGAATCCATCCATCCATCCATCCATCCATCCATCCATCCATCCATCCATCCATCCATCCATCCATCCATCCATCCATCATCCATCCATCCATCCCTGTTCTGTTCTTCTCTCATCCCTCCATCCATCCCTGTCCCAGCTCTCCATCCATCCCTCCATCCCTCTATCCATCACCCATCCCTGTCCCATACCCTTCTCACCCCTCCATCCCTCCCTGTCCCAGCTCTCCCTGCATCCCTCCACCCATCCCGGTCCCGTTTCCCCTCCCATCGCTGCACCCCGCGGCTGTCCCCATGCCCAGCCCTGCCCGCGGGGGGGCCGCCCGTGGTTCCCGGTGCCCCTCCGCCGCCCCCCGCCCCCTGCAGTTCCCCCGCCCGCCGCCGGGGACCCGCGCCCGCCGCTGCCGGAGCGGGGCCGGAGCAGCCGCGGGCAGAGCCCAGCCCAGGTACGAGCCGCGGGCAGCGCGGGGGGATGCGGGGGGCAGGGGGGGATGGAGGCTGGGGCGGGGGGCGGGCACGGCTCCCCCGGGACCCCCGCGGGATGCTCGGCACAGCCGCTGGCTCTCGCTGCGGAGCCGCGGGGCCGGGAGCGCTCGGAGCCGCAGCCGCCGCTCGCTGGCTGCCGGTGCCCCCGGCTGGCACTCGGTCCTCCCCTCCCCGGCCACATCCATCCCTCCCTGGTCACATCCATCCCTCCCCGGCGACATCCATCCCTCCCCGGACACAGCCGGTGCCCCCCAGCGCCTCCCGCACTCGCTGAAGGACTTTGGGACCAGCCCTTTGCGGTGCTTTAGCGCACCAAGAGTTGAAAAATGCCACGCTCGGGCTCCCAGCGGAGCTGAAGTTCAGACAGGGCGGGGAGGGGGCACTCGGGGTGGCTCCAACTCGTGCGGATCAGCCGGGAGCGGCTCCCGGTGCTGCTCCCAGTGCGGTTCCCGGTGCTGCTCCCAGTGCGGTTCCCGGTGCGTTCCCGGTGCGGTACCCGGTGCCTTCCTGGTGCTGCTCTCGGTTCGGTTCCCGGTTCGGCTCCCGGTGCGTTCCCGGTGCGGTTCCTTGTGCTGTTCCCGGTGCAGCTCCCGGTGCTGTTCCCGGTGCTGTTCTCAGTACAGCTCCCGGTGCATTCCCGGTGCTGTTCTCAGTACAGCTCCCGGTGCATTCCCGGTGCTGTTCTCAGTACAGCTCCCGGTGCTGCTCCCGGTGCATTCCCGGTTCGGCTCCCGCTGCGGTTCCCGGTGCGTTCCCGGTGCGGTTCTCAGTACAGCTCCCGGTGCTGCTCCCGGTGCTGCTCCCGGTGCATTCCCGGTTCGGTTCCCGGTGCGTTCCCGGTGCGGTTCTTGGTGCGGCGGGCAGGGATGCTGCTCGGGGGATGCTGCCACGCTCGGAGGCGGCGAGGAAAACGCTCCGCAACTCGTATTTCAGGCTTTGGATGGGGAAGGAGCGGTGCATGGCTCCGGAAGGCGTTTGTGCGGAGTTGTGCTGGGCAATAATCGGCGTTAGCATCGCTCGTGGCGTGCGCAGACGTGCGGGGTGATGCTGGCACACTCCGCCGTGAGCCGGCGGCGCCGAGCCCGGGCAGTGTGCGCGGAGAACTCCGTGTACAAACCTCTTCCTAGGCCCAACTTTATCCCGGCTGATTTATGCCCAAACTCCGGCTCAGCTGCGGCTCGGGCCGGGGCTCTGCGTAGGTGCGAGATGCTGCCCGGCTCTCGCCATCCATCGGGCCGGATTCTTTCTCTTGGAAGGATTGAGACGGCAGGATCGTGGCCCTGGGGGAGTTAACTGGACGCTGGTGGGGCTGGCTTTGTCCCCACTCGCGTGTCCTCCGTGGGGCGGTGCTGCCGGCCGGAGCATCCAGCGCCGTGCCCGCCTCCCCGGGGACCAGCCAGGGATGCTGGGGGACAGCTCGGCTCGCCCTGCCACCGCATCCCGGCCGCTCTGACGGGGCTCCAGCAGCCCCCACACCACGGCAGATCCCCCCAGGAGGAGCGAACCCCTTCTGTCTCGGCGAGGCGAGGCCAGGCAGCTTTTCCTCCGGGCAGCCACATCCCGGCTGGATGTGAGCGCTGCAGGCAACAGAGCCCTCCCCGGGCACCGAGCAGGGAATTACAGCATCGGAGAGAGCCAGGAGCATCCCCGGAGTGCCCGGCTGTGCTGGCAGAAGCGGGGTGCTCAGCCGGGTGTGCTCGCAGGTAGGAGGGGATGCGGCCGTGCCGGAGCATCCCTGCCGTGCTTTGCTGTGTCTCGTTGCACGGAGGGGGAGAAGCGATCCGCAGTGAGGCTCCCACCGCGCCGAGGCGTGCTCCAAGTGTCTCGGTGCGAGCCGGCTTCGGTGTTGATGTGTCTGAAGCCGGGGGTTTGAAGGGAAGCATCCGCGTGGGGAAATCGATGGTGAGAGGCAGAACCTTCCCCTCTCGGTTTCCATTTCAGGGCTGGGCCTGATGGGCACAGACAGAAGTTGGGAAAGTTGCTGTGGTTTGCAGGTGGTGCTTTCCCCTGCACCTGGCAGGAATTAATGCCCTGGGATGAGACATCTGGAATTTTGGGGGAGAGGGAGCTGCTGGCAGGCTGTGCTGAGCAGAGAGTGGCAGTGCAGGGAAGGAGAATGCTCTGTATTTAAAATTTCCTTTAAATGGCCATTTGTGATCTGGCTCCTGTGTGGTGGGAACAGGCTGCCTGAGGAAGGTGAACCCCAAAATCTTGGGATAAAGACGTGAACATCTCCTTGAAAAGGTTGGTTCTGAGTGGCTGGTTTGGAGCAGCTTCGAGAGGCACAGAGATGCTGCTGCTGCTGCAAGTTTCTTGCTGGAGGTTTCTTTTGCAAGCTGTGCAAGGAAAATCAGCCAAGGAGTCATGTGGGCTGGCAGAGGTCTGGAGAGCTCGGTGCCAAGGAGCACTCAGCAATCTGGGGGTGAGTGGGGCAGGATTTGGGGACCTGGGCTCCTGAGAGCTCAGCAAAGGAGCAGCGAGGCAAGGAAGGGGCAGAGCTGCCTCCAAACCACCCTGAGAGCTCCAGTGTGCCAGGAACCTCATCTCCTGTGTGCTCACAGTGCTGTGTCTGCCTGATGGAACAGCAGAGACCAAACCCAGCCAAATCCTGCCTGATTGCATGGGGAATTCTGTGGGAAAGCACCTGGCTGTGTTTTGGGATCTGTGTGTTCCATGTGGGATCTGTTCCATTTGGGATCTGTTCCATGTGAGATCTCTGTGTTCCATGTGGGATCTGTTCCATGTGGAATTTGTTCCACGTAGAATCTCTGTGTTCCATGTGGGATCTGTGTGTTCCATGTGGGATCTGTTCCATGTGGGATCTGTGTGTTCCATGTGGGATCTGTTCCATGTGGGGTCTGTGTGTTCCATGTGGGATCTGTGTGTTCCCTGTGGGATCTGTGTGCTCCATCTGGGATCTCTGTGTTCCCCGTGGGATCTGTTCCATGTGGGATCTGTTCCATGTAGAATCTCTGTGCTCCATGTGGGATCTGTTCCATGTGGGATCTGTGTGTTCCATGTGGGATCTGTGTGTTCCCTGTGGGATCTGTTCCATGTGGGATCTGTTCCATGTGGGATCTGTTCCATGTGGGATCTCTGTGTTCCATGTGGGATCTCTGTGTTCCATGTGGGATCTGTTCCATGTGGGATCTGTGTGTTCCATGTGGGATCACATTCTGGAGGAACCTGTTGGCTTTCCACATGAAGCAGGGCAGGAGGGAAGGCTTGGCTGGAGGAGAAGCTGGGTGTTTTCACTGGGTTGGGTGGGAAAGGCTTTGGGGTCGGCAGGGGAAGGAGGAAAAGCAGGGGAGAGGAGGAGCAAGGTGATGAAGGAGCAGATACATCCTCAGGCTCAGACACGGCTGAGGAGAGCACTGTCTTCCAAGAAACTTCATTATTTTGAAGGCAATCTAAGCTTTATCCTGGTTTTGCTCAGCATTCAGCAGGTGCAGACTGTCGATGTCTTGCCCTTTTTAAAGGCTTGCTGATGTTCCTGAGGTGTGGATATTGATTTTCACTGACTTTGGGGAGAGATCTTCGTGGGCAGCGCTTGTTGGGGTCAGATTTTATTTATTTTTCATGCTTCTAGGCAGGCAGAAGGCAAGACAGAAGTTTTGCAAGCCTCCTCAGAAATGTTTTTTGTTCTGGGGCAAAAGGTTTCTGAGGCAGCACATGAAAGGCGAGGAATCTGTTAAAACAAGGCACCTCTTGTGTGTGTGAACAGGAGGAGCAGTGAAATTGTGGCTGAGCAGGATGAGAACAGCTTGGAGGGTGTTGCTTAGACCTGAGGGAGGAATCACTGGGGAATCAGCAGCTCCGTGAGGAAAAAAATTGTCCAGAGAGGAGATTATGGGATTGTTGGAGCTGCAAACTCCACTTTGTCACCTCAGCACAGCCACTGACGCTGTCCTGGGCTCCCTGACAGGAGAAATGGGGGACTTGGAGAGATAAAAGAAGGTGTAAAACTTGTGAGGAGGCAATTTTAAGGATCCCCATCATAAGTTCATTTATGGGATGCAGCTTGCAAGGACAGGTTGTGGTGGTAACACCCAGGGATTTTTGTGGTTTGGATTTTCTGCTGCCTCTGGAAGATTTGGGTTGCTAATGGATGTGGGATTAATTGTGATGAAGGAGGAGGAAAATACAGTGAGTGGAGAACCCCAGAACGGTTTGGGCTGGAAGGGAACTTAAAGCTCATCTCATTCCTTGGCCAGGGACACCTTGCAGAGGATGAACCAGGATCATTTCCATGCTGCTCACAGGGCCAGAGCTGGCAGTGCCCGTTTGCAGGGAATTAGCAGGATTGCATTGCTCAAAGAGTGGGGAATGCACCCAGGATGTTACAAATCCACAGACCTGAGGTAAATCAGGTGTAAAACAGCAGGTATAAAGGGGAGGATGCTTCCTCTTCCTCCTCTTCCTCCCTGGCCATTTCCAAGGCAGGAGCCCCAGTGGGCAGAGGAGCCTGGTGGGTGCAGCAGGAATTTTTGCCTGTACAGAAACCAAACCTGAGCAAGAGCTGGGATATCAGGCAAGTGAGTTTTTCTTTCTGTGCCTGCTGGAAGGGTCTAATTATCCCTCAAATATTTGGATGGTCTATCCCTGGGGGTCAGATCACCACAGTTTACATGCAGAGGATGGCTGCCCAGTAGGGAACCCTTCCTTCCTGAGGCTGAGGAAATAAGAGTTCAGCATCTTCCAACTGGCCTAATTTATTTGGATATTTCATTAAATCCACCCAAAAGAGACTATTTTAGGAAATAAATAGCAGAATGTGGGCAATAAATAGCTGTGGGATAAGGGGCAGAGTTCAGTGCTGGCTTTCCTAGTTAAGCTGCAGAAAATAGAAGTGCAATGGCCGAGTGCTGATAGGAGCATAGATATGTGATTATGTGAGGGTTCCTCACACTGAGGCTGGGCTTATTTATTATCTTTAATGATTTGGAGGTGGAAATGGATCAGAGCTGGGTTAGGGAGTGTGAACATGCTAACAGGAAGGGGTTGCTTTTACAAGAATGAAGAGGCAAAGCTGCTGGGTTGGCTCGGCCGCTGCAGCAGCAGTTGGTGTAACTCAGATTTGAGCACGTGAAAAAAAAAAGGGAAAAGCTGAGTGAATCCTTCCCTGATAACAAATCCTGGCTGATTCTGTGGGGTTCTAGCAGGAGAACGTGCAGGGAGGAGCTGGTGTGGTTTGTGTGCAGCTGAGGAGCTCCCTGGGCTGTGGGGATGAGCTGCAGGTGCTGGGGCAAGCAGGGCTCTCTGCCCTCTGTGAGCTTCTGCACTGACATCTGCTCCTCCCAAAGCCCCCAGCTCAGGGATTTGCTGAGCTCTGGGTGTCTGGCTGTGCCAGCATCCCGCTGGATTTGCTGCCTTGGCATCACCTGGGGAGCTTTGCTGAGCCCTGACCTCCTGCTGGGGCCATCCCTGGGTTTTCCAAGGGGTGGGTGATGGATAAGGGATGAAGGGGCTGGGATTAGGGATGAAAAGGGCTGAGATAACAGATGAAAGGGCTGAGATAACAGATGAAAGGGCTGAGATAAGCTCTCCATCTCTGGGGTGATTCCCCCCAAGTCCATGGTGCCTCCAACCCGGAACCTTGGGGATGTTCTGTGCTTGAAGCCTTTGAAGGGTCTGTGCAGTCTGGGTGCTGGGAGGGGGATTGGGGAGCCCAGAGGGTTCTGTGGCTGCTGGATTGCACCTCCCTGAGCCAGCTCTCATCCCCATACCAATATTTATTCCTTGTACCCACTGCACGTGAGCAGCTCTGGCACAAAATACCCACACAGTGCCTCACCTGCTGAGCCATCCAGCACTGGGGGATTTTCATCTCCTGGCTTCAAAGTCTGCAGAATTTATTTGCATCCTTCATGAGGGAGACAGGCAGGCACAGCATTTTGTATTTTTTTTTTTTCTGCTCCTTCCCCCTTCCTCCCCACTGGCTTTTCAGTTTGTTTATTTGGTGAGCTCAGCATCAGCACAATGATGTGGAAATAAAGCAAAGGAGCTTCCTCTTGGCCTCCCTGTATCTGCATAAATGGGAAGCATAGATCATGCTGGCAATGCCCAGCCAGGCTCCAGTTAATGGAAATTCTCCTGTGACCTTACAAACCCCTCTTTGCCAGGGTTTATAATGAGTCTGCAAAAATCTGTGCAGGGCACAAACAAGTCATCTGAGGTCTCAGGCCCCGTGAGCACAAAGTCATAATAATAACACTGATTTCCCACCCACTCAGGCACATGTGCTCAGCTCCTTAAAGAGCTTGCTATTTTAAAAAAAGAAATTTTTTTCACCTTTTTGGGGACTGTTACGATGTGTGTGTAAGGGAGGAGGAGAAGAACTGGTGGGGAACTGTTGGATCTTTGAAATCTGGAGTTTATCTGTGCTTCCAGGTGCAGACCCTCTGAAAAACACTGCTCTGGACTTGAAGCCCTGGAGGCTTCTGAATATGAATGATGAGGTAGAAATCATGAGTGTGTAGTGAATTAGAAGTGTGTATTTCCACAGGGTGATGGGTTTTAAATTTAACATTTCTGTAGCATAGTGGTAAGTATGGGACAAGATAAAGAATTTTGGGTAGTGCCTCTTTCTTTTTTCATCTTCTTCCTTCTCCATGGATTTCAAGTAATAATCTCTGTTTGGTCAGCCAGTGTCACTGTAAGGGTCATGGCAATCTAGTTATTGGGTTAAGAGTATAAATAATAGAGGTGTTAATTCTCTGTTGGACTGTTTAGCTTTAAAAGACCTTGGGGCCATTTTTCTCCACTTCTAGCAAAGAGCTGGAAGTGCTACCACTCTTTCTGTATTTTCTGATAAGAAACAATGAACAACCCAGCCTGAACAGGAGAAAACTGTTTGAGTCGTTCATCCTGAGAAAAGACAAACGAGACCAGCCACGAATAATGGTGCAAAGCCCTGGGAGCAGGGACCAGCTCTGCCTGAGCTGTGTTGATTTACCAAAATATGAGTACTGACACTCAACTGTGAGGACAAAAGACTCTCTAACAATTTAAAGTTACAAAGTGAATGTTTATTCAGCCCTGGGCAGCAGTGTGGGGTAACCCCCAATACACACTGTGAAATTCCAGGTGGTCACAGAGTCTGTTTATTGACAAAAGGTTCAAACAAATTCATATTCATAACACCAGCCCCTCCCATCCCTGCTTCCCATGGTAATTAGCTGGAATGGCAATTAAGCAGCGTGGTTGGCTTCTTGAATTAAGTCTGGGCTCGTTTTTGTGGGGAGGGGTCTCAAAAGGAGGAAGTAAGGTGAGTCTTCCTCACCCTGACCTTTTCTATCAATGACAATACAAATGGCTTTTGGGGCAACTCCAGTTTTGCAAAGAATGAGTTTCTGGTTGCAATTGTTTGTGTTCTTTGGACCTACCTACCAGTTTCATCCTTTCCCATTGCAAGCAGAGCTGAGCAAACATAAATTGACAGGCAATCAGTTATTTAAGTTTTAGGTAACTATCTCAAGCTCAGTTTGTTCTAACTTTTAACTAAAATCCTAATTTCTTTAAGATTAATGTTTCAGTGTGACACAGATCCTCTGGCAGCATCCCTGGGGCCCTGCCTGGCTCTTGCTGGAGCAGTTTCACCCTGTGAACTGAAATCTCTTTCCTTGCCTCAGCCGGGTGTGATATCAGAGATATCTGTGCCCCTCAGGAGGGGATTGATTCACACCCCTTGTCCGGCCCTGACCTCTGTGTAAACTCCTCTGCCAAGCACAGTTTTAGCTCAGTGCAGGAGCTGCTGTGTTTTGAGGGTGTTTTGATGCTGAGGGTTTGTTTGTGTCCCTGCTCAGAGGCTTGGGGACTGCAGGGCTCCTGTCACTGCTCTGGGATTCACTCGGGGCAGCTCTGCCTTTGCAGGCTGTGATGAAGCAGCAAATTGCTGCTGTCTCAGAACTGCTCCAAACGTGGTTTGCTTTGGGTGAAGTGGCTGAGTCAGGGCTGCAAACTCAGTCCTTGCAACCACTGCTGATCCACAACTCTTATATGCACTGCTTTTTTCCACCCCAAAAAAGAAGTTAATCACAGAATCTGCCCCTCTGCCCACACTCGTTGTTTGCCCTCGCTGTTTTCTCGTTTGCTCTTTGACCATTTCCCATTTCCTGACTGCAGTTCAGGATGGAGTGTGCAGCCCTGGCTATCACATCTCTTTTTAGCCTGAGAAACGTTCGGGGCAGAGCCTGTGCTGATGCTCCTCGAGCATCTGGTCCTCTCCAGGTCCCATTCATCACTGTCTCACACTCTGCATTATTGTTCACACCGAGGGAAAGTGGGTGTGAAGCTGGAATAATAATGTTTCACACTTGCTTTGCGTCGGGTTTGAGACCCAACAGCGTTTGAAGCGATCACAAAAGGCACCAGGCAATGCAGGGGTTGGGAAGCACAAATGACAAATAATGAGTTAATTAACAACAATGAGGAAATGACCGCTGTGCTATGCGTTACACCCATCAAAATCAGGATGGGATTTTAAAATTCTGGCTTAACAGGTGAGAAGGAATCTGCAGGTGAGGGCAGGGCTCAGTGCAATGGTTCCCCTTCCAAATGGAATTCCAGCACGGATGGGCAGCAGGGATATTTTCCTGAATCTGCAGAGCACTGAAAAATATCTCATTAGTGCAACACTGCTCATTTCCAAAGGGGTTGGGGGGTTAATGATGGACATTGATGCCGTTGTTTTAATGACATAAACACAGAATTTAATGCTCTGTGGAATATCAGGAGTTCGGTGGTTGGGAATCAGCATCTTTTGGCAGCTGGACCTCCCACGGGTCTCTGAGGAGATGTGGCTCTCAGTGATTGGGACTGACGTGCCTTTTGTTGTGTTCCTGCTGGATGTTAAATAAGATTTAAGTCTCCTCAGTCACTATTTAGTTATTGAAGAGCATTGCAGCCACCACAAGTGCAAACAAAACTGTCTGGATATTTGTTTATGCAACAGATCATTAGGAAGTCTGTAGGAAAAAAAAAATATTCTTGTCTGTTAGATAATTAATCTGCATTTTAAG
Source organism: Catharus ustulatus (assembly GCF_009819885.2). NCBI lineage: Eukaryota > Metazoa > Chordata > Aves > Passeriformes > Turdidae > Catharus > Catharus ustulatus. The sequence continues at coordinate 4,316,130 of NC_046248.1, read as the reverse complement.
AATTGTCTAAAGACATATTTGCAAGCCAGTCCATTGAGCTGCTGCTCATCTAGTCAATAATCCCATATTTAATAGTCCCTGAGAATGTATTTCCATAATGTGCTGTGAACAGTTGAGAAATCTGCATCTTTTTTTGTCTTAAGATGTCAGTGCTCGCACATTTTCTATGACAATTTTTTTTTTCCTGTCTGTGGGTGAGAAAATCCAGACAGATGAACTCCCAACTGGTGGGGCTGGGGGTAGGGAAGAGGGGAAGATGCTGGAGCCCTGGGTGCAGATCCTGGATGAGTTTGCAGCTTCCATCTGGCACCTGTGAGCCTGCAGTGCACTGGCAGCACCACCCAAAATGAACCTCAGGGCTGGGGGGAGCAGGGCCAGGGCTTTTCCTGCCTCCCAAAATCCTGCTGCAGTCAGGGAAGTGGGAGCCTGGCTTGGGAAAGAGGCAGGAGCTGTGCTGGACATCTCTGGGAGATGCTGTGGTGCTGGGATTGGCAGAATTGGTGCTGGGAATGTTGTGGTCCTGCTGTGGCAGATTTGATACAGGCAGGAGCAGGGGTGTCCTGGCACTGCTGGCATTGGCAGATTTGGTGCTGGCATGAGCAGGGGTGTCCTGGCACTGCTGGTGTGGCAGATTTGGTACAGTCAGGGGTGTCCTGGCACTGCTGGCACTGCAGATTTGATGCTGACAGGAGCAGAAGTGTCCTGGCACTGCTGGTGTGGCAGATTTGGCACAGGCAGGGGTGTCCTGGCACTGCTGGGATTGGCAGATTTGGTGCTGACAGGAGCAGGGGTGTCCTGGCACTGCTGGTGTGGCAGGTTTGGTACAGGCAGGGGTGTTCTGGCACTGCTGGGATTGGCAGATTTGGTACAGGCAGGGGTGTCCTGGCACTGCTGGGATTGGCAGAATTGGTGCTGGCATGAGCAGGGGTGTCCTGGCACTGCTGGGCATTGCAGATCTGGTGCTGACAGGGGTGTCCTGGCACTGCTGGGATTGGCAGATTTGATGCTGGCAGAAGCAGAGGTGTCCTGGCACTGCTGGGATTGGCAGATTTGGTGCTGGCAGGAGCAGGGGTGTCCTGGCACTGCTGGCATTGGCAGATTTGGTACAGGCAGGACAGGTGTGTCCTGGCACTGCTGGTGTGGCAGGTTTGGTACAGGCAGGGGTGTCCTGGCACTGCTGGGATTGGGATGCTGGAGCTGGTTTAGCTCCCAGGACGGGGCTCTGCTGCAGGAGCACAAAGCCTCAGGCACCTGTGGCAGCGACTCCGCTCTCCCAGCCTGGAGTTCTGACAGCAACCATTGGATTTTGGGGTGCCTGCAGCACTTCTGAGCCCAGGTTTTGCGTGTTCCCACATGGATGGATGTGGGGGTGTGGGGTTTAGTTTGCAGAGGGCACAGGCAGCCCCTGTGATAATTTACTAATCCACACTAACGAGAGCGGGGAGTAAAACCCACACTGGGCGCGAGGAACCCCCGGGAGCCGCCACATCAAGGTGAGAAGCAGCAGCTTAATTTCATTATCTTATCAATAACTGGCTGGTCTTGTGCTGTGCTGTGAATCCTCAGGAGTGCTAATGCTATCTCGGGCTGTCTAAGCAGAGAAATAATGAATACAAGCAGGAAGAGCATTGTGTGCAGCCCTGGTATCTATACCTTAAAAATGATGTTGGCAAACTGGAGGGAGATAAGGGGAGAGCCACGGGGATGATGTGAGGGCTGTGAAACAGGCTGCAGAGAGAGACACTGAAGCCCAATCTCCTTCTTCTCACAAAAGGGAGTGATTTGATTATTGCCCAGCAGTGCTTAAGCAGGGGAAGAGACTTTGCTAGGCAAAGGTTGGGATGCAGGCCGTGGTTCTGTGGCTGGGTGCTCAAGCTGGATAAATCCAGACAAGAAAAAACCATGTTTTATTTTTGTACAGCTTTATATTTAAGCACAGGAGCAAATTACCCAGGACTTGGTACATTTGCTGTTCTTTAAATTGAAATGATACATCTTGCCAGCGTTCTTTTAGGTCAACTGCAGGTTTGGAGTGGGAAAAGCTCAGCATGAGTCAGTCACAACTCAAACAAGATTTTTGAAAACGGTCATTATTGCCCTTCAAATCGTACAGTTATGTTATGATTTTTATTTTTTTTTCTTTCTGATGTGGGGGAGAGCTGGGATGTAAAATCCAGCAGGGCTTTGGGCTGTAGTGTGGAAGGGATTGGGTTCTGACAGCTGAGCTTGTGTGCAGGGCTTACCCAGTTAAAAAATCCCCTTTTCCCACTGCTTTTAGGAGTGGAACATTGCTGTTTGGATGTGTGCAGGGTGTCTGATGGGTTCTGCTCTCCTCTTGCTGTCCCATGGGATTCTCCAGCCTCCTGAGCCTCCTGCACAGACCCAGAGGCTGCTGCAGCCACAAATCCCCCCTGCCCCTGGCAGAGGTGCTCAGCAGAGCCAGCCAGGAGATGAAGAGGCATCATTAGTTCAGTGGGTGGCTGGCATGTTAATTAGGGCACGGGGCTGCTCTCGAAGGTTGCTCTCACCTCTTACCTCACCAACCTTCAAGCTGCAGAGTGGGGAAGGAGCAAAAGCAAGAAAATGAAGCTGGAAACGAGCCCAGCTTCAGCAGGGATTGGGAGGGGAGGTTCAGCCAGTGCTGCTCCCTCTTTTCCACAGGGAAAGCGATTCCAGGTGGGAATCCACAGCCTCACCCTGTCTCCATCCCCTCTTGGACTCAGCTCTGTGCAGGACTGAAGGATATTCCCTTTCAGAGGGTGGCTCCTCATTCTTTCCCTTCCAGGAAAATTAAATTCGGGCTGTAGCAGCACAAGGCAGAGATTCCCATTTGCAAAACCACGTTTTGCTTAAGTTAGTGATGTTGTAAGTGTTGATGGAGTGTTCATTGATTGCCTGTCACCCCCTGATGTCATTCTGCTCCTCTCAGGTGGGTGCCCTGCCCCTGGTTCCACAGAGCTGCTCTGGCACCAGGAGCTGGCCTGGCTGCTCATTCCTCCCCCCAGTGATTCCATTTTACCAGCTGGATAATTAGCATCATCTCCTCCTCTTTGCAGCCAGCTCAGCCTGCACACCATCCTTGTTCTCTCCCAAGTACCTTTAATGCCTTAATACTTCAGGGTTTTTAAGTGGCCCTAGACAAGAATTTAAGCAGGGGATGTGTTTGAACTCGGTCCAGGAGCTGTTGTCTGCCTGGATTTAGGGTCTGAGCTCCCCCAGCAATTGCTCTGATCATTAGAGGTGCTTTGTTGCTGGAGGTTCAATTATGGGAGTGAATGGTGTTTTATGGGAATAGAGGGGGGGAAGGAGAAGCCAAAAGCTTTCTGTGCTAATGGTGTCTGTTCTGGAAATGGCTCTGTAATCAGGTAATTGGTGACAGGGCTGGTGTCAGCCTTGCCCTGGGTCCTTGTCAGAGCCTTTTTGTGCTCTGGGGAAGCTGCTCTGGCTCCCTGCAGGGGCTGGCAGCGCTCAGGTGTGGGAGGTTCCCGTGCAGGACACACCAAGGTGAGCACAGGGTTGGGATCCACGTCCTTGGATCCTCCAAATCCTCCTCTGAGCCAGCCAGGAGCTGGCAGCACATCCCAGCGATGCCCTGTTGGAGTTGGTGAGTTTGGAGACTCCCTGGATTTTTAAGGGAGAGATTAGAGTGCAGGGATTGAATTAAAGCCTTTGGGTGGATTGAAGTATATTAAGTTACTTAGACATAAAGTAAAAGTTTAAGTGGAAGTGTTAAGATAAGTAAATAAGTCAGTAAGTTTTAGTATATAAAGCTTTAATGCTTTTACTAAGTACAGGGTTTAGATGTTAAAGTAGGAATGTAAGTTTTAGTGAAGGTTGAAAAACATATTAATGTTTTTAGTGGAGGCTTTAGGAATGTATTAGATAGTGTTTATAGAGTTATAGTAAAAATATTGTTTACATTTTTATATAGAACAAGATTGATTATATGCGCAGTTTACACGTAACCTAGGGTGCTAAAATCTAAAATTTTAATAGGTTGAGTGGTGGTGAACACAAAAAATTGTGTTTTCCCTCCAAAGAATGAGGCTTGTGGTGTAGTTCTGCATATTCAATTATTCCTTCCCTGCCAGATGGAGCAGCTGAGCTCTAAGATTTGTGGTGGGGCTTTGCTGGTGTGAAGGATCTTCCTGGTGTGTGTTTGGTGGGATGCAGCACCTTTGGAAAGATTAATTAACCCTAGGTGAGAAACTGTGATTTAATTTATACAGGAGGGAGAGAAATTAATATTCCTTCTGCCATGCAGAATCTGTTTAAACTCCTGCCTTCAGCTTGTCTGGCTGGGAATCTCCTCTAACTTGTACAAATGAAAGAACAATTTGTTTTAGATGATGAGTTATGAGAATATTGCTCACAGACCCAGAACACGACATTTTCAATCACATCTTTATTGCATTGGTAAGGAAAAAAATGATTTTTAGGATCTTGACGTGCTTATCCTTTGGAGACCAAGTCAATTTTCATATTATATAAGAATTTACTCCATGGCTCTCTGGTCTCTGGGAATATCATCACATCAAGAGGAAAATCCTGCAGGGTTTATTGCAGCTGTTGCAGAGTTGAAAGGATTGCCCAAGTTTCTATCCACAGGTGGCCTCCAGCAAGGGGAAATGGCTTAAGAAATGTGAGGTGATAAAAGACATAAGTCAGAGTCATTTTGGCCATGTGCAGCTTTAACTTTGTCACAAAAACCAGAATCTCATTTTCCATCAGCCTGGGGAGGTGCAGGTGGAGATTCTCTTGCTGGGGGCTTTGAGCAACAGGTCAGAAATCACCAAATAGTGAATGGAATGACAAAATCCTTCTTTCCAGCCCTTAGCTGGGGTCATGGTGCAGTTTGTGTGGTTTTAGTGTCTGCAGGGTCCTTGTGCTGGGAACTGGAGTTGTTGGAGTTGTTCCCCTCTCCAGGCTGGGTGTTTTGGTGAGGGACACTCTCACTCCTGGCTTTTCTCTGCCTGTAAAGCAGGGACAAGCCTGTGCTGCAGATTAGCACGGGGTGATGCTCCAGGAGCTGGAAATGCTGCTCTGAAAGCACAACTCAGAGCACTTTTCTCCTTGAGCACATTTCCAGTCACAAAAATATCCGAGTCCCATTTGCAGGCACCGGTGTTAATGCAGTGCAGCTGCTCTGCTCCATTTGCTTGCATAAATGCAGCTTTTAGAGCTGTCACATATGCTTGATGGAGCCACTACCCCTCACCTGCTCCTTCCTGGAGTGGCAATTCCTGGCAGGGATTGCCAAGGCCAGGGAGATGATGGTTGTCTCAGTGCATCAGTGCATATGCCAGGGCTGCAATCCCACCATTTCCAAGCTGCTCTGGATGGCTGGGGTGCTCCAAATGCACTTGTGCAGATGGAATTTCTGGGCTGTATTACCTTGGCTCGAGCCCTCCCTGCTTTCTGTAGCTTTGTTGACGTGGAGGTTTTGATTCTGCTATTATATTGTTATATTTTTATAGTGTTGCATTACTCACTGGTTCCTTTTTGCTCCTCTCAAGTTTGCCAGCCGTGACTAATGAAGAGTTTTGCTGCAGCCTCTTGTGGAGTGGACACTCAAGATGCTGTAAAGGGATTTTTACTGTTTTATTTCTCCTTTCCCAGTTTGATGCTGCAGTGTTGGTGCTTTCAGTGGGAAGTTGTGCCTCCTTTTTTCCCCCCACACAGGAGGGGGTGATTTGGGATCTTCAGGAGTTAAAGGGATGAGTCAAAGGTTAAAGCTGGGCTGGTGTCTCCAGTTTGGATTTGCTTGGAGCAGCCTGGGCTCATGGAACATGTCCCAGCCCATGGGATGGTTTTTAAATCCCAAATCTTTGTTATTCAATGATCTTTGTAATTAGTGCATCCCCCTGTTTTCTGGGAATCCCTGACTGAGTGAGGGCTGTGTTTTGTGGGACCACCAGGACTGCTGATGGCAGGAAATGTGCAGCCTGTTCCTGGGGACGTGGCAGGCAGGTTTCCAGCTCGTTTCATTTCCATTACTGGGGTGTTTGTGCTGTAATTAACAGCTCCAGTGTGGTGAGGAGATGAATCCTTCCTGGGAAAGGGATGAACTTTGCTCAAGGCAAACTCTGAAGTCAGGGTCTGGGCTGGTGTCACACTGGGGGGGTTGTTGTCCCCTTGGTGTCCCTGTTCCCAGCAGGATGGGATGATCCCTGATTCTGTTCTCAGCTTAGCCCTGAGTGTTTTCCCAAGGTCAGGGGCAGGACCCCCACCTGTGCTGGGGACACTCGAGTTGTTTCTGGTTTTTCTGCCTCTCTTGCACAAAGCTGAGTGTTCCACACGAGGAGCTCACAGCTGACCCAGGCTCTGTTGTGCCATCTGCTTGGGCACAGCCCTGTGCCCCCAGCTCTGCCTGCTCAGCTCATTCCTCCCTGGCACTGTTTCAGAAATCAGGCAGCTCTGGAGTGGCCAACAAAAGAAAACAGGAACAGGAGAAAAGCTAAGAAGATTTAAAATAAATAATTCTCCCTGGCTGGTGAAACACAGCTGGGCAGCTTGCTGAGCTAAATTCAGCTTTAAAAACATCTGTGAAATGCAGGTGTAGCAGGGTGGACAAGCTGGACACCCTGTGGGGGTTTGGCAGTGTTGGGAAGGGCAGGTGGATGTTTGACTCCATTTCCCTTCCACTCCCTCCTCCAAGAACAGTGGGTCTGAATATTGATAAATGATGGTCAGAATTTGGGTTCCTGTGACCCTTCTTAACTGGGAGTAATGAGAGGTGTGGAAGGAGGTAGCTTTGGATGGACAGCTGTGGATTTCTAACAAAAATTCCAAATGCTCTTCCTAAAAAGAATTTTAAAAAAAAAGACTGTGGAAAACAGATTGAGATGAGTCTTTTTTTAATTAAAGGAAGCTGTTGTCTTGTGTACTTGGGTGTTCCCACGGAGATGACGAGCTGCTGAATTTTAATTCACTGCACATTTTTTTTTTTTGTTCACTTTCCTCCAGCTTTCTTGAACTTTGCCCCGTGGGTGGAACTGGTGCTCGCCTTGTTAGAGCATCTAAAACCTCTAATTATCGGGGAAATGGCTGAGAATTATCAAGCTGCTGTGCATGTGCTGGTTTTTATTTATTTAATTTTTTTTCCTCCTAGGTGTGGATGAAACTCCTTAATTTAAACAACAGGGAGATGTGATTGGTGAGGCTCTGGTCTGGCAGAATGAGCTGTGCTGGGGTTTGAGTGTTTTGCTGTCATGTTCCCACTCCTGTCCAGGAGAATTGTTCTGTGTTTGGGGTATTGTTATTTTGCAACTGGAATCAAGCTACACGGATTTTATTTTTTTTTAATGTGGAGCCACTGGGAGCAGTTAGTCAGTGAATACAAAAAGGCACCAGCCCTAATGATGACAGGGAAAAGTTCTTTATGGGATCTGGGAGCAAAAGGCAGGGAACAAATGGGTACAGCCTGCAGAGACTCAGCATGGAATCCATCAGGGGAGCAGCGCTTCCAAATAATTGCATCTGCTTTTGTTAATGTCTCAGGTGATGAGTTGGGAGCTGCTGCCCCATCCTTCCTGGGAAAAGAGGCTGTGAGCAGGGAAAAAAGGCTGGGTGGAGAAAAGAGAGATAAAGGAGAGACACCAGGGGTGTGACAGTGATAGGGGCTGGGCTGGAAGGATGGAGAGGGCCAGGTTGTGATGGAGAAAAGCCCTGGCAGGGAGCTCTGGGTGGGAGCAGGCAGGAAAATTGCCTGCATTGCTTCCTTCTCCCACCTGGTGTGAGGTGCAGAACTCCTGAGAGCTGTGGTGCTGGGCAGGGCTGGCTGCTTTAGGAGCAATGGGGATGTCCCTGGGTGGGTGCTGCAGCCTTGTTCTTGCTCTGGGATGATCCTGTTGAGCTGGCTGGGCACTGCTGGAGCCTCGAGCAGCGCCGTGCATGGCTCAGGCCATGGCAGGAGCTGGGCTGTCCCTGTCCCCTGGGGCTGTGGGGATGCTGGGATGGGCTCCAGGGACACACAGAACCATTGCAGGACACACAGCTGGCCCTGTTATTGGTGTTAGGGGCCAGCCAAAGCTGGGGACACAGCTCTGCTGGAGCACACAGTGACCTGGGCAGGCTGGGGGACCATGGCAAGGAGCACCCTGGGATCAGTAAAGCTGCTCCAACCCTCCCTGCATGGGGTGCAGGCAGCTCCTTTCACCCCACAGCATTTCCTTCTCATCCTGGGGTGCTCACAGAGGGAAATCTGTGTGTGAGGAGGGGCTGGGGGCACAGATGTCCCTCCCCAGTTTGCTGCTGTGAGCTTGTGCCCCTCCCTGCTGGTGAGAGCTTTGCCCTTTTCCCATTTCCTTCCCAGCATGTTCCCATTATTTCCCCCCATCCATTCCCAGTTTGTGTGGCCTTGGCCCTGGCTGTGGCTGCAAGGTCCCAGCAGAGCTCTGCTTCCCTCTCCTCTCCTTTCCCAAGGTCACAATCCAATGTTTCAGAGGTGGGAGCTCTCATCTGCAGTTTGGGCACAAAAATCACCTTTGAGCTGTTCCATCTCTGCAGGTAATTAATGCCTGAAACAAACTGCTGCTGTGGGTGCCCACATCTGGGTGCTCTCTGTAAGGAAAAAATCAGGATTTAGAGGTTTGGCTGTTGCTGTTTAATTTTGGTGGCCAGTTTGGGATCCTGACCCACAGAGCTGCTGTTTGTGCTGGGCCACATGCAAAGGTCTGCCAGGCAATTCAGCAACAGCAAATTCCTGAGCTGGGCTTGCAGAGGGCAGCCCAGATAAGCTGGGCCATCAGTTCTGTGCTGTAATGTTTGATTTATTAAGGCCTGGAAACCTGAACACAAGCCCCCAGGAATCAAAGAGAAACAATCTCCAATGAAAGAGAGAGAATGAACTCTTCTCAACAGCAGAAATTGCAGCAAGAAAAATTGAGGCTGGACATCGGGAAACGTTGTTGAACAGTAAAAATAGTGAAGAGCTAAAATAGATTGCTAAGGGAGTTTGCAGAGGATCTGTCACTGGAGATTTTAAAGAACAGATTAGACAAATGGCTTGGAAGGATTGAGCTTGTTGGATGGACGGGAGGACTAACAGAGCTCTTCATTTACTGCTGCTTCCCTCGCTTCCTCCGTCAGTGCCACAGCCTGCACTGCCTCCCTCCCCACACAGAGAGCCCCAAACTCAACCTCTGCCTGCTTCTGGGGCTGCCACAGCCCTGGGGACTGAGAATTTGGGGTTTCATGGCTCTCTCTTGGTGCTTTGTTTTAGCCTTGTGGCCACTGAGCAGCCTGTGCAGTATTGACAGTAATGCACGGATTTAGATTTAATTCATAACTCTGCCATGTCAGGAAAATCATCTGAACCTCTTAAACACAGGCCAGACTTGCCTCAACAAGCAGAGGTCTCCTTGTTAGGGATTGAGATGGATTTTTTGACCTTTTTCAGTCCTTGGCTGATTAGAGATAGTGGTAATTATGGAATAACAATGAGCTGGAAGGACCTCAAAGCTCATCCAGTGCCCTGGGCAGGGACACCTTCACCATCCCAGGCTGCTCCAAGCCCTGTCCAGCCTGGCTTTGGACACTTCCAGGGATGGGGCAGCCACAGCTTCTCTGGGAAATCCTCCCAGGGAAGGATTTGTTGACTGTGGTTGTGCTCCCTGAGATGTGCAGTCCATCCTTCCTGAGCAGATTTATGTAAATTGAGATGGGTGTTATGTGAAAACGTCATTATCTCAAGGCTTCCAGGGGAAAGGGGAAAAAAAAAAAAACAAAAAATAGAGAAGAATTTTTGAAAATTAAATATTTCTGACTAGGGTATGCTAAATCTTTTTCTGTTTAGGAAGGTGAGAAATTAAAATTGCAAAGCAGGCGGCGAGGGAGCGAGTCGCTGTGCGTGGCAGGGTTGGCTGGGTCTCCTGACTTCACAGAGCCTGGGAGAGGGAATCAGCAGAGAGACAGAGCTCCTTCATATGCAGAGGAGTCTCCAAAGCCCGTGTGTGGATTGTTTTCCATGTGCAGGATAGCACAGCTCTCCCCACGCAGAGCTGAGTGTGGCTGCAGTCATTTGGCTCAGGAGGGTTTTTATTTTCCCCTGGCCTTAGTGATGTTGTGAGAGGAGAGTGCTGAGAAGTCAGGGGGGAGCCTTGTGTTTGTGTTCTTTCACTGTCTGTTTTCATCTGCAAAAACCTCTCCAGAAACGGGCTGGGGAGCGAGCTGAGGGGCTGGTTACAGGTGGAAAACCCAATTTATAAATCTAGGGGAAGGAGGGAGGTGCAGGGGTCGCCTGGGGGTCTGCAGAGCTCAACTGGGATGGGCAAACTTCAGCCTTGAAACTGGAAAATCCCGGGGTGTTATTTGATGTGCAGAGACTGCATTCTCTGTCTGCCAGGGCTGTGTTAGCTCTCTGGGTGCACAAAGCACGAATTATGTTCTCCCTGTGGAAGAAAACCACTTCTGTTCAGCCCCTGCTGGCTGCCCCAGGCCAGAGGGTGACACAGGGACCTGTCAGACCTTCCTGCTGCCCTGGTGCACGTCCAAGCCCTCAAATGTGGGCAAACCTTTGGAAAAAAAACCTGGTGACAGGCTGGGTATGACTGCAGTGAGGCACAGACAGCCAAATGTCCCCAAAGGCTGGGAGCAAAGTGGGAATTGGAATCCCAGCCCCACAGGGGATGCAGGGGCTGGCTCACAGCTCTTTGAGAGATGCCAGCAGTGATTCTGCCTCTCCCTTTTCCCCTTTAGGAGCTGTGCAGGCTGAGCTGGCCCTGTGCAGGTCTGGGGACCTTTTCTCCCTGTCCCCAGGGCTGTGGCAGAGGGTGCCAGGCTCATCCCCTGCCCTCCCCTCCTGCACAGCCCTGGCAGCTCCAGTGCCTCGGTTACTCTGGCAACAAACTGCAGGCAGACAGCACCAAGCAGTGAATTCAGCCCCTTGTTCCAGCAAAAAAATGCTCTCATTGAAGGCAAGCCCCAGCAAAACCCTCCTGTGAGGGAGCCTGACGTGCACAGGGACATTCAGGGGTGTGTTAGGAGGAGCTGTCCCCCAGAGCCATGTCCTGGTGTTTGGAAGGGTCTGAGCCCCAGGGATGTGGGGACAGAGGGAGATTTGGGGAGCTGGCAGCACAGGAGAGCTGGGGATGGGCAGCAGGAGCTGCTGGGAGAGCCAGCAGCAGTGTCACGGTGACAGAGCCTCACGTCAGCAGGAGCTGGGAATTCTGCCCTCAGCCCGGCAGGAGCAGCAATCCCTGCAGAGCTCTGCTCCCTCTCTGCCTGCCTGGCAGCTCACAGGGGGAACAAAAGCATCCGTGGCACCGGGGATGTGCTGCTGCTCTGGGATCCAGCGAGCTGCCCAGAATGATAATTGGGTGCTGTTTCATTTTTTTTAAGGAGCTAACAGGCTACTGCACAAAGTAATTAACTGGACAGATGGATCCAGCAGAATTTGTAAACGTTGACAGCAACAATAAGGCTTTTTTTTTATTATTATTTTTTTTTAAAGGCCTTGTGTCAGCAGAAGGGCTCCAGGTTGGGGCTGGCTTTCAGGGAGGCAGCTAAAATAAATGAGACTTAAAAAAAATTAATAATCTTCATGGCTGCAGATGATGCAGGTGTCTGGTGGTGGCAGTGAGGACAGCCAAGAGATGGGGGAGCACAGAGGGCAGGATTTCTGTGTAGCTGCTTGTGTATATATATTCATTTTAGCCATGCAGAACATCCCCTCTTTGTGCATATAAAGGGGAATTTACTCACCGAGAGTGTGAGAGGACTGAAATAAAAATTAGGTTGTTGCAGCAGCAAATCCAATCCAGGTGCTTTTGAGATTGTTACCTGTGTTCTGGGACTGTCAGATTTATTTCAGCTTGTCTGCAATGGGTGATTCAAATGCTCCTTTTGCTGCAGCCTGACAGTGGTTCAAGATGTGTGGGGTTTTTTTTTTTTTTTTCCTCACATTTTCTCACCACTCTTTTCAAATGTCAGATCTTTGCTGTGTAACCCATCAGCCTTTCCTCTTTGCTGCTTTAATTGGGCAGGTTGTTCTTCCCTTTGTCCTCCCTGCAGTGACCTGCCACAGATGTGACCTCCACGAGGTGCCAAAGGCAGAGAAAACGCAGAGCAGAGGGCAAGGGAAGCTGCTCACACAGAATTATGGAATAGTTTGGGTTGCAGGGACCTTGAAAGGATCCAGTGGGACAAATCCCACCATCCCAGCCTGGCCTTGGACACAGGGATGTGCAGCCACAGCTCTGGGAAATCCACTCCAGGGAACAGCTTTTTTCACAGCATTTCATCCAAACCTCCTCTCTGCCAGCTCAAACCTGACATTTGTTCCCCTGTCCTGCCAACAGGTGCCCTTGTAAATGGTTTCTGTGAGCCAGCCTTGCCTGGGCCCCTCTGGGCTGTGCTGTGTGCTGTAATTAGTCTGACTTCAGCAAGAGTGAAGTGCTGGTGTTGATTTATCTCCGTTTATTGGCTCGGGGCTGATATTGGTCTGCTCAGCAAGGCTTGCAGGATGTTGTCCTCCAGCATCAGCCTCCCAGGGGACGTGTGGGAAGCGAGGAGCAGCCCATTGTGCCTGTCAGCTGGGTGTAAATCAGCCCAGCACCCATCCCTCACAGCAGACTTGTTGCCAGCCTGTCCCTGGCAGTGCAACAGGTTTTTGGGGCTGGAACAGCTCCAGCCCTGCTCCCACCCACTGGTTGTTGTGGCTCACCTGGGGATGGAGCATCCCTGGCCTTGCCTTGCACCCAGAGGAAAAGGTTTGGGTTTCTGGGTGCTGTTTGTGTGCTTGTTTGTTGTTAGGGCTGGGATTTGTGAAGTTTGTGTGGTTTGAGCACAGAGCTGCTGGGGAGGTTTTGAAGCTTTTGCACCCAAGGACAGCATCCCTCTCGTGGTCTCCTTTTATCAGCAGGCAGGAATTGGGATGAGTTGTACCAAGTGCAGGAGTGGGGGCACATGGGGAGTTGGTGCTGTGTGAGTGAGCAGGGACAGAGGGGAAGGGACAGGAATCCGAAATTCCTGGCTGGAACACCCTCCCCTGGCACAGGCAGTGCAAAGCCTCTGACAGATCAGCCCTGTCAGGAAAACAAGGAGCAGCAGTGAGGGAACCATGCCTAAATCATGCTTGGTTTAATCAAGTTAACTGTTTTATGGGATTGTGATTAGGGCTTTCAATACATCGATGGCAGAGGCGCCTCCGCTCTGCTTTGTGCTGCTGCTTTCCTTTCCTCCTCCTCCTCCTCGTGGCATTGCCCTGCTTTCCCTTCCCTGAGAGTGAAGTTTTATTTATTCTTTTTGAGGTGTTGCAACAGGAAAGGTTTGGGATTCAATATTTTTCATAGGGAAAAAATCTTTAAAGCAAAAAGAGCAGCCTCACGATTTCCTCTGGAAGCAGCAGTCTGAATTATTGGTGAAGCTTTGTTTTTGTTTTTTTCTTTTCCCTGCCTTGCTGTGAACTGGAGAACCTTGTTCTGCTCTGAAATTGTGCTGTCTGCACTGCTTTTGGGGATGAATTGAGAGTTTTGCTTACTTTCCACTTTGCTTAGCTCAAGCTGCTGCTTGCAGCGAGGGGTCCCTGCCTGATGTGGCAGTGATCACATCCCTGCAGAAGGGCCAGGATCACCAAAACCTGCCCAGGGATTGGGATGGGATCTCCTGGATGGGGGGAATCTGTGCTGGGATGTCCTGGATGAATGGAATCTCTGCTGGGATTCCTGGATGAAGGGAATCTCTGCTGGGATCTCCTGGATGAAGAGAATCTGTGTTGGGATCTCCTGGATGAAGGGAATCTCTGCTGGGGTCTCCTGGATGAAGAGAATCTCTGCTGGGATCTCTGGATGAAGGGAATCTCTGCTGGGATCTCTGGATGAAGGGAATCTCTGCTGGGATGTCCCTGGATGAAGGGAATCTCTGCTGGGATGTCCTGGATGAAGGGAATCTCTGCTGGGATGTCCTGGATGGAGGGAATCTCTGCTGGGATTTGTCTGGATGAAGGGAATCTCTGCTGGGATGTCCTGGATGAAGGGAATCTCTGCTGGGATCTCCTGGATGAAGGAATTCTTTTCTGGGGTCTCCTGGCCCTCTGCTCTGCAGCTCTCTGCTCCATGAATTCATTTTTTTTTCCACGTGCTGCAGCCTCTGCCTGCTCCAAGATATCCTTGAGTTCAAAGTCATTCAGATTGGGCACTCCTGGGGACAATGGGAGAATCAAAACCGAGAAGTGAGATTATTATGCAGTCAGGATGTTTTATATGATTTTATTCTAGAGGACAGAAATGTTTCTGGTGCTGAGGATGGCAAAGGCATCATTGTCCCTCAAGACAAGTTAATCTGTTTTTCCTTGCAACTCAGTCCAAGTTTTTTGGTTTAGGACACCAGATCTGGGACAGGCCATGCCAAAATTGAATCTCATGGAGCAATTACAGCTCACCAGATTTCATGGGAGCAGGAAAGGGAAGGATCTTCAAATCTTTTGGTGGCTCTAAAATCGGTTTTAGAACAGACTTTGTGCTGTGGGTGAATTGCCTCCAATCAGACCAGCTGCTTGTTCTTTGTTATGGGAAAAGCCTCCAGGCAATTTTTGGGGAAAAAAAAAACCAACAAAAAAGCAAAAAAGCAAAATGCTGTGAGCAGGTGAAGTTCTGTTTATCCATAGGCAGAGGGACTGCAGGGAGCACAAACCCCAGCGCTGGATCCCTGGGATTTGTGAGCTCTGTGGCAGAATGTTCAGGTCACTGATTCACCAGATAAAAGGCTCCTGACTCGAGCAGAACAAGCTCTGCTACAAATTGCTTTAGTTCATTATGCTTGGGTAATTAAGAGATGCTCTCCCAAAGCTCCTGGAGCTGCGAGCAGCCAGGCAGGGAGCAGGGACAGGTCAGAGCCTTTGTGCTGCTCACAGGGCACAAACCCAGCACAGGAGGGGGGTGCCAGGGCTGAAACTGCTCCTGGAGCTGCAGGGATGGAGCAGCAGCCTGGCAGGGCAATATTTGTGCTGGAGAGGGGAAGCAGAGGGCAGGGGCACACACACATCTCCCCTGCTGCAAGGACCAGGCTTTTCCTTGCTGTTCTGTTTGCTGGAATAGAAATATCCCACGGGTGACACAGAAATAACCTTCACCCTGTGTCCTCTGCCTCCTTTTTTTGGGTGTGAACATGCCAGATGTGCAGCCAGGACATCAGCATGGGTGGGAAATGGATTTGCAGGGAGTTCTGAGGGTCTGACAGAAGATTTGAGATGATTGGCTTTAAGGCATTTTGCAGCATGATGTGACAGGAGCTGATAGTATAATGTGGTGTAATTAGGAAATAGCTGGCTTCTGATTGTGATGGTGTGAATTAGAACATCTGTATTATCTCACCCTTCCTATGAGACTGAAAATAGAACAGAAGTTTTTTGAAACACCTCTGAGTTGCCCCATCTCCGGGTCAGAAAAGGGCAAAATACCCAGGCAGAGGAGGGTTGTTGTTATAGAAACTCCTCCAGGCACTGAAGTGGAAGGGGAAGCAGGGATGTTTTCCATGTGCAAAGCCATGAATGGCACAATCAGCGGGGTGGGAGCACTGCTGGGTCCCTGAATCCAGGGAACACCTGCCCTGGGCACAGGGGTGAGGGCAGGGCTGTTCCTGCTCTGTGCTGCCTTTTCTGAATCCTGACCCAGCCTGGCTCATCCCCTCTGCCTCGGGCTCTCTGCAGGCTTAAATAAACCTGTGGGAGGTGGAGGAAGCTCCAAAATAGCAAAAATACTCACGTGGGGAAATAGTTGCAGTTTTAGAGGTGAAAAAGCAAAACTCTCATTATTCCTTCTCACAGTCTCCTTTCCCTTCTGCTCTTTTCTCCCTTTTATTTTTTGTTTTTGATAAGAGCTGTTTTCTCCAGTAACCCTTAATAAAGGAGACAAGAAATTGAATGTGTTACTTGAGAGGTTTGTGGGGAAAATTGGAAACTTCTTGGTGAGGGGGCTGAATTGCAAAAATTACCAATTTTTGGAAGAGGGCCATTCGTTTGACAAAAACTATTTGAGAAATTCTCCCCAGCTCTCGCTCTAATGTGTTTTGGCCACCATCCTGTGCAATCACAGTTCATTATTTCTGAAGCACGGATGCTGCCTCATCTGAAATGTCCCTGATGGGAGGGAGTGATGATGCCTCAGGCAGCAGCAGGGACCTGCTCCCCTCTGCCCCTGCTGCCAAGGTGCTCTGGGCATGCAGGAAATTTGGGGACAATCCCATGGATAACACGTGGCTTTTCCTCCTGGAATTTGGGTTTTGCAAGTTTCCAGGTTTGAATGCTTTCAAACCCCCTTGGCCACGTGTGGATTGTGCTGTAGCAGGGCATGGGGTGGCCAGAGCAGCTTCTGTACCCCAATCCCAGCTGGATTCCTGACTCCCCACCCTGAGCAGGGCCAGAGCACAGGGAAAATGGGAAAATGCAATTCCCTTTAGGTCTGGGTGCTGGGTTCATTCTGCAGCTTCACCCTCCTGCTGTTCCCTCTCCTAGCAGGGGACAGGAGCATTTTTGAGGTCCCAGCACGGCTCAGTTTGGTTCCTCCCCCTCCCTGAGCACCTGCCTTTTATCCAATTTAATTTTCACACCTCCTCCTGCCGCTGCTGTCCTTGCCAGTTATCTCTGTGCTGCTGCAGTGGGTGTCTTTCCTTTATTGGAGTGATTGCCTGGAAGGTTCCCATCCCAAACTGGGGATCCATCCATCCATAACCCTGCTGGAGCTGGGGGAAGATTCCCACCAGGACAGGGCTAAAGGTCAGCAGTGAATTTGTGCTGCTTTGGATATGAACCTGTCCCTGGCTTGTCTGAGCCCACCACCCCAGCAGGGTGGAGAAAGTGGGATGTCCCTCCTTTTGGGATGTTCCCTGCTGTGGGATGTTCCCTGCTGTGGGATGTTCCCTGCTGTGGGATGTTCCCTGCTGTGGGATGTTCCCTGCTTTGGGATGGTCCCTGCTTTGGGATTTTCCTCCTTTTGGGATTTTCCTGCTTTGGGATGGTCCCTCCTTTTGGGATGTCCCTCTTTTGGGGTGTCCCTGCTTTGGGATTTTCCTGCTTTGGGATTTTCCTGCTTTGGGATGTCCTTGCTTTGGGATGGTCCCTGCTTTGGGATGGTCCCTGATTTGGGATGTCCCTGCTTTGGGGATGTCCCTCCTTTTGGGCTGTCCCTCCTTTTGGGATGTCCCTCTTTTGGGGTGTCCCTGCTTTGGGATTTTCCTCAGGGCTTTCCTGGGCATCTCCTCTTGCAGTCAGTGCCCACCTCCCAGTGCCTTTAGTCTGGGCTCATCTGCTTTGAGCCAGGCTCACCCTCCTGGCTGCTGCCAGCCCTGCAGAGCCAGAGCAGCAGCTGGAGGGGACAAACCTGCTCTGCCAGCACCACCAGTGCTGATGAAATCTCAGCTGAAGGCTCAGGCCATTGCAGCTCTGTCCCCAGATCACAGCCAGCGTCTCCTGGGCTTGGTGGCTGAGCTTGGCCTCGTGTTTGGTGATGTTTGTGACTCGTTGTGGCCCAGGAGAGCAAAGCCCAGCGGCCATCTGAGCCTGCAGGGTGGGCAGAAGAGGACAGAGAGACAGACAGACAGAAATTGGGGCTCACAGGATCCTTGTGCCACCCTGCTGGCAGTGCCCAGCAAGGCTTGGGGAGCTTTTGTTTAAAATTGCCACAAACTCCTGAGTTTTGAGCCTGCAGCAAGGGTGGGAGCACCTCTGGATAGCAGAGAAAAAAGTACTGGGGGAGAAATGAAGGGGTTGGCAAAGCTGGTTTAAGATTTGGGGATGTTTCTCACTGTCTGATTTGATTGGTAATAATTTCCTGAAGCTGGGTTTGTTTTCCCTGGGCAGGAGCTGCCCCTGATTCCAGCCCAGCCCAGCCCAGGAGGGCTCAGCTGCAGGCTGGCAGTGCCCAGGGCTCTCCCAATGGATGTGGGATTTGCTCTCTTCCCCTCCAGTGCTCAGTGCCACCCTGGATGGGATCTGATGATTTCTGCAGGGCTCTGCCTTGGCTCCACTGAGGGTTTTTCCAGCCCAGCTGGAATTGGAAGTGTTGGCACAGAAATGCAAAGTGCAGGACCTCAACACCACTGCCCTCGAGGTGCAGGTGTGGGATAGAGGAAGGCAAGACCCAAAATATGGGAATTATGGCCAGATATAATCCTTTAAAACAAGTAACTGTGTCCCCCAGGTATTTTTCTAATTTTATTCTTGCTCTGTAGATAATATTTAGCATTTGCATGAGATAATGAGATCTGGCCATGAGCAGTGACACCAGGACAGGTCCCTGCTCAGCCCCAGTCTGTGTGAGTGTGTCTGCAGCCCTGGGCTGATTTATTCACATCTGAGATGGTTATGAGGGACCTTCATCAAAAAGACAGAGATGATCCTAACTGGGAGGAAGGAAAGATGGAGCCTGCACAGCTGGGCCTTGCCCTTTCCAGCTGAGCAAGCTGGGGAAGAGGAAAATTGCCATATTTTCTTTTTTTTCTAATTTTTTTTTGCTAGGACGAAAAGACAACAAAGTATGAATGGTCATAATTTAGTGGGCTCCTGGGTAAATTTGTATTTCATTCCGATTATTGAGTGCATTCCCTAATTGCAGCAATAAAAAGGAACAGTCCATCTTCTAAATGCAAGTGGTAGAGCTGATTGTTATTTAATTACTTGATTCCAGTGGTCGAGGGGTGAGCCTGGAATTACAATTGCAGCTTGTATTATTTCACTGAGATTGCCGAATTAATTAGGAGAACAATGGGATTCTTCATTGTTGACATCTTAAGGACCTGTGACAATAACTTTAAAACCCAGTGAATAATAAAAAGCCACTGTGAGGTTTTGTGCTAAAAAAAAAAAAAGAGAAATGGGGGAGCTGGAGTCCCTCCCCATCCCCTCTTTCCTCCTCCACTGCCCTTCCCTGTCCTAGAATGTTTTAATTCAGGAAAGAAAGTTGTTTTGATTATTTATAATCAATAATTTGTTGCTGCAGAGTTAATTCCTGAGTATCATGGAAAAACAACCCCATGGAACTGAAACCAGAGCTGATATTTATGGGGTTTACCAGACTTTTTAGGGACTTGGGAGTGTAAGAGCATAAATGAACAGGGAGTTAAAATTTCTGTGCTTTAGGGTATGATCTAAGCTCTGCTTAATGGGACTGGGCAGAGACTTAACCCAGGATAAGCTCTGTCCTCTGGTTTTGCATTTCCCTCAAACTCTGTGCTGGCTGAGCCCAGGAGCAGTGGAAAAGCCCAGGAAGGGTTGTGCTCCCCTCAAGGATCTGCTGGCCCTGCAAAGGAGCTGCTGCCTGGTTTTGTACAAAAATGAGGAAATTCCTGAGCTCTCCTCATTGCTGTGCTGGCTCAGGGTGGTTTCATCCACCTGGGAATGGTGGTGAAGGAAATGAGGTCTTGCCCTCTCCTGCCCCCATCCATAGGATGATGGAAAGGGCATTTTCTGCCCCAAAAAAATCCTTCCTGAGGGGAACAACAGCAACATTTAAGAGCTGAGGGAGCTGTGAGTGGGTGATGCTGAACAGAGATGGAAAATTATATGAGAAGGGAAATATTCAGCTATTCAGGGTGGACATTTATCTTGATTTATTTAAATAACATCTCCAGCACCCCTGAAAGTGGTGGCCAAGAGGCACTGATTGAGGTTTTGCTCTGAAAATGTTGCCTTTATTGTTTTTTCTCTCTTTTTTTCTTTTAAAGTTTTATTGAAAATGCGTTTCATGTAATGGCCTTTGTTGTGATGTGGCTTCCACAGCAGCTGAGTGTTTGTGGGGTTAATACAGGAAAACACAACCAGGTTCTCTCAAAAGCCTGGAGGGGAGGCAGGATTATGTTAAAATAATCATCTTCCCTGACCAAACTTGGCTTTCTCTTTGCTGGGTGCTCTGCAGAGAGTTGTTCCTTTTTTTGTCTAAATCTTTGTATTGTCAGGATTAATTTTCAGAGGGAGAAATCTCCATAAGCTCAGTGGTGCCCACTCCTTCCTTTTTAGGAGCAGGAGGTTGGATATTTTATTTTTTTTTTTCCTTTCTTCTCTGCAGAAATTCTGTGACTTGAATCTACTCCACTGCTCACTTTCTTCCCTTTCAGCCTCTGATTTCCTCTCCATTTCTATGTGAGTTTGCTGAGCTGATTGGGAGTGCTTTGAGGTTTTTCCTCCCAGATTTGTAGGAATGAGGAACATTTGAAGGTTTTTCCTCCCGAATTTATAGGAATGAGAAACATTTTTAGGTTTTTCCTCCCAGATTTGTAGGAATGAGGAACATACTGAGGTATTTCCTCCCAGATTTATAGGAATGAGGAAAATTTTGAGGTTTTTCCTCAGATTTGTGGGATTGAGGAACATTTTCATTTTTTTCCTCCCGGATTTATAGGAATGAGGAACATTCTGATTTTTTTCCTCCCAGATTTGTGGGAATGAGGAACATTTTGATTTTTTTCCTTCCAGATTTGTGGAATGAGGAACATTTGAAGGTTTTTCCCTCCCAGATTTGTGGAATGAGGAACATTTCGAGGTTTTTCCTCCTGGATTTGTAGGAATGAGGAACATTTTGATTTTTTTCCTCCCAGATTTGTGAGTTTGAGGAACATTTTTGAGGTTTTTCCTCAGATTTGTGGGATTGAGGAACATTTTGAGGTTTTTTTTCCTCCCAGATTTTTGGGATTGAGGAACATTTTGAGGTTTTTTTTTTCCTCCCAGAGTTATAGGAATGAGGAACATTTTGATTTTTTTCCTCCCAGATTTGTGAGATTGAGGAACATTTTTGAGGTTTTTCCTCCTGGATTTGTGGGATAAGGAACATTTTGAGGTTTTTCCCCCCAGATTTGTGGGAATTTGCAGGGCCATGGTGGATGGAGCTCAGGCAGGAATGCTTCCCCTGCTTTCCCAACTCCCCCTCTCCATCCCTCCCTCCTCTCCTTAGGTCTGGCTCAGCTCTCCTGCTCCCAGCCCTGTATTTCACCTCGAGACCTTTTTGAGTCTGGCTGAGCTTTTATCCAGGCATGAGGAGCTGCTGTGCCTGAGCAGGGGCTCAGGGGGGGATCCTGTGCCAGGATTTGCAGGATTTGGGGGTGAATCTGAGGGCTGGGGCTGATGTTTGGGGTACAAATCCTTGGAAAAGGACAGGGCTGAGGGAGAGGCTCTGGAGCCAGGGCTGCTGTGGGCAGAGTCAGGTTGGGATGCTCAGGTGCTCCCAGCTCTGTTTGCTGCAGCAGAGGGAAGAAGTTTTTGTATTGATTCCTTCTCCTCACCCCAAAGCAGCTGAGGCACAGCTCTGCAGGATCTGCTCTGTGCAGATCTTTCCCTTGTCCTTCACTTCTCAACACATTTTATTCCCTTTGCTTTACTTGTGCCTGACAAGCAAATATCTCGTCTCCCTCTCTGCAAGAACCTTTTCTTCCTCCACTGGCTGATTCCTGCCTTCTCCAGAACATCTCTAATCTCTCCTCCTGCACTGATAACTGAAATGAGTTCTGTTCCCCAGCCAGCAGCAGCTCTGCCTGGACAGGGCTGAAGGGCAGGCTCTGATTGACAGGGGATCTCTGGGATTTCGTGGGCTCTGCTGATTTATTTCCCTCTTTCTCCTTTTTCCCTTCCCAGTGGGGATTTGCCACCTGCAGGAGAAAGGGCAAGCAGTGGCAGAGGGTGAGGAGGAGGAGGAGGCACAGAGCTGATGAAGGTGTGGGTGAGATCAGCCTGGCTGGGCTCTGCTGCTCAGGAGTAGAGCAGGAAACCCCAGGGGAAGTGAGGAAAGACAGAGGTGAAGGAAAGAGAGCAAGAAGAAAAAAAAAAAAAAGAAAAAAATGGCACCCTGGAGATCTGGACAAGAGCCAGAAAGAACAGGGTACAAATACCAGGGAACTGACAGTTAATTTACAGTCTCCAGGGAGAGAAGGGGAGAAGAAGAGGGGGGAATGAAAAGTCTTTGTTGAGAAGAATTAAATGGCAGAGCAGAGAGTGGATGCTGACTCCTGGGGTTCCTCCTCTTCCTCCTGCAGCAGCTCTGGCTGTCCTGGTCCATGTGGAAAGAACTGTGCAGAACTGCTCCTTTGGCAGGAAAGACCTCAAAATGTTCCTCATCCCCACAAAAAGGACCTCAAAATGTTCCTTATCCCACAAATCTGGGAGGAAAAGACCTCAAAATGTTCCTTGTCCTTAGAAAAAAGGACTTCAAAATATTCCTCATCCCACAAATCTGGGAGGAAAGGAGCTCAAGATGTTCCTCATCCCCACAAAAAGGACCTCAAAATGTTCCTCATCCCCACAAATCTGGGAGGAAAGGACCTCAAAATGTTCGTTGTCCTTCGAAAAAAGGACTTCAAAATATTCCTCATCCCACAAATTCAGGGGAAAAGACCTCAAGATGTTCCTCATCCTCACAAAAAGGACCTCAAAATGTTCCTCATCCTCACAAATTCAGGGGGAAAGGACCTCAAGCTGTTCCTCATCCCCACAAAAAAGACCTCAAAATGTTCCTTATCCCACAAATCTGGGAGAAAAGGAGCTCAAAATATTCCACATCCAAACAAATTCAGGGGGAAAGGACCTCAAAATGTTGCTTGTCCATAGAAAAAAGGACTTCAAAATATTCCTCATCCCACAAATTCAGGGGAAAGGACCTCAAGCTGTTCCTCATCCTCACAAAAAGGACCTCATTTAGTTCCTGGGAGGTTCTGAGCTGGCTGAGGTGCAGGGCTGGAGGAATTTGGAGAGTTTGGGGAGCACAGGGGATGTGCCCAGAGTCTCCTTTGACAGCAATACAGATGCCATGGTTCTTTTTCACTCTGGCTGGAATAGCTTTGTAATAACAGTAGGAGTCAGAGAGGCATTTTTATTGATTAAACAATTGAGGCTATTTGTCTTTCCCAAAGCAAAAATATTGAGGTGTCTCTCTCTCTTCCTCCATATACATTATAAACATTTATTATGTGCAGCAGGCTCTGTAATCAAGCTGATGTTTCTGATGGGCTGGATTGAGATGCTGTAATGGGAGCTGAAGTGCACAGGAAACCTGGTGTCAATATTCTGAATAACCAGGGCTGAGGCAGAGGGGAGGGAGGCCAGGGACTGGATTTTTTTTTTGCAGCAGGTGTGATGTGAACAAAGGATTTCTTTGCAATGTCTCCCAGCAGTTCCTAAGGCATTCCTTTGATCAGACTCCATCCCAGCTATTGGAAAAATTGTAATTTTAAATTTGGTAGCTGCACCTCTCTCTTGCTGTGCTCCCCTGAGGCTGAGCAGAGCCCTCCAGGTGCCTGTGACATCTCTGAGTCCCCTGCTTGGGGTTCTCTGTGCCCTCCCCTGCTTGCTTTTCTCAGCTTCCAGGTCCCAGAGCATTGATAAGAGATCTCATCTCTCGATTGGTGTGTTTGTTCCAGCTGTAACTGAGCGCTCAGGGATTAGCTCTGATTTTACTCTCACACATTCCCTTTTAATTTGGTTTTTTCCCCCTTTTTCCCCTTCTCCACGTGGAAGAATTTATCAGCAGGAGTGTGTGATGTTGGAGAGGTCAGACCCTGAGTGTGCCCTGTGTAACTCTGTGATAAATGTCAGAGCTTTCCCTGCCTTTGGGCTGCCAAAATGGGTTTATTTTGGTTCAAATCCTTCAAAACTCCCAAACCTGCCTTCCCAAGCAAGGCAATGCAGGCTGGGGAGGAACCTGAGCCTTCCTAGGGGGTTTATCCAGGTATGAGTGCAGCAGAATGATGAAGGGAATATTTGAATTTCTGTGCTCTTTGGGAGGCTGGAGAGGACCCAGCTGAGCACAGGATGCCTCTGTAGGTGTGTTTGTTGATGCAATTTCTTAGGTGCACAATCTGTGCATGGCACAGCCTCCTCCTGCTGCAAGGAGGGGAGGGCTGGGCTGGAAACTCTGCCTGTGGCACACAGGGACACGCTGCTCTGCTCTCCCTGTGTGAGGTGTTGAAGGAATTTTGGGTGTGAGCCTAGACAGGGACCTCAGAGCCACCCTGCAATCGCCTTGGGAAGGCTCCACAAGCACCCACCTCCAGCCTGCTGGGGGGTTTTACCCCTTTTATTACATTTTGGGAGAGCATTTCCAGCTCCTCGCTGCTCTAATGGCAGCCAGAATTAATTCCAGGGTTTGCTTAGCCCCATTAATTTTTATTAAATCATCATTGTTATTATAATTATAATTTTTTTTTCTCCTTGCCCAACAATAAATTCATTACTGGATTTATCTCAGATTGGAATTGTTCATCCCAGCAGGATGGAGGAGCCTCCTTGGGTTGGGGGGTTTGCTTAAAAGTCCCCTTCAGCACAAAATTAAAATGTGCCCTTGTCATTGTAGCTCTGTGGGGGGTGATTTACATTTCCTCCTTCAGATGAACTTGTCAAACTTGGTGATAATGAAACAAAAAAAAAAAAATTACAATGGGTAAGGAAGGAGGTGCCTTGTGAAAAACCTTCCTTAATGGAAAATGTCTTTTTTGATGTGAAAATCTTGTGTGTGTGTGAGAAGTGGAAGCACAGCTTTGATTTTTCCATGATTTAAAACCAATCAGCTCTGTCATGTCCTAGAAGGGAGGAAAGGAAATGAAGCCAGCAGAAATAAAGTGGAATATTCGGATGGAAGTTGTCTGACCTCTCAGGGGAGCTAAAGACAGCCAGAAATTCACTTTTTTCTCCCTGTTCCTTCTGAGCTGAGCCAGACCTGGCACTGTTTTCCCACCTTTGGTGTGGATTGAGTGGAGCACAGGAAAATGAGGCTGCTGTGGGTGGCATCTGTGAGCTCAGGGCTCCTGGAGCTGCCTCCATCCCTCTCCTGTGCTCCCTGATTCCCTGCCTGCCTTAATTGGGTGCTGCAACACTTCTATATGTTAAAATAAATGAACTTTTCACTGCAGAAGAGGAAAAGAAGAGAGACAGATGATCCCTCAGCGCCAGCTGTTTGGAGAAAGAATCCCACAGAAGCCTCTTTCTTGGCTAATTAGAAATCTGCTTTCCTTTAGGAAGGATAACGTTTACGTTCCTGACTCCTGTTCTCGCTTCTAATTACTTTTTGGAGAAATGAATAAAGGCACTTTGATATGTTTTACTCAGAGTTGCTGAGGCAGAGAGTGCTGGGTGGAGATGGGAGATGGGAGAGGAGACAGGAGGAGGAAATCAAGGTGTGAGTTTGCACTTTGAGGAAAGCAGAGAAGCTTTGGTGGGATCTTCAGGGTTTTGAGGGAGGCTGAAAATTCCAGTTTTCCTGCTCTTCCTCTGCTTAATTCACTGAAAAACAGAGGTGGTTGTGTCCAGCCTGGGAAGGAGGAAAAGCCAAGCACAGCTCCCCCAAATCCTCCCAGTCTCACAAAACCAGGACAGCCCAAATCCATCCCAGGGCAGGCAGGGTGCAGCTCACTCCTGATGGCAGAATTGACATTTTCTCTGCTGCAGCACTCAGTCCCAGCCTTCCTGCTATTTCTGCCTAATTCTGTGAGAAAGAGCAGACAGGGAAGGAGGAAAAGCAAAACAAAGCTCCCCCAAATCCATCCAGTCCCACGAGCTCAGGGCCAGGCAGGATGCAAGGCAAGCTCACTCCTTATTGGAAAATTTATATTTTCTCTTCCTGGGGCACTCAGAGCCCAGCAGAGGAAGGGATGGACAAACAGCCACCAAACTTCACCCTGCTGGGCTGGTTTTGGGTTCCCAGAGGTGTCCCTGGGACCTGGGGGTGGCAGGAGAAGGTGAATCACAAACACCACAACCTCTGCTGAGCTCCAGCTCCATCTCAGCATCCTCCTGTGGAGTTGGAAAAACAGGAAAAAACAGTTTTTTGGTTTATTTTATTTTTTTTTCTGTAAGTCTAGCTAGCTCTATACCCCATTGTCACTGTGCAGTGGGAATTGAAAGCACTTTGGGGTTCCAGGGGATCCACTCGAGCTGTTTGATACCTGGAGAACACAGCAGCTTCTCTCAGGAGCTTTAAGGAAATTTAAGGAAATTCATCCCAAAACAAATGCACAGGAGAATGAAATGTTCAAGCTAAAATTCCAGAGAACAGCAAACGTGCTCGTTTGGCATCTGCTGAGGAATGAGCTTTGATTGTTTGCCATGAAGGAAGAATTTCGTTTTGAAATGTGTTTCATCTTTTTATTAAGGTTATAAATATTGAAATTGGAACAAAGCGTTTTACTCAGCCTGAAACAAAGAATTCTCTTTTTTTTTTTTTCCTCCCAGTAGCCCCTTGGGAGTTCAGAGTGTCTCCTCCAGACTGGAAACTGCTCCTGCTGGGTTTTTTTATTTTATTTTTTGGTGTGCAAAGGGTGGTGATTTAAGCAAAGCCTTTCTCTGCATCTGCTGAACTTTTTAAAGCCTTGAGCAGGTGTTAGTTTGCAATCCAGCAATTCAATTACTCTGGGCAATAAATTTCAAGGTAAATGTTGGAAGCTCCATCACTTGAAGTACCAATGTTTTTCTTTTTTTTCCTCCCAGTCTTCAGGGGAGTATCATCAGCAGTGGAAGTAATGAAGCCTGGTTTCCTATGGATTGCTTTCTCATGGTTGGATTCTTTGATAACTAAATAATTTCAGGCTTTGACTGAGTGCCCCAGCCACAGAAAAAAACCAAAAAAAACTGGATTGTGTGTAAATTCTGTAATCAGGAGTGAGCTTGCCTTGAGGATTTTGAGAGCCTGATTATTGTCTGGTCTTTTTTTTGGGGAGCTGGGAGGATTTTGGGCTCTGCAGGTGGGTCCTTTGTGGATGGCTCTGCTGTTTCCATAGGGAAGCAGGTTGGAAGGATAGGTGGGTAAAGGATATTTCTGGCAGGCAGACCTGGTGGAGTCAGTGCCACCATTTGTGGACTCTGAGAGGAGGGAGGAGGATGTTTTTTTCCGGGGGAATGTGTGAATAAACACATCTATTAACATGGTGACAAACAGGACTTGACATGCAGGGTGGTGCTTAAATTAAAACTGCTCGTTTACCATGGCCAGGGGATGGGATTTCAGTGCTTTGGCTCCTGTGCTTGCATTTACCACAGGGCTCCTTCCATTGCATGCAGTATTTAAAAAAAATATATATAAAAAAAATCCATTTCTCCACTGATGCAATTTTCCTTAATTCCCTTTACTTTTTGTTCTTTTTTTCCCCCTGTTATTTATTTTTAGGAGTGGGATTAAACAAAAGCAAGGATGAAAAGTGTGATGATGAAATAATGAAATTGAAATTTGTGTTTCATCTCTTCCTGAATTCCCCCAGCTCCTGATGGGATGGTGCTGGAGCTCTCCAGCATCCAATAAAAAAGTAAAAATCCAGGGGCAAAATCAGAAGGGACAGTGCCAAACCTCTCAGGTAATAAGTGATGAGCTGATCAGTGGCAGCCCAGGCAGGCAATTAATGCAAGGGGTTAATGAGCTGAGGGCAGAGATCCCTGGGCTGAGTCTTTCAGCCTTTTCCAGAGGGAATAGCTCTGGAGGGATGGACATCTCCAGGAATTAACAGTGATTAGCAGGACAGGTGATTAATGAGGGTTTGCTGAACAAACCCAGCAGCTCCACTCAAACTTTCCTGGCAGCAATCAGAGGCAAGGAGAGGGGAGGCAAGGGAAGAGCTGGCCCCCTCTCGGCTTGATTTATGATCCAACCCTTTTGTAACAAGATTTCCAGTGTTGTAAAATATTAAATACATCCTTATATTCAATATCACATTTTGATACATTTCATGCCTCATTTGCTTCTGGAGTCAAGGACAACTTCACATTTTTCATGGCAATGGGCCCAGATTTGTCTATTTATTTATTTTTAATCACTGCATTTTTCTCTTTTTTATACCTGTATCGTTCTGGATTAGATCTTGGGAACCATAGCAACCTATTCCACTGGGTGGATTCAGGTCTGCAGCACGTGGCAACTTTTTTGGCTTGGCTCATCCCCCTGGGCTGCTGTGCAGGTGCCATCCAGGGGAGGAATTGTGGATTTTAGGAGATGGGAGAGAGGTGGTTTTGTGCTGGATTGGAGCAGCTCTGTCCCTGCTGGTGTCACTTTGGAACAAAAGGCTGTTTTGTGGAGCAGCTCACGTGCTGCAGTGAGGGGGATTAGGTGGGATTTGCTGCCACAGTGAAAGGGGGATGCACACAGAGGGGCTGCTGTTTGTGGGAGGTTTTTATTTATTTTTTTTCTCTCACTTTGGGGAAGCTGGTGCCTCGTGAGTGGAGTCAGCAGCACAGGGGGACTCTGCTCTCTGTTCCTGCAGCTTCTTGTGCTGGGGGTTTGTGCTCTGTCCTGTCCCACCCTGGGACCTTGGCTGCGGCCTTTAAATCCCATTTTCACCCAAGGAGTGCTGTGGAGGCTGAGTGGGGATGTTTTCCTGGCTTTTTTGGGGGAGAGCTCGTTTCTGCCACCCCCCTTACCTTCACTGAGGTGTCTCATCTCCTTAAGTCAACAGAGAGCAATTGGCCCTCGAGGTGACATCTCAGATGTGACATCTCAGATGTGACTCATCCTCTGGGCTCAGGTTGTCTTTCCCTTGTTACAAAATCCTGGTTTTTCTTCCTACTGCCAAGGTGACTGCATATAGTTTGTTTTTTTGTTTTTTTTTCTTTTTTGGTCTAAAGAAAGTACAGCAAGAGGCACTTGAAAGGAGCAGGAGCTCAAGAAGCTCTGCCTCAGAACCAAGGCAGACGGTCCTGAGAAGTGAGAGTAATTAAAAACTATAATATCTCCCCTAAGGCTCGTGGTCAATTATCCATGAATGGCAACTTGAGCTTGTGATTGGATGCTTTTCCTGGAGGATAAAGCTGGAGCTGGAATGAGCCCAGCAAGGCCCATGGCTGGTTGTTTTGGAAGGGGGCCTGGACAACCACAGGAGCCCTGACTGAGCTGCCTTAGCAAAAGAACCCAGCTTTTTTTTTTTTTTTTTTTTTCAGACTTATTTTCCATCTCTTTTGAGCTTCTCCACCTTTGCCACTGAAGCCAAATTCCTGAAGGAGTGGCCACAAGGCTTGGAAGGGTTTGGCTGGAGGGAAAAGTTCCCAGCTCATCTCTTGGTGGTGCTGCCCTTCCAGTTCTTAAGGACTTGCAGAAGTGGTCAGCACCCAGAAATGAAATAATTTCAGTGATGACATCTCTGAATGGGCAGCACTGAGCTGCTTTTGGGGACAGGTCAGGTGTCCTAAATGAGGGACTTTGAACCTTCTGGCCCTTGGCAAAGGAGCCTGTGAGAGATGAGTCTCACAAATGAGAAACAGCTTTTCTCTGTAGGAGAGTTTGTATCTGAACTGGAAAACTTCTAAGACTTAGGATCAAAAAAATAATCTTCAAAGGCTATTTTGATAAATGAAAGTATCAACAGGAGTCAGGGGGCTTTGGTTGAGGGGCTCTTACAAATCCCACGAGGTGCTTATCTCCCTCTTTTGGTGGCTGATACCCTTTGAAAATCTGTCCCAAAACACTTGAATCACTCCTGGAAATTTTCACTTCTAAATTACCTGCAGCCACAGCCCTGCCTTCTCTAATTGCCACATCAATGAAAACCCTCCCTGCCCCCTGCTGCCAGCAGCCCCTCGTGGATGGGCAGTGCAGGAATTTCACCCAGGCTGCTTTTTATGGTCCCCACTCTTTGGGTTGGCAACAAAATTTAGTGAGGGAACCTGTCTTTGTTCCCTCCTTCCCGAGCAGCAAACTAATTGAAAACACCATGAATGTTAATGATGCATTTCGCAGTTGGAAGTTAGAGGGGTGATTAATACGTTGTACATTGTATGTTAACACCTTCTCAGGGGCATAATGAACACAAAATATGTGCTCTGAGACGAGGCTGCTCGTTTCTCCCTGTGTTCCCTGTGTTCCTCCAGCCCTTCCCGTGGTGAAACACAAGCTTTCCAATCCAGAGGGTTTTGTTTCAAAGCGCGGTTTTAAATCAATCAATAAACTTTTATGCCTTAATCCTCTTTTTAAAAATTGCTTCCCTCCCTTTTTGATGGGGTGGCTGGGACAAAAGGCACGAAGGGAAGTGATTTAGCAAAATGTGAGTATTGAATTAAGTCTGGGGCTGTGCAGGTGCCTCAAATGCAGCAGTGTGCCAGCAGAGCCTGGGCAGGGCTGAGTTACCAAAATATGAGTATTGGTCTAATAGCCATACTCAGTTGTGAGGACAAAAGGCTCTCTAACAATTTAAAGTTACAAAGTGAATGTTTATTCAGCGCTGGGCAGCAGTGTGGGGTAACCCCCAATACACACTGTGAAATTCCAGGTGGTCACAGAGTCTGTTTATTGACAAAAGGTTCAAATAAATTCATATTCATAACACCAGCCCCTCCCATCCCTGCTTCCCATGGTAATTAGCTGGAATGGCAATTAAGCAGCGTGGTTGGCTTCTTGAATTAAGTCTGGGCTCGTTTCTGTGGGGAGGGGTCTCAAAAGGAGGAAGTAAGGTGAGTCTTCCTCACCCTGACCTTTTCTATCAATGACAATACAAATGGCTTTTGGGGCAGCTCCAGTTTTGCAAAGAATGAGTTTCTGGTTGCAATTGTTTGTGTTCTTTGGACCTACCTACCAGTTTCATCCTTTCCCATTGCAAGCAGAGCTCAGCAAACATAAATTGACAGGCAATCAATTATTAAAGTTTTAGGTAACTATCTCAAGCTTAGTTTTTTTTCTAACTTTTAACTAAAATCCCAATTTCTTTAAGATTAGTGTTTCATTGGGGGTTTGAGGAGGGAAAGGCCAGAGCTGTGCCAGGTTCCTGCAGATGTCACCTCGTGGTGCTGGAGGGGATGATCTGTTGGTGGAGGAAATTTGGAAAAAGCACCCAGGAAAAGCTTTTTTCCCTCTCTCCTGCTCCTTGACCGATGGCTCCAGAATCCTTGTAATTCTCTTTTTTTTTTTTTTTTAATTATTGTGATGAATGGCTGGTGTGGCTGGAGCTTGGCTGGAGGCCGGGTCTGATGATCTGTGAGGCTGCTGGAGGCTCTGATGCATCCATGTGAGGAGCACAGATCACTCCCTGTCCCTGCTGGGAGCCCAAACTGGGCCACTCTGCCTCTTCCTCCTTGTGGCTGCTCCTCACCCTCCCAAGGATTGTCTGGGTTATCCCAGATTTGTGGCCCCAACTCTGCTGTTGGTTTATCCCTTCAGGGATCACATCCAGGCACAGCTTTGGGGAGCAGGGACATCCTAGTCAGCACCAAAAGGGTTAATTCTGCATCTTTGCACTCCAGGAAAGTTAAAAATTCACCCAAAATTTGGTTTTGTTGCAGATGTTTGAACAGGATTGTTGTTTTCCAAGAAATTTGCAGTTCCTGCTGCCCTGCACCTTCTGCTGTCCCTTTCTTAGCCAGGTCCTGTCTCCTGTTTGCTGAACAAACCTTGAGCCCTGCACAGGAGCTCAGAACCAGCAGGAAATGAACAATTCCACTGAATTCATTGGATTAACAATTCCAGTTAATTCCAGCATGTAGTGACAGGAGAAGGGGGAATATTTCAAACTAGGGTGGGGTTAGATGAGATATTATTTTTTTTTTCCCTGTGAGGGTCTGGCACAATTTTCCCAGCCATCCCTGGAAGTGTCCAAGGCTGGGTTGGAGCATTCTGGAATAGTGGGAGATGTCCCTGCCCCTGGAGGGGTGGGATGAGAGGGGATTTAAGATCCATTCCAGCCCAGGCCATTCAGTGATCCCACACCATTGGTATTCACCTGTTGCTCTGGGAGTGTTGGAGATTGATTATTTTTAGTGTGACTTTGTGTGGTGACATTGGAATTGTTCCCTCAGCTCGGGTTTTTGGCTGGAGTTGTTTATGATGGACAGTGTGTGATTTATTTATTTTTTTTTTTGTAATGAAGAATGTCTGGTTCAATGCCTAGATGTGCTCATGTGGAAGTGTGGGATCTGTTGAGAGTCTCATAAATCCCATAAATCATCAGGGACAGTGAAGCTGTAGCCTGGAAAAGCCCTTCATGTGGCAAGACAGGACATGGATGCTCCAAACCTTGAGGAGGAGGCAGCAGAGCCACAACCCTGTGGATAAAACCTCAGCACAAGGCTGGAAGTATTTTTTTTTTATTTTTCCAGCTGTGACAGAAACCTCTGAGCCCTTCTGGCCATCTCCACAGGCAGCAAGGCTGATGAGCATCCTCATTTTTGCCTCTCTGAGTAGAAAGCTCAGGGAGATGAGTCTTTGGGAATGTTGTTGTGGTGGGTGGGATGTGTGCTGGAGGCTGATTATGTAACTGCAGAAGGGGAAGGCGGGCACGGGAGCTCTCACACGTCTATAATTAAACACAACAAACAACAAACACTTCTGAACCCCCACTCTTGGCCACAGCTGAATTCTTATTTTCCTGCCTTGGCAAAGTCATTAGAGGGGAAAGCGACAGGGGGAGAAAGCATCTATGTGTTAATTCATTAAGTGTGTTTGGAAACGTTATTTTGGGTGTTTTGTGTCTTTAATGAATGAAAATTAAATCTGAGAATGGGTAGAGAGCCCTGGTGAGAGCAGCAGAGCTCCCTCAGGCCGTAGGCAGCTCCTATTAATAGCACCTGGCACTGCTGTTCCCACCAGTTGGGTGACAAAGAGCCCCAGTTCTGGAGTGTTTTTCCAAACAGGAGGGGAGGAACCAACCTGGAGTAATTCCTGCTCTGCAAGCTGAGTGTTTATCGACTCTCTGAATGAATGGAAATGTGCTTTATTTATTAAAACGAGCAGAATGTCTTTTACCTTCAGGACTTGGCATATTTTTGCTGTCCTTGCTGCCTCCTCTCCATTTTATCTGCCTTAAAGCCACGTATTTGCATGAAAGCAGCATCAAAGTCTGTTTTATCTGGGCTCAAATTGAGGCTCCTGGGTTTCTTGGCTGTGTCCCTGCCCTCAGAGCAGAGTCCTGTGGCTGTGGACACGACCTTCCCCTGCTGGATGTGAACCTCTTTCCTTGCTCTCCTCTAATTAATCTCCCGTTAATAACCCAGCCAGGAGAGAAGTGAGGAGTCACAGAGCTGCAATTCAGAGTGGGCTTGCCAGGGGATGTTTCAGGTTGGTGGAACAGGAGTTTTTCCTTCTCCTGCCATTGCTAGGGTGCAGGATTTACAGGATTTGCCCTCCCCTGAGCTCCTGCTCCTCCAGGAATTCCCATAAATTCAGGGTGAGCTCAGAGCAGCTTTGTGCTCACTGCTCCATGGCTGGCTGTCTGTCTGTCTGTCTGTCTGCTGCCTCTCCTGGGCTCCCATCCCCGTTTTTTGGGCTCACCAGGCTGTGTCCTTGCAGCTTTCCTGCTGCTGGAGGGAGATGGGTGAAGGGCAGGGGTGTCCCCCCCAGTTTGGGGAGCTTACCTGGTGTGACAAAACTGGCTGGGTGTGGGAACAGGAGTCAGGAATAACAGGCTGGAAAATGGAGATGGGTCAGGGAATTGCAGGAGCTGTCCAGGTTTGGGTGCCACCCATGGTTTTGATTGTTTACTACAACAAACCATTTTAAAGGTGTTTTAAGGTCCTTTTTTGCTCATGGATAAGGATTTCCCAATCCTCCAGAGATCCTCCTGTGCTCTGGAGTTGTCAGGGCTGTGCTGCCACTCCCAGAAGTCTGGGATGCTGCTGGCACCTGCAATTCCACTGTCCTGCCAGGGGCTGCCCTCAGAACCATCCCCACCTGGAATTTTCTCCTCCACACCTCGAGGCAGAGTAAATCCAAACTGTCACCATCCATAAGTGTGAGCCCTGCTGTACAAGCCTCCAGCAGATTGCAGGAGCTGCTTCCAGGAGAATAATTCAGGGGATAAGGAGTCCCCAGATCCAGCTTAGGAGCAGCTTGTGATGACTCCCAGGGAGCAATTCCAGCATCCATAACCCTGGGATTCCTGGGAGGAAGCACACCTGTGGTGCTGGGGGGAGCAAAGGTACAAATCTGGGGTGGTTTGTGGGGTTTTGGAGTGTGGGAAGCAGCACTGGGGCAAGGAGGAGTAAAGGGGCTGCTTAAAAAGATAAAGGCACAGACCTGAATGTCATTTTAGAAACCTTGATAAAAAAAAAAAAAAAAGAAATCCAGCTCAGAGGTTGTTAAGAACAGAATGAAGGCTCAGATCAATAGGCTTTGAATGAATTCCTATAAAAAGGAAGAATTTGGGTTTGACTTTGTAGGCACACTGCAGGAGAATCGAATCCATTGTCCCCAAAGGAGCAGTTCCAGCCCTCCTCTCATCGAGATACTTGGGGGTTTTAAAACCTGCCAGCTTTTAGTGATGCTGGGGAAGGGAAAAGAAGGGAGAGGAGAGGTGGAAATTAAACCACAAATGTTCACAATAAAATAGTGATGGAAGTGGAGGTGGACAGGGAAGAGGAGACAATCTGGGTTCAGTGCCAGGGACAGTAACTCACCTGGCTGCTTGGGCTGCTCTCTATTGCTGCAAAGGCTGAAACCAACCCACACTTGGGGCTTTGGTGAATTTTGGTCTCAAAAATGTGATTCCCATCCAGGAAATGGTTTGCTTTCCTTGCCACAACCTTTTGAAATGAGCCCAAGATCTGGCACAGGAGTTTTTCCAAGCACACCCCTAAATGTTTATGTCTTTTCCACCTTAAATCTGAGTTCTCTGTATGGGTACATGGCAAACTTCTATCTTTTTGATAGTGATAATTCATTTTTTGGTGGTGTTTCTTGGCTCTCCCCTCCAAATCTCCTGACAGAGGGAGTCCTCTGAGGGCTGGAGGAATCTTCTCTGCCTTGAATCCAGGCTGGCACTTCCAGGGTTGTTATGGCATAGACAAAATGGCATTTCTGATGCTCCTTTGGATAAATCCATGCACTACCAAAGCCAAAAAAACCTCACAGGGAATACATCTGGTTTTACAGAGGGGGAAGGAGAGCCAGGGAGTTATTTAGGGGTAAGGAACAGGGCATTTTCAGAGCTAAAAATGGAGCAGCAGTGAAGAGGCCAGGACTGGGGGATGGTTTTGGCTGTTGCAGGCTCAGTCCCAGCACAAACAGCTCCTCACCCACTCAGATGCAGCCTGGGGCTGTGGCAGACTCTGAACCCTTGGGAAACTCCAGCAGGCACTGCCAGGATTCCCCAGGCTGCCAGAGAGGGCATGCTGCCCTTGGGGGCTGGGATTTTTGGGAGGTGATTCCTGACGTTGCCCCTGCCAGCCCCAGGCAGAGCCAGAATGGGAATAATGGGAATAAAAGGGTGAAATTTTGTGCTTTTCTCCCTTAAATGTGGAAAACTCAGGGTTGTGTTTTGATGGGGTGGCTGAGACTCAATCCTTGTACTCACCCAAATCCTGGTGGATCAGGTGCTGCCAAACCCAAATCAATTCTTTGATTTTGTTATATATATATATATTTTAATTTTACTTTATTTTTTCTTGCATCTCTGGATTCTCACAAAATCAAGACATTGGAAGATCCAAACCTGAAAGGAGTTTTCAAGCTCCATTTAATGAAATTTTGTTTGTTTGGGTGGTTTTTTTGCGTTTTTTTCCCCTGGTTTCCATCAGGAAGATGAGATATTTCAGGGTTATCCTGTGATGGGATATTTCAGGGTTATCCTGTGATGGGATATCTCACCCTGTTATCCTGTGATTTTAGTTCAGTGTCCTCTCAACCACTGTGGGATTCTGGAAAATGCTTTTGGGATTCTGGAAAATCCTTTTGGGATTCTGACAAAGGGAGGGGAGGATCTTTGAGTTTTGATTTTTAATGTGAGGATGGAACAATGTGAGAAAGGCTCCTTGTGTGCATCCCCTCCTTGCTGGTGCCAACGTGGGTTTGTTTGGAGATGCATTTTTGGATTTTTCACCACTCCAGCTCCTCTCAAAGCCCATCAGGAGCTTGTGGGGCCAGCAGGCAGCTCCAGAGGCAGCTTTGATTCTCAGTTTGCAGATGACAGCAATGAATTGCCTGCACAGGGGATGACTAAACAGCTTCGTTAGAGGCTGTTAATTACCTTCATCCCACTGACCTGATGCTACCAGAGCTGTGCTGCTTGTCCTGAGCTGGCAGGGGGAGAATTATGAGAGTCTGCTCCTCTGGTGAATCACTGCTCTGCTTTGGGCTGGGGAAGTGATTTTGTACAGGGAATTTACCTCACCTCACCCACCCAGCTGTGGCTGCACTCAGATCTTGGGGGGAATTTTCCTGTCCCACTGAGCTGCTGCAGCACAGGGCAAAAATCCCTCTGGAAGTGTTGTTAAAAGCTGTTATTCCCTCAGTTTGGTAAATACCAGGCTTTTCTGTCTGTAGATTTTGGGTGTGAAATGGTAATGGCAGCATCCTCTAGCTCTGTTTTGGGATTTTTGGGATTTTGAGGCACAGGGTGGTTTCTTGGGGTTGTGCTGTGCAGATGAACCTTGTGGGTCCCTTCCAGCTGAGGATATTCCATGATTTTCTGTCTTTTTAATTTAATTTTATTTTTTTTTCTGTGCAGAGCAGGACTTGATTTGACTGCCAAAACATCATTTTTGGGGACAAAAAGCTGTGATAATTTCATTTGGGTGGTGCAATAAAGTCCAGCCAGGCAGAAGGAGCAGGGTGTGGGCTGGAAGGAGGGAAACACATTCCAAGTGCAGCTGGAAAAAATGCAGCTCCAGGTTCCTGGGTTATTCCTGGCCAGAGCTAATGATGATGTATGAGCCTTGCAGAACACTCTTCATCCTGACACCTCTGCTGGAGAGGTCTGTGACATTATTCTCACTAGGTACAGGTGGTAAAATTAATGCATGAGGAGAGAAAGTTTGGCCAAGCAGCAGAGCTGGGGAGGAAATCTCGGTGTCAGGCTTTGCCTCACAGGAGCCTTTCCCAGCTCCTGGAATTTGCTGTGATTACTAAATCAAGCCCTGCTGTTTTGGAAGGTCAGGCAGCTTTATTCCCCTTGTTCCTGCATCATTCCTTGGCTGGTGGTTTCCATGGGGTGCCACAAAGGGCTCTGAACCCCTTGTCCCAGCGTCTGTCAGTGAGAAAATCAAACACGAGTTTACCATCATCATCATCATCATCATCATCATCATCATCATCATCATCATCATCATCATCATCATCGTCATCCTCTCCCTTCTGCAGTGCTTTAACTCACAGACTGCTCACAGAGCTTGGTGCAAAGTTTCTGAGGGATTTTTGGGGGGTGTCAAAGCTTCTGCAGCTCCCTAAAACAGAGAAAGAGCGAGGCCTGTGGCTGGTTTGGGATGTGGTTATGGGTGGGGTCACACCTGTGTGTGCAGGGCAGTCCCAGGACACTGGCACTCCTTTTCTTATCCTGATTTAGGGACAAAATCCTCATTTTAGCATGGACAATATATGTTTAAGCTCTGAATTGCACCAGGGCACCTTGCCTGCTGCTGAAATGCTCCTGAATCCCTTTGTCCCTCTCTGGTTCCTCTCTCAGGGTGCAGAACTCTGCAGCCTCTGCCTTGTCCCTGTTTCCTGCCCTGTGGCTCTCAGTTGTTAGCAGCTAAAAACTGTTCCTTGCAGGTTTTTCTTGCGTGGATCCATTGGAACCATTCTGCACCAAGCCAGGGATGTGCCAAGACCTGATTCTCATTTTTTCAATGTGAAAATGTGAGGCCAGGAGACACCCATGAGGAAGAGTGGGGCAGCACCAGTGGGAGCAGAAATAAAGCCACAAAAATCAGAGAAATCCTCCTTTGCACAGGAGCATGTGCCTGCCCTCCTGCTCTGCTCTTTTCCTTGGATTCCCCTTGGTTCCAAGGTGCCTCCCTCAGCTTCTCCATCACTCTGGGAGGAGCTGGATGAGGACAGAGGGGAAGGCTCTGCCTGCCCTGCCCTGCTCTCCCTGTGTGCAGTGCTGCTCTGAGATGCTGCACAGATGGCCCAAACAGTTTGGGGAGCAGATTCCCTTCGTTTGTGCAAACAGGCTTTGAAGTGCCTGGACTGCTACAGCAAGTGATGGGGAAAAATCAGCTTTTTTTGGGGCTGCTGTTAGGTTTGGTTCCTCCAGCTGCAGGCAGAGGTGGTGGCACCCACAGGGGGATTCTCTGCACAGAATTCTGGAACTGGAGCAGCTCACACAGCCCTGGTGACATCCTGGGCTGTGCCCTCGTGGCACAAACTTGCCCAGCTGGCACTGGGGAGCTGGTGTTGGCTCTCTTTTGGGACACTTCTTGCTCATTAAGGGGTTTGTCACCTGGAGAAGTCACTGGGCTGGAAAGATCCCTGCTATTTATTCCCTGAGCTAAAGGT
The DNA here is from genome assembly GCF_009819885.2 of Catharus ustulatus. Lineage (NCBI taxonomy): Eukaryota > Metazoa > Chordata > Aves > Passeriformes > Turdidae > Catharus > Catharus ustulatus. The sequence continues at coordinate 4,278,046 of NC_046248.1, read as the reverse complement.
CAGGCTGGCAATCTCCCCCACTCAGATAAAATAAGAAACCCTCCCCTCTCTGCTGCCTGGAGCACGTTTTGTTATCCCAGCATTGCTGTGGGAGGGGGCAATGGGCTGGGGAGGTTTTGCTGCTCACTCTGAGCTTCACTCACATCCCCACCCCACGCTCAGACATTGCTGCTGCCCACCAGGAGCTGATTAAATGTTATGGAGAGCTCCAAATCCCCACTGCAGCTGTGCAGGATGTGGCACAACCCAAAATTCCAGTCAGGCTAAAATCAAATTAAAGTTTCCCAGCGTGATGTTTTAGGAGAAGGAGTAGGGGAAAAAAAATAAAATAAAAAAAAGAAATGGGATAAAAGAAAAACCCCAAATAAAAAGAGCCCCCTGCAGAGTTCATCTGGTGGATGGAGTTACATTAAGTGAATGGAAATTAAAGGCTTTTCATAGAGATCTTCAGTATAATTTGATGGAAGACTTTAATTATTTCAAAGTGCCTAAGAAAAGGAGCTTGGAATGATTTTGGAGAAGTGGAGGGGGGGAGCTTTCATAAAAATATCTCTCTTCAGCAGCGTTTTGAGCTGTTGTTGGGCTGAAAGGCTGCTGTCAGCTCCGAGGGAGGGATTTGCAAATCCTGTGCCCCCCATCCCTCCCCAGAGAGCAATTCCTGCCTGAGTGGCAGCAGCCTGGGCACAGAGGGACAGGGATGGGAGGAGGATGCAGGGAGAGGCTCCAGGGCTGCCAGGCAGCTCCTTTATCAGCCCTGCCCAAGGTGGAGAGGGCTGGGAGCTGAGGAGAGTGGGAATTGGGGAATTGGGATCTCTCCTGGACCGGAGGCAGAGCCAGCATCCTCTGCTGGGCACCCTGGGGACATCGGGCCATTGTAGGCTCTGCTCAAGTTGTCACTCATCCAATTGCTGCTTGGACAGCTCAGGAATTAATGGCTCCTTGTCTGGTCTCCAGGTTGACATAAATCCAGGGATCTGGAGGCTGTCCATTCTTTCCCTGGGATTTGGATGCTCTGCTCCTGCCTCCAGCCTGGCTTGCTCTCAGGCAGAAATGTGCCTCTTCCTGCTCTGAATGCTCAGGGTTTTTAACTCCTCCTCTTCCCCAAACATTGAGATTGCTGTCTCTGCCTTCTGTGCTCCTCTCTGGGATGGGGAGGGCAGGACTGTTCAGAATCAGGTTGGAAAAAACCTCCCAGCCCACTGAGTCCAAGCTGTCCCCAGCCCAGAGCTCTGAGTGCCACCTCCAGGGACGGGGGCTCCAAACCTCCCTGCAATGTTTAACAACCCTTTCAGTGCAGGAATTCTTCCTGGCCAGGATTGACACCCATCTGTGAAGAACATTCTTTGTTCTTCTCTCTGAGCTTCTGCTGGGCTGAGCCTGCAGCAGAGTGGCCAAGGCTGGTGGAGCTGCCACCGAGGAATGGATCTGAGTTAAAATGCCATGGAAAGCCAGCTGCTGTCATTGCTGCAGCTCCTGTGCTGCCAGGCTGTGGTGGAGGATGGCAGAGAGGAATGGCAGTGGCTCAGTAAATCCAGGAGCCTTGCCTGCCTCCCTACAGCCCAGGAGCTGTGCAGCACCAGGGATTTCCCACTAAACTTTCCTTGCTGTGTCTCTCCCCCGCCCTCCTGATGGTCCTGAGGTTGATTTGGCTCTGTGGGGGCTATGTGGGGGCTCTGTGCCCCCTCTGGCACATCAGGCTGGATAACAGCACCACACTCCTCTGCAGGGCTGCCCCAAGAACAAACAGGGAAAAACACAAACAGCTTGGAGAAATAGAGGAGATGGGGGGAGAACAGCAGGGAACGAGTTTCAGAGCAGGGGAAGGCAGGCACTGATGCCTCCTCCCCGAGGAGGGCTGTTTGGCAGGCAGCTGGCAGAGAGTGCTGGTAGCCATGGGGATGGGAGAAGAAGGGGGATGCTCGGATGCAGGTGGGAGTCAGGGAAAAAAGGACAGGCACTCATCAACCTGGCTGCAGCAGGCACACAGGAGGAGAGCTGCTGCTGCTATTTTCAGTTTTCCTGATGAGCACTGCCAAGCTTGGGGGGGCATCAGGGTGAAGCAAATCAGGGAGCTGTTGGGATAAACGTGCACCCTGAGGGAGATGAACTCTGTTTTTAGGGGGCTTGAGTGGCTGCAGTCGTGCAGGAGAGAGGGAGCAGGCAGTGAACTTCAGGGGGAAGCTGGCTCTGAAGGACTTTGGGTGTTTGCAGCCCTAATGAGCAGCTCCTTGCAAGGGCTGCTCACAGAGCTCCTGCAGGACAGAGAATCTGAGCCTGCTCGGGGGCCAGAGTTAATCCAGCGCCTCAGCAGCAGCAAATTATGCACTGTTTATTGCTGAGAGTGTTGTTTTCTGGCTTTTTTTCCCCCTTGATGTGTCAAAGGCTTTCTGCACCGATCGTTCTTTGCTGCATTCCCTGGCTGGAGCTGCTGCTGGAGGAAGAGGAGTCTGTGCCTTGTGCTTGGCCAGGACTGTCACTGCAGGACTTTGGGCTCTGCTTTTCTCCATCCCCATCCCTCCCACAGCCCTGGGCTGGAGCTGGAGCCCCCAGGGATGATGCCCAGCTGAAATCCAGGTGTGGAATAACCTTCCTGAGAGCTCAGGGCAGGGACTGTTCCCCACCAGGAACCACCAAGGTGCTCACAGCTGCTTTTGCTTTTGGTTTAAGGCTCTATTTGCCCACAGCTTGCTCTGTTAATAACAGGTCACCATCTCCCTGAGCTCTTGGAGGGTTTGTTGTAGGAGCAGCAGCGTTTTTGGGGGTGGCAGAGAGAGAATAGAATGGCCCCTGATGTTTGTGATTCAGTTCAGGCTGAGGATGGAGGGGAGGAAAAGCTGCTCCAGCTCAGGCTGGGGGGCTGATCAAGATCCTTCCTCCACCTTCAGTGCTGCTCTCTCTCACCAGCAGTATGGAAACCACTTTTAGGAAGGAATAATGTGGATTTTAGCATTAACAGCTTTTCTTTTTGGGGGGCAGGGGGAGGCTCAGAGGCTGCCATTTGACAGCAGTCAGCAGCAATCAGCTGGGCTGGTGGCTGCAGGAATAGTTTGGAAGCCTGCTGGGCTCCAGACTGCTTCAAAATGAGCTGTGCTGAATCACAGCCACTCCAAACTGCCTCTGCTTGGAGCAGGGCTGAGGTGAAGAGAATTCCAGAGGGTGGGGGAATAAAACCCAAGTGGTTCCCGCGAGCTGGGAGTTAAGGCAGCCTGGAGAGTTGTTTGTGCCTCGTGGCTGAGCTCAGCAAGCTCTAATTGATGATTTCCCCCACATTCAGGGCGTGCATAGCATCCTTCCCTGGTGGATTCATTGGTGCCTGGTGGGAGCAGAGCTGAACACCCAGCCCTTCCCTCTGTGAGGAAATCTTTCTCTCCTTGGCAGACTGGGATTTCATGAAACTCAGAGAAAGCAGGAGTTTTTTCTGAGCCTGCATCCCCATGAAATGTGGCTGTTCCAGATTGATTAGGGATGGGCACAGAAGTGGGTGGTGGGAGCTCAGCTGCTTGAGCCCCTTTCTGCTGTTGAGACACGAGCAGAAGTGTGTGGATGAGCAAGGACAGGCTCAGGATGTCACATTCCTGATGCTGTGGGCTCATCTGGCCAGACAGGCTGTGACTTTGGGCTGGAGCTGCCAGCTGCAGCAGGACATGGTGCTGGGGTCTGGATGGCTTATGGGTCAAGATGCAAACATTAGAGTTGGGCTGAGCCTGGTTAATGAGCACAATTTATGCCAGAGCTGGAGGAGAGTGATGTGATGAGCTTGGGCATAACTTTGTCCTTCCCTCATTTAACTGGAATTGATGTCAAGCCAGTGATGAGAACAACTCAAAGCCAGCTCTGGGAAGGGCTGCTCCTTGCTCAGTTTGGAAATTGGACATCACTGATGAGGATGAGGGCTCTGGGAGCAGTTTTGGGGATGCTGCTGAGCCAGGAGCACAGCCAGCCTGATGCAGCTGACCTGTGCTGGCAAGGTGGGCACTGTGGATTTGTTCAGGGAACAAATTTGTTTTTCATGCTGAGGCCATTTGTGGGGCTCTGTGTCACTCTTTGTTAATGAGGCCAAGTGATCTTTGCTCTCTGGAGAAGGGCCATGGCTGTGGTGTCACTCCTCATCTTGTACCACACTGCATTAAAACCTCCCCAAGTTCTGTGAGATTTATCCTCAGATGCTGCCTCCCTTTGAATCACAGGATCACAAAATGCTCTGGGTTGGAAGGGAATTTAAAGCAGATCTCATTCCAGCCCCCTGCCATGGGCTGCTGCTGGACCAGGTGCAGAATCAATGCTGGAAGTTTCTGTGGGAGCTGTTTTTAGGGTGGTTTTATGGCAGTGCAAGCCCTGTTAGCACTTTTGGGGATCTCTGCTCACCTTTAGGGATCTCCTGCTCTGTCTGGGCAAGCTCCCCTTAGCAGAAAAGGAGAAATGGGGAATAACTCAGGCAGAAGCACAGGGAGCTGGAATTGTTCTGTAAAGTGGCCAGGTATTGGAGAAACACAGGATAAAGCAGGCAGAAAGGAGTTTATCTCCTTTCTTATGAAACTTCAGTGCTGCTGGGTTCCAAAGCACCTCTTGCATCACCAGGCAAGCTGCTCTGAGCCCAAATTTCCCGTTATGCAAAAGGTTCCCCAAGCCTTAAATAAACCCACAAAAGGCCATGAGACGGGGAGGGGAGCGTGGTGAGAAACTGAGAGGTGCCAGAGCCAAGGCTGTGGGGACAAGTCATGTCTGAGAGAGAATTTTCTGTGCTGTTGTGGTGCTGGGAGGGAGAAGCTGAGCAGGTTCTTGCCAAGGATGAGTGTGAGATTTGTCTGGTCTCCTGCCCAGCAATGTATCCACAGCAGCAGAGGAAATTTCCTTTTGTCAGCCAACACTGCCTCTCTTGTCCTCTCCCCATCCCTGCTCTGGGGATGCTCCTCCTGCCGAGCCTCTGTTGGATTAAAAGCAAATCCCATCCCCTCTGTCTCACATCCCCACCAGGGAGGGAGGTCAGCAAATAATAACCCCTGAGAGCTCCCCTTGTCTGGCTGGTGTTTCCCCCAGAGCCACAATTCCCCTCTTTTCTGTGGGATTTGGTGTGTGGGTACAACAAGCAGAGGAAAAGTGCCAGGGCTGCCCATTCTCCTCCATCCCTCTGGGTTTTGGGTGTTTCATCTCAGCAGCACAGGAGCACTGCACCCCTAATTGGTGTTTTTGCTGTTAATTAATCAAACCCATGGTTTTCTGGCCTGAATTATTTTTTTTCCTTCTTGTCACTTTTGCTACAAGCAGGATTAAAAGCTTCTCTCATGCAAAATAATGCCTTTAATTGCAACTTCATGTACAAGTTTGGACTTTGATTCTGCCTTCCTTGCAAGACTGTTTAATTGCTGCATTATTCTTTTGCATCTGCTGGTGGTGTGCAGCTGTGCCATTGCATCTCCCAGCTCCTGGATTTTCCTTCCATCCCATCACTTTTGCAGGTTTTCTTGCTCCCTTGCCCCCAAACCTATCACCCCTGTGCTTTTCTTGTGCCTATTCTCAGCTTGGCATCTGTCCTCATTCCCACCTCCTTCCCCTGCATATGCTCCCTGTCATCCAAATGCACCCCCAGCAATCCTCACTCCATTAAAACACACAAATACCATCCTCAGCCATTCACAAACTACCTCCTCCTAGCCTCAGAATCCAGACTTTTGGAGCTGGGATGGATCAAAATGTTCTTGGGGTGATAGATGGGAGATGAATCTATTTGTTTCACTTAGAGTTTTGGCAGCAATAAAAGGAAGCAAACCCGGCTTTTTGGCCATAAACCACTTCTTGCAGGTTGATTTGGTAGAGGCTGCTTTGTTTTCCTTTCTTCTCCCTCTTGAATCTGCCAGAGACTCTAAGTTAAATAAATAGATTAATCTTCTTTCTGTAGCCCAGAGATCAGGTTGATGCATTTAAGAGCTTTCTCTCCCTCCAGACTCCTGAGATGTTCACAGATCCGATTCATATTTTAGAACTTCCTTCATGTGTAAAGAGCCTCGTTGGTGTGGCAGCAATTCTTCACTAGCAGCAAATAGGGCTCTGTGCTCCTTGGCTTTCTTTTCTTCTGGGAGAGCTGAAAATTTTCCATCAAAGCCTTTTTTTTGCTAAAAGGAGAATTTTTTTTTTTTTTTCATTTTTTTTTTTTGTGGAAAAACAGCAGCCTTTGGAGAGGTGGGGAGACTTGGTGTTTTGTGTTTTGAAGGTTGATCACTGGGAGCCAAAGGGCTGAGAGCAGGTCCCCAAAAGTGTCTCCACTTAGCAAAACAAAAGTGTGGCACAACTAGAAAAGTCCTGGCTTTCCAGGAGGGGAAATGGGTTTCTGATCAGCTCTGTTTGCTGTGCTAAAGGTGATGCCCAGAGTGCAAGGAAACCTCAAAAAAGGGGGGGTTTGAAGCAGTTCCTTCTGAATGCAGTCCTTGAAATGTAATAAAAGTGGGGTCCTGAGTGGGTTTTACACCCACTTTGTGCACTCACAACGTGGTTTTGTAAGAGACAGGCAGGAAGGTTGGAAGAATGAAAGGTTTAATGGTAGTGGGTGTCAGATCTTGCACTGTTGTGCTAGAATTTCTAAAGCTGTGGACACTTTCCACTATCCCAGGCTGCTCCAAGCCACATCCAGCCTGGCCTTGGGCACTTCCAGGGATGGAGCAACACTGGAACATCCATTTGAAAAAGCCACGGTTGTTTGTTCCCTATTGGAACAAAACCCAGACTCCAAAACTCAATTTTTATCCATTTCTCAGTGTAAGACCTTTGCTGATTTAAACCCTTTTTCCTTGTTAAGCTTTTGATGAATCCAGGGCTCTGGCTGTGCTCATTTATTCAGGGTTTCTTTGCAGGCTGACTTGTTGAGCAGCTCAGATTCTGCTCACCTCAGAGTGTCCCCAGGCCACCTCAGCTGGAGAGATCACTTTGCATTTTCCTCTCCAAAAATCCCCTCCTGTACTGCTGGCTGCAGTGCAAACTCTGCTCTGTCCCTCACCAGAGGTGTTTAATGGAAGTCAAGGTCTGCAGAGAGGAGTCTTCTGCTGAATAAATTTGGCATAAAATGTGTCAGGAGAGCCACTTTAAACGGGAGAAAGCAGCTGCACATAGAGGGGTTTGTGCCTGCCAGGGGTGGGGAGGCAAACAAAGCTTTTCTTCATTATTTAGAGATGATTTTGGACCTGCCCAGAGTCTTTATCTGAGGTAAACAACCCTCAGAATCATATTTTGTGCTGAGAATGGTCCAGGATTGGGGTGCTGGCCGTGGACTGAGATGATGCTCCAGGATTGGGGTGCTGGTCACAAATTGAGGTGCTGGTTCTGGTCCAGGACTGAGGTGCTAGTCCAGGACTGAGGTTCTGATCCAGGATTGAGGTGCTGGTCCAGGATTGATTGAGGTTCTGGTCCAGGATTGATATTCTGGTCCAGGTTCTGATCCAGGATTGAGGTGCTGGTCATGGATTGATTGAGGTTTTGATTCAGGATTGATTGAGGTGCTGGTCCAGGATTGGGATGCTGGTCCAGATTCTGGTTCAGGATTGAGGTGCTGGTCCAGGATTGAGGTTCTGGTCATGGATTGATTGAGGTTCTGGTCCAGGATTGAGGTGCTGGTCATGGATTAATTGAGGTTCTGGTCCAGGATTGAGGTTCTGCTCCAGGATGGAGGTGCTGGTCATGAATTGATTGAGGTTCTGGTCCAGGATTGATATTCTGGTACAGGTTCTGGTCCAGGACTGATGTGCTGGTCATGGTTTGATTGAGGTGCTGGTCATGGATTGATTGAGGTTCTGGTCCAGGATTGAGGTTCTGCTCCAGGATGGAGGTGCTGGTCATGAATTGATTGAGGTTCTGGTCCAGGATTGATATTCTGGTACAGGTTCTGGTCCAGGACTGATGTGCTGGTCATGGTTTGATTGAGGTGCTGGTCATGGATTGATTGAGGTTCTGGTCCAGGATTGAGGTTCTGGTCCAGGATTGAGGTTCTGGTCCAGGACTGAGGATCTGGTCCAGGACTGATGTGCTGGTCATGGATTGATTGAGGTTCTGCTCCAGGATGGAGGTGCTGGCTGTGGTTTCAGACCAGCAGAGCTGCTGTGGCCACCCCTGGCTCCTGTTTAATGGCACCTCACTGTCCTTCCCATATCAGAAACCCTTCCCTTCCTCTTCCCCCAGCCTGGTGATTTTTCCTCTCAGATTTTTCCTCTCAGCTCCAAGCCAGCTGAGAGTGTCTCACACAGTGGGAGACCACAGTGCTTTTAACTGCTATTGTTTGTTAATAAAAATAAATCGTGGGCACCAGAGGAGGGAGGGAGGGAGGGAGGGAATCCCACATGGCCTCACTTCTCTCTTTTCCTGGTGGTTTTTTTCAATCAGGGGATGGTCACAGCCAGGGAGGTTTTGACAGATGATGTGGGGAGGATGTGCTGGGCTGTTTGGTGCTCTGTGCAAGGTGCAAATCATTGCTCAGCAGCCTGACAGTGAGGGGGTGAGGCACAGGCAAAGCTGGGGCTGTGCTGCTGCCAGGAGCAGCAATTGCTGGCAGAGGGATGGGGCAGCTGGAGCAGCAGGACTGAGAGGCACCAGGGGCTGGGGGACTCAGCCAGAGCAGCAGCCAGGCTCAGGTGGCTCTGCCAGGGAGGGTTACACCAACAAAACACAATTTCAAATACAAACCCACAATTTGAAATATTGGGGTGTTATAGTCAAAGGGAGGGTTATACCAAAAAACCCACAATTTGAAATATTGGGGTGTTATACTGCCAGGGAGGGTTACACCAAAAAAACCACAATTTCAAATAAAAACCTACAATTTGAAATATTAGGATGTTATACTGCCAGGGAGGGTTACACCAAAAAATCCCACAATTTGAAATACTGGGGTGTTATAGTCAAAGGGAGGGTTATACCAAAAAACCCACAATTTCATATAAAATCCCACAATTTCAAATAAAAACCCACAATTTCAAATAAAACCCCACAATTTCAAATACTGGGGTGTTTTACTGCCAGAGAGGGTTACACCAAAAATTTCAAATATTGGGGTGTTTTTCTCCCAGGGAAAGTTACACCAAACAACCTCACAATTTCAAATATTGGGGTGTTTCTCTCCCAGGGAGGGTTACACAGAAAAACCCCACAATTTCATATATTGGAGTGTTTCAGTCCCAGGGAATGTTACACCAAAAATTTCAAATATTGAGGTGTTTTTCTCTCTGGGAAAGTTACACCAAACAACTCCACAATTTGAAATATTGGGGTGTTTCTTTCAGAAGGAGGGTTACACCAAACAACCTCACAATTTCAGATATTGGGACCTTTTACTGCCAGGCAGGGTTACACCAAAAATTTCAAATATTGGGGTGTTTTACTCCCAGGGAGAGTTATACAAAACAAACCCACCATTTCAAATATTGGGGTGTTTCACTCCCAGGGAGGTTTACACCAAAAATTTCAAATATTGGAGTGTTTCACTCCTAGGGAGGGTCACCACCATTTCAAATATTGGGGTGTTTTACACCAAACAACCCCACAATCTGAAATATTGGGGTGTTTTTCTCCCATGCTCAGTGCATCCATCACTCTGTGTGTTTTCTCAGCAGCCACAGCATTTCCTTTGTGCAAGGCTTGGAGCAGGGCAGCGAGGGCAGAGCTGCTGGGTGTCCCAGGGCTTTGCAGTGAATTCCCAAAGCTCAAACCCACTGCCAGGATCAAGGGAGCTGCCCCAATGAATTTTTTTTTTTTTTAATGCTGTAATGGGAGTTTTGTGAGCGTGGCTGAGGGGGCAGGTGAGGTTTCCACACTCATCATTCACTCCTGTGTGCCTGAAGAGCTCTCAAGCATTGACTGAGCCTGGGAGGGCTGATGGGTCCTGTGATAAACCTGGGCAGGAGAGGAAAATGGAATAAAGATGTCCTGAAGTCTCCTTGTGCTCACAGCTCCGGGGTTGATAATGCTGGGGGAAATCTCACTCTGAGATAGCCCAGTCCCTGTGAGGAATTAGGATGGGGACACTGCTTTTATCTCCAAGCAGTGATGGGAAATTTGATCAGGCTTTGCTAATTCTGGGCAGGATTGAGAAGGGTGAGATGAGAGGGCTCAAGGCTGGGGAGAGAGAAAGTTAAAGAAAATAATCCACAGCAATGAGAAATGTCAGCAATACATTCGTCCTTCTGCTTCACTGCCTCCAGAATTCTTTTCTCCTTGAAGTTTTCTTGCTTCTTTTTCTGGAAGTCACGAAGGGTGGATGGAAGAAAAAAAAAGGAGAAAGAACACAGCTAGGGGAATGAGAATAAAAATGTTAAAAAATCCATTTTATGTACCAGCTGAGCAGGTGTTTATCACTAATATCACCTTCCCTGCTCTTGTGGAGAGGTGAGATGTGATGGGCAGCCCAAGGTTCCTTTCATCCCCTGCCACCTGGGGAAGGGAGATACCACAGCTCTGCCTCTCCCCCTGCAAAATCCATCCTGGCTCTGGTGTGAGGACAAAGAGAGGGGTGGTGTGAGCAAACAGGCTCTTTAATGCTGATGAAATCTAAAAAACGAGACGTGGCTTTTATAGGAACATAGAAATTGCCAGACTGGAACAGAGCTCTGCTTCATGTTGTTAAGTCTCTTTTTTAAGCACTGGCTGCTTCCAGAGGCTGTGTGAGGAGCCTTGCCCTGAGGGCTGATTCTCCATCCCTCAAAACCAGGGAATTCACCAACTCCTCACAGCATGAAGGGTTTACACCCCATCCAAACATTCATTTGGATTTTTTTCCCTTCAAATTTACCATTGCAATCCCAGCCATTCATTCTCTTTATAGATATCATCCTTGCCTCAGCCTCCCAGAGGTTTTTTTTTGACTGCAACAATACCTCGTGGTAATGATTTACCCGTGCTAATTATGCATTTTTTTGCCGAGTGGTGGCTTTAAATGGAGTGATTTTTCAGTTTAATAGAACTTCCATCTCTGTGGCCCCAGGGCAGGCTGTCAGTGCAGCTCTCCCCTCCCTCTGAGACACTTTTTGGAGCCCAGCAACAGCCACTTGTTGAGATGTTTTTTTTCCAGGTTTTTCAGGTCCTTCCCTTCTTGCCTGTTCCATTTAACCCAAAATCAGCTTTACAAAAGGCATGAGCTCTCTTGAAAGAATGAAAAAGGCCCCGTTAAGTTGGTTGTTGATATTCCCTGACAGTTTTTCCCCAATTCCTTGCTGCTCTGCAGCTGTTAAATTTGTTGTCTCAGCTGTGAGGATTACTCCAGCTTTGCTCAAGCTGCGTTTTCTCACCATTCATCAAGCTTCTGGTGAGGCAGGGAGAGATCCATCAACACCAAAGCCTCCTCCAAATTCCTGCTTGGGAAGAAAAAAAAATAAAAAAAATCTGCCTGGAGAAGGTGGGATTTGCTGCCAGGTTTTTCCAGGGTGTTTGTGGTTTCTCAGCTTGCAGGAGAAGGCGTTGGAGGGGGGTTTGCAGTGTGGGGTTGGATGGGGATAAAAGCAACACGTTGGGGTTTTTGGGCAGCCTGGGCCTGGCTCCAGCTGGGGACAGGTGTGGCAGGAACAGGCTCTGCATTTTTGGAGGTGTGAGCAGAAATCACAGGCACAGGGGGCTCTGAAAGTGTCCTGGGTTGGAGAAACCTGGGATGGTGGGAGGTGCCCCTGCCCAAACCATTCCAACCCAAACCATTCCATAATTCCATGAAATAACAGCAGATCCTTGAATGGGAATAAAAGCAACACGTTGGGGTTTTTGGGCAGCCTGGACCTGGCTCCAGCTGGGGACAGGTGTGGCAGGAACAGGCTCTGCATTTTTGGAGCTGTGAGCAGAAATCATTGGCATAGGGGGCTCTGAAAGTGTCCTGGGTTGGAGAAAGCTGGAATGGTGGGAGGTGTCCCTGCCCAAACCATTCCAACCCAAACCATTCCATAATCCCATGAAATAACAGCAGATCCTTGAATGGGGATAAAAGCAACACGTTGGGGTTTTTGGGCAGCCTGGACCTGGCTGCAGATGGGGACAGGTGTGGCAGGAACAGGCTCTGCATTTTTGGAACTGTGAGCAGAAATCACAGGGGGCTCTGAGAAGCTGAAGTTGGAGAAATCTGGGATGGTGGGAGATGTCCCTGCCCATGGCAGATGATCTTTAAGGCCCCTTCCAACCCAAACCACTCCATAATTCCATGAAATAACAGCAGATTCCTTGAGTGTCCTTGCCAGGGATTGCAGAGGAACGAGCAGAGAGGTGCCTGCTTTTCAGGGATGTCTTTATCTCTGTGGCAGCTTCAGCACAGGGCTTTTCTGGGGTTTTCTTTTGGTGATTCAACATTTTGTTCAGCCTTTTGACTTTCTGCTCTACTGTCGAAGAATTTTCCTGCAGAAATCTCCAAATAGCAGGACTCTGTGGTGATAGCAGTGAGGAAGAGCTCACACAATCATTAAAAATGTATCAGCAGCTTCAGAAGCAACTCGCTCCCTCTCGGAGGCAAATCGTCCATAATTCTGCTTGGTATTTAGAGACTTTTATCTCCAGGGAGAACACAAAACTCTCCAGTGTAGCCCTGATTTATTTTATTCTCTTGAATTTCCCGAGCTGAAAGATTAAAGAAAGGGGGCTTAGCAGGGAAATAATTCCATATTTGTGCTGCACACAGGGGTCAGCTCGTGATCCAGCAGCAGCTTCTCAGCAAGGCACCTCCCACCCTGGAGGACCCAGGGAACTCTTTCCCAGCCATCCCACTCTTTTTTTGGAGGGGAATAGATTGGGAATGCTCCACAGACAGCTGTCCATCAAGCAGGCTCTCCCAGGAAAGAGGAGCCACTAAAGCAGGAGCTGTGAATGCTCAGCTCCTGACATGTTCTCACTGGAAACTTCAGCAGGGGAAGTTGGTTTGATTTATTTTGAGCCAGCTGAGGGATGAGTCTGGGATAAGTCATCTTCACATGCACGAGAATTAGTGTGGCAAGCTGCTAAATAGCTTTGTCTCTTCAGGGTTTTCTTGGCTTTATATCTGTGTTGCACGAAGGAAAGTTCTCCTCCTCCCTCTGTGTGGAATTTGGGGCTGCACTGGAGTGGGTACCCTGGCTGTGGCCATAATTCACTGCTGCACCTGGGTGGAACTCCTGTTTTACAGCATCTCCTGGGGAAGTGAGGGGCAGACAGATGCACCTTGCAGCTGGAAGGCAGCTTGGGAGCACGGCAAGCTCAGCAAGGGAAAATGAATGTACAGTGAGGGAACTGTGCTCACACCCTCTGGTGCCTGGATTTGGGGAGGAGGCAGCAGGTGGGGACTGGACACATCTTTGTCCATTTTGATGCTGGGCTAGAAGGGAAATCCTCTCTGTCCTTCCCTGCTGATCCTTAGTCTGGGCTGGCATCCTCCTGTTCCTCTCCCCAGGTATTTTGCAGCCAGATGCTCCATGGGCATGGTGTGTAGGACCCTGTGCTTTCTGCTGCTTGGCAGCCCCTGAGGTGCATTTCTGCTGCTGGCAGCTGTTCCCTGGGCCTGTGCTCCAAAAGCCAAGCCCTCCTGAGGGGTGAGGAGTGTGTGAGGTGGAGCAGCATCCCCCTGTGCTCCATGTCCCAGGTAATTACAGCCCCGCGCTGCCCGAGCGCAGCTCAGCGGGCGCCCTGGATTTATTGCTCAGCTTTGTTAACTCCGAGCTGCTGATGCACAGGCAGCTCTGAGAATCTCCTCTCCAACAGGCTGCAAGCAGGAGGAGCAGCTTTGGGGTCTGTCCTGGGGAGGGCAGTGCCAGGAGCTTTTCCCCTGTCCCATAGGAGTGGTTGTGGAGTCTCAGATGAGAATCGCTGCTTTTTTGGTGGTTCACAGGATTATTGAGGTTGGAAAAGCTCTCCCAGACCATCAAGTGCCTCATCCCCACCTTGTCCCCAGCCCAGAGCACTCAGTGCCACCTCCAGGTGTTCCTGGGACACCTCCAGGATGGGCACTGCAGTTCCAATCCCTGAGCATCCTTCCCATGGGGAAATTCCTGCTGTGCCCACCCTGCCCTCCCCTGCCCTGCCTGAGCTGTTCCCTCTCCTCCTGTCCCTGTTCCCTGGCTGTCCCCTCCTGTCAGGGAGTTGTGCAGAGCCACAAGGCCCCCCCTGATCCCCTTTTCTCCAGTCTGAGCCCCTTTCCCAGCTCCCCCAGCCTCTCTTGGGGCTCCATCCCCTTCCCCACCTCATTTTCTTTCCCTGGACATGCTCCAGCCCCTGCATGCCCTTCCTTGAGGTGATTCCATAGAGCTTTGGCAGGGAATGATGGGGATGTAAACTCGAATTTCAGGCAGGGATTTCCCTCCTGTCTGGCTGGGAATTGAGGGATTTGTTACCCTTCTCCCTGCCCTGTGCTGGTCTGACATTCCCTTCCAGATGTTTTCACTGAGCTGTGGCTGTTCATCACCAGGGGCTGGCAAGGAAAGCACCCTGGGGGCAGCAGTACGAGAAGCAGGAGCTAAAAGGACCTAAAAAAGGAGGAAAACAGGGCTGTGAGTGTCAGGGAGCAGCTTCAGAGCCAGAACTGAGCACGAGGAAACTCTGGGTGCCAAACCTCAGGGTGTCCTGGTGTCCCCATCCCAGTTTCCATGGGGAGGGGATCTCTGTGTGTGTCTGTGTGTGTCTGTCTGTCTGTCTGTGTGTGTCTGTGTTTGTTCCACCAGCTCCATCCAGCTCCACACTCTGAGCCTGACGTGATCCTGCTGTTTCATCAACATCTTGGGAAGTTTGGAAATAGCTGCTCAAAGAGCTCAAATGATGCTTTGCTCTGCAATCTGTCTCTGCACTGCCAGAGCTTCTAAGTAACCAATTTCCCATGTGCTTAACCTTTTAGGGCTTCTCTTCCCCAGGAATTACTGTGGAACTCCCACTGAAAAGAGGGGAAAAAAATGGAGAAAATTACTATTTGCCCTTCACAGAGGTGGCTCATGATTTTCCAGGTGTTTTTTGGGGAGTTTCCTGCTTTTTAAAATGGGTTGAGAGCGCTGAAATTGGGATGCTCTTCCCATGTCTGGCTGACAGAAATGAGATCCCTCAATTTTCTGGAATTGGGATGGAGCAGGGAGAGCTGGAGGTGGGAGATTCCCAAGGGATCAAACCCCAGGGAGTGGAGGAGTCCTGGAGCTGCCTGGGTTTTTATTTCTGTGGCCCTGTCTCTGCATTTCCCAGGGATGGTCCCTGTGGAGAGTGCTGAGATAAGCTGGAGGAAGTCTTAAATGTAATCTAAAAATAGATTAATTGGAAAATTGCAAGTAAAAGGCAGGGACAAAACTCCTGGTAACTTCAAAGGCAGATTAAAGACTTTGCCTGTGTCAGGACTTCGGTGTTTGGCCCAAGAATGAGACAAATGGAAGAGGGTGAGAATGTTTGGCAGCAAGCTGGAGAAGGGAGAGATAAGGTAACAGATGAAACACTCAAAGTCAGCATTTAAGGACATTGCTGCCTGTGGAGATAATTTTATCAACTCCAGAGACAAGCGTTTTGGTTTTTTTTATTTTTTTATTTTTTTCTATGAAGTAAAATCTGCCCTTTATGAAGCTGTTTAAAGTGGTATTTGTTACAAATTTGATTAGCTGTGCTGCAGGAGCCTGCTGTGGGACAGCCAGTGCCAATATCTGTGCTGATGATGAGTTTGTGGATTTTCCACCTCCTGCCCTTCATTTTGCTGCTGTTCTGACTTTGGAACTTGGACATCTGTGTGGCTGGGTGGTGAGACCTTGTGTGAGGACATAAAAAGATGTTCTTGGAATGTAAAAGTCTGAAAGTTTTCTGAATCCTCTTGTTCCTGAAAGGGAGGGAAGGAGGTGGCTGGAATTGTGGCAAGGAACTGGTTTCCAGTTTGGTGTGAGGCCCAAGTGACTTCTGCCTCCTAAACCCTTCCCTCAAGTCGTGTTTTGCTATGAAAATGTTTTTTCCTCTCCTAAAATCAGCAGTCAGTATTATATAATGAGCTGCAGGCTGCTCTGAGTGGAAAGATAAAGGGGGGGTGGGTGAGAATAGAAGTCAGAGATGTGACTCAATATTGATTTCCACTTGTTTTTGTTGAAACACTAAAAATGCCAAGATGAAATATTTGGACTTTTCCTCGTGTTTCTTCCTTTTTATTTTTTTGCAAAGAGCTCTCTGCCCATTTTGATTCCAACCCTGAATAATTCATAGTCTGTAAATAACTTCCTCCTCCTGGGGTGAACAGAGCCTTTGTCTGTGGGGAGACAGAGGGGCTCAGGGCTGTGTTTTGTGTCTCCCTGCAGAGTTATGTCATGCCCAGACCACCACAGGGCTCCATGAGGATTTATGGAAGATGCTCCGTGTCTTGGCGCCTCTGGTGCTCCTTCTGCTGTGGCTGATGAGGATCTGGGCCAGCCCCCATTCCCTGAGGATTGGTGAGTGCCCACCTGGATCACATTTGGCTTTTTGGAGGGGGAAATGCTCCCTGCTGGGTGTTCCTGCTCAGCTGGGGCTGGCACTGAGTGAAAGGGTCTCTGCTCTGCTGGGAGAGGTCAGGTCCTGGGGAGAGGAGGCATCGAGCTCCTCCCTGCATTTTGGGAATGTTCTCCCTTTAGTTTGTACATGAAATGTAATTTATGGTGAGCTGACACCTGCTGGAGCTCCTCCATGAATGTTGGGAATGTTCTCCTTCCTCTTGTACATGAAATGAAGTTTATGGTGAGTTTATACGTTGAGCTCCTCTCTACATTTTGGGAATGTTCTGTGTTTAGTTTGTAAATGAAATGTAATTTATGGTGAAGTTCTTTCATGAATTTTGGGAATGTTCTCCTTCCTTTTGTATATGAAATGGAGTTTATGGTGAGTGGACACACTGAGCTCCTCCCTACATTTTGGGCGTTTTGGGAATGTTGTCTCTTTAGTTTGTACATGAAATGTAATTTATAGTGAGCTGATACCTCCTGAAGTTCCTCCTTGCATTTTGGGAATGTTCTCCTTCCTCTTGTACTTGAAATGTAGTTTATGGTGAGTGGACACATTGAGCTCCTCCCTGCATTTTGGGAATGTTCTATGTTTAGTTTGTAAACAAAATATCATTTCTGGTGAGCTGGCACTTGCTCAAGTTCCTCCATTAATTTTGGGAATGTTGTCTATTTAGTTTGTACATTAAATGCAGTTTGTAGTTAGTTTACACACTGAGCTCCTCCTTGCATTTTGGGAATGTTCTCCTTCCTCTTGTACATGAAATGAAGTTTATGGTGAGTGGATACACTGAGCTCCTCTCTACATTTTGGGCATTTTGGGAATGTTGTCTATTTAGTTTGTACTTGAAATGCAGTTTATGGTGAGCTGACACTTGCTGAAGTTGTTCCATGAATGTTGGGAATGTTCTCCTTCCTTTTGTACATGAAATGCAGTTTATGGTGAGTTTACACACTGAGCTCCTCCCTGCATTTTGGGAATGCTCTATGTTTAGTTTGTAAATGAAATGTAATTTATGGTGAAGTTCCTTCATGAATTTTGGGAATGTTCTCCTTCCTTTTGTACATGAAATGAAGTTTATGGTGAGTGGACACACTGAGCTCCTCTCTACATTTTGGGCATTTTGGGAATGTTGTCTCTTTAGTTTGTACATGAAATGTAATTTATGAATTACATGCACTTGCTGAAATTCCTCACTGCATTTTGAGAATGTTGTCTCCTTCCTTTTGTAAATGAAATGCAGTTTATGGTGAGCTAACATACTTGCTGAAGTTCCTTCTTACATTTTGGGAATGTTCTCCTTCCTTTTGTACATGAAATGCAGTTTATGGTGAGTGGATACACTGAGCTCCTCTCTACATTTTGGGAATGCTCTATGTTTAGTTTATAAATGAAATGTAATTTATGGTCAAGTTCCTTCATGAATTTTGGGAATGTTCTCCTTTCTTTTGTAAATGAAATGTAGTTTGTGGTGAGTTTACACACTGAGCTCCTCTCTGCATTTTGGGAATGTTGTCTCTTTAGTTTGCACATGAAATATAATTTATGATGAGTTCATGCACTTACTGAAATTCCTCACTGCATTTTGGGAATGTTCTCCTTCCTTTTGTAAATGAAATGCAGTTTGTGGTGATTTTACACACTGAGCTCCTCCCTGCATTTTAGGAATATTCTATGTTTAGTTTGTAAACAAAATATCATTTCTAGTGAGCTGACACTTGCTCAAGTTCCTCTATAAATTTTGAGAATGTTGTCTCTTTAGTTTGTACATTAAACGCAGTTTGTGGTTAGTTTACACATTGAACTCCTCCCTGCATTTTGGGAATGTTCTCTGTTTAGTTTGTACATGAAATATAATTTATTATGAGTTCATGCACTTGCTGAAATTCCTCCCTGCATTTTGACAATGTTCTCCTTCCTCTTGTACATGAAATGTAATTTATGGTGTAGTTCCTTCACGAATGTTGGGAATGTTCTCCTTCCTTTTGTACATGAAATTAGTTTCTGGTGAGTTGTTGCACTTGCTGAGCTCCTCCCTGCATTTTGGGAATGCTCTCCTTAGTTTGTAAATGAAATGCAGTTTCTGATGAGCTGACACACTTGCTGAAGCTCCTCTCTGCATTTTGGAAATGTTGTCTCTTCCTCTTGTAAATGAAATGCAGTTTGTGGTGAATTTCCATATCTGTGTTGGTTTTCATGATGTTGATGTTGCTCTTCCTGTGTGAATTCAAATCCACCCCTCAAAGATCCCCTGAGGAGCTGAATTCACCCCTGCCATGTCCTAAACTCCACATAAAATGAAATATTTCTCTGCCACAAATATATTTGCCCTCCATGATGAGCAAGGGGTGCCAGAGCCCAACCTGCCCCCAGTTCCAGAGCTGTGCTCCCCCCAAAATATCCATTTGCAGGGAAGCTCCTTTGGGCTGTGCTAAAAACCTTCAGGGGCAGGCACCATCATTTCTCCATGTGGATTAGGGAACAGAAATGCATCCAGAAACCTCATAAAGGAGCTCACCTCATAGAAATTACCCTACTCTGTTGTTTAGAGGGGAAAGTGCAGCTGCCTTCCAGCTTGGTTTGGTTTGGGGGCTTTGATGAGTGCTGTTCCTTCAAGGCTCAGTTTCATTTTTACGGCACCTCCAACAAAAAAGTTAATAAAAATAAAGTGCAGAATAAAAAGAGGGGGAAAAAATATTACCAGCAGCCCTGAAATCATTCCCAAATGCATGCTTTTGGCAAGGCAGGGAGATATGGTATCTAGCAACATAAATCAATGCTCTGCATAGGGGAAGGAAAAACAGACTAGCAAGAACATTTTAAATATTCAGAGAAAATGTGAGCAAACATTGAAAACAATGCTGCAAACCATCTGATAGCAGGCTGCTGGAATGCACAGGGGGGGATCAGTAATGGGAGGGGAGCTGGGTGGGTTTGCACCAGGAAAAAGAGATTATTCCCTGCAGCCCTTGGCTTCCAGGCAGAAGGAAACTCGGTGGTGCTGAGTCAGGGACATTTGGCTTGGGAATCAACCCTGGGTTTCCCTGCTGCTGCTTTTTGGGGTTTCAGGTGGAACTTGGCCCTGGCAGCCCTCAGTGGAGTGGGGAGGCAGCAGATTGCTTCATCTCTAGCACACTGAATTTCTGCTGGCCTGGGCAGGACCCACAGCCAGTGTTGCATTGCAGTGAGCTCGAGAGGAATCATCTGTGCGAGGAATTGAGCAGAATTTGGGCTCCAGGGTGACCTTCCCTGTGCTTTTGGCTGCAGAGGAGCAGCCTGGAGGCTCCTGGATGCTCTATTTCCCTCCTTGATACACATGGGGGAAGAACCATCAGAGAAAACCTGGGGTTTTTTTCAGCCTTAAATTGTTTGTTCCCTTCTGAGAAAATCCCCTTGTTCCTATTTTTCTGGAGACCTTGGTGAGGGAATCCAGGTCCAAAAGATTTATCCAAAATGGTGATGCTCTATAAGAATGTGTTTTGTCAGTCAGTTCCCTGCTCTGTCTAGGTGAATGATTATCTCCATGGACCTCAAAAAGGAAGGAGCAGGCAGGGCTGGGATTGTTCTCAACAGATTTAAGAGCTCTGGGAGGGGAGGAATTGCCTCAAGAACCAGTGCAAAGCCTCCCAAAATATCCTTGCATAGGTTGTGTTGCATCCAGCCACCCCAAAAACCAAAACTCATCAGCTCCCTCCTGCCCTGCAGGGCAGCATCTCCCCCATCCCTGCTCCCCTGCAGCACTCAGTGTGTGTGGGAGCAATTCTGGGTTTGTTTTCTGCCTGTTCACTCAGGCTCAAGGAAGTGTCAGGAAATTTGCCTGAGTTATTTACTGGGTTATTTACTCAGCCTCACCAAGCAGAGCGTGGGGGCCCTAAATTGGCATTCTTTGGTTTGATTCATTGGGCGTGCTAAAGAAGCTCGTTTAAAATTCATACCCTGGCAAAAATTGTAGTTTATCCATGAATTGTCCTCACCAGGAGCAGGATCAGGAGCCCTGACAGAGGATCCTCCTTGCAGCCTTTCAGGATGGGCTCTGCCTGTGAAAATCCCTTCTCTGCTCTGCTGACTCTACACAAGTGTGGCATTTAAGGGTCTTTTTTGGGGTGAAACCTGATGTTTTCCTGCCCCATAGCCAGTGCACCCCGCTCTGGCTCAGCTGTCCCAATTTGTGCTCCAAGTCCTCATGAGCCCCACCTGATGCTGGGGTGTCACTGGAAGTGTTTGTCCTTGTTTCCAGGCATGATTCCAGAATTCTGGAGTGCCTAAAGGGCTGGGGATCTCCTGTGTCTGCTCTGATGGTGGAACTGGAATCATAGAATCATGGAAAGGTTTAGGTTGAAGATCCAATCCCACCCCCTCCCTTAAGCAGGGACATCTCTCACTGTCCCAGGCTGTCCAACCTGGCCTTGGACACTTCCAGGGATCCAGGGACAACCACAGCTGCTCTGGGAATCTCTGCCAGGGCCTCCCCACCCTCACAGGGAAGGATTTCTTCCCAAAATCCCATCGAAACCTTCTCTTTTTGAGGTTTTAGCCATTCCCCCTCATCCTGCCACTCTGAGCCCCTGTAAAAACTCCCTCTCCACATTTCCTGCACCCCAAAGCCTCTCTTCTCCAGGCTCAACAATCCCAATTCTCTCAGAAAATGTTCGTGGGGGAGCCCTGGCACGGAGCAGTGTGTGCTAAGGGAGGGGGAAGGGGCAGAGTGGATTTGCTGTGGTTGTGTGGTGCCCCTTTATTCCCAACCCATGGTGTGTACAGCCTGAATCCCTGTGCCATCACCCTGCTGGGATGTTTGTGACACACTCAAACACTTCTCCAGGGAGTGAAGGGCCCAGAGCTGCCCTGCTGGCTGCACTTTGTCTGTAGGTCTGTCTGAAGGAAGGGAAAAAGGAGCATTAAAGATTGAGGTGCAAATGAAGCAGTGGAATTGTGGAGAGTTGAATTCAGCTCCCTGAGGACACAGAATTCTCCTGCAGGGAAGATCCCACAAGGCAGAATTAGCATTTTAAAGGGTGCTGGTGGCTCTGATGATGAAGGTGCAGCCAGCCCCTGTGTGCTGGGGAAGGAGGATGCTGCTGTCAGCAGGTTCCAAATTCTTCCTCAGGTGTCAGGGTGAGGGGATGGCAGCTGTGCCTTTCCCTGCAGGCAGGCAGTGTGGCTTTGGGGCAGATTTTGGGCCATCCCCAGCTCCCTACCTCCTGTTTGCAGCTGGCTCTCACAGCTTGAAACTCCTCTTCTCCCTCCTCTGGAAATATTGAACATACACAATGCACAAAGTCCTTTCTGGATGCTATTGATGGATCTGGAATAAAGTAAAATAAAATAAAATAAAACCCCAAAGTGGGGTTTGCTGCTCCCCAGCAGAGGAATGGCCTCACCCTGGCTTTGGACCCAGCCAGGCTGCTGTGATCAGCTCAGAGCACAGAGCAAACCTGCAGGGCTCACATGGTGGTGCTGTTGCTGGAAAACCTCCCCACTTGTCATTAGGATGAGTGTTTAATCCCAGCCTGGCTTGGGTGATGGGGTGGGAGGAGGGTGTACTTATTGGGATACAATATTAATATTTCCCCCAATATTAAAAAGAGCCAGTTAAGTTCATTAAAGCAAAGTAGGTTTGTAGTTATTTATCATTTGCTGCTGGAGAGTGGTGAGAGGTAGAGAAAAATATAACATTTATCTGCTATCTGCTCTTTTAATTTTGTTCTGATTATTCTTCCTAGAGAGCAATGTCTTATTTATGGGTTTTGAGTTATGTGCATAGATAGTTGTGGTTTTTTTTTCTTTTTAATCACCTGTACAGATGCCAGGCCCTTCAGCAAAGCCTCATTTAGACTTAGAGTGAATCACAAATTATTTGGGTGGGAAGGATCCTAAAGATCAGCCTGACATGGACAGGGACATCTTCCACTGGGCCTGGTCACTCCTGTCCAACCTGACTTTGGACATTTTCAGCATCCAGGGGCAGCCACAGCTTCTCTGGGCAAATTTTATCTTGGATTCTTTGCAGTTGTGCCCAGGTTTTATTCCTGAGCTCCAGCTCTGGGAAGAGTGGCTGGTCCTGCCCCACCTCCTTCACCCTCCTGTCCTGAGTGATTTCCTTAGGGCGAGTCCATGGAGACTGCTCAAGGACAAAATGGGAAAAGGCAGCTGGAACTGTTCAGAGAGGGGCTGGTGTCTGCTGAATCAGTTCTCTACACTTCTTTTCTCAGAATGACCTGGTGAAAGCTTTTGCTGCAGGACACCAGGGCACGGCTGAGGCTCAGCCGAGCTCGGCGTTGGGCGGTCTCTGTGTGCAATTTATTTGAGATTTGCAATTTATTCCCACCAAACCTGTGCATGCAGATTTTCCTGGGGCTGTGCTCAGCACCCTGGCAGCCTGCAGAGGCAGGAGGCTCCTTAGCACCAGGGAAGTGTGAGAGAAAACCGCGGGAGGAGCGTGGGTGCTTCCGAGGGGAACCGGGAGCAGCGCGAGCGCGTTCTTGTGGGATGCACAAACCCTGCAGCCCTGCTTGGATTTGGTTTTCAGCAATCAGAGAGGCCTTTCTGGCACATTGAGAGTGCTGGGTATCAAAGAGGGAAGGATTGATGGCTTCCTCCACCGTGGAGGTTTTTACACAAATTTTATGTGGTTGAGGTTGGATGCGTTTGGCTTAAAAATGAACAGAGCTTCATCCTGCAGGGAAACCCCATGGAGGAAAGAGGGGATTGGTGCAGAGGAGGGAAACTTCATGGAAAAAAGAGGAGATGGATGGCAGAGTAGGGAAACTCCATGGAAAAAAAAATTACGTGATCAAGGTTGGATGTACTTGGCTTAAAAATCAACTGAGCCTCATCCTGCAGGGAAACTCCATGAAGAAAAGAGGGGATTGGTGGTAGACAAAGATCATGGAAAAAAGAGGGGGTTGATGTAGAGTAGGGAAACTCCATGGAGTAAAAAGAGGGGATTGGTGGTAGAGTAGGGAAATTCCATGGAAAAAAGAGGGAATTGGTGAAGAGTAGGGAAACTCCATGGAGACAAGAGGGGATTGGTGGTAGAGTAGGGAAATTCCATGGGAAAAAAAATTCTGTGGTCAAGGTTGGATGCATTTGGCTTAAAAATCAACTGAGCCCCATCCTGCAGGGAAACTCCATGAAGAAAAGAGGGCATTGGTGGCAGAGTAGGGAAATTCCATGGAAAAAAGAGGGATTTGGTTCAGAGTAGGGAAACTTGATGGAAAAAAGGGATTTGGTGCAGAGTAAAAAAACTCCATGTGAAAAAGAGGGGATTGGTGGTGGAGTAGGGGAACTTGATGGAAAAAAAGAGGAGATTGGTGGT
This sequence comes from Catharus ustulatus, assembly GCF_009819885.2. Lineage (NCBI taxonomy): Eukaryota > Metazoa > Chordata > Aves > Passeriformes > Turdidae > Catharus > Catharus ustulatus. The sequence continues at coordinate 4,254,330 of NC_046248.1, read as the reverse complement.
AGAGTAGGGAGATTCCATGGAAAAAGAGGAGATTGATGTAGAGTAGGGAAACTAGATAAAAAAAAGGAGGGGATTGGTGGTAGAGTAGGGAAACCTCATGAAAAAAAAGAGGGGATTGATGTAGAGTAACGAAACTTCATGGAAAAAAGAGGGGATTGGTGCACAGTAGGGAAACCCCATGGAAAAAAGGGGGATTTGGTGCAGAACAGAGTGAGCTGCCCTGCAAGGGGAAGGAGCCAGGCACCAGGCAGATGATGCCCAGCACAGCAGTGCCCTTGCCTGGCGTGGGAGGGCTCTGCCTCTCTCCAGGCTGCAGCTTTGCCACATCAAACATAATGAGCTCCTCGTCTCCAGCGGAGGAACCCAGCGCTATAATAATATGAATAATAAATAATAAGCAGATTTATATTTTAGATCAGTGCCACAGGGCATGGAGTGAGGAGGGATGGGGAATCAGCCAGACAGATCATCTCTTTCCATCTTTTGCACCTCTGTGGCAGAGTTATTTCTCCTGATCTGTTCCTATTCATTAATGTCCGAGAGGCAGGTTATATTATCCACCCCAGGAGGCCTTTAAGCTTTGTTTTGATTCATTATATATCCACATACATATTATATAGATATAGATCTCTCTGTGCAGAGCAGCTGGATGGGGAAACCGGCTGGTAGTTATGGAAAAGAGCCACGTTACTTAAGCAGCAAATCAACGTTCTATTTCTTCACTCTCTTGTTTATTGAAAGCCATTTAGCCACCAGCACGGGGGAAGCTGTGCTGCCCCTGGGCACAGCAGCAGCTGCTGCCCTGGCCTGTGTGGCTCTGTGGTTTTGGAAGGTGACTGGGTGGGAAGCAGGTGTTAATCCAGCAGGAAAAGGGGGATTGAGGGGATTTAAGGCAGGCAGAGAGGGGTTGGTCTGTGGAAAGGTGACATTTATCCCTTCCAGGCACAGTCCTGAGCTGTGGCAGGGTGACAGAGGACAGGCATGGATAGGTGCACGTGCAGAATTTTGTATCAAAGGTCTGTTTTTTCACATTTGTTCCTGAATATTAAACATTCTCTCGGAGCCAAAGATCAGGATCTGAGAGTCATGGAACTTGTTTTATATCTAAATACTGTTCCTTGCCCCTGGGCAGCACTTTGTGTATTTAGCTACTGAGCCACTTTTAATACAGATCTTTTTGCTTCACACAGAGGAAGCTCCTGATAGCAAGATCTACTCTGCAATTTCTTTCCTTATTTTTTCATATTCGTATGTGAATAAAAAAGTCAATTACATGAATGAAAGATCCTTGGTTGCCTGCCTAAACAGCTGCCAAAATGAATTCCAACTCGGAGCCAAGCTCAGCAAAGCTGGGGTTTCTGCAGAGAGCTCCAGTGTGCTGTGAGATGGGATTGTGCAGGAGGCTGCATTACAGATCCCTGCCCCTGGCTGTCCGTGTGGGCAGCCAGCAAGGATGGATTTCACTGCTCTGCAGGGCTGGGTTCAATCTCCTCCTCAGAGCTGCCTTGGCATGCAGAGCACTGAGCCTGGTGCCAGCCTGGTGATACAGGGAGCTCCAGACCTGTTAATCCTCCCAGACCAATTAACTTGTGTGTGTGGAATCATCTGAAAGGAGCAGGAGAATTTTGGGGATGTGGGCAGGAATTAGGAAATCTGGAGGAGCACAGAGGGGAAGCAAATCCTGCCCAGAGCTCTGGGAGTGACTCCTGAGGATGGGGCACCATGAAGGACACGTTCCTTGTTTTTAGGGAAATGCAGGGCTGTAGTGACCACAGTGTGACCTGAAGGTCCTTTTCAGGCACTGAAGGGGAGCAGAGATGTCAGGTAGATGCCCAATTTCCTCAGGCTGAGTTGAGATAAAGCCGAATTTGCCAGCTGGGAGCTGCTGGAACCTTTGTGGGAAGAGGATGGCAGATGGGAGAAGGAAGACAAAAAGCTGCTGTGGGAGCAGAGCTGAGATCCCCACCCTGGGGTGCAGGGAAGGGTTTCTCTGTGCTCCAAGCCTGTGCTGGGGGTTTATTCCTCCTACTCTGTCACTCCTGGCACATTCCCTGTCCTTGCTCTGTGGATGGGTGGGCTGCACGCTCAGGAGCTCTCCAGGCTGCCACATGGCCAGAGCTGAGCTCAGTGAGGTGTTAAAACCCTCTTGCTGAGCTTTAGGCACTGCAGGGCTGCTGGGCAACCTTCCCAGAAGAGGAGTTTTTGACCTAGCAGGGCACTCATCTCGAGTGCCCCTCTGCAGCTAATTGCTGCTGGCTCGGTGTCAGATAAACACAGCCCCTGAGAGGCTGAAATCCCAAATTGCCCTGGCTGGGATTCAGCAGCTCCCACTCTCCAGATCCAGGTGTTAGGGACATGCAGCACTTGGAAAAGTCCCAATCCAGGAGGGGAGAACAACCTGCTGACAAAGCAGGGGGAGTGCTGGGTCCTGTCCTTCCCTGGCTCCTCTTTGTGCTCCTCTTCTCCTTCACAGAGACCTCACTGTGACGAGATCTAAGCTGAAAAAAAAGAACAGAAACACTGGGGGAAAAGGGAAGGATGGAAAGACCTGTGGGATAGAAGGACAATACCCAGGACACAATCCATGGCAGAAAGGGCTGTGAGCAGGCAGGGAAATGAGAAAATTTTGTTATTGGGACAAGCATCCAAGAGCATTGTGTCACATGAGGGTGGCAGCACAGCCCAGAGCCCTTCCTTGGGGTGTTGTTTGGAGAGCAGAGGAGTGTGGGCAGCCTGGGAAGCAGAAGGTGAAGATCCTGGCTGGAGCAGAGCTCAGAATGCAGAGAGGAGGAGCTGGGAGGGATGAGAGCAGCAGGAGCAGCTCAGGCTGGCCCTGCCCTGACTCCAGCCCTGCCAAACCTGGGCTCTGGGTGTCAGGGGGGGCTCCTTTCCCTTTCCATCACTAATGAATTCCTCCAGCCACTGCAGGGGCTTGGAAGAGACTAAATGGAACTTTATGTGAAAGTGATGGCTGAATGTCAATGCTGCCCTCGAAGCCAATTTGGGAGCTGGAAAGTGCTAAAAGAATTAAGATTGTTAAATGGAAATAAGTCTACTTGGTTGAGATAAAATAGGGTTTAAATGAGTGAAATTATCAGTGGATTACCCTTGTTAGAGCGCTGCCTTATTTAATAAACTGGGTTTTAATCTGCTGTGAGCATTCCTGGAGGGAAGCTCAGCCTGTGGAGGTGCAGGGGTGTGATGGAGGGGAGGCAGCAGCTGTGCCATCATCCTCTAGAACGGAGCCACAGGAGCAATAACTCGCCCAGGAGTGCTTTGTGCTTTCACAAGGATCTCATTCACTGCTTTGCAAGTGGGTTGATCTTGGATTTCTCTTGCTGGCAGAATTGGGGTGGGCTCACCTTGATGCCTCTGGGTCCCTTGTGTCCCTGGAGAGCATTTTTAGAGCAGAGGCATGCAGTGCTGCACCCTTTTTGGGTGAATGGATGCACTCAGGGCTGCCCTGGAGCCCTGGCAAGGAGGGAGAAGCCTCTTGCTGTGTTTAGGAGGGAATGAAAATGCTGGAAACCTTGAGTGCTGCCATTTTAGAAAGAAAGAGTGCAACAATTATTAATGAGCACTGGTGACCACTGCAGGAGCAGAGCTGTCACAGAGCAGCACCAGGTGCTTTGGGCCAGCCTTACCTGCCACCTGACAATGCAGGTGTCACCTGTCACCTCCCATGTGCTCCTGACCCATCTCTCTGAAGGCAGAATTGCTCCAGATGTTTCCAAAATTGCCTGAGGAGGGAAGGACCTGATTTCTCTCAGCATTTTTGGGACTCTGCTCTTGGCTGCTGGAGCTGTGAGCCTGGAGGTGACAGTCCCAGGCTTGGGTGGCATCTGGTACAAGGGACAAAAGCACAGGCAGGGATGAGGCTTCATTTTCTTCTCAGCTGTGCAACCCTGAGGTTTCAGAACCTCTTGTGTGCTTCACTTGGATGATTGGTGACCAGTTTACCATGGGCCAGCTCTGGCACAAGGCAGGCCCTGGGGTTGGCACAACTGAGGAGCATCAGCATGGCAGGAGATGGATCTGAGCTGCCCAACTCAGATTTTTGGAGAAATCTCATTTTCCTGGGCTGTGGTTGAAACCCTGCTCTTCCCTCCTGCGTTTAAATCCCATGGAGCATCTCATTAGGAGCAAATGATGCCTCAGGCAAGTGGAGCTGTAGAAAAGTAATCTTTATTAAGCACCCTCAGTGGTCAGAGCTGCTTGATGAGCTCCAGGGTTTTATTTGCAGGCAGCTTGGGTTGTTGTTGGGCAGGAAAAAGCTTTGAGCTCCCTCCAGTCCCTGTCTCCAGGTTGCTGGTTTCTATTTCTGCCCTGCAAACACTGCTGGCAGAGCTGTCCACACTGAGGATGAGAGGGAGAGGCTGGGTGGGATAAATCAGCAACAGGAGAAGGATTCAAGGTCCTGCAAATGAGGAACAGGAGAAGGGATTCAGGGTCCTGAAAGGCAGGAACAGGAGAGGGGATTCAAGGTCCTGTAAATCAGGAACAGGAGAAGGGATTCAGGGTCCTGTAAGTCAGGAACATGAGAGGGGATTCAAGGTCCTGCAAGCAGGAACAGGAGAAGGGATTCAAGGTCCTGCAAGCAGGAACAGAAGAAGGAATTCAAGGTCCTGTAAATCAGGAACAGGAGAGGGGATTCAAGGTCCTGCAAATCAGGAAGATGAGAAGGGATTCAAGGTCCTGCAAGCAGAAGATGAGAAGGGATTCAAGGTCCTGCAAGTAGGAACAGGAGAAAGGATTCAAGGTCCTGCAAGCAGGAACAGGAGAGGGGATTCAAGGTCCTGCAAGCAGAAGATGAGAAGGGATTCAAGGTCCTGAAAATCAGCAACAGGAGAAAGGATTCAAGGTCCTGCAAGCAGGAACAGAAGAAGGATTCAGGGTCCTGAAAATCAGCAACAGGAGAAAGGATTCAAGGTCCTGCAAGCAGGAACAGAAGAAGGATTCAGGGTCCTGAAAATCAGCAACAGGAGAAAGGATTCAAGGTCCTGAAAGGCAGGAACAGGAGAAGGGATTCAAGGTCCTGAAAATCAGGAACAGGAGAAGGGATTCAAGGTCCTGTAAATCAGGAACAGGAGAAGGGATTCAAGGTCCTGCAAGCAGGAACAGAAGAAGGATTCAGGGTCCTGTAAGTCAGAAAGATGAGAAGGAATTCAAGGTCCTGCAAGTAGGAACAGGAGAAAGGATTCAGGGTCCTGTAAATCAGGAAGATGAGGAGGGATTCAAGGTCCTGCAGCTCATCCTGAGTGGGACACAGACACAAATTTCCCTGGGAAAAAAAGGTGTAAAGAACCCACAGAGTGGTGTGGCCTTTTGCTGGTGAGATGGATGGAAAACCAAGCAGGACATGGGGTGTGAGTGAAGGTGCTCCCACCTCAGGTGACCCTGAGGCTGTTGGAGGCTCTGCTGCTGCACAGGCTGAGCTGAAAATCTGCAATCTCTGCTGCCTTTGCTCCCCCTTCTCCTCACAGAATTCCCAGAGGAGAAGCTGTGGCTGCCCCTGGATCCATCCCAGGCCAGGCTGGAGCCACCTGGGACAGTGGAAGTGTCTGCCCATGGCAGGGGGTGGAATGAGATTATTTTAAATTCCTTTCCAACCCATTCTGTGATTTTATGGTTTCCTGGTTCCTGCCCTTTTGAATGACAAACTGCAGCAGATCCATGGCTGTTTGTTGTCCTGGGGCTGTCAGATTTCATTGTGAGGAAATGAGAAGCATTTTCAGGCATTAGCTGGCAGCACAGAAAGTTTGAGAGCAGCAGTTCATGCCACTGAACATGCTTTTGGAAGATGTGTCCTCATGCTTGGAGAATCAATTAACCTCAAAAACATTTGGTGGCTTGGTTTGAAGAGCATTGGCTCTGAGAATTTTCCTCTCCTGCTGCTAAAATCAGCCACCTTCAGCGTGAAGCATGGATTGTTTCTAGCACTGAGAGGTGGAGAACAAAAAAAAAAAGAGAATAAAATAACAGCAAAATGCCAGAAGACATGCAAAAAAAAAAATAAAAAATAAAATAGAGCATCTGTGTGACTAAAACCCTTCTGAAAACCAGTCATTTGCTGAATAGATTTTGTTTTAAATGTCCTGGCTCTGTGCTGTGCTCTTCCCCACCCTCCCCATCTGGAAGGCATCCAGCATTATCCGTGCTTGAAAAGGCAGCACTGGCTGTGTGCTCTGCCCGAGCCAGCACCTGCAGGGAGCTGCAACAGGTCCCTGGCTCTCTGCTCCGTGTTTTGGGGTTTTTTTGGGGGGGAAGAAGCAGATTTCTCTGTGCACAGCAGTGGGGAAGGGCATCCTCACCTGCTCTGCTGGCAGGGTCAGGGTGGAAGCTCCTGCACTCCTGGGACATTCCTGATGTTTGGAATATCTTCCCTTCCCTGCTGCTTTTATGGATTTCTCTGCCAGAGCTGGATTCAAGCAGCTTTGGGGAAAAAGTGTTACAGCCTGCTTGACCTGAAGTTCTCACCCAGCAGCATCATCCCTCCTGTTCCAGTGAGCTCCAGGAGGGAGGATTTTGCTTCCAGTTGCAAAAAGTGAGAAATAAAATGGGATCCAGTGTTTACACCTCTCACCTCTTCCTCCCTTCAGCCCTGGGTTTGGAGTTTGCATGCTCTGGATTAAACATTTCCAGGAGAAACACCAAATTCTGGCTCCCCCTTCTCAGGAAACCATTCCCTGGCTACTAAATCAGAATGGATTCAGATAAAAAAGCTGAATATCCAGAAATGTGAAATATTAGCATTGAGTTCAGCTGTTTTTCCAGGCAGGTTATCAACACCTGAGCAGGTTGGATTTCTTCTTGCACTGAGAGCAGCAGGGGCTGAGAGCTGTGGTTGTTCTACATGGTTCTGGGTTTTTTTCTGCTTTTTTGTAAGCCTGGGCACGCCACACTCATGCTTTAGATTTCAGTCTCAGCTTGCTAATCTGCTTTCTGACCTATAGAAGAAAATAGCTGGTAATTATTTGTTTACTTTGTGCAATTCGACTGTGCAAGAGCTTCCTTAGAAGAGGCAGGCTGGGTGATTAGGAGGGGAGGTTTATTTTATTTTGGGTTAGTTTATTTTGCCTGGCACGTTGTCTTTTCGTTTGGAAGGGCTGAATTTCTTGGGGGGGGGGCTGCCTTTTTTTTTTTTTTTTTAGGAGGCTTGAACTCTGTGGCTGAGTTAAAGAGTGAAAAACGAAGCAGAGAGGGGTTGTGAGGGGGTGAAAAGTCAATTTTGATGTGCTGTGTTGTCAGGGTTTGGGAGATGGGGCTGCCCTGATGGGTTTGGATGGGCTGAAGCTGATGTTCCCCCACATTGTTCCTCCAATTCAGTCTGACCCCGTGCTGCACTGCGGTTCTGTGAAAGCAGGAGGGTGCTGAGCATCCTGCAGACAACAAAACCTCTCTTCTGGGCTGGGATTATTCAACTAATCTCGTGATTATGGTGATAATCCCCTTTGCAGTGACGCCCCTCTCCAAGGAGCTTTTCCCTGGGGCCCTTCCAAGTCCCAAATCCCATTTTCTCCTAATGCTGAAGTGCTCTATATTAAATTAAGGCACTCTCAGGGATCAGAGGTGTAAAAGTCTCGTGGTATTTAAAGCTTTGGAGTCTTTTGCCTGACTGACCCTCCTGGGGCTCGTGGTGGGGATGGAGGAGAGGGGCTCTGCTGTTGGAAAAAAGATGAATTTTTATATTTTACCCCTTGTTTTTGGGGCAGAACAAGCTGTGGGCAGTGTCACAGTCTGGTCAGTGATGCTCTGAGGGCCTAGATGATTCCAGGTAGGATTTTCCTGCAGGGAAAGCATCTCCCTTCCCTCTCCCACTGCCAGGTGCTCGGCAGCAAATAAATATTTTGCTCACAACTCATTGGAGGTGGCATCTAACCAGATGTGCTCTCACTTGGTGCAGCAGGAGATTTATTTGGTTGTCCATTTATAGCTTATTATTTCCTGCTGTCTCCCCCCTCCCCAGCCTAATAGCAGTTTGCTATCCACCAGGGTATACATTTTCTTCTGATTAAGTGCCGCTTAGCCGTTGGCTGCTTGCTCATTTTACTTTTATAGACACATTTACAGAGGCACAAGCGCCCAGGAGCAAGGGTAAGGAGAATGGAGACTTGCAACAGCTTGATTAGATTGGATTTTAATAAAGTTTCCAGCTAAGCTGCAGCACAACTATTCCTCACTGTGCTGATGATCTCCAGAGGTCCCTTTCAACCCTGATTATTCTGTGGGGTTGCACAGTGCAGTGGGAGAGAATCCCCATGGAATCCTTGACCAGCAGGGAATTCTGAGCTCTGAATATCTCCACACTCATCTCTCTGGGGTGAGGAGAGATTTTTTTTTTTCCCCATCTTTCCTCAGCTGCTAATTAGTCGCAGATGATGAGATAATTTATAAAAATTAGGAGCGATTTTCCCTCATTGTGCTAATATCGCCTGGCAATAAAACTGCTCTTTTAAGGGGGTGACTTTTCCCTAATGCAGGGATCAAGGCTAAAAATACATTCCTGTGTATGTCAGCAGAGAGGGGGAGCGTGCTCCATCACCAAGGAGCTCTTTCAGAAGTTCACCAGAATGAACTCAGATCGAAATGCAAGCCCCAGCCTCGCTGTTTGGGGAGGTGTTTGATGGTGTCACCTTGGTGCAGGGATCAGGGAATGGCCAGGATGGAGCTGCTGTGGCAGGAGCAGCTGTGATGTGGGGATTCTGGCAGGAACCATGTCCTAGTTTGGAGGACAGGTGTCTGCTGAGAAAGGCAGGAACTTCTCTTTGAAATGGAGAATGTAAACACAAATTATTAGAATTTTGAAATCAAGGAGCTCTCAGGCAAAGATATGGGAATTAGGAATAACAGTTCTTTACTAGGGAAATTAAAATAGAAATACAGCACTACAAAGAACAAACCCCAAACCCTGACACAGTCAGAGTACAACCTGACACCCGTCAGGCAGGGTGTTGGCAGCAGTCCCATCCCATGGTGGCTGCATCCTCCTGCAGTGACAGATGTGGCTCAGCTGGAGCAGTGCTCCTGTACAAGGTGCAGTTTCCCTCCAGAGCTCCAGTGGGGATGTGGAGAAATCCGGTTTTCCTCTGGAGTCCAGTGGAGAAAGGGGCTCCCTTAGTGTCCCAAACCCTCTGTTTTTATCTTGGTAAGAAATGTTGGGCTCTTCCCCCTGGCTGGAGCAACTCCCAATGGGATGCAGTAATTTTATCAGTGCCACAGTGGGACTCAATGGCCATGAGCAGAAAATGACTGGCTGGAGGAAGGATGGGTTGTGAAAAGATAAAGAACACTGCCCCAGCTGGTTTATAAACCATGGCCATGAACAGGAGATATCCCATGAGATAAAGAACACTGCCCCAGCTGGTTTATAAAACATGGCCATTAACAGGAGATATCCCATGAGATAAAGAACACTGCCCCAGCTGGTTTATAAAACATGGCCATTAACAGGAGATATCCCATGAGATAAAGAACACTGCCCCAGCTGGTTTCAATGGATGGCCCATTAGCAGAATATCTCCCACAGAGATCAGGATCACTGCCCCACCCTCAACAGATGGGGATAGAACAGATACCTTTGATCACAGCCTGTATTATAACCCAAGACAAACCAGCACAGGTGGCTGCTGTCCCCTTCCCCAGCAGGGACAGTGGCTCAGTGCCAGCTCCTCAGTCACCAGGAGGAGCAGCAGGGAGGGACAGCACAAGAGCAGAGTTTTGTCTCCAAGGGAAGGCAGAGCTCAGTCCCAGCTTTGCCTCTCCTGTGGCACTGGGACACAGTCCCTGCAGAGCTGGGATTTGTTCCCAGTGCCATTCCTGTGTTTGGAAGGTGCTGTTTGCCCCTTTAGCTGCCCCAGCATCGAGCCAAGCCTGTGCCTGTCTGCTGGGTCTAGTGGGAGCTGAGAAACAGGGGATGGCTGTGGCTGGTGTTTGGGAAAAGGCATTCATTAGGCTGAAGAATGAATTTTCCATGAACTCAGAAGGCCTCCAGCACTCCCTCAGGCTCCTAATGATTTTGTCACAGTGTTAATCCCTCAGGTGAGCGGCAGCATTTTGATATCAGCAAACAAATTACGTTTTCTGCGCCGATAACCCAATCCAGAGTCAGGCATGAGAGCAGAAAACAATTCATCAGCTTCTAATGGGGCCTGCAGATCCCAGGCAGGGCTGGGCTCAGCCAGGGTGTGCAGCTCCCTGTGCCCCATGGCATTCCAGGAATGTGTCACCTGCACAAGCACACCCAGGGAACCTGCTCTGGTTTTTTTAGTGGTGCTCAGGGTGCCTCTTCCTGTCTGGAATGATGTATTTTCAGAGGTAATGCCTGTGCTGGAGGGTTTTCAGGAAGGCAAATCCCAGCAAAATGGAGGTGGGAAGGATCAGCTGTTGGGTTTTTTTTTTTTTTTTGGAGCAGGTGATTGATATGTTGAGCTCAGAGTATGTGGTGGGTACAGGAAGTTTGCACAGATTTAAAGGGAAATTGTCCAAGCTCAGGGGAGAGAGAAAAGCACTCAGGAGTTATTAAATATATAAACAACATCAGTTTCAGAAGTTTCCTAACCTGAGAGTAGCCCAGGGCTGGGAGGCTATTACCAGGAATTATTGGATGGACTTTTGCTTTGACAGTAACATTTGTTCTTACAATCCAGATATGAGGCAGAGGCACAGAGAAAATGGCAGGAATTGCCTGTAGCAAGCTCTCAAATTAGCACCTCTATCTCCCAAGCCCCAGCCTGGTGCAGTGTCCATCAGGGCCTGGCAAGTGTGGAAATGTGCCTGGGCTGTTAGCAACAAACACAGGGAAATTGTGGCAGCAGTGACGCAGGTGCAGAGGGTGAAACCAGGGAGCAGCACCTGGGAGCTGGAAAATTCAGCTTGGAATCATCTCCTGGGGTAATGGGAGCAGAATTAATGTGAATTTGTTTGGGGTTTGTCACATGAAAGCACCCCTCTCCCATTTCTGCTTTTTAATGCCATCCTTAAATATCTCCTTTGTCTCTAAATGATTCTGTCCTGTGCTTTATGGGGGGATTGTCTTGCTCTCCCCATCTCTCCTACCTCAGATTTAGTTTCTAGAAGAGCAGGCTGTGTTCATTCAACCTCTCTGCAGATGTTAATACACAAATTCTTTCCAGCATTTCATTGGTCTCCCAATTTAAGCATCTTTACAGTTTGGGGTGCCTTGCTTTATCTCTGTCAGACACAGAGCCATGAGCACACCTGGCTGGGACCCACCAGGAGCACCCAAATCCTGGGTGAATTTTGTCTGAGATGTGCCTTTGGATCTCCCCTTCCAGAGTCCTCTCTAGTTCAGTATCTCAGACATTTTTCTTCTTTTTCAAACTCAAACAATGGATGGTGCTACCAAAAGCTGTGCTCTTGTCCAGCATGAGTGAGGAAACTGAAGTGGGGTGTGAATAAGAAGCAGAGCTGGGACAGGGACATGAAAATTCCCATGAAAATCAGGGAATTTGAGCTGGAATTTGAACCAGCTGGATGTGTCTCCATGCATCCTTTAACTCTTGTGTGATGGCTGCAAGAATCTCATCAGTCATTTATCTACTTGGATATGTCATATCTGTTTATCTAGACAGCATAATAAATAATCCTGATTTAGATCCATCCATCCAAACATTGGCAAAGTTGTGATAAAACCTGATCCTGTTGTGCAGGGAACCCCTCTACTTTTACTGCCTTCATTCCTTATTCTCATATTCCTTATGTTGCATGCAGAATAATTTGGTGCATTTTCTAGGATCCTTGTAAGCACAAATATTTGGCAATTATTGAGAATCCAATTACAACATTAATTAAGTGGCTTTTTCTGCAACTGGAAACAAATGTTAACTTGCAAAGACAAAAAATGCATCTTCACTGTATTTGAATTCCTCTGATTGTTGATGGGATTGAGAATAAATGGGATGGGGTGGAGAATAAATGGGATGGGATGGGGTGGGATGGAAGGGAATGGAGAATAGGATGGGATGGAATAGGATGGAAAAAAATAGAAGGGGATGGAATGGTGAATGGAATGGAGAATAGGATGGAAGAGAATGGAGAATGGGATGGAATGGGATGGAATAGGATAGAATGGAATGGAATAGGATGGAATGGGATGGAGTGGGATAGAATGGGATGGAATTAAATAGAAGGGGATGGAATGGAGAATAGAATGAAGAATGGAATGGAATTAAGTGGGGGAATAGGGTGGGATGGAATAGGATTCCATTCCATTCCCAGCTGGCCCAGAGGCTGCAGGGGGTTAGGAAACCTTCCATGGGTCTGGGAGTGTGTCTGGTGTTGTGATGGAGGTGTGGAATGGGAAAAGCACAGGAGGGGAAGGTGGAGCAGGGAGAGGATGAGTGCTGCTTGCTCTTTCCAAGGGGAAACCCAAAGCTCCTCAGCCCCCTGGCCCTGCAGGTCAATAAAATGAACACTCCCTGATGGCTGAATCAGAGACTGGACAAGTTCATTACACCTGTAAAATCAATGGCCATTACCCAGCTGTGCTATTGATCTGAGCTGCAGGATGTCAGCACGGCCTGGGAGCTGACAGAGCTTTGGGAATGTCTGCAGCCCATGGAAACACTTTTCCTGATGGGCCAGACCTTCCATCCATGCTCCCAGGGTGCTGCAGAGATGTCCTGGAGCACACAGCCCACGGGCAGAGCAGCAAGGTCAGCCCATGATGTAAAAGTCCACACTGCTCAAAGGCTGCTGAGGCGAATTTGTAGCTTCTGGACTGCTGCTGGGAGGCCTGGATGTTAATGACAATGCAGCTAATAAGGTCTAATTGGCTATTAAAGGAGGAAGCAGCCCTGGAGATGCTGAGGGCCAATTAACCCTGGGAGGCTGACACTGCTGCTGTGCAGTGATGTGTGAGAGCCTTTCCCAAACAGAGAGAGGACAGGGACACTGGAGGTCTTTACCCAAATATCTGGAAACTGCTGGGGATTTCAGTGCTCACCTGTCTCTGCAGCCAGAGTGGGTTCAGTGGCTGAGCAGGGCAGGCACCCCAAAGCAGCCCTGGCCAGCTGGAACTTCTCAGAAAAGTTGGTTTATTAAACTCTGCTCAGCTCTGAGGGACTAAATCCAGTTCAGGTGAGGTGGATCCATGGGGGAGGCACATTCCTGCATCATGGGGACAAGTGCCAGTGAAACCAACCCCAAGGTTGGGGAGCAGGGGAGGCAAGGACTGGCCCTGGAATGCTGAGATGGATCCTTGAGCAAGCCAGTCCAGAGCTGGGGAAGCCACCAGGGGCTGTGGGAGGCTCAATCAATCATCCTGCCTCAAACTCTGTCTGAGATCAGGGCCATGGGGTTTTGACACAAGCTTGTTGCTAATTTGAATAAACAAATTGTGTCTAATGGCTTTGTCTTCTAATTCCTGCCAGTGTCTTCTTGATAAGGGAAAACAGAGATATTCAGTGCTGCAAATGAGCTACCTGTTTTCACAGTCTGGTTTTCTGTAGGAGTGGGCAGGCAGAAAATGGGATTGGGTGGATTTGATGAGGAATTGGGGCTTGGGAATCTCAGCATAATATGGACCATGGCTCAGACTTTGGAGTCTATTGCATCTTAATGACATGAGGGTGGCTTTGTGTGCTGCTGTTGTGGTGATGATTCTCTGTTCATCTTCCTCCAGTTGATTTTATTCTAATTTCTGCATTTTTTTAATTTATTATTTCTAATTTCTACAATTTTGCTGCTTTGAACTCCAACCTTTCTGAAACCCCCGCATTTCAATCCCAGCAGAGGATGAGTTCAAAGACGGGGCTCAGCTCCTGGATTGGAGCAGCTGCAGGTTGCTGTTGTTTGTTTTCTGCTTGGCTTTTTGCAGAGCAGGGAGAAGGGGACAGTGCCTGCAGGGTCTGTCCCACAGTGACCCCCAGGACTTGCCTGTCCCAGTGGAAAAAGTGAGGCTGATAATCTGAGAACAGCCCAGCTCTCCCTGGAGTTCTCCCTGGAAAGCAGGATGGAGTTCCTGCTCTCATTTCTGGTGATCCCAAGGATGATTTTCTTGTCTTGTGTGAGGAAGCAGCTGGAAGGAAGATCCAGTGCTGACCTCAGCAGTGCACACAGACTGATTTGCTCCTTCAAACCTGACTAAAACATCTTTTAGTCTGGCTGGGCCATGAGACTCCAGGATTGTGGATTTGCTGATTCAGAGTTGGATGGCCTGAGCTGGAGTTTGCACTGACCAGAGCCAGGAGTGTGCTGGGACCCTCCAGAGTGGGACCCTGCTGAGCCCTTTGGGCTTTTTCTGCTTTTTCTGCTTTTTCTCCTGACTCAGCTCCAAAAGAGACAAAAGCTCCTTTCAGCCACAGCCAGGAGCGCTTTGCTGAAATAATTTCTGTTACCTTTTATCTGCCTCAAAGGAACACTTAAAAAAAAAATCATCCTGCCCATAGTGGGTAACCTGATGAGCCTAATTTGGAGGTATGAAAACACAACCACTTGGAGGTTCCCAAGCCATGTTCTGGCTAATTAGATCCACTTCCCCTGCTGGCTCCTGCCCGCTGTGCAGTGTTGCATGTGCTCAAACACCCCAGCACGAGCAGGAGTGTGGTGCACGTTGGTTAATGTGCATTTTGGATGCTGGATTGATGTTCAAGCCAAGAAAAGAGGCTGCACCAGCTCCAGCTGTAAAGCAGCCTCTGGTTCCTCAGGCTTGGGGGGACCTGCTGGTCCCTTTGGGCTGGTGGGGTTGTTTATTTTGGTAAGCTGGGCTTGCAGGCAGCTCTGCAGAGGTTTGGGGGGAAGGATGAGGTTCTGCTGTGGTGTTAGGGTGTGAGTGGCAGCACTCTGGGCTCAAGCACTCAGCAGCTCTGGGTTGATGCCACTTCCCATCAGGAGACACAGGGTGATGGGATCCCATCCCCTGGGCCTGAAGGGAGTCCAAGGCAGTGCAGCCATTTCCTCTGACACTTAAATTACAGCTGCTGGACTGGGCTGGAAGTTCCATCCACAGAGATGGAATGGACTGAACAGTTTGTGAGAGTCTGGGTGCAGCCTGGGCTGAGCAGAGCTGGCATGGACCAGCTACAGCTCACAGGTCTGGGCATGTGAGTGACACTTCCAATCCCAGGGCTGGCACTTTGGTGCCTTTTCCATAAAAATTGGTGGGCCAGTTTATCTGAAATCTGCATGGAAAATACTCTCTGTGCCTCAGTGCTGGAGGATCTCAGAGCACTGAGGAAACTTTGCAGCCCTCCAAGAGATTGTTTTGTGTCCTCTTAGGGATGCCAGCAGTGCTTGTCCTGTCTGCACACCCCTCCCACCACAAACAGCACACAAATTCAGCAGGGGCTGCCTGAGGTTTCCACCCAGGCAGAAAATAAATTGGCTGCTGCTGCTGCTGCTCTCTTTTCTAAGTGGTGGTGCCTGGAATGAGGCCAGCTCTTTTCCCTTCGCTGGAAAACACCCATTGCTTCTCCAGGGAAATCTGTGCAGGGCCTGGGGAGCAGGATTGCTCTGTGTGTTTAGCGAGCAGCAGGACGCCGCCGGGGTTAATTGCATCCGGCTGAAGCGCTACCCAAACCCGGAATTTTGGGATGAAAAATGCTGCAGAACCAAATCCCCGGTGCTGCAATCTGCCCTGGACTCTCCTCCCCCTGTGTGAGGTGTCTGGGCACAGATAACAACAGCCTCATCCACATTCATGCCCTCTCTGCTGCGGGTGAGCATCCTCACGCTGGATATCATCGCCTGTGCCTCTAATGACCGAGCACACGCTGCAAATTCTGCCCTAAACGGGAGCTGATGTGCTCAGGAGCTGCACAAGTCTCTTAAAGAAAATGAGATCTTAGCAGGAAGCCTAACACCAAACAGAAGGCTCTTTATTGACCATGGGATGCTGTCGGAAGGGGACTGCAGGTGGCTGCTCCTGTGTAGTAAAACATGTCAGCCTGCTCTGGATGGGTTGGTTTTTTTATTTCTTTTCTTTTTTTCTTTTTTTTTTTTTTTCCCAGACAGTTAAGAAACCCATAAAGTTGAATTGGTAGGACTGTCTAATGTGATTACAGCAAGATGGGGATAAATGTGGCTCCATTAGAGCTTGTTTTGACATGGGAGGATGTCATTTAGTGATGGAAAACTGAGCTGACAGCGAGCACTGCCATTCCAAGGGCCTTTTCCTAAGGAATGACCTGCTCTGTCTTTTTGACATCCAACATATGTATGCATAAGGAGAGCACTGGTTTGTGTGCTGGTGCAGTCTGAAGTGCTCTATCAAACATTTTATGAGGGAAGGAAAAAAAATCCTTGGATGAAAGTGCTTGAATTGGAAAGGTGGCTGGGACAGAGCCTGAAAATTCCAGCTGGGATGGGCTCAAGGTGGGTTCTGGCTACAGCCTGGAGCCTTCAGGGCATAAAAATCACATCCTGCTCATGGAAATTGGAGTTCAGCTGGGAGCTGTCCTGGTGTGCAGGACAAACCTCATCTGATCCTGTCTCTGAGGCTTCAGGTTCTGGGTTCTGTTCCACCCTGGAACCAGGATTCTGAATTTCCCTTCCTTGCTATCAACACTTGATAAGAGATCCAGAATTGCTCCTTGTCTCTTCCAAGGAGAAGGCTTGGAGATGACACTCACCTTCCATCTGGTTTCTTTGCCTCCTGGCTCTAATCTCAGTGCTGGTTGTTAAATGTTTCACAGGGACTTCCCACTGCCCCTGGGATGTTAATTAAAAAATTTCCAGCCTTAAAAAAACCCTAAATCCCTCTGCACTGTTGGTATTCTGCAAGCAACTACAACATGGATTGGTGTTTGTGCTGGAATCTCCTGGAAGGAGCCATGCATGGATTGATTTTTACTGAGGGAAAGAGAGGAAAATGCAATGTCTGATATTCCCTGTGCAGGAGATGAAATCTGGGATCTCATGGACAGAAAAGCACCAGGAAAGGCATGGCCCAGATCTTACTAAAGCAAAGCTGATGTGCCATCAAATGAGTAACACTACTGGAAAATGTAGAACTGACTGATGTTGTAGCCAGAGTAATTGTTTGGAGGACTGGCATTTCTGATGTTTAAAAGATTTAGAGTGAGCTCTCAGTAAATAAAGGAGGAATTGGCCCTGAAGTGCAGGGCTAAGATTTGGCAGCTGAGATTGAAAAAGGAGAGTGTGTGTGTGTGTGTGTGTGTGTGTGGAGGGGGGTGTTGTTGCAGGTACTTTAAGGAAGGAAAATAATTTTTCAAACTGCATTTCACTTAATTGAGTCTCAGCAAGAAGGGCTGGACTGAAAAATCTTTATTGCATAGAGCAAAAATCACCTCAGTGAGGCTGCCCATGGAGCTGAAGGGAAACCTCCCCATCCCTGTGGATGCAATCCCATGGGATTATAACATCAGTCCCACTTGTTGTGCTGCAAAAACAGGAGCTCATTTGCTGCTTGGTGTGAGGCTGCTTTTGCAAGGCTTCCTTGGAGTTCTTTGTGTGTGTGGTGGCAGCCACAGCAGCTTTTCCAAGCAGTGGATGTTGTTTCCTTGGGATTATTTCATTTCCTTCATGGATGCTGGGTAGCCAGGGCAAGGTAGAAAAACTCTTTTGTGCTGGGCTGGCTTTGTTCTAGTCTGTGGTCTGGGATTTGAGGCTGTCTGGGAGAGCATGTTTGTGTAAACTAATGATCCCATTCCCCCTCTCCCTTATTCACCTCTCCATCCTCCAGCAGTGCCTTTTCCAGGGGTTAAATCAAAGAGCAGAGCTCTGTTAGTGATTCTCAGGGTGCTCAGGGCTGGGGAATGGGGGAGCCATCAAACAGCAGCTGCTGACCTGGTTCTGTAAGGGATTTGCCCATTAAGGTGAGGATGGGGCAGGAGAAGGGGATCATTAATGGGAGCAGAGCACAGCCCAGCCAGGTCCTAACGAGCCATGACAGCTTTGATCAAAGTTCTTGTGGCTTCCAGAGGCTTTTTTTTCTCCCTCATTTCTCCCCAGATTCCTGCTCAGGATCCGGAGGGCAGGATGATGCTGAGGACAAAGATCTGGGTGTGCACAGTGAGGTTCAGGTCCCAGCTGTGGCTGAAATTCCTGCTGGGAGCAGGCTGGGGATGGTTCCTTCTCCTCCAGCCCCATGGTGGGGCTGACACTGTCAGGAAAATTAATCCACAAACACCAGAGGTTCATGTCCAAAAAGGAGACAGAGGAGTTCTTTTTGCTTTATTCCAATAAAGGGAGAGGCCATGGGGCATCCCCTGGGATATCTCAGATTTTTGGAGGCTCAGCCTCCTTTTTATCCCAATTTCCCTCTCTCTGTCCCCATGGCTGAGGTACTTGAGAGGCTCAGACTTCCCAAACACTGATACCTGAGATTCCCCTCTAATGTAGAACCCTCCCTTTTAATTTTTAATTCTTATAGAATTCATGGTTTTTTCCCCATTGCTTCTTTCATCTTCCAATATCCAATTTAATTTATCAGCAAACCTAAAGTTTGTTTGTAAAGGCAAATATCTTATCACTATTTATCAATCAGTGGAATCCATCCCATTGTTTCTTTTATCCACCAGCAGACCCACAGTTTGTTTGTAAAGACAAACCCAACATTCCCCTCAATACCCAGACAGGACATGGGGAAGGAGGGCAGCACTCCCAGAGCCTGCTCCCCTTCCCCAGGACAGGAATGTGCCACAGGAGCCTCAGGCATGGAGCTGATGCTCTGATTAATGCTGCACAGGGCTCGTGCTGCTGGAGAGGAACCTTTCCTCCAGAGACATTAAATATTAATAGCAGCAATAGAGACAC
Organism: Catharus ustulatus; assembly: GCF_009819885.2. NCBI lineage: Eukaryota > Metazoa > Chordata > Aves > Passeriformes > Turdidae > Catharus > Catharus ustulatus. The sequence continues at coordinate 4,235,595 of NC_046248.1, read as the reverse complement.
AGATAAACAAGAGCCAGTTACAAACTTCATTTTGAGGGCACTGCTGGCAAACTCCTGTCACAGCCAGCTCAGGAACATGGGCAGAGGCTGGGGCTGCATTTCAATATCTGCATTTCCACCTGAACTCCCAGTTCCTGACTGTTGGCCCAGCAAAAAAAAAAACCTCCCTAGCTGTGATCAAACCCTCCTGAAGGTGACAGTGACCTGCCACCAGTGCCTCTGACACGGTCCCAGCCTCCCCAGCCGCTGCCATCTGTGCCTTGTGTTCCCTAATTCCACTCTGCTCATCTGCTCTGCTCAGGGATTTGTTCTACAAGTTCCTGGAGAGCTGAGAATTCACCTTCAAAACCCACTCAGGTGTTTTAGCCAGGTTGTTCTGAGCTGTCCAGGTGGGGACAGGGATGCTCTGCTGGGATGAGACTTTTTCCCCACTGTGGGTGTTCAAATCCCTTCAGTTATTTATTTGAAAATCTTCACAACCTGGGGTGATAATTTAAATCACAGCTGTTTAAAACCTGTCCCTTCCTAGTGCAAATACCTGGGGTTTTTGGGATAAGAGGAGTCAGGTATTTTATCCAAGGTGGGGACAGGGATGCTCTGCTAGGATGAGAATTCCCTCTCTGTGTGGTTGGAGCTGTGGGTGCTCACATCTCTCTGCAGCATAAATCACTGCATTTATTTATTTGGAAATCCTCATGACATGTGTTTGTAGCTTACAAATCACACCTGTTCAAAACCTGCCACTTCCTGGTGCAAATATTTTAATTTTTTTGGGATAATTGGAGCTGTGTGGGCAGGCATTCCATAACTCCAGGAGCTGGGCATAGAGGGAAAATCAGTCTGGGAAAAACACTAAATAATTCCAGTGCAAACTGGGAATCAATAACGAGCCTGGTGTTTACTGCTTAAACAGCTTTCAGATGAGAAATGATTGTAAACTCATATTTTAGTAATGCAAAATATTATTGACTGAATTCAAAGTGAGAGCGTTTATAATATGTCAAGTCAACTTTGGTACTGTAATTTATGTTGGATTCTTCTTCCCAAGGGGTGAGAACTGGAAACAGCTGAATTTTGGTGTTTGATAGGAATTTTAGGTGCTCTTCTGGTTCTTTTTGTAGGAATTTTAGGTGCTCTTCTGGTTCTTTTTGTAGGAATTTTAGGTGCTCTTCTGGTTCTTTTTATAGGAATTTTAGGTGATTTTTTTTGTTATTTATGGAGGAGCATTGGGACATGGAAAATATAGGGGAAAAAAGAGATTTTGGATCATCTTGCCAGTCTGGAAAACTCTTTGAATAAGCAGATTTAGAAACTGATTCTGGTTTGAGAATGTGAGGTTGGATGGAGAATTGCAGCCCCTCCTGCAAATTGAGATGATGAACTATTTATGCAAACCCACCTGGGCCATGAAAATCCCACCAGGTGTCTGGGGAAGCTCCAGTGGAGCAGAACCATGGAGCTGTGACCTGCAAAACTCAGAATAATTAATGGAAAAGAAAACAAAACCCAACCAATGGCTGCAGAGGGAAAAGGGCAATAAACCCAAGCACTGCTCTGCTTTTCAAGGGCAGAAGGGTTTAAAATCTCCTCTTAATAATGTATGCAGCAGCAAGGAAAACCAGGCTGGGGATCTGAAGGTTAAATATTAGGGAAAAAAAAATAAAAATCAGGCAAATAAATCTTGATTTCAAATTTGCTCTCATCGTCAGTGAATTATATTGAGTTTCTTTTTATAATGCCATTGGGACAAACACACCTTAATCACTGGATTTTAGCATGGCCAGCCTGAATTTGTTGAGGTGGTGTTTGCTCAGATCTGTTCAGGCATTAGCAGGGGCTGGGGAGAAGATCTGGGAGTTTTTTGGTTCAAGATCTAATTAGTCCTTACCCACAGAGCCTTGTCCTGTGCTGCAGCCTCCTGCCCATTCCCATGCACACTCTGCAGCTCCTGGAGCTCCAATTTAGCACTGATGAGAAAAGACAAGTGTTTTCCAGAATTGGATGGCACAGTGAGGAAATGGCCCTCATCACTTATATTTATGTTCTTAATTCACTCCTCTCTGGTCATTGGCCATTGTACAAGGCCCCCATCATCTCTTCTGCTTACAACACTTGAGCAGAGTTTGTCTTACCGTGATTGATGGCAGCAGAAGTTTCAAGGTAATTATTGAGATTGCTGCAGCAGTTCCTTGAAGGGATTCTGAAGGGTATTTTTGGGTGGTGGTGAGGGAATGAAGGCTCCAACAGGCTGCAGGTTTTACCTGGCTTGGTTTTTTCTCATTCCCTGTCATGCTGGCAGAAAAAATTGGAGGTCACCTGTGCACTGAGAGAAACAGCCACAGCATAAAGCTCACAGCTCTGCAAAGAGACAGCTTAAAAGGGAGGAGAATGATGGAGCAAAGAGTTTGGCTAATGCTGGCTCTCAATGCACCAAGGCTCACTGCCATCATTTCTCCCAGGATGGCTCTGGAGATGGATGGGGCTGCTGTGAGCACCCTGATGGGAGCTGGAGGGAAGGGCAGTGAATCTCCTGGGAGTGCATTCCAGCCAGGAGCAGATGTTGTGCTGGTTTAACCAGGGGTTTTTCTAACCCCAGCTCACCCTGAAACACTGATCTTAAAGAAATTGGGATTTTAGTTAAAAGTTAGAGGAAACTGGGCTTGAGATAGTTACCTGAAACTTCAATAATTGATTCCTGTCAATTTATGTTTGCTGAGCTGTGCTTGCAATGGGAAAGGATGAAACTGGTAGGTAGGTCCAAAGAACACAAACAATTGCAACCAGAAACTCATTCTTTGCAAAACTGGAGTTGCCCCAAAAGCCATTTGTATTGTCATTGATAGAAAAGGTCAGGGTGAGGAAGACTCACCTTACTTCCTCCTTTTGAGACCCCTCCCCACAAAAACGAGCCCAGACTTAATTCAAGAAGCCAACCACGCTGCTTAATTGCCATTCCAGCTAATTACCATGGGAAGCAGGGATGGGAGGGGCTGGTGTTATGAATATGAATTTGTTTGAACCTTTTGTCAATAAACAGACTCTGTGCCCACCTGGAATTTCACAGTGTGCATTGGGGGTTACCCCACACTGCTGCCCAGTGCTGAATAAACATTCACTTTGTAACTTTAAATTGTTAGAGAGTTTTTTGTCCATCATAATTGAGTGTCAATATTAGATCAATACTCATATTTTGGTAACTCAGCCCTGCCCAGGCTCTGCTGGCACACTGCTGCTGTTTGAGCCCTGTTTGCTGGGAGGTGCTGCTCTAATCCAGGCAGGGAGACAAACAGAGGCTGTAAGTTTAAACTGGGAGGCACCAAAATAAACTGGAGTGGGCTGGGGTGGAGCTCAAGGCTTGAGCTGCTCCTTCTGGCTCAGAGTTGTGTGCACAGAGCCCTCTGTCCCCTGAGGCAGTGACATTTCCAGGCTCTGCTGTCACCTGTCTGTGTGCTCTGTGTTGGCTGGATAAAGGGATTTGTGCTTTAGTGTATTTTTCCAGGAGTTTAATCTTCCCCAGCTGTTTCTCTTTGGAGCTCAGCTGTTGATACCCCCACATTTGAAATTAGGAGAAATTTCTGGAAAGCATTGGAACAGGCTGCCCAGGGAAATGGTGGAGTCACCAGCCTTGGAAGTGTTCAAAAAATAAATGGATGTGGCCCTTGGGGACAGGGTTTATTCCAGGGACACCTTCCACTCTCCCAGGTCACTCCAAGCCTCATCCAGAGGGAATTTTCCAGGGAATTTTTTTTCTCTTACAAGGTTCATGGTGATGCTATTGAGCAACAAATTTGAGCACAGGATTTTGATTTTTTTTTTAAAGTTTTGTGGGGTTTTTTTTGGCCCAAGAGTAAAACTTTGTAAACTGAGGAAATTAATGAAAAAATTGAAATCAAGAGACCAGAAGTGGGGGCATTTTATAAACTTGAGGAAAAAGAACACTTGGGAAAGAAAATATCTGGTTTTCCTGTCTTTCCCTGTCAGGGATAAAAGTCAGGAAAGGTTTTTAAAAATCCCCTGTGTGGCTGTTGCACACTCCCAGTAAAACCAGGAGCATTAAGGATAGCCATGCCTGGAGCCTGAATTATTGTAATGCCATTTGTCTTGGTTATTGCAGAACAGAACCTGGTGCAGAGCTTTGCTGAAGGGATCATAAAGTTGGTGTGAAGAGAGCTGGAAACTAAACAGAAAAGGCTTTTACAAAAAAGCCATTAAATGAGAAATGAGGTCTGGCTGAGAAGTGGGCCGTGAAGGAGGGATGTGGCTGTCAGGGCTGTGCATTTTTGCTTTTCCCACTGCTCCTTTTCTGTGCTGCTGGAATAACCTGAGCCCCACAGGTGAGAGCCCAGGGGAAATTCCCCCCCTTTCCTGAGCTCTGTTCTTGCTGCAGGGTGCACAGGGAGGCCAGGAGAGGGTGGGAGCAGCAGCCTTGGAGCTGATCAATGCCTTTAATCCATATTTTCTATGGGATCTTGTGAGTCCTTTTACCCTTAGTGCTGACTGATGTGTTTAATCCACGTTTTCTACAGGTTGCTGTGAGTTCTCATGTCCTTAGAGCTGATCAATGGCTTTAATCCATATTTTCTGTGGGATTCTGTGAGTTCTTGTGCCCTCAGTGCTGACTGATGGCTTTAATCCATATTTTCTATGGGATCCTATGAGTTCTTGTACCCTTAATGCAAACTGATGGGTTTAATCCATGTTTTCTGTGGGATCCTGTGAGTTCTTGTACCCTTAGTGCAAACTGATGGCTTTAATCAATTTTTTCCATGGGATCTTGTGAGTTCTTATGCCCTTAGAGCTATCAACGGCTTTAATCCATGTTTTCCATGGGATTCTGTAAATTCTTATGCCCTTAGTGCAGGGTCTACTCCAGGTTTTCTATAGGATCTTGTGAGTTGTTATTCCCTCAGTGCAGACCAATGGGCTTAATCCATATTTCCCATTGGATCCTTTGAGTTCTTTTACCCTTAGTGCTGACTGATTTAAATCCCTATTTTCTATGGGATCCTGTGAATTCTTTTACCCTTAGTGCTGACTGGTGGGTTTAATCCATGTTTTCCATGGCATCCTGTAAATTCTTATGCCCTTAGTGCAAGGTCTACTCCATGGTTTAATCCATATTTCCCACTGGATCCTGTAATTTCTTTTACACTTAGTGCTGGCTGATTTTAATCCCTATTTTCTACAGGATCCTGTGAGACACCACCCTGAATAACCCATTGCAATGGAGTTATTTTAAATGGGAAAAATTTCCTTTTTGAGGTGTTCCTTATGGAAGTGGCATTCAGGAATGCCAGGATGAGCACTGGTTGTGATTCAGAGAGATCTGGCCTGGGTCAAGTGCAAAGCTGTGCCCATAATTACACCTATAAGGGAAAGTATTTTCCTTTCATCACTGTTAGCCTAATTACATTTGTCAATGGGAGTCCTGCTCCAGAAATCAATAGAGAAGGAAGCTCTGCTTGGTTGTGTGTGAGGGAAGGAGCATTTCCACAGCCCTCCCCTGGCCCTGCAGCAAATAATGGTAATAACAAATCTATATTTGTGCTCCTCGTGTTTGCTGTTATCTGGATCTCTTTGGTGAGATAACACAGGCAGAAGAAAAGCAGTGTTCTCTCTTTTTTTCCCCTGCTGCCTGTGTGTTTTCATATTTTTAAATTAGCCTTATCGACCCACCTGTTGCAAGCAGGGCTCTGCTGGCTGCCAGCTCCTGGCTGGGACTGAGATTTCTGCACCACTCACAAAATCCCTGAAAAGATCTTAAATCTCCCCCAATTCCCTCCTCCATGGGCAGGAGGACCTTCCCTCAGCCCATCTTGAGGCATTTCATGATAAATTGGGAAGATTTTTTTTCCCTTTTATAACCAAACTTTATCCTGATTTTGTCCCTCACAAACTTTCACCAGTCCCTGATGGAAAGCTGAAGCTTTGCAGAACACGTTATTTATATAATTATTTTTTTTTTCTTTCTGGTCTCTTTAAGTAAGCAATATATATTCAAGACTAAAAGACACTCAGGAAATGAAATTGCTGGCTCAGAAGGGAAACCATTTCCGTCCCTGCTAATGGAGGAGGGGTCCTGCCCTCCCCTGTGGGGTCACAGAAACAGCAGCAGGCACCAAAATGAGCCAGGAGAGAAGAAAACCAAACAAACCACTTCTTCAGAATCACTTCTGGAACTTGCTGCACTTCTAGCACGACCACACTTCAGTGTCTTGCAAGGTGGATTTGTCTGGGGATTTTTTGTTGGATTTTTTAGGGGTTTTTTTGTTTTTTGGGAGTATTTATGTTGTTTTTTGTTGTTTTTTTTGGTTTGGTTTTGGTTTTCTTTTTGCTTTGTTTTTTTGTTGTTGTTGTTGGGGTTTTTTGGTTTTGTTGTTTTGGTTTTTTGTTTGGTTTTGGTTTTGTTTTTTGGTTTTGTTTTTGTTTTTTGGCTTTGTTTTGTTTTCTGTTGTTGTTAGGTTTTTGGTTTTGTTGTTTTGGGTTTTTTGTTTGTTTTTTGTTGGTTTTTTTTTTTCCCAGTATTAATCTCCTTCCATGATCTTTTCCATTCATGCCCAGCAAACATTCTGGAGCTGTCACCCCAGGCTGTGTATCCATCCTGTCCTGTGTGTAACCCTGAGTGCTGGTGCATAATGAGGGCAAATCCAGATAAAGAGAGTGAGAACAGAGGGATTATCCTGGCTTTTCCCACAGGGAGGAGACATCTGAGACTAATGGGAGGTTTTAGCAGCAGTTAGAGACTGTGAGCTCTGCCACTACAAAGGTGATGCTCACAGGTTGAGCAACAACAGAATACCTGTAAAATATATATATATATTTAAAATATTTTTTTTCAACTGTTTTAGGGGTGCAGATATTTAGAAATAACTGGAATTTTCAGATTTTTCTCCTGAAAAACAGATCAGAGGTGCTGAGAAGGATCAGGGCTAAAATTTTGGCTGTGCTCCTTGTCCCTGAGTATCCCAGAGCATCCCCTTGCAGCCTGGAGGGCACAAGGGCACAGGGAGCTGTAACAACAGAGCACTTGTAAAGTATTATCTATTTTCTCCTTTTTTTTCTTAAAATATATTTTTTCAACAGTTTTAGGGGTGCAGTTTCTCTACATTGTTTTATTTCTCTGTTTTATGTGATGCTCACAGGTTGATGCTGAGCCCCTCCCCAGCTCTCTCCATGGCTCAGGTGGGTTTGAAGCATCTCTGTAGCACAGGTGATTTGGCTGCCTCTAGAAAAAACGGGAATTTTCAGATTTTTCTCCTGAAAAAAAGATCAGAGGTGCTGAGAGGGTTCAGGGCTAAAATTTGGGCTCAGTTCCTTGTCCCTGAATATCCCAGAGCATCCCCTTGCAGCCTGGGGAGCACCAGGGCACAGGGAGCTGTAACAACAGAGCACCTGTAAAGTATTATCTATTTTTTTTTAATTTTTAAAATTTTTTAAAGAATAATTTCAGGGATGTAGTTTCTCTACTTTGTTTCCTTTCTCTGTTTCATGTGATGCTCACAGGTTGATGCTGAGCCCTCCCCAGCTCTCTCCATGGCTCAGGTGGGTTTGAAGCATCTCTGTAGCACAGGTGATTTGGCTGTCTTTAGAAATAACTGGAATTTTCAGATTTTTCTCCTGAAAAACAGATCAGAGGTGCTGAGAAGGATCAGGGCTAAAATTTTGGCTCAGTTCCTCATCCCTGAATATCCCAGAGCATCTCCTTGCAGCCTGGGGGGCACCAGGGCACAGGGAGCTGTAAACAACAATCTGTAAATTATTATCTATTTATTTAATTTTTTTAATATTAAAAAAATAATTTTAGGGGTGCTGTTTCTCTACATTCAGTTTTATTTCTGTGTGCTGTGTGAAACCCTGCATATTAAAATGTTTTTGTGAGCAAAAGGAATTTCCTCTTTCACCGCTATTACCTATCCTCGATGTCATTTCAATAAGATGAATCAGATTAATTATTAATTAATCATCCATCCCCACCCAGCCCAGGGTTGCAGAGCATCTCCCCATTCCCTGGGGTGCCTGGGGAGCCGTGTTTACCCCCAGCCTGCCAGGCAGACAATGCAGCTCCTCTCCCAGCTGGCACAGAATCCTCTCCAAGCTGGCAAACGGGGCTGGTGCCATCCAAACAGCCCCAAACACAGCGAGGGAGAGGCAATCCCAGCCCCCAGTGACCATCTGGACACACAAACCGAATTTCTGTTTGGATAATAAAGCCTCTCCTACGTCTCCAATATTAGCTGTGCATGGGGATGCTAATTGATTTAATTGGAGCTCCCTGGGCACTGCCAAGCTTGGCAGTTTGGGTGTGTGGTGGGGTTTAATGAGTGCTGGAGAGGAGGAAATTGTGGGTTGGTTTTGGGAAAGGAAGGGTTGTGGGAGTTCCTGGAGTGTGGGAATCACAAGTTCCTGCCCCAGGAAGGAATTGGAGAAGCTTCTGCTGAGCTCTCCTAAAGAAAGGGACAGAATTTTGCTGCTCTTGGTGGTGCTGAAGCTTTAAACTTATTTAATTTCAAACAAAGGTTGTCTTTTCATGTTTTATTTATACATATACACACATATCAGATGGGGTGATATGAGAATAAAATCGTGGCCAAGTGATTAATATCCTTTATTTTTGGACTTTAGTAGCATCTCAAAACTTGGCTCAGGGTGTTCTAGAGAAAAAAAAAATCATTCAGAGACTTCCAATGTAATGGAAACCCTCTCTGTGCCTTGAAAATCTGTTTGCTGGGCTCAAGAAATTTAAATTTCTTGACCTAGAAGATATTGTCAGGGTTTCTCTGCCAAAAAATTATCCCAGCTTGTCTCTTTTCATTTTTCCTTTAGATGACCTTTTTTTTTATCAGCAAACAAACAAAAGCAGCAACAGGGAGAAAAAAAAAGACAAAAAAACCCCAACAACCTTGCAGCAAAGTTATCCACTTAAAGAAGTGGCAAAAAGTGACTTCTTGCACCAGTTGGTTTCTAAGCTATTCCCACATAACCTCAGGTTTTTATTAATGAATATTACTGATCATTAAGGATCTTGATGATATTCAGGCTATGTAGAGGTGGTTGGTATTTCCTAGGAAAAGCACTTCAGCTTTTGCCACTCTTCAGGGGAATATTTTGGATTTTTTCCCTGTGCTTTCTCTTGTTGGCCTCATTTCCTGTTGATTTTGCTCTGTGCAGACTCCTCTTGACTGGTTAATCAGGAAAACACAGCCAAGCACTTTTTGTGAGAGGCACTTGGGTTTGGAGGGGAGGAAAACAGCTCAGAGGAGGCACCTGCAAACCACCAAATTGTTGGCCTGAAATCTTTTTATCCAGTAAGATGGCTGGGAAAGGGGAGATAATTTGGGTTTTAGGAGCAGGGATGGGCATTTCCAAATCTGGGAGAGTCCAGGGGAGTGCTCTGGGCTGACAGGGGAGGATCATGAGGGGAAAAATGACAATTTTCTGGGGACTTTTCCCCATCTTTCTCAAGGGTGGAAGCTCCTGTCGAGTGGCTGTGGCAGGAGATTTCAGGAATTGTGTCCCCTGATGTCACTGCACTCGTTAATTGGGCTTGACAGATGATAATGAAGGAGAGGCTGAGGCTGAGCAAGGGCAGAGGGAATGGCAGCACCAGGGGGAGCAGGGCACAGCACAAGAGTCCAGATGTCCAGGAGCTACATCAGGTCACTCCAAACATTCATCTTTGCTGATTCTGCTCCCAGAGGTGGCAGGGGGAAAGCAGTGACTCTCAAGTGAAGGTTATTTATCTTTTTATCTCCAGTTTCACAATCCTGGCTTGGCCTTGCTGTTAAACCTGGTGAAAATGAGTTTTTTGGGGAGGCACCCTCCTCTTTTGAGGATGTGTGGGGGACAGATGTGGAGGGGGAAGACATTGTGGTCCCCAAAATTCAGCTTTGTTCCCAGGAACTGTGGTTCTGTCCCCACCTGCTTTATGCAGAATTAGCCTCAATTAGCTTAATTAGCCAGATTGCCTTTTCTGGAAGGTCAGCACGTCCTGCCCTGGCTGGGGACACTGTGGCAGTGTGGGCAGGACTCAAATTCTGAGTGCTGCTCCATCCAGGAGAGGGGTTAATCCTTGGAAAAGGTGGGATTTCACCCCCTCAGGGGCAGGATTGGTGTCCAAATTCCACTGCAGGATTGAGCTGTGTTTCCTGCCTCTTCTCCCCACGAAAAGGAGGTGACAGCACATCTCTGGCTGCTGGGAAATGGAGCTGCTTCAGAGTCCTGAGCAAACAGCTTTGAGTTGCAGTTCTGCCATGGCTGTCATGAGAATAACAGCCTTGTTTGTCATCAAATCACACCAAAGTGGCACCTTCTCTGGAGCACTTGCATTTGCAGGATGCTCAGAGGCTGCTGAGTGCCACAGGCAATATTTCCCCTGTGCTGAGAACCTGCCCAAGTCCAGGGGACTCTAATCCAGGGTTAGTTTGGAATTCTCCCTTCAGCACAGTGATTCTCCTCGAGGATTTTTGGCTCTCCTGTTTCTCCTTGCAATTAGCAGGAAAGTGCCTGAGCAAAATGCTTTTCCCTAAGAGCTGCTGTTTAACTGGAAAAGGGGACTGGGGAGAAAGGAAGGGGAAGAATTGCTGCCAGAGAGCTGTGGAATGAATGAATGAATGAATGACATTTGTTTAAAGACACACAAGGAGATTAATGATGGGAGTTAAAGTATGAAAGCAACAGGGCCTAAGTGTGGCATTAATGGAATCCATTTTCTCCACCATCTCCTGCAGGAACTCTTTGGAAGTAGAGGAAGGGGAAAATCACTTTACAGTGATAACTGTTATTTATATAAGAGAACAGCTTTGGATATATCAGAATGCAAGGTTTCAGGGTAATAACTGGCCCCTCACAATCATTGTTATCCATTTAAAAGACAATTTCGGTGATGGTGAAGAGATGGAGGAAATAGCCCCAATCCTGCAACTGATCCAGAGTGAAGTTAATTTTATTATTGTCACCATTAGTCAGCTCCCAATCTGATAGCATTGTGTTAAGAGAAAAGGGGAAAGGCTGGAGGAGATGGAATGGGGCTGGTGATCAGCTTTGCAGAATTTGCTGGGACCATTTGCTGGGCTCATCAGAGACCTGGGGTCACATCTTGGCTCCCTCCAGAGCCTCCCTCCACCTGGCTCTGCTCCTTGGGCAGGAAGTGTGTCTTGCACAAAGCAGGAGCTCAGCTCCTCTGCAGGAATCAGGAGAGACTCATGAATGATTCATGAGGAGGGATTGGGGGGGTAGCAGGGAAGGATGATAATAATATTCTCCATGTGTCAAAATATAACAATAATTTGACCAGCTCTAATTTTTAATAACCACTGGGTTTGGGAGCAGATGTGATGGATGAGCTGGAGCAAGCCATGGTCTCCCAAGCTGGCTTTTCACTTCAGAGCACCAAGGCCACTCTCTGAAATATTAGAGCTGTATAAAACCTCTCAGGCTGTGGGAGGAAGGAGCAGAAAGCTGAAAAGGAAGGGACAAAGGGTCTGCTCTGCTTTCATAATTCCAATTAGAATAAGTGTTAGACATGATCCTTAATTGATCCCAGCTCAGAGTGGGAATTTTATCATCTTTAACCCTCCAATCCCATGGAGTGAAGCCTCTCTGAAGGGTTTTCCCCTTGAACTCTGCAGGGTGTTGCCATGGAATGAGCTGGGAGGGGTGGCCAGGAGTGGGTGACAAGGAGGGGAGGTTGGGGAGTTGATTTTTGGGGTCACAGTTTGCTGTCCCAGACGTGGCCCAGGACATTTCTCACGTGGGAAGAGGCAGGGGAGGATGATAAAGCAGCCCTGCTTCTCCAGGCAGGCTCTTTCTGGCTGGGATAATGAAAAAGAATTGGATTTGTGAGGGCAGCTGACACAGCTGGCTGTCTCCAAGATGTTTTCATTGCTGTGTTAAGAAGTCTTTTACAGACTTGGAGAAGCACTGGGGACGTGGTGCTGCCTGAGGCTGCCAGCCCTGACTCCTCACACGACAGCAGCGAGACTGAGCCCCCAGCAGAAATTCCCAGAAACCCAGAAACCCCCAGCAGGAATTCCCAGAAACCCAGAAACCCCCAGCAGAAATTCCCAGAAACCCAGAAACCCCTAGCAGAAATTCCTAGAGACCCAGAAACCCCCAGCAGAAATTCCCAGAGACCCAGAAACCCCCAGCAGGAATTCCCAGAAACCCCTAGCAGAAATTCCCAGACCCAGAAACCCCCAGCAGAAATTCCTAGAGACCCAGAAACCCCCAGCAGGAATTCCCAGAAACCCCCAGCAGGAATTCCCAGAAACCCCCAGTGGAAATTCCCAGAGACCCAGAAACCCCCAGCAGAAATTCCCAGAGACCCAGAAACCCCCAGCAGAAATTCCCAGAGACCCAGAAACCCCCAGCAGAAATTCCCAGAGACCCAAAAACCCCCAGCAGAAATTCCCAGAGACCCAGAAACCCCCAGCAGAAATTCCTAGAGACCCAGAAACCCCCAGCAGAAATTCCCAGAGACCCAGAAACCCCCAGCAAAAATTCCCAGAGACCCCCAGCAGAAATTCCCAGAGGCTCCCAGCAGGAATTCCAAGCCCACCCACTGGAATACCAGACAGTGGGAAGGAGCCTTGGCAAGGCCCCCTGCTCTCCCCTAAGTTGTGCTTAGGCTTGCAAGTGTCAAACATCAGTGCTGGCTTCAGCTCGTGCAGGTATCCTCATTAAGATGGTTGGAAGGAGGAGGATTTAATGATCTGAACCATGACTTCAATTAATCAGTATAAATGTTGCTTATTTATAACATAAACCCCGGCCTATGGATAACTCTGTTGTTTAATTAAGCTTATCACTGGGAGCCTGATCCAGTTCCTTGCTGCATTAATGTCACTAATTCAGTGTCCCCTCTAAGAGGCTTCAGAACAGACTGCAGGGGATGTCATTCCCTCCACTCCTCTGCTTTACAAGCCTGTCTCTGGAATGCCTCAATCCTCACCCAGTGCTGCTGTTGATTCCTCCCTGATCCCACCAGCTCTTCCCTCACTCCTGACATCCCAGGAGCCTGGAACAGCTTTTCCTTTGGTTTGTTCAGCCTTGTTCACTAAGAGTTTTTGTGTCTGCTTTAATTTACTCTCTGCAGCTGAGCTTTGCTTCCCCTCCCTTCTTTCCTTGCCCTCTCCAGTTTCTGGGTGGTGCCTTTAAAACTTTTCCAGATGCAGGAGAATTTGTAATGAGCTCCCAAGCTGAAAGCAAAAGCTGTTTGCCCAAAAGTTGTTCTCTACCCACACTGGAGAACCTTGCACTAGAAACTCAGAGATTCTCTGGGAAAACTTTGAGTAACTCTTTAAGGATTTTGTGGTTGTGTTTTTTCTGTTGTGCCAGGGATTCTCCAGGCAATGTTTGACACCCCCCTGCTTAGGGGTGGTCTCCAGAGGATGCTGAGACAAATTGCCCCAGGCCAGGATGTTGCTGTGCATCACTTCACTCACTCAGGGCTCTGCACATCCCTTCTCTCAAAAAGCCATCTAAAAAAACAAAGTAGAGCTGTCTCTCTTTTTTTGGGTCCAAACGACCAGAAAAAGTGTCCTGGGATGAGATGAATGAGCAGCGTGCTGCTAAGATGGATAGAAAGTCAGGGAGAACCGTGTCAGAGTCCAGGGAAAAGCAAATTACTGTTTCTTTTTCCCATGCAGGAGTCAGGGAAGAAGCCATCAGGAGGAGAAGGATTGCAGTGGGCAGAGCATACTAACGAGGGAAGGCAGGAAGACATTAAAGCAGCCCATTAAATCAGCTGAGGGCTGAGTGGCAAAAAATAAATAAATAGAGGCTGTGCAGATTGATCAGTATTGGATCTGAAGGGCTTCCACATCTGGTGTGGCAGCTCTTTAGCGTCTCATTCCAGCCTGACTCTGCAGCAAAAGGTGTTTGTTCTGTCAGGGAAGCACAGGGATGAAAACAATCCTGAGGCACTCCAGGGGAAGGCTCAAGTGTTGTTTTATACCTGGATCAAAGTCTCTGATGTGGTTTAAGACGTCTGGATCCTCCTCAAGAGAGGTGAGGTTTCCAATGTCACCTTTTCCCAACTTTATTCATCTTTCCTGTTGGAGCAGACGGGTTTAGGGAAGGTGTCCAGGCCCATAGAACTTCTCTCTGAGCTCCTTTCCAACCCAGAGGCTCCCAAATTCAGTTTGACTTTTCCATCCACACTCAGCCTGGCATTGACCCATTTATCCTTCCACACATTCCTGCTCCCAGGGATTGCCATCTCCCAGATCTGCTGGTAGTGCTGGCTTTGTGGAGGATTGAGGCAGAATTGTCAGGTTTTGGTGGCAGAAAGGCTGACTCCTTAAACAAGGCTTCCTGAACACATTAAATCTGTTTATTTGCCACGTGGCTCTGTAAAACCTTGAGGAGCTGTTTTATCTCTTCATCCTTCATCCATCAGGAGAGAATGAAAATCATTCCAGCTATCATTTGTCTGGTCATATCTTTATAGGAATTGCCATATCTACATCCAGCATAGTTGGTCCTTGTCCTTGGGTCCATCTTTTAGGGATTTGTCACAGCAGCAGTGGCCAGTGATCTGCAGCAGGAATAGAAGTGGTGCAGAATATCTCTAAACTCTCCATATTAATGCAAACAAACCCCCAGATCCCTCTCCTCACCTTGATATCGAGGGTACATCCAGGGCTGTTTTCTGTCTCTGTGTGTGGATTGATGGAGAAGTCAGGACCTGGAATTCCCTCCTGCATCCTTTGGGTGAGCTGTGCATCCCCTGCAGTGCCCTGGGGTTTGCCAGCCTGGGAGGGATGAGCCAAAGGAGGTGCTGGAAGAAGAGCAAATGCACTTTAAATGCTGAGGTATCCACAAGGATTCAGAGGAAAATGGTCACTACAGCCCCACTCCATGGAAATTCAGTGGCTTTAGAGGGATCCCCAGCTCCTTAAATCCTGTAACCTGCTGTCTCATCCTCACCTGGGTCAGAGGAAATGGCCTCAAGTTGTGCCAGGGGAGGTCTGGATTAGATATTAGGAAAAAATTCTCCTTGGAAAGATTGTCAAGCACAGTCCCAGGCTGTCCAGGGTGGTGGTGGAGTCACCATCCCTGAAAGTCTTCCAAAAATGTGTGGCTGTGGCACTTGAGGACAGGGTTTGTGACCATGGCTGATGATTTCAGAGCTGTGATCAGAAGGAGGTTCAGGAAAGGCAAAGTGCCAGGTGTGGGAATGTTTCTCTCCTCAAATCCCTGGCAGTCAGAAAATCCCAAAGTGTTGCAGATCTTTGTGAGCTGGAATAGCCACTGAAGCTCAGCCACCTCTGGGATTTTGTGGGTTTGTGGCTACAAAACACATTTTTTTGAGGGTATTTTGTGGGGTCCTGCCTGCTCTCTGCCAGCACTCCAAATCCCCCAGCTCCATTATTCATTGCCATCTCTCAAATCCATCATTAGAGCCATAAATCCTCCTGGACTTCCCCATTTGTTTGTTGCCTCTTTTTGTTTTTTTGTTTTTTTAACTCAGAACTTTACCCATTGTTTCTTCCTTCCTCATTCTTTTTGCTTGCCTGGCAGTGGCACTTGGGGTTTGTGTGGTTATTTTTCTTATATTTATACTCTCCACTGGTTTAATTAAGTTCTTGCTCATTCCTTGGTCTTGCCAAGTTTATTGGCCCCACCAGGGCTTCCCAGTGCTCTCTTCCTACAAAACCACAGCTGCTCCAGTCACCTGAGACCACAAAAACAGGCAGAAAAACCTCCTTTGGAAACTCAGCTTGACATTATGGAAGGAAAAGATAGGCAGAAAAATTATCTTCCCTACTCTGGTCAGTGCTTTTAGGCTGGATTCCTGAGAAAATAAGATTTAGGTATTTAGGGGATGTGGGTGGCCACGCAGGAGCTTGGATTGTTGGCAAACTCTGGTCCAGTTTGACAGATGGGGCTTTGCAGAGGTGCTGAAAATCTGGATTAGGGGGCAGTGCTGTGGGGAGCTGCTGCTGGGAGCAAAATTTCAGGGAAAACAGAAAAAAAAACAAAACAAAACATGGCACCACAGCACATTGAGCTGTGCAGAAAAAAGCTCCTGCTGCCTGGAATTCCCTGGTTTTAGGGGGTGTGGACATGCAGGATAACCCCTGGTGTTCATTCTTCCAGCCTGTCCCTTCCTCATTCCCTGACCTTACATCCCTCATTCCTCCTCCTCCCTGCTTTTGGGAATTCTCCTGGCAGGTTTTTCAGGAGTGGTGTTTAACTGCTCACAATCCCAGTATTTAAATCCCACAGCTGCAGTGCCTCAAGTCTGGCTGTGAAAACTCACAGGAGTTGCCCTTTAAAATCAAATTCCTGCCCTGCTTTGGTACCTGAGGGTGGGTTCAGACCCCCTGAGCCAGCCCTGGATGGGAATTTCCCATTTTAGACCATTTTCTTTTATTTTTGTGCCTTTTTGCTCCTCTCTTCATGCTCAGGGTGTTTGCTGCTGCCTCACAGTGGGATTTATGTTCCCAAATCAGGTGAGGTGAGGAGCCTGGAGGGTTTTTAGCTGCCTGCCCCAGAGGGATGATGATTGCAGGGATGTTCCCACTGAGGTTTTGCATCCCAGCATGATGGACAGATCACCCCCTTCCTTCTCCATTTTCCTGGGAACTCCAGGTCTCGGGGAGTGTAATTCTGATTTTATGTACACAAAGTAGTTATTAAAGAAGATAAAAGAGAGATTGTGTTTCAAGCAGCAGGAACTAAAGCCCTCAGCTGTTTTTATCACATCTCCCCTGAATTTGCTCTCTCAGGATAGCAGGAATGAGAGGGAAGCTCCATTTAAATGCAGATTTCCAGTGCTGGCCAAGAGCAATAAATAGCCCTCTGCTACCCCGACCAGACAAACATTATCAAGCCTCTTTGTAAAGGAGATTTTATGTTTTCAGATCTTCTTTTTTGCCTTGATGAGATGCTCTTTCCTCGCAGAGTAATAGCGTGTTGACGCCTTTTTATTTTATTTTTAAGCAGCACTTCAGAGATTATAATGGAAATACAATCCCACCTGTTTCTCCACTGGAGCTCCACTTGACAGCCCTGTAATGAGGAACTGTGCAAATTTCTTCTCCTTTACTGTACTGACAGCCTGGAGGGTTGATACCTTATTCAGCAGAGCAGAAAAGCACAAAAAAAAAAGCAATTTTGGCACCAATTTGTATTCACCTGACCCTGCAGCCTCGTGGTTTTGGAGGTGGTTGGGAGCTCAGGAGGATGGGGAGAGGTCTGGGGTGATCCCTGATGCTCCTCAGCAGGATGTGGGTGTTGGAAGAATGAAATGTTCTCCTGGAATTCTTTTGGGTTTCCTGGTTTGGAGAGGAAGGACTGGTCAGCTCCAGTGGCAGGTACTGGATTTCTGAGCTGGGCTGGGATTTATTTTAATTTAATAAAGAGTAAATAGAGGATTTGAGGAGTGGGGGGTGGTGTGGCCAGCAGGAGAAGGGAGGTGAGGAACCACCTGGAATTCTGTGACAATGGGAATTTCCCATTTTAGACCCTTTTCTTATATTTTTGTGCCTTTTTGCTCCTCTCTTCATGCTCAGGGTGTTTGCTGCTGCCTCACAGTGGGATTTATGTTCCCAAAATCAGGTGAGATGAGGAGCCTGGAGGGTTTTTAGCTGCCTGCCCCAGAGGAATGAGGGGCTGGAGGTGTCCAGGGAAGGGAATGGAGCCCCAGGAGGGGCTGAGGGGGCTCAGCCTGGACAAAAGGAGGCTCAGGGGGAATTTCTGCCTCTGCACAACTCCCTGCCAGGAGGGGAGAGCTGAGGGGATTTGGGATTTTCCCCAGGGAACAGGGACAGGAGGAGAGGGAACAGCTCAGGCTGGGCAGGGTGGGCACAGCAGGAATTTCCCCATGGAAGGGATGTTCAATATTGGCAGGGGCTGCCCAGGGAGATTTGGAGTCCCCATCCCTGGAGGTGTCCAGGGAAGGACTGGCCTGGTGGCACTCAGAGCTCTGGTGGAGATTGGGACTCAATAATCCCAAAGGTCTTTTTTGTGGCTGTGTTTACAGCATAAATCAGGACAGGTTGCAGGTGTGATCTTAACCTGTCATTTGGGAAATATTACAGGTACCTTTGTGTGTTTTTCACTTGGAGGGACAGGTTATGAGCAGTGAAATATCCTGTTTACCAAGCCAGTGCTGTGTTAAATCTACATTTTCCAGAGATTCCTTGAGATGGAAATTGTGTTCCTGGGTACGACTTTACATTTCAAAGGTATAAAAAGCATCGGAGAAAATGTAAATTAAAAAAAAAAATGCTGTGAACAGGGAAAGGTCAGCTGCACTCAGTTTGTTGTGGCTGTGTGCAATCCTCACAGTGGCATCTGTTCCTTGTTATTGTTCTAAAAATGTGATTTCATTAGATTTGGGATGAATCACGGGTTGGGGGGTGCTGTTGAAGCTGGGATCAGCCTGTCAGGGTGCATGTGTTGGGAGCCTGGCTGGGGCAGGCAGAGCCACACAGCCCTGGGGAGCAGAGCTGGAGCCTTGCTGCTTCCTCAGCCCTGCTTGGAACCTGCTGAGATTGATTCCAGAGCTGCTGGGGCACTCCATCAGAGGATGGCTGTGTGTCACCCAGCTCTGGGGACAGCTGGGGGAGCACACAGGGGACAGCCCTGCCTGGCCCCTGGCACAGCTGAGCTGCTTGGGCTGAGAAATGAGTGCCCTTCCTCCCCTGGAGAGGATTCTGCAGGGGAGGGGACAGAAGGGGTTGAGCGTCTGCTGTCACATCCCGTGTGGGCTCGGGGATGTGGGGCTTGGGGGAACCACAGGGAGCTCCTTGTGCATCTGCTGGCTGAGCAGAGAACTGAGTTCCTGCTCCTTGAGCAGCTCCTGGCTTAGTAGAGAGCACCAATTCCTCCTTTCCCATCTGCTGGCTGAGCAGAGAGCTCAATTCCTGCTCCTGGCTGAGCAGAGAGCCCAATTCCTGCTCCTTGTGCTACTCCTGGCTGAGCAGAGAGCACCAATTCCTCCTTTTTCATCTCCTGGCTGAGCAGAGAGCTCAACTTCTGCTCCTTGTGCTGCTCCTGGCTGAGCAGAGAGCTCAATTCCTGCTCCTTGTGCTGCTCCTGGCTGAGCAGAGAGCTCAATTCCTGCTCCTTGTGCTGCTCCTGGCTGAGAAGAGACCACCAATTCCTGCTCCTTGTGCATCTGCTGGCTGAGCAGAGAGCATCAATTTCTCCTTTCCCAGCTCCTGGCTGAGCAGAGAGCTCAATTCCTGCTCCTTGTGCTGCTCCTGGCTGAGCAGAGAGCACCAATTCCTCCTTTCCCAGCTCCTGGCTGAGCAGAGAGCACCAATTCCTGCTCCTTGTGCATCTCCTCTCAGCAGAGAGCTCAATTCCTCCTTTCCAGCTCCTCTCAGCAGAGAGCACCAATTCCTGCTCCTTGTGCTGCTCCTGCCTCAGCAGAGAACTCAATTCCTCCTTGTGTTGCTCCTGGCTGAGCAGAGAGCACCAATTCCTGGTTCTTGTGCTGCTCCTGGCTGAGCAGAAAGCTCAATTCCTCCTTTCCCATCTCCTCTCAGCAGAGAGTTCAATTCCTGTTCCTTTCCCAGCTCCTCTCATCAAAGACCATCAATTCCTCCTCCTCCTCCCCCACCCCTGAGGGCTGAACAATCCCTGCAGGACAGTCACTAAAATCTGCTTTTCTCAGAAGATGCCATCCCATCCCCTTGCATTTCCCAATTATACCTTTATTTTTTTCTGCCTCTTGCTGTTAAATCATTAACTTTGAGCGTTGCCTTTGAAATCTGGTGGAGATTTGCAGTGGAAATCACTTGTTGCTTGAACCTTGATTGATTATTATCCAAAGGTACAAACTCTCCTGGTTTGATGCTCCTGGAGCGTGGATTTTGTGTTAATTGTATGGAAAATCCGAGTAAATGGAATAAAAAGCTAATTATTCTGATATAAGGGATCATTTTCTGTCAGAATTGGAACATCCCAAGGGAAGAGATTTTCTTCCTGAGAAAAGCTCAGTCCTGGCTGGCTTCACTCAGTGCCTGGGAAATCCTGAGCACTCCTGAGCCAGGCACTGCACACCCAGGTGCTCCTGGCTCCCTCTGCAATATTTTTCTCATTATTCATGGAGAAGCAGTCTAGACCAGAGACATTTATCATGATGGGGAAGATAGAAGTGATTTTTGAGGGCAACAAAGTTCAAAGACTTTGCTGTAAGTCTTCAGGATTAAAGATTTACTTGATGCATCTTCCCCTGTTTAATAGACAGGAAGAGATGAAAGGGAATTTCTATAAAGATTTTCGTTCATTCTTAATGATGCCTCTATTAGATGAGCTTTGGCACAGTGTCCCGAGCCATGAAGCTTTAAAACCAACCTTTTTTAAACATTAAATGACCTTTTTTTTCATCCTCCAGCTTTAATAAATAAAGATTAGTTCAGCCTCATTACCTGTCTAGTCCTGGGGGCTGGTTTAATATTTAGTTAAAGTAACCAGTCTCTCAAAATGAGCACACTTTGCTGGTTTCCCAAATCCTACAGGGACACTGGAAACTCTGCTGGAGTTTGATCTGAGTTCTGAAACTGCTGCTGCCACTTCCAGCCTGCATCCAGGGCTCTCCAGCTCAATTTTCCTCTTTCCAAACTTTCCCTCTTTTGTTTGCTCTCAAAATTCAAATTCAGTCAGAGCTGAGTAGGTAAAAGAGTTTGCTGTTGTTATTTTGGGTTTCTCCCCTTCTTCTCCTTCAGGGAAGTGTTCAAGATTCTCAAAAATAAGAATAGAAAATCCCATCCTGAACCAAGATATAAAAAACTCTGTGCAAACTTTTTTGCTTAGCTGGCTTGAGGAAACTATTCCAAGTGCTTTGCTTTTGACTATTTTTGTACTTAAAAATCATTTAACTGTGAATTAGTGATAGTTGATTTTGTTTGAAAGCTGCCAATTAGGAAAATACTTGAAAACATTTCCTTATTTAATGCTTTTGAAGCTTTAAATTAAAAACTAATGAATCTGAGAATGCTGACATCCACTCCCCCAGTGCTGATCTTTAATTTCCCAGAGTCAGCACCTGAGCAGGAGCTGCATTTGGTGATGTTCAGCAGGCTCAGCACGTGGATTTACCCTTCCCTGGGAGCAGGGCTGCAGGAAAAGTTCCTACCAGAACTTTCTCCTCTGCTTCTCTCCTGGAAAAGTGGAGTTGATGGCAAATTGTTCTCCCTGCTTTGTTCTAATTAAAAGAATTAGCCAGCCATATGAATGTCCTAAAACCTCTGCTCCTGGCCTTGGAGGAGAGCACAACCCTTTTGTTGCATAATGAGATGAACTTAATTGAACCCTAAAACTGGTAAAATATAGGAAAAGAAGGAATTGTTGGGTATTATCAAGGTATGAGGTAAATCAGGTTGGATTGGGCTTCCACTGCTGGGGTTGGGGAGGGCTGGGACATGGAAAGGCTCTGAAGTGGTGCCAGGAGGGAAAAAAAAACCCTGGGATGAGCAGGGCAAGGCTGGGAAAGAGCCCTGAGAGTGGTGCAAGCAAATCAGGCTGTGCTTGGAGTTTTGGGGCTGGAAAAGCAAAGGAAAAGGAGCCTGGGCCCCAGACAGGGGGTCAGGACTGTGTTGGACACTCCAGGGTGGTGGGAGCAGTGGGGACCTTCCAGATCCTTCTGTGGCTCCCTCAGTCCCACCCCTGTGCTGCTCTATCCTGGTGCCAGCCAGCTCTGCCTTCCAAATCTGTGTCCCCTGTGCCTTGGGACTCAGGGTATCTCCCTGATGGGCTTTGTTTCAGTTCCCAGCTCATTTATGCTTCTCCCTACCAAAAAAAGCCCCAAACCCAAAGCTGCTGCAGCACAAGGGCAGTTCCAAAGCTCCAGCAAGGCACCCTGGCTGCTCCAGGGAATTCCCTCCTTCCCTGCCATGAACCTGCAGGGTTTTAATTCCTGCTCTGCTCCCCTGCACCTGATCCAGCAGCTGAGCAGTCCTGCATGGCTCTGCTCCCTGTGGAGGGATTTTTGGGGAGGGAATACAGGAATTGGTGTTTTTTTAATGCCCACAGCAAACAGCAGCTCTGTCCTTCCTGGTCAAATGGAAGAGCTGTGTTCTGGGGGGACACCTCCTGTCAGCAAGGACAAACCCACTGGGGTTTTCTCCTCATGAAATTCTGCCCTGAATGCTCCACTCCTGAATCCTCTTTGCCTTCCCTGCAGTAAACAAAGATAATGCCCTCCCCACCTCCCTGTGCTGCCACAGATCTGAGTGGGCAGCCCCAGGAGCTGGGCTCAAGAGCCTTCTGTTTGAAAAATATTTGTCCCTTGCCACCCACAGCTGCCCACGTGCTTCCTGGAATATTCCAGCTCCTCAGTGCTTCCCCAAAGGAGCCATCTGGGGTTTCTGGGGACGCTGTGCCTTTGTTGGGATGTGAGGATCTGGATTTTAGGGTTGGACGGCTGGATGTGCCTCCCTGGGAGCAGGCAGTGGGTGCTGGGAGCCTGGCAGAGTGGGTGGCTGTGCTGTGCCATGCCAGCAGGTAAAACAGAGCTGCTGCAGAGATTTCACCACCCACCCGTCTGGCAGGACCTGGGGAGTGGGAGAGGCGGCGGAAAAGGCCACGAGTGGGAAGGGGGATGAGGCAGGAGCACAAACAGAGCTCCTGCAGGGAGGGCAGTGCACATCCCACACCTAACCTGTGCCAACACCTCTCTCCCCCCACAGCTGCCATCCTGGATGACCCCATGGAGTGCAGCAGAGGGGAGAGGCTCTCCATCACCCTGGCCAAGAACCGCATCAACCGCGCGCCCGAGCGGGCGGGCAAGGCCAGGGTGGAGGTGGACATCTTCGAGCTGCTGAGGGACAGCGAGTACGAGACAGCAGAGACCAGTGAGTACACCCAGAGAGCCCAGCTCTGCTCACACTGATGTGGGGAGTAGGGAGAAAAAAGCCCCATCTCTCTGCACAAAGCAGTTTTTATTCCAGGTGAATGGAATGTGCAGGCTGTGAGAGGATCCTGCCCCCAGCAAGCTTTGCCACCACTCAGCAGCTTGGGACAAATAATTTCCTTTAATCTGCCTGTCAATAAACAGGGGTAATGCTGATCCTCTGTCAGGATTTTTTTTTTTTGAGTTTGCTCACTTAATGGAGAGCAAACAAGACACTCTCGGGCAAGTTGGGCACAATTAAGTTGTTTTTAAAACCCTGTGGAATCCTGAGTGTCAGCAAACATGTCAGCTCTCCCTGGAGCTGGAGATGGGCAGCAGATTTATTTACACCAAGTGAAGTTTTTCAAGGGATGTCTGAAATCATGAGGATGAAGAGGAGCTAATTTGAAGAGAGCAGCAGGTTTCCCATCTCACCTTCAGGTTTCTGAATGAAACTGTTTTTTATTAGGGTTGTTCTTCTGGATGCCCAATATGCCAGTTCAATGTTGGTGAATAAAAAAGAAATTTATGGTCACATTCCCACAGTTTGAAAGAAATCCCAAAGGTCCATGGTAGTTTTTTTTTTTTTCCTTTGGAATAGGAAACCCTCCATTTAGAATCGTTTTTAAGCCGACCTTTAGAGCTCGAGGGAGGGCTGTAATTTTTTATTACCAATTGGCTCGAGAAAGCTGGAGGAATAATTTGAAATAATAGAGATTTTTAGACTGGTTTCCTGATGATTCTGCATTCCATGACTGTGTGATCTGCAGGGCATCCCCAAGGAGTGTGGCAGAGTGTTGTGGTTTGGGGCTGTCTGGTTTTTCCTGGAGTTTTGGTGGCTTTTCTGAGCAGCTCTGTGGGGCTGTGGGAGCAGCACATGGCTCCTTCATTTCCT
Source organism: Catharus ustulatus (assembly GCF_009819885.2). NCBI lineage: Eukaryota > Metazoa > Chordata > Aves > Passeriformes > Turdidae > Catharus > Catharus ustulatus. The sequence goes on along the minus strand of NC_046248.1, from coordinate 4,211,851 downwards.
GATGAGCGTTTGCAGTATTTATAGAAGTGTGCAGTTAATAAAGAGTGTCTCAGCAGGTACCTGGGCTCTATTTATAGAGCCTGTCACCCGTCAGGCAGCCCAGGCTGAACCCAGCTCAGCACCTCTCCACTGCTTTGGATCATTTTTTAAAATCTTCCTGGTCTTCCCCATTTCTGTTGTCCCCTAACTTGGCACAGATCCAGTTTACCTGAAGGGATGGGAATGCCTGGATTGCAGGGAATCACAGAATCCCAGACTGGAATGGGATGGGAGGGATTTTAAGCTCATCCAGCTCCACCCCACCCCATCCTTGAACATTTCCAGGGGTGCAGGGGCAGCCACAGCTTCTCTGGGCACCCTGTGCCAGCCCTGCCCACCCCCACAAGGATTTTTTTTTTCTCTGGCATTTTGAAGCCCTTGTTCTGTAAAAAGTCTCTCTCTGTGTCCCTCCCTTCAGCTGGATCACCCCAAAAATTTTTCTTTTCCTGGCTGAGCTCCCCCAGCCTTTCCTCACAGCAGAGCTGCCCCATCCCTCCCATCCCCTTGGTGGCCTCCTCTGGTCTCACTCCAAACACATTCCCAATTTGCCCCTTAAAGATCCCAAATCTCCCTGTGAGACCTCTAGAAAATGAGAAAATTCCTCATTTTCCCCAGCCTTCTTTGTCTTTTTGGAGCATTTTAAGCTCCATTTCTGTTCCTTCCCCATAAATATCCTGCTGGTAGCAGCATTCCTGACCTTTAGCTTTGTTTGGGAAACAGATTTGATTGCAGTGACCCCAGAGCTGCCATCAGGATCACAAGAGGGATTTCTGCCTTATTTTCAGCCTGTGGCATTCAGGAATTCTTCTCTTGGAAAGTTTCTCCAGCAGAGGAATATTATTTGGCTGAGAATAAAATATTATGCAAGAAATTATTGATTTCAGCAAATGTTGTGTTTGGGGAGAAATTGGAAACAGGAAGAGACATCTCCCATTTCCAGTTTTCACCTTGGGGTGATTTTCTTTGCTGTCTTTACTTGGATTTTTTAGAGTAGAAATTGGAGCAAATTGACTGATTTTGGTGAATTTTGCCGTGTGTTAGTTGCCTTTTCTTCAGAGGGAAAAGATGTCTGGGAGCTTTTCTTAGAAAAGGAATAATCTGAATTCTGTATGGCTCTGCTATTAATGTCACTGATGTTATTCTTGATTTATCCTGGTGGCAGAGGAAAATCAGATCCCTGAACTTAAATTTCAAGGCTTTCATGGCTTTCAAATGCTTCAATACATTGCTGGTATTTGTTATGACACACAATATTAATAAAAACTGTTGAGATGTTTTAACCTGTGACTGCAAAGCTGTTTACAGCTGTTTAATACTGTTCTCACATTTCACAGCCTTTGATTCACTCTTAAATATCACAGCTCCATTCTCAGCTGACAGATCTGGGATTACACCACATACTCCATATGAAAGGAAAGAAAGAATTTTGGGGAGTTAGGGATTTTTTAATTTTATTTTTCCTGGAGCTGTTTTTCTCCAGTTTTTCCTTCTGGCAGACCCAGGTGTTTTAATGTAAGAGAACCCCAAAATCTGAACTGCTCCAGCAGATAAAATCCCAGTCAATCCATCACATTCATGCCTGGTTTGCTATTCCACCTTTAGCTGTGAATGAGCACAAACTTTGGCTGTTCCTGTGTGATTTTAAGGAAGTTTCAATAAGAAATTGTGGGCAGAGCCTTTTATTTTTTATTTTTTTTGCTGTTTCAAGGGAAGCCTGCTCTCTCTGTGTGTTTGATGTTCCATCCTTTTGTGCAGCTCCAGAATGACTTGTTTAATCACGTTTTATCTAAACCACCTTGTTCCTTTTGATGCTTGGGCAGGACAGATTTCCCCACTTGTCACCCTGTCCCCTCTGGCCTCTCAAGCCTTTCAAGCTCCTCTTTGTTGTGAATCCAAACATCCCGGGGCAGGTCAGGAGTGAGAGCCAGGGAGCAGCTGGAGAATGGGAGATTTGGATTTATCCACACCAATATTTCAAAGTGCTCTCTCTAAGGCTCCTCTCTGTGGCTCCACATGGCTTTTTTTTAATTTTATTTTTTTCTTCACACTATTTTGGGGGATTTCATGTTTCAGCCTGCTCTGGTTATCAGGGAATTATGGAATGGTTGGGGTTGGAAGGGACCTTAAGGATCATTTTGTTCCACCCTTGCCATTAGCAGGGACATTTTCCAGGTTGTTCCAATCCCCATCCAACCTGGCCTTGGACACCTCCAGGGCATCCCCAACCTCTCCAGGTTGCAGGGAGCACAAGGGATGTTTCAGGAGCATCTCTAGAGCCCCTTCTGTTCTTGCACTTGGTGTTTTCTCTCTGAGAATCCCATGGCCAGTCCTGTCTCTGGAGATCTCAGCTGTGTTTTGCCACCAGGGAGCTGCTGAGGTATTTCCACACCTTCCCTGCTGGTTTATTTTGAGTTAGAGCCTGGAATCTTCTGAATGAGATGGTTCTGCCCCAGGAGTGGATCCTCTCTCTGGAGGGAGCTTTCAACCCTGCTTTGAACAGGGGAGGATTCATGGAAATGTTTTCCAGGTGCTCTGGGATTTCAGGAAGTGAAAGACACTCTGACCATGTCTGTGCTTACATTTATCATGGAGAGCTCTTCATTTGTTGTGCTTTTTCATGTTCAATAAGAAGTTTCCTTTAAAAAAAAAAATCTTCCTGTGTCCCAAGTGTCCAAACCTGGATTTAATTCCCAAACACACTCCTGGAAATAACTGGACACTGCTCTGCTGTGCAAAAGGAGGGTCCTGTGCCCTGAACACAACCCTGGTCCAGGATGGTTGGTGGTGCCCATGTCATAAATGTCCAGCATCCTTGAGACCCTGAATTCTGAACAACATCAAAATTGGGACAGAAATCAGAGCTGCTGGAGCCTGCAGCACTCACAAAGCTCCCTGCACATCCCACAGCTTTGTGGTGCCCAGGGGTTGGAGAATGAAGGGATTTGAGTGGCAGGGGGTCTGTAATTCTCCATAATTGTAGCCCCTGGGATTATCATGGGTGGATTTTGGACACAGAACCAACATTTCCACATCCTGCAAGTGCTTGTCTGGATCCACAGCAGCAGCAAGGTCGAGCCTGCTCTCCCTGTGGAGACCTGAGAGCATCAGGTAACTCTGAAACAGGAAATGTGCTTGGATTACAGGAGAAGCTTTCCTAACGTGCTCAAAACCTTTGCCTCAGGCACTTCCACTTTGTTTCCATTCATTTTCCTTCATTGTCGTGGATGTTTCCCCCTGGTAGTGATAAGCCAGCTTCTTTTTCTTCCTCCAGTTGTTGCAGCTCTGTTTCTATGGCTACTTAACTCACTCCTTGTTCCTGCTAGAAGAAAATCACTCACCAAACTTTCCCACAAGGAAATTCTCCCCAGGAACTGTGTCCTGGTGACCTGGGGATGAGGGAGCAGCTCCTTCCTCGTGGGTGCTGAATGGCAGAGCTGAGAGAGCAGGCAAGGCTTTCAAAGCACTGTCCTCTTTATTTAAAAGGATCTTCTGGAGAGGTTTAAGTGCCTGTAAATTTTTTAAGCGTGGAGGAAAAGCAAGCCCTGATTCCTTTGAAGATGTTGAAGGAAAATATCCCTCATTCTGTAGGAGATTGAGTTGTTGGAGGAGCTCAGAAGGAAGGAAAACCCAAGAGGAGATGTTTGCATTTCATGAACATTTTCTGTAAGAATTCAGAGCAATCAGCAGGGACTGGGGAGGATAAGGAGTTTTTCCTTCAAAAGAGAAGCAAAACCAATTCCCCAAAGCGACAAATTAAATGAGATTTGGGCCTCATGTTCCAGTTGGGAGGCTGTGGAGGCTTCAGGAATCACAGAATGGTTTGGATTGGCAGGAACCTCAAAGATGATCTTGTTCCACCTCCTGCCATGGGCAGGGACAAGTTCAGGCTGCTCCAGCCTGGCCTTGGACCCTGCCAGGGATCCAGGGCAGCCAGGCTGCTCTGGGAAATCCTGACACTGTGGATGTTCAACCCCAAACCCCCATTCAACCCCAAACTTGCTCTTCTAAACCCAGCCCAAGCACAGAGAGCTGTCCTGGCACTTCCAGCCTTGATTTAAAGACTCAAAGTTGCTAAAGCCCCTCAGCAGTTTTGATGATGAATTCACTTTACTACCACAAAAACATGTTTAGATTTGAATTTTTCCAGCTCAAACAACCTTTCACAACCCTCACAAGAGCTGCTCTGAGGTGCAAGCCAGGGGAAGAAGCAGGTTTGATGCTGAAGAGCTCCTGCCTTTAAAATCTCAGCTTTGGGATGCAGTGGTTTGGTTTTCACACACAGAAACTCAATAAGAGTTTTGGTGCCTCTTTTCTCCTTTTTGGTGCCTCCCTCCTCCCCTTCAGTATCCAATTTCTTCAGAAAGATTCCAGGTGAGGAAATGTGGCTTTGTGTGGGGAAGGAGCTGAGTGTGTGAGGATGCTGAGGCAGGTCTGGATTGCAGCAGGAGCTGTGCCCAGCTCTCAGGAGGCTTTTGGAGCTCAGGGGTTGAGCCATGAGGGGCTCTCAGAAGTTTTTCCTGCTCTTCTAGAAGGGTTCTGAGCCATGCAGGGAGGTGACACCAGCTGGGCTGCTCCTGGGAGTGAAATCCAGCTGGATTTGTGCTGTGAATTAAAAGCACCAAATAAAAAAAAAGGGCTGCAGTTTAACCCAGGAAGAGATTTAACTCCTTCAGTTTGTCAGGTGTTTGTTTTTTATGGTTCTGCTAACCTTGGTGGCAAGGAGCCAGAAGATTTAACTTCTGCCAGGAAGAAAACAACACAGAACAAATGAAAACCAGCAATGAAGTCCTTGTTTTACCACTGAACTCTGCAAAGATGAGGGGAGAAATTCCTCCAAATGTTTGATGCTTTGAAGCCAGGTCACTGCTGTGGGTAGCATCTTCCATAAAGTTTGGTTTGTGTTTCTGTCCTGGTACAAGAGAGGGTCAGAGATGAAGATTCTGGGGTTTTGGGGAGAGTTGAGGTGGAGTTTTAAAAGGCTGATGAAGATGGAGAGTGCCACAGGCAGGGTGAATAAAGGGATTTGGGGATGGGAAGGCAGAGAGGGTGTTGTGTGAAGGGGATGATGCTGAGGTGCAGCACTGTGAGCACGACTCTGGTACAATTTGGGATGAATTCTGACCTCTGCTCTCTCTCTCTGATGCCCACAGTGTGCCAGATTCTCCCCAAAGGCGTGGTGGGAGTCCTGGGACCTTCCTCCAGCCCAGCCTCCAGCTCCATTATCAGCAACATCTGTGGGGAGAAGGAGGTGAGTGAAGCTCCTTGGTGAGGATCAGAGTGGGCAGCACGGTTTATCACCCCTCCTCCTGATGTACAGACTTTTGAAATGTCTTCCTTTTTCCTTTTCTCTCTCTTTCTGCCTCCTTTTCCTCTCTGCCTCCCCTTTTGCTCCAACTCCCCTCACATCCATCACCAGCACATCCCCACAGACTGAGGGCTGCAAACCCAAAGCTCCTGCTGTGACTTTGTGCACATTCTTGGCAAGCTTTGTGTTTACTGCTGTTCCATCCAGTTCAACCTTTTTTTTTTTTTATCTGTGTCCACACTATATGCTGGATTTAATATTTTATAAGCCTCGAACCATCCTACACTGATCTGGCTCTGCACTCAGGAGAAGAAATTGAGTTCTCTTCTCACAGTTCATTCCTTTAAAGCCAGATAACATCTCTCAGCCATTTAGTGGCTCTCTCTGGAGCCCAAGCTTTGAGGAGAGAGGCTGGGACTGGGCACTGTAAATAATTTGCATTCACAAACGAGTGCTGGGCGTTGTTCCTGGAGTGTGGAGGAGATGGAAGGGATATTTCAGCCCTCCTGGGGGTGTTTTGTAGCTTTTGCTCTTGCTAAATCTTCTGGATGTGTGCTCCATCCCAGGAAAGGCAACTCTGCAAATGCTTTTCCTCTGAAATTCAGATTCATTCTGAACTCAGTCTCTGATCTGAGGCTCCTGATTTATTTTTTCCTTCAGAAAGGAGAGGTGAGTGCTGGTGCCCTCCTGAGGTGTTTGCTTCTCTCAGCTGCCCTCCAAGTGGTGCAAACCTGGGATTTACATCCCAGGAGCATCAGCTGGTGCCACCGTGTCTGACAGGACACAGAGCCCAGCCAGGGAAAGGGAGCAGCATCCCCAGCACCAGCTGGAGTGACTGATGCTCTGGGGAGATGAACCTGTGCTGTTTACCCCTCCCATGCCCAAAGAATCCCTCTCCCCTGCCCAGAAAGGGGAGTTGCACTGGGGCAGAGCTCTTGGGCAGGAGAGGAGGGTTCCTGGGGCTGAGCAGGGCTGTGCTCAGCTCTGGGGGCTGATGTGCTGCTGGGTTCCTTCCCCTGTGTCTGCTCCTCTCTCTGAGCTCTGGCTGGGTCTGGATCACCCCCAGGAGCTGCTCTGTCAGCTCTGCTTACAGGAATCCACCTTTCCCTCCCTGGCTGAGGGAATCAAGGCAGATAGCAGCTTATTGCTCCTTAACTTCTCCTTTGCTAACCAGCAGCTCCTGCTGTCAATGAAGCGGCCATCAGGAGCTCTAATGGGCTCTCCCAAGAGGAGAGAGGTGGGAGACAGGGGCTGATGGCTTTGGAAGGACCAGTAATGCAGGGAGACAGGACCTGACACCTGCTGACAAAGCTGGGGCAGATGTTTCCCTTTCTCTGGCTGCTGCTCCTTCCAAAAGGATTCGCATGGCAGAAGAAAAACAAGATTGCCTCTGTTTGTCTGCCTGAGCCCGCAGGGTCTGGGCTCAGTCTGTGTCTGCCCACCCATTCCATCCACTCTGGTCTGCAGGATGAGCTGCAGCTACCTCAGAGGGAGCTTTGCAACATCCCAGCTCCCCAGATTCCCCCAGGAGCATCATCCCACTCCAGCTGCTGCTCTGCTGGATCAGTGACAAGGCAGCACTGCTGGTCCAGCCCTGTCTGGCCTCCAGTTGATCAGAAATCCCCAAAACAATTCTGTTCCTCCTCTGCCCAGCCTCACCAGCACGGGGTCATCTTGTTCCTGCTTTCATCTGTGCTAATTAATTAATTACCTGGTGGTGCCTGCACAGAGCAGGCAGGGCTGGATTCACAGCACAGGGCCCTGGATGATGTCCCTGTCCCTGTCCCTCTGCACAGCATCCTTTCCAAGGCAGGGCTGGGCCCAGCTACAATTAGTGCCCCAGCTAATGAGGTTGAACTCCCACAGAAGGTTTCCTGTGCTCTAATCACAGTCCCTGTTGTCTTTTGCTGAGTGGCTCAGCAAGACTTTTCCTGTTCCACTCCTTCCCGTGGCTTTTGGTTGCTGTGATAATTATTTTCCTCTGCTGGCACAAACCCCACCCTCCCCTCTTGACTCCAGTGATGCTTCTGCAGTTTTATGGGGATATTCCACTTTCTGCCTGCTGTGTGTTTCACACCACAGGCCCTTTAGCACAGATTTACTTGTTTTCATTTCTACTTCCTCCTTAATTATATTTTCTTCCCTGCTCCCCACGCTCAGGTTCCTCACTTCAAAGTGGCTCCAGAGGAGTTCCTGAAGCTGCAGCTCCAGAGGTTCACCACCCTCAACCTGCACCCCAGCAACACCGACATCAGCGTGGCCGTGGCAGGAATCCTCAACTTCTTCAACTGCACCACTGCCTGCCTCATCTGTGCCAAAGCTGAATGTAAGTCTTTGCCAGCCCCTCTGCTTCATCTCCTTTTAGTTTAGTGCTTGCTGGAGAAGATCCCATGTCCTCATGTCTCTGCTCAGGGCAGGTTCTCCACTCTGGTGCTCCATGGAGGGGTTTTTCAGAGGAGGAAAGGGGATGGGAAGAGATTATCCTGCCTTCTGTTTGGCCATCTGAAAAGTGTTTTGCTTCCACAGATGGGGCTTTTGGATAAGAAAAAAGAAAATTTTAAAAAGGCGTAGGCCTGTTTCTGGGAATTATTTTTAGGCAAGTAAAGCACTTTGAAATATGTCTCACCCAAAGCCACGTGCAGTTTGTGGCCTAAAAGCAGAATTTGATTAATTGCTCAGTGCAGGCCCTGCTGGGCTCTGCAGCCTTACAGCTGCTGGTGATTGTGCATCTGGACGTTGGCCTTTCCAGCTGGGCAGGGCCAAATCCACCTCAGCAGGGCCAAATCCACCTCAGCAGGGCCAAATCCACCTCAGCAGGGCCAAATCCACCTCAGGGCCTTCTCCATCCCTGCAGGGCCCTCTCCATCCATGCAGGGCCATCTCCACCTCAGCAAGACCACCTCCATCCCTGCAGGGCCATCTGCACCTGGACAGGGCAATCTCCATCCATGCAAAGCCACCTCCACCTCAGCAGGACCATCTCCCTCCCTGCAGGACCATCTTCACCTGGGCAGGACCATCTCCCCCTCATCAGGACCCTCTCCATCCATGCAGGGCCATTTCCATCCCAGCAGGGCCACCTCCATCCATGTAAGGCCACCTCCACCTCATCAGGACCCTTTCCACCTCAGCAAGACCACTTCTATCCCTGCAGGGCCATCTGCATCTGGGCAGGGCCATCTCCCCCCCATCAGGACCCTCTCCACCCCAGCAGGGCCATCTCCACCTCAGCAGGGCCACCTCCATCCATGCAGGACCCTCTCCATCCCTGCAGGTCCATCTCCATCCCTGCAGGTCCATCTCCATCCCTGCAGGACCCTCTCCAACCATGCAGGGCCATCTCCCCCTCATCAGGACCCTCTCCACCCCAGCAGGTCCATCTCCACCCCAGCAGGGCCATCTCCACCCCAGCAGAGCTCCTGGTGTGGCAGCAGCAGGTTCTGCATCCCAGTGCTCGGAGCAAAGCGTGTCCTGTCCTTTCTGAGGTCACTGTGCTGTACATTTGGGGTGGCCACACCAGTTCTGCTTTTATTGCCCTGTACCAGATGCATCAGCTCTGGAGTTGGCCAGAAGCAGCCTGGAAGAGGGCTCTGGAGAGGCAGAGGATGCAGGGAGAGCTTTGGGAGGGAAGGAATCATTCCCAGCATCATTCCCAGTTAGCCCTGGGCAGTCCTCCCAGCAGCAGCTGACTGGGAAGATCCCTGCACAGGGACACAAGGAGCAGCAGTGTCCTCACCTTTCCTCCGTGTTTTGTGTGCCCTGAGGGCAGCAGGCTGGGCCCAGGTGAGTCAGTGAATCACCTCCACTGAACATGCTCGTGTTAACCCCAGGAAAGGCACTCGCTCAAAATGATGCAATTAAAATCATGCAAATGGGCTCCCACATCACTCCCAGTGCTGGAATTTTTCATTGTCTAACCTTAACCTTAAGCAAGAAGGGAAGCAAAGATAATTAGGTTTTCTCAGCTGCTGTGCAGGAAGCTCAGGGCTCTGCACCCCTACCCTGCTCCCCATCCCTGGGCCAGTTGTCTCCCACTGGGATTAATGTGATTAATATGTTTTTTTATTTAGCTGGATCAAACCCTCTTACCTGAAGCAATCCAATTTATTTCGTTCTGGTGCTGCTGGATAACTCAGTACTTTCCCAGACCTAGGGAAGCAGTGGGACAGGAGCCTTTCATCCATCCAGCTCTTTGTGCTGAGCAAGGACCTGATCTGAGCCAGGCTTGAAGCCCAACATGCCCTGACTGTAACAGCGCACAGACAAGGCTAAATTGAGCTTCATGTAGGAGCACCAAGCCTGATTTTCCCTTAGGACATGCATTGCTCCTAAGCACAATCCTTAAACAACTAACTGGAGGCATTTCAGGCTTTTGGAAGGTTCCCTTGAGGCAGCTGAGGGGAGCATAAGAGCTGCCTGCTCATCAGTGAGGAAATGCTGTTTTGAGGGATGTTATTATTTAGGTCCCAGGAGGGGCAAGCTGGAGCTGCTTTGGTTTAAAAGCAAGGCTGTGTGATGGGACCCCTGGGCCCTACCCTGCCACACTCATCCTGTCACATCCTTCCTCTGGGGACTGTCTGTCATTTCCCCTGGCAGAAGGAGAGAATGACCCTTAAAGCCAAAGAGCTTGGGCCAGCCTAAGTGCAATGCCTTGGGGAATGTAAAATGTGATGCCATGAATAGGATGAGATTGGTGTGACTCGGTTTGGTGAATAGAATAAGATTATCTGACTCAGTTTCTCTGTGATGTTCAAGGTGTAGGAGCTGCTCTGGAAGGTTTTGTGTGATTCCACAGAAATCTGGACCCTAAAAGGCAAATAGAGGAGTGCATGGACTTTTCAGGAGTTTCTCTGTCAGAGGAGAGGGAATAACACCCAGTGCTTGGGAAGGGTGACCAGAGCACAAGACCTTGTGCACATCCTTGATTCCTTTATTTATTTTTTTTTTTTCAAATTCAAACACCCAGGGACGTGTTTGAAGCAACAGTTTTGGGATTAAAAGCAAGGCTGGATTTTTGGAATGTTCTCTTCCCAACCATCCATGTCCAGGGCTGCAAGCATCATCAGCAGGAGCATTGAACAGGGATGTGGCACTCCAGGAGAGCTCCAGCTCCTGCCTTTCCTCCTTCCCAGGAATCAGCTCTGGTGCTGAGAGCTCGGGAATGGGGCTGCTCCTGCCAGCTCCAGATGTTTGCACGAGGAAAAAATCAAATCATCAAGGTCAGGACTTGCCTGAACCTCTCTCAGAGCTCCCCATGGGAGTGTTCAAGCAGCAGGTGCCTGGTGCAGCCTCTGTGTCCTCACTTTAGTACTTCAAAGGTGCCAGGAGGAGTGTGCAAGCCTTTGCTGAGGTTCACATCCCTCTGAAGTGCCAGTCTGGCGGCAGCAGCAGCAGCAAGAGTCTCACATCCTCTCGGCATCAAACAAAGGGGAATCTCTGCACACAATAGAGACTTCCCTGCACACAGCAAGAGCTGCTGCAAGCAGGAGGCTTGATGAGGCTACAGGTAGGATCTAACGTGCTGGAAATGATAATTTCCTCGAGCTGAAGGTGGAGATAAAATGATTCCTTTTTTTTTTTATTGCTGGTTTCACTTCTTCCTCTCTGTGCCCCATGAGCTTTAGAAAATTTTTTTCCTGGGTTTCACAGCAGCAGAGTTTGCTGGGATGAGCTGCAAGTAAACTGGGAAGTGTCAGGGCTGTAACTTGCAGCTGGTCCCCTGCAGCTGTGGAATGAGGTGACAATAAATCTTTCCAGATCCTCAGGGGTCAAATGGAGGCCTTAGGTAAAATTTACTGCTCACTTGGGTTAGAAGACTAAAGAAATATTCTTTATAAAGAACTGTGAGCTGTAAGCAGAGTGAATTCTCTGCCTGGTGAAGAAGAAGCTGTGACCCAGAGAAATCCTGGCACAGCTGTTTTTTCTCAGCCCTTGCTGTGTTCCTGCCTGTACCAGAGAAAAGGTGAGAGGCAAGGGCACTGTCAGGAGCTCAGAGCAAACTCAGAGTGCTTTAAACCTTCCCCTGTGAATGAGAAGTTCCTTGTCTTGGATGTGTCCCTTCTCCTGCTCTGCTTTGTCACCTGGTGAAGTGCTGGGAGTCCTTGAGAGCAGAGCCCCACACTGATCCCATCCCCCTGAGTCCCTTCCCTGCCTCCTGACCTGCTGGCAATGAGGGATTCATGCAGGCAAAAATAAGTCAGTTAAGAGTAAAACTCTGACTGGAGGGTTAATTTGCCTCTCTGCCAGCTGGGATGTGATCCTGCTGATAGTTCTGTTTCTCCAGCTCAGCTTTCCCCCCTCTTTTGGGCTTTGTTCCTGTGGGGATGGGATGTGTGGCTATGCTGGCTGTGTCTTGCTGATGATTCCATCCACTGATCCCTCAGGTCAATCAAACTTGGCAGGAGGTTATTTCTTGATGAAACTCAGCAGCTGGAGAGAAGAGAGGCTCTATCAAAGCTGTTTTCTTGACTAACAAAATCTGCAGCAGGAGTTTTGACATCTTATTAGGCTTCAAGGCAGCTGGGTTGGAAGGAGCCCTTGACGTGCCCATCCTTATTTTTGACATTTTTTTAATGTTGTATTTTTGCAGTGACCTCCAACTCTCAGCAGAGCAGCTCATGCCCTTGGAACAGAGCAGCCACCCATCCCAGTGCTCCAAGATCTCCAAAAATGCTGCACCTTCCTGGGCATTTAATTTGGGAGCTGGAAATGCAAAGGCTGAGGGGGAGGAGTAATCCTTCAGTAACAAGAACAATCCCACATGCAGGGACACCGTGGAGGCCTTGTCTGGATTTTGTATTGAAGGTCTTATCTCTTCCCAAGAGGAGTTTGAGGCCACTTTTCCTGGGGAAGAGCTGGAATAGCTCCATCATTTCCCCTTTTCTACTGGACCTAGAACTGAGCCCCAAATTCTTTTCCTCCACTCTCTTTTTGTGGGGAAGAGCTGGAATAGCTCCATCATTTCTCCTTCCCTGCTGGACCAAACACTGAGCCCCAAATCCATTTCTTCCACCCTCTTTTTGTGGGGAAGAGCTGGAATAGCTCCATCATTTCTCATTCCCTGCTGGACCAAGCAATGAGTCCTAAATCCTTTCCATTCCCTTTTTGTGGAGAACATCTGGAACAGCTCCATCATTTCTCATTCCCTGCTGACCCAGAATTGAGCCCCAAATCCTTTTCCTCCACTCTCTTTTACTGGGGAACATCTGGAATAGCTCCATCATTTCTCATTCCCTGCTGGACCCAGAATTGATCCCCAAATCCTTTTCCTCCACTCTCTTTTTGTGGGTAACATCTGGAATAGCTCCATCATTTCTCCTTCCCTGCTGGACCAAGCACTGAGCTCCAGATCCTTTCCTTTGCAGTGCATGGACCCAGAACTTCAGGAACACATCCTGCCATGGATCTCTGTGTTCCATGGGACAACCAAGCCTCACATGAAAAGGAACCTGTTGTTTTTCTCTCTTTTCTCCCAAGGCCTTTTGAACCTGGAGAAGCTGCTGAGGCAGTTCCTGATCTCCAAGGACACGCTGTCGGTGCGCATGCTGGATGACAGCCGGGACCCCACCCCGCTCCTGAAGGAGATCAGGGACGACAAGACAGCCACCATCATCGTCCATGCCAACGCCTCCATGTCCCACACGATCCTGCAGAAGGTGAGTGTCCCTCCCCTGCCCCTCCCAGGGCTGCTGCTCCCACCCCAGGCAGCTGTGGGGAGATGTTGAAATGTGAAAATTGGGAATGGGATCTGCCCAGAGGGTCCCTGCAGCAGGGGCTGGGCAGTGTTAAAGGAATAAAGGAATAAAGCAGGGATTTATTGAAGCCTTTCAAATTCACCTTGGGCCATGGTTCTGCTCAGGATGGACCCAGAGTCAGGAGTTTTACACTTTTATCAGTTCTGTTCCATTCCCACATTGGGGTTCATTGTCCAATTCCAGCTCCAGGCTCTGCAGTCCCACCCTCCCAGATTCTCTCCTCCATTCCCTGTTTGCACTTTTTGGGGCTGGAGCTGCTGCAATGTCCTTGATTCTGGGGCTGCAAAAGGATTGTTCTGTGTGCCTGAGCTGGGAGGAGAACCTGGAACACTTTATGTGGAGTTCAGACTCACACACTAATACAGACTCTGAAAAATATGAAAGCTAAAGCTGAAGGCATCAAGGGAACTGCCACTGATGGAATTTCCAGGGCAGGATCTGTGCAAGTGATGGTTTAATTGCTCTGGGGGGATGTGTTTGCTCTCCACAAGTGGTGTTGCCATCAAAGAGCTGTGAAGGACTGCTGAACTCTCTGAAATGACTCCTGTGCCTCCTTTTCCCCCTCCCATTATGTGTCTAACTTTCCCCTTCTTTTTATTTTTATTGTCTTATTAACCGAGATTTTATTTTAATCCTGTTTATTTTTAAATGCTCTCTGGCTGCAGTTTCTAGTGCTTGTTTTGATAGCCTGCTTCAAAACTGAGCAGTGGCTCCAGATGGAGCAGAGTTTCCCACATCCTGCAGGGAACAAGAAGCACATTCCTGAAGGGAGGCAGGATCCAAGCAGCCATTCCACACTGTCCTGTTTTGTCAAAGAATGTGTCACCCAAAGGCCTTGCCTGTGTCAGATTTATCCCTCATGACATCCAGCAGGGATGTTTTTATCATTCCTTTCTCCCCTCTGAAGATTTTTATTACTACATGCAATTTTCATTTCTGAACAGAGAGTTTGGGGGATTTTTTTGGGGTTGTCTACTCAGGGTTGGGGGGGGGGTTGGTGTGGTTTTTCTCCCCTTTTTCCCCTGTTGCTGAGGGCTGTCCCCTTCCTCTGTTGCTATAGTGACTTCCCACAGGCTCCCAGCTGCTCTCTCAGGCACCCACATCTCCCTGCCCAGCTCCACCTCTGAGAAATGGCACAAATTACCAGCATTTCCCAGTAAAACCTAATTCTTCCAGGCTAATAAATAAACAGCTCCTGTTCTGGCAACTTCTTGCACTTTGGGAAGTTTTTTATTGTAGAGGTGGAGCCAGGGGTGAATCCATGTCCTGTCCCACAGGGCAGCAGCAGCAGGAAAACACTTTATGGGTTTGCTGGGTCTGTCCCAGCCCTGCACAGTGAGAGAATTCTCAGTTTCTCATCCCTCACCCTCCACAGATGGGCTGGAGACACTTGGGTGATTCCCAGCTCCCCTCCCAGCTGCCAGGGCTGGGTGAATGGATGGCAGAGGCACTCACCTTGATTTTCTGCCCTTGAAACCAAACTCTGATCTCAGAGTGGGTCACAGGGAGAGCTGGCATTGTCACTGTCCCCAGGAGGGGGTGAGGAGGGGGAATTGGTGCCGAGTTTTGCTATGGAGGGGGTGGAAAATGAGGTGTCCTCCTCTGGGTTCAGGGGACTCCTTGGCTTTGCTGTGCCTGTTGTGCCACTGGGCGAGGGACAGGGTGACAATGTGCAGCCAAGGTGGACACAGCCAGCAGAGGTGGCCTCAGGTGTGCACAGGGACAGGTAAAAGACAGGCAGGAAAAGGGAGAGGTGCAACCCAAGCTGCCTTTTTGTCTTTCCTTCCCTCACTTTCTGTTGTCACAGCTTCTGGTGGGGATAAAAAGGGACTCACAGCAGGAGGTGCTGCCTTTGCTCCTTGCCTCCTTGCCTCCCATTGCTCTGTGTGGTCTGCACTGCTGGGAAAACCTCTTTGCCAGGGTCTGGAAGCTTGATTTGAGACCAGCTGTGCTTGGCAGTGGAACAGAGGCTTCCAGGAGCATCTGTAGATTAATGCCCCACTTCCCTGAGCATCTGTTCCCACAACCAGCTCCTTGTGTAGTGAGAATTTTGGGAAAGGGCTTCAGTTATCTGCTCTGTGATCTCTAGAACAGATCATCCCCATGGAAAATCCTGTGTCCTTCTCTCTGCATCCCTGGACACTTTTGCTCTGTTCTCTTCTCTTTCTGTGGCCAGCAGAGCCCTGCCTCAGTTTTGGAGAGCAAGCTGAGTTACTGGGTCTCATCCATGCTCATTAATTTGTGGGATTTGAGCCCAAATATGACTGATAAAACTGGAAAACCACCAGTGGCTTGATTGTCCTGTAAATCCCAAGAGCTTTTCCTGCTTTTCTCTGTTGTGGTGGAAGGGACAAGCCTGGAGCTCTCAGCTGCTCTTTTCCCTTGTTATGCCCCAAAAAACAGGAGCAAAGCAGCATCCACACACAGAGCAGAAATCCTTATTTTCCTGAAAAAAAAAAATGGAATTCCTCATCCCAAGGGGTTGTGGAGCTCTCAGGAGTGGGGCTGAAGGACTCCCCTCACCTCTGTGCACCACTGGGATCTGTCAGGGGTTCAAAAGCTTCTGCATTCCACAGGTGTCTTCCCTAGAGGTTTTCCTTGGATGGATGCACCTGCAGGATGCAGGAATCCCTGAATTCCACCTTGGAATGCCGTGGGGAGAGCAGGGATGCTCCCAGGGCTCTGGGGCTGGGGCATTTCTCCCTGTGCAGGTGCTTTGTCAGGGCTGTTGTGGGCAGGAGAGCTCAGTCCTGCTGAGAAATGCTCCCCCAGCCTTGAATTCCCCTGCTGCTGTGTCCCACCCTCCCTGCCTGCAGGGAGAGATGAGCCTGAAAAAGCAAAATGTGGCCCTGGCTGTGCCTTGCTGGAGTGGAGATTGGAGATGTCAGGCTCTGGTTTAATCTCTTTTTTCCTCTCCTTCACAGGCAGCTGAGCTGGGGATGGCATCTGCCTATTACACCTATATCTTCACTAATCTGGTAAGGAATTTTTCCAGCTTTTCCTGCCTGAATTTGGAGTCATTTTAACGGATCCTTGGGCAGAGCCGTGTGTGTTGGAGGGGAGGGAGGCAGGGATGTCACCTGCTGCCAGAACCAAAAGGCAAAACCTTCCCAAACAATATCAAGAATTCCAAAAGCTGTTCTGTGACAAAAGCTTGCTGTGCACGCATGCTATTGGATTTCTACAATTTCTATCAGGGTAATTAATTAATTCATCTAACAAGAACATCCAACAAGAGGCCAGTTGCCCCAGCAACCCACCCTTGGGTCTGCCCCTTGGAGTTTTGTTCTGTTGTGTTACATCTCTTAAATTCTGGTGCAAAACAAGATGTCCTTGTTAGAAATTCCTCTTGTTAAAATCAGAATAACCACAGTTTCAAGGATGTGTTAGGAAGGGTTGGCTTATTGTTCTAAACTGTGAGAAAGGGCAGGGAAATTATGGCTACATAATAAAAAGCTGTGAGGCTAGAGATACATGAAAAATATATAAAAAGGTAAAAAATCTTTTGCAAAACTGGGGAGGTCTTTGAGAGGTGGAAAGTGATTGGTGCAGCATCTAAAACAGGAGTTGAGGATATTGTGAGGAGCTGGTGGAAAGAGATGTGCAGGTCTTTGGGAAGTTCCAGCAGATGGGATTGTCTTGATTTTTGTGATTGTCCTGATTGTCCTGATTTTTCTGATTGTCCTGATTTTTCTGATTTTCCTGATTTCTGGGGGTTATGCTGGTGTGGTCACTCCCAAGCCCATTCCCTGTGTGGAAGAGGCCAGGGATGAGCCCCTGGAAGGCATCACAGCCCTGTGCCCTGAGACAAAGGAAGGATGATCCCTTAATGTTGAGAGCAGGGGACATCTCCAGCGTGGTGGTTTGGCTTTATGGCCACAAATAAAATTAATGAGGCCATTGTGTGGTTAAACCCCTCAGTGCTGTGCTGAACAAGGAATGAGGCAGCAGAAGGGGAAATCCAAAATAAACATCAGAGAAAGTTCAGCTGCAGATCTGCCATGGGGTGTGAGGGAGGTGGCACCAGGAGAGCAGGAACCTGGCTTTAGTGGGGCTGCTGGAAACCTGGGGGTGCCCCCCATCCCCAGTGATTCTCCTGTTCTCTGATTTCTGTGAATATTTCTGGCAGGGAACCGAGAGCTGAATCACACTTTGTGTTTGGGTGGGAGACAGACGGGAAGGGACGGAGCCAAACGTGTGGGAGGGAGCTGGAGTGGAGAGAGCAGGGGAGGGAGGGAGGGAATGGAGGGGCTGGGAGCAACTGGGGCACAGGATGGAGAAGGGATGAGGGGAGGAGGAATGAGAGAAATGCAAGGAATGGGAAGTGCTCAGTGTTCAAGCCATGGGTCAGTCCAGCTGACAAACCTCCCTGATCCTGCTCATCCCCATGGAAAGGACAGGACAGCCAGAGCAGGGGGTGTGCCATGGATGTCACATGGTGGAAACAGGACAGGCAGAGCAGGGGATGTCCCATGGAAGGGACAGGACAGGCAGAACAGGGGATGTCCCATGGATGTCCCGTGGAAAGGACAGGACAGGGAGAGCAAGAGGTGTCCCATGGATGTCCCATGGATGTCCCATGGATGTCCCGTGGAAAGGACAGGACAGGGAGAGCAAGAGGTGTCCCATGGATGTCCCATGGATGTCCCATGGATGTCCCGTGGAAAGGACAGGACAGGGAGAGCAAGAGGTGTCCCATGGATGTCCCATGGATGTCCCAGGACAGGAAGAAGAGGGGATGTCCCATGGAGGGAACAGGACAGGCAGAGGAGGGGATGTCCCATGGATGTCCCATGGATGTCCCATGGAAAGGACAGGACAGGCAGAGCAGGGGATGTCCCATGGAAAGGACAGGACAGGCAGAGCAGGGGATGTTCCACAGATGTCTCATGGAAGGAAGAGGAGAGGCAGAGCAGGAGATGTCCCATGGATGTCCCATGGGAGGGGCAGGACAGCAGAGCAGGGGATGTGCCATGGATGTCCCATGGATTTCCCATGGATTTGCCATGGATGTCCCATGGAAAGGACAGGCAGAGCAGGGAATGTCCCATGGATGTCCCATGGAAGGGACAGGACAGGCAGAGCAGGGGATGTTCCTGCAGGGCTCAGGCAGGGATGGAAACTGGGGCTGTGCTTTGTGCCCCAAGTCCTGGTGTCACTGTGTTGAGGGACAATGCCATCCCCACCATGCCAAACCCACCATCCCCACCATGCCAAACCCACCATCCCCACTCCAGGAAGAATTTCCAGCGCTCCCAACAACTGTTCCCCTTCCACCTGCCCTCCCCAGCCCCACAGAGCAGGGCTGTGCACACAGGGAGGGATTTCCACCTGCACATCCCCAGCACAGCCTGCTCGAGGATGCTGCTCAACAGCAGAAACAACTCTAAAAATGAAACTCCCACCTCCACCCCAGTCCTCAGCATGGGTGTGATTAAGCATTTACTGGAGATGAAATTTGCCTTTCAAACCCATTCATCTTGTGGAATGCAGCTATGGCAGGTGAGAAAGAAATGAGTTTTGTTGCCATTCACTCTCTCTGGGTATTAATCTGTTTATCCAGGTTATTTTACCACTTTGTTCAAAAGCCCAGCCCTTAGCAGAACTAACTGGATTTTTGGCAGGGATCATTATGGAAAGGTGACATGAGACAAAACCTGGGCAGATGGAAGAGATGTTTAAGGAAATTAGTAATATTTAAATGGGGTTTGGAGATGGGAGTGAGCAATTTAGGCTCATAAATCTGGAGGGATTATCAAGCTCCTAATGAACCCTCTGAGGTTCTGCAATCACTGCCTAATAAAAAAGATAAAATCATAGTGAACTACTGTCAAGGGGAGCAAGCAAAAAGATGGCTTAAATGGAGAGAGAACCCATCAGCAAAGAGAACAGAGAGTCTGTAGAGCACTGAGCTGCTTGGAGATGGAAAAATAGCTCAGGCAAAAAAAGAAAAAAAGAGGAGAAAATAGGATAAAATGCTGAATTAAACACCTGCCCTGCAGCTCTAGAGGGGAATTCTGTTTCTGTCTTTTAGCATTAATTTTATTTAATAAGCACATCCCAGCCGACAGTGTGGTGTGGTGCAGCTCTGCTCTCTGTGTCAGAGGAGGGAATCCTCTCTGTGCTGGGGATTTTGGGGGTGCAGACCCCTCTGTGCCAGCCTGGTGTGTGCAGGGAGTGCCACCAGTGCTGTCCCAGCAGATCACTGGAGCAGATGAGGAGGAACCCTCAGGCCCTGATGCATTTCCCGATGTGAAAACACCCCCAGGCTCCTTTCCTGCGTGCAAATTCATGATCAGCCTCCTTCAGCCAGCTCCAGGGACCTGCTGCTGTCAGCAGCAGCAGCAGCCTGGCAAATTTTCCAGGAGTCCTAATGGAACTCTCAGGTCTGGTGCATTTGGAGCACTCCTGGCAGCCCTGCTCTCCTCCATCCCCTGGCAAAAAAATCCCCATCCAACCCCAATTTCTCCCTCCACGTGGTGATATTCCCTTGCTCTGGGATTTTTGGGATGGGATGAAATAGCCTGAGGAGGTGCTGGGGTGATCTCAGAGCTGTTCATCATCCCTTCCCTCCTCCCTGGCAGGGCTGCACAGAGCTCACGGCCATGTGAGAGGGCAATGATGTGCAGAATAATAGTAATAATAATAATAATAATAACAATAATGATAATAATGCTAATGCACAAATAGACCATTGCAAGCAGACTGCTGTGCATTGAAGAAAATGTTCCTTCCAGCAATCTCTGGAAATCCCTGAAATCAGCAGCACAGAGTAGGAGGGGTGTTGGATGCCTCCAAAACCCCACACTACAATTAATTCTTTTTAGCTTGTTAATTCTGTGTAGCTTGTTGGGTTTTGTCATTTTTTTCCCCCCACTCTCTCTTTGATTTGTTGTTTAGTTTAGTTTTGGTTTTTTTTTAATAACATCCAGACCTCAGGCTGGGTTTAAATCTCAAAATATTTGTCAAGGCGATTAAATGGGAATAATTGAAACAATTAAAATTCCTACAGTAAGGGAGAAGGTGTAAAGGAGGTTTCCCAGTGCCTTAAGTCAGGCAGGGCAATTCACTGGGTGCAGTTTTGTTCCCTGACAAAATTGTGTGCAGGTGTTGCTGCTGATAAAACAGCTGTCGTGTTCAACTCCCACAGACCAGATAAATCAGCTCAGGTTTGGGTTTTTTTGCCTTATTTCCTGCTTTCTCTTCTTTCTTTGGTGATTTATAAAGAGCTCTTCATACAGGACGAGGTTTTCAAAGCTGAATTGTCAGCCTGGAGCTGGAACTGGAGGGGAAATTGGTGTCCAATTTCTCCAGAGGTGTCACACATTTCTGCAGGGTGACATCCCTGGGAAGGAAGGATGATGTCAAATCAAGCAGAGAGACAGTGAACTACAGATTAGGCTTTGTGAAATTATCTTTTTTTGGTGAAATAATCATCTTTTTCCCCGTGGTGTTTGCTGCCAGGGCACCTCCCTGCCCCTTGCCCAGGTGAGGAGGGCACAGCCTCTCCTTTCCCTGTGACAAATGTCCCCTCTCAGCCCAGCCAGCCCTCCTGATTCCCAGCAGCTGATGTGACGTGTTCTGGAGAGCCCTGATCATTGCTGGGATTTATGGATCATATTTCCAGTGCCATGTGGTAGCAGGGCAAACAAATCAGGTTTCTGCAAGGCTGCCAAAGCAATTTCTCCTTGTTCTAGTTAGCATGAGGGAAGGAGAATTTAGACAAAGCCTTTCACTGCCTGAGTCTTCTTTACTTTCTGACCAGATCCCTGTGCTTCATTCCCAATTTTTTTGGTTAAATCATTTTCTCAGATACACCCCAGCCCCTCTGAGGTGAGGGACAAATCTCTCTCTTTCCCTCTGCCCTACCTCCCTTTTTTTTCAGGAGCTGGGTTTTTTCAGGTCCCAACATTTAGCACTCGACCTCTTTGGGGATTTGTCTCCAGATCTCAGGCTCCCTGCAGAGAAGTTGAAGTTCAGGCAGTTTATTTTCCTACAAGTGCTCTTGTTTGAAGAACAGCCTCCCAATTTAACAGCTGGCCTTGCATGAGGAGCTTCAAGAGCCATAAGGCACATGGATGTTTTTCTTGGAAGATAAATCCAATTACAGATATAAATATGGTTCCTCTAAATTGTGCCTGAGTTCACTGAGGTCACAGCTTTTCCTTCCCTACCTGAATGGCCAACCAGCATTGTCTTGAGTACATCTACTCCATCCACTTACCCACTCAAATTGTTACTGTGATGACTTTTTTCCACTTTTTTCCCTCCTAGAGAAATTGATTTTTACATGTGGCCCATTAGAAACTTATTGACTCTGTCAATAGTTTATAAATAAATGGAGCCTTTCAGGAAAACCATAGAAAGCACTTAACATAATATTGTCCACTTGAGTAAACAAATAAATGTGTTCTGAGCAAAGCTTTGGAATGATTTACAGGCTTGGCAGCTCAGCTCTGAGGGCAGCAGGATCCAGAGAGGAAAAGGCAGGAATTTTCTCCACCTCTAACTGAGGAGGTTTGGTGATTTTGGGGGGAAAAGTTGAGGCTGGGGGATGAAAAAGTGACCACTGCAGGGTCAAGCTCCTTTTCAGTTGTTTTAGTTCTGCCTTCCATGACCTGGGGAGAGGCTCCCTGGAGTTGTGTTTGCCCAAAGAAGCTGCTGTGGGATATTTTATTAACCTTAAAATGGTGAACAATGACACACACTGGTGATGTCAGCAGAGCTGTGCTGAGCTGGCACTGCAGGTTTGGCTCTTGCACAAAAGCTGCCAGGAAATCTCAGGATGGACACTGCACTCTGGCTTTGGAGAGCTTTTCCAAGCACCAAACACTCTGGACAAGGTTTTGCCAGAGTGAGGGTTTAATAGAGAAATGGAAACCTTGGCCCAGTGTTCTCCTTTCCCATCCCACATAAAAAAAAAGAGAAGGAACAGCACAGAGTGTCCTGGGCCTGGTGTAAATCAGCTTTTGCTGCTGTCAGAGGGGCTGGAGGGGAGTGAGGTCAGTGCTGAGTTTACAGCAGGGACTTTCTCCTGCTGAGCAGTATTGGAGGGTGTTAATCAGCAGGTCCAAAAATCCAATAAAGTCCTTGCAGTGATTGGGAGAGGAAGATAAAACTGTGTGTGTGCAAGAGAGAGAGGAGGGATGGAGTGAGCATCCTGCTGTTGGTGCAGCCTGGACTGAGCAAACCCTGCTCCTTGGGATGGGGTCAGACAGGGGAGGGAAGGTCTGGCTGTTCCTGGCAGTGAAAGGAGCCCCTCTCTGAGCTCATCCCCTGCAGGCACTGCTCACTGCCTCCCTGCTGCCCAGGCACTCCAGGTTATTAAAAACGAGATAAGGATCGAGGTCCTGCACACACACTCAGGCTGCAGAGCAGCATCACCTGCAAAATCGATGCTGCTGGAAGAGGCTCAGGAGCTGCTGCAGTGCTGAGCAGCACAGTGCCTGCTGCAGGGGGACAAATTGCCAGGAGCCACTCTCCAGAGGGACAGCCCAGTGTGGCAGGGCAGGGGAGGCAGCTCCATGCTTTAAAATAGTTTTTATTTTGCCAGGCAGGCTGCTGTGACATGGAGAATTTCCTGCTGGGCTGGCCCTTCCCTTGCTGAAGTCTCATCCACTCTTCTTGGGAAGCAGTGGAGTTAGTGGTGAGGGAAGAACTGGCCATAATGTCTGGGATTTCCTGTAGCCTAGCAGTTGATGGTTCAGCTGCAGGTTTGGGATGAAGCCTCATTAGTGAGGTGCTGATGGATGAATGCTGGCTTTGATGTTTGGTGTTGTAAGGCAGGTTTTTAAACCCCATCTCCTTTGGGATGCTCAGCCTGGAGAACAGAGAGACTTACAGCACCTTCCAGTGCCTGAACATCACCTACAAGAGGGCTGGAGAGGGATTTTACAAAGACATGGGGTGATAGGGAAAGGGGAAATGGTTTTAAGGTGAAGGAAGGTAGATTTAGATGGGATATTGGGAAGTAATTCTTCCCTGTGGGGGTGAGGAGGCCCTGGCACAGCGTGTCCAGAGAAGCTGGGGCTGCCCCTGGATCCCTGGAAGTGCCCAAGGCCAGGCTGGACAGGGCTTGGAGCAGCCTGGGACAGTGGGAGGTGCCAGGGTGGAATGGGATGCTGCCTAATGTCCCTTCCTTCAGAGCATCCCATGGTGCTGTGTTTCTGAGAGCTGCCAGGTATAAATCTCTTGCTGTTTTTTCACTCTGCACCTCAGTTTGCTCCTCTGTATTCCAGGCACAACAATCCCAAGGCAGGATTTGCCCTGGGGCAAGGCAGCTGGGCTGTTCCACAGTGACCCAGTGCCAGAGTGGGGTGTGCAGGGTGACATGGAGAGGGCAGGAGGGACACCCAGTGCCAGTGTCAGAGCAGGGTGTCACTGCTGGGGTGTCCAGGGTGACATGGAGAGGGCAGGAGGGACACCCAGTGCCAGTGTCAGAGCAGGGTGTCACTGCTGGGGTGTCCCAGAGTGACATGGAGAGGGCAGGAAGGACACCCAGTGCCAGTGTGAGGAGCAGGGTGTCACTGCTGGGGTGTCCAGGGTGACAGGGACAGGGCAGGAGGAACACCCAGAGCCAGTGTGAGGAGCAGGTGTCACTGCTGGGGTGTCCCAGAGTGACATGGAGAGGGCAGCAGGGACACCCAGAGCCAGTGTCAGAGCAGGGTGTCACTGCTGGGGTGTCCAGGGTGACATGGAGAGGGCAGGAGGGACACCCAGAGCCAGTGTCAGAGCAGGGTGTCACTGCTGGGGTGTCTAGGGTGACAGGGACAGGGCAGCAGGGACACCCAGAGCCAGTGTGAGGAGCAGGGTGTCACTGCTGGGGTGTCCAGGGTGACAGGGACAGGGCAGGAGGGACACCCAGTGCCAGTGTCAGAGCAGGGTGTCACTGCTGAGGTGTCCAGGGTGACAGGGTCAGGGCAGGAGGGACAATTCCCTCCCAAACTCAGGGTGCTGCAGGACCCCTGGAGCCAGCTGAGGTGGGAGAGGATTTGTGGGTGCAGAATCCTGGCTGATTCTCCATCCTGACCTGCAAAGTAAGACTTGCTTGTTCCTGGTGGTTTTATGTCCCTAATGGAACGGGGCTGTGCCCTGCAGATGTGACCATAACTCACAGCCAGCCACGCTGCAAAATCCAATCTCACGCCTTTAGGATCACAGAGCTTGGCTCTGTGGCTTTTATTAGCCAGGTCCTCCCAGTGACCTCCGTGCTGGGGCTGTTCCACGGGGTTTGGTGCTGCTGTAAAGTGAGAGTGCAGGTCGAGCAGTGCAGAAAGGCAGGGAGTGACTTCATCCTCTAATAACTCCTCCAGCTCCATCTCCCAGGGAAGCCCGTGGAATTCAATTAGCTAATGTGTGCCTAGCACTCGGAAAATATAGCATGCCACAGAATTGCTAAGTGTTGTTATTTAACAGCACACATTTCCTGGTTGCATCCCTGTAGTAGCAGTCAGAAAATCTACACCGTAATTGCCTGCTGGTGCCTGCTGCCGAGTTTGCTGTGATGGGAGCAAAGCCTGGGGATTTTTCTTTCTGTTAAAAAGTTCATTAATTTTGGCTGCAGATCCTCTGGGTCTAATTTTTTTTACCGAGTTTCTCCTGAAACAGAATATTGACATGTGGTGGGTGTTTGAAAAAACAGAGTGGAAAAAGGGGGAGGAAATGAGGCAGGCAGGATTTGTGTCCCTGAATTCACCTTGGCCTGATTCCTGGTGGTCTGAGATTGAGGGCCAAGTTTTGGGCAATTATTGCAATTCCTCCAGTGTAGGGAGAGGGATAAAAACAATACTGGAATAGGAGGAAATGAGGGAGCTGCTGTTTGCACCCATCTTTTTGATGGTTATAAAGCTGTGCTTGCACAGGTGGAGGAGGCTTGGAGTCCCCTCTTAAGCAGAGTTATTTTCCTAATGGCTCTTTGCTCTTCTTGCATTGGGAATCTTGTATCCTGCAAAACTCCAACCAGCACTGAGGATGAGGGAGAGTCACTCCAGGAGGAGAAAAAGGCAGATGGGAAAGTGTTTTGTGTAGGAATCAACTTCACTGCATCTCAGAAAGAAATTTCTACCTGAAAGCACCCCTGAGATCAGGGGGTTCCACCCCTTGTCCTGCCTGTGTTTGCCTCTTGCAGCTCGTGAGGAGGGCAGGACGGGTGGGAAATCAGCTGAGAGGCGCAGGTCTCGAATAGCAAATGAGGTTTTGTTTGCAGAACGTGGGTTTGGAAATGTCAAGTGTGGTGAGTGAGTGTGTAAAAAGGAAAAGAAAAACCCGACAGATAGGGACAGGAGCTGAGCTGGCAGCTCGGGAGTATCAGGATGCTCTCACCCCTTTGCCCTCTGCAGCAAAGCCCGACCTTACCAAATCTCTCTTATCCCACTGCAAATGAAGTGTGTCCCCCTAGGGTGCTTTATCTCCATCTCATTGCATAGGCAGCTCACAGCTCATTTCCTCCTGACCCGGCTCTGCTGCCTGCTCTCTGCTCATCGAATGGAAAGGCATTTAATGGCAAAGACTGGAGCTGGGGCAGAGGGAAGGGACAGGGAGCAGTGGGTGGAAGGGGTCGGGTTCAGGCCCTGTGTGTCTCAGAGGTGATGCTTTATGGACGTGACAGACACAGAAATGGGGTTTTCTGCAGATGGATGTGGAGAGGGGAGGCTGTAGGAAAAGCCCAAAGCTTGGTGGGAGCTGGGCAAAGCTGCTGGTAACGTTTGAACCAGAGTGAATTATTGGCTCAGGGTCTGGCTGTGGTTGTTTTGCAGGCAGAGAGCCCTGGCAGGATCATGAGATTTGCCCATGGAAAGTGGGAAAAGATCCCTTCAGGGGGCTGGTTCTGACCGTGGCACTCAGCAGGATCTGTGCCTTCAGCTCTGTGCTGGCCTGGCTGGGGTGGATCTCACCCTGCCTCAGTTTCCCCACACCACTTCATTCCCTCACCCAGTTATTGCTTATTTAAAGATCAGAGCAAAACAAAACCTTCAACTTCAAAAGCTTGGAAGTGTTTTCAGGGGGGAAAAGGCACAATAAATAAATAAACACACTAATTTCAGCTGCCCTGAGGCTGGGGCAGGCTGGCACAAGATGAAATCTTGGATTTTGTGGCTGTTTTGGTACAAAACATCTCCTTTTCCCCCTGGATGTCCCAAAGCCAAGAGGGCAGTGGGGCAGCTGCTTGCTTGGTGCCCTGCAGGGTTTGCCTGGAGGCTCTGGCTGTGGGGAGAGAAGATTTTGGAGGGGTTTGCCATCCCTGCTGCTGCTCTGCCTGCAGCCAGCACCTCCTCACACCCAGCTCCTCATCCTGCTTGCTGGGGCTGCCAGGATGCTGTGGGTGAATGGATCACCTGTCAGCAAGGCAGGGAGATAATATCCTTCCAATGAATCAATATTCACAGGCAATTTCACATTATCCAACGTTAACATGTCCAAAACGTGCTCCATCCTGGGTTTGATCACACTCCCGTGGGTCTTGGCCAGGCTGGAATAGTTTTGTAAGTCCCATGTTTGGGAGATTTACAGGAATTGCTCCTGTGTGCTCAGCAAGGATAAAAAAAGGCTCGAGTTGCTGGAATCTCATCCCCCAGGGAGCCCAGGGACAGCTGTGTCTGTGATGGGCATCCAGCACTGTCACTGCCACCTTCTCACTGCACTTCAGCAATTAGCAGAAGAGAAATTAGTGAGGAAAGTGCCATTATTCCCTGCTAATAGGACAAGGAGGGCTGGACTCTTCCCCTGCTGCTTCCATGGATGTGAGGAGCAAAACCAAGTCCTCCGTTTTAATATTTTTTTTTAATATAGTTGTTTTAATATTTTATACTTCTTACCACTTGCAGAAATGCAAGAGGAGGCTCCCAACTCCAAAATCACCCCCAGGGCATGAGGGTGGCATCTCCTCCTGGTAGCTGGCAGCAGAAAGGAGCAGTGCAGAACTGGGGGTTTTTAGGGTTGGGTAGAATTTGGTTCCTCCTCCTGTGGGAAAGAACTGATTTAATTTAACAGCTGAAACTTGGATGTGGTGATAGAGCAGCTTCACTCAGCAGGTAAGTGACACCCTCTTTGGAGGGTTTGGGGGGTTTTTGGTGGAGTTTGGCCAATAAAGTGCTGGATTTGGCTGATATTTTCATTAAAAGCCTGAGGTGAGCAGCACCCTGAATCAAATCCTGGTTAAAACCCAGGCTCTTTCACATCCAGGATCTCCCAGCTCCCATTCCCTCCAAGGGCACTGAGTGGGTTTGGAGTTTCAGTGCCTGTTTTCCCCTCTAATCCTCTGATTTTGTGTTTTGGGCTGTGCAGGAGTTCTCCCTCCAGCGTCTGGACAGCCTGCTGGACGACAGAGTCAACATCCTGGGCTTCTCCATTTTCAACCAGTCTCATGCCTTCTTCCAAGAGTTTGTGCAGAGCCTCAACCAGTCCTGGCAGGAGAATTGTGACCATGCTCCTTTTACTGGCCCAGCAGTAAGTAAAGTGCATTCCCATCCCCCAGAGCCTCCCTGAGCTATGATAGACCATGGAAAATCTCTGTGGGAAGAGCTTCAGGATGGTCCTGAGCAATGCCAAGGGTAGGAACTCTGCTCTCAAATAATTTTTTAGAAGTTAATTATATTATGAAATATTTTAATTATTTAATCCTATTTAATCTTGTGCTGAAGGGCTCAGGGATATCCCCAGGCTGCTCTTGTAGCTCAGATTGGATTTTGTGGGGACATGCTGGTCCAGGAATGGAAAGGAAGAGCCAGAGCAAAGTATTTTTATTACAGTAATTTCACGACCATAAGGCGCACCGGACTATAAGGCGCACCCCCCGGGAGCCGGCACATTTTGCAACTTTGTAGATCAGATAAGGCGCACCGGTCTATAAGGCGCACCGGGTTTTTTTTTGCAGCGAGGCTCCGCCCCCAGCTCCTCCCGCACGCTTGCTGGCCGAGGCCCCGCCTCAATCCGGCAGCCATTGGCTCCCGGGCCTGCCTGTACCCGGCAGGGCCGGGCTATGCCCACCGCCGCTCCGTGCAGCATCCCCAGGGCCTCGCTGTTCTGGGAGTTCCCTGGCGCTCCGGGTGACCTAATGCCGGCAGGCTTGCCCCCTCCCCGCGTGGCAGCCGCTCCGATTCTGGCGGTTTTCCCCCTCTCCGCATGGCGGCCGCCGTGCTTCTGGGGGTTTTCGCCCCCCCCGCGCGGCGCCCGCCGTGATTCCGGGGGCTTTCTCCCCCCCCGCGCGGCGACCGCCGTGATTCCGGGGGTTTTCGCCCCCCCCGCGCGGCGGCCGCCGTGTTTCCGGGGGCTTTCGCCCCCCCCGCGCGGCGGCCGCCGTGATTCCGGGGGCTTTCGCCCCGCCCGCGCGGCGACCGCCGTGATTCCGGGGGCTTTCGCCCCGCCCGCGCGGCGGCCGCCGTGATTCCGGGGGCTTTCGCCCCGCCCGCGCGGCGCCCGCCGTGATTCCGGGGGCTTTCTCCCCCCCCGCGCGGCGGCCGCCGTGTTTCCGGGGGCTTTCGCCCCCCCCGCGCAGCGGCCGCCGTGATTCCGGGGGCTTTCGCCCCGCCCGCGCGGCGACCGCCGTGATTCCGGGGGTTTTCGCCCCACCCGTGCGGCGGCCGCCGTGTTTCCGGGGGCTTTCGCCCCCCCCGCGCGGCGGCCGCCGTGATTCCGGGGGCTTTCGCCCCGCCCGCGCGGCGGCCGCCGTGATTCCGGGGGCTTTCGCCCCCCCCGCGCGGCGGCCGCCGTGTTTCCGGGGGCTTTCGCCCCCCCCGCGCGGCGGCCGCCGTGATTCCGGGGGCTTTCGCCCCGCCCGCGCGGCGACCACCGTGATTCCGGGGGCTTTCGCCCCGCCCGCGCGGCGGCCGCCGTGATTCCGGGGGCTTTCGCCCCGCCCGCGCGGCGACCGCCGTGATTCCGGGGGCTTTCGCCCCGCCCGCGCAGCGGCCGCCGTGATTCCGGGGGCTTTCGCCCCGCCCGCGCAGCAGCCGATCCGATCCCTGCGGCTTTCGCCCCCACCGCGCAGCAGCCGATCCGATTCCTGCGGCTTTCGCCCCCCGCAAGGGAGCCGTCCCAATGTCGGCGGGCCGGCCCCGCGCGGGGGCGGCCCCGATGCCGGCGGGGGCGGCCCCGATACTGGCGGGTCCGCCCCGCGCGGGGGCGGCCCCGAAGCCGGCGGGGAGGCCCCGATACCGGCAGGTCCGCCCCGCGCGGGGGCGGCCCCGATGCCGGCGGGGGCGGCCCCGATACCGGCGGGTCCGCCCCGCGCGGGGGCGGCCCCGATGCCGGCGGGACGGCCCGCGCGGGGGCGGCCCCGAAGCCGGCGGGGAGGCCCCGATACCGGCGGGTCCGCCCCGCGCGGGGGCGGCCCCGAAGCCGGCGGGGAGGCCCCGATACCGGCGGGTCCGCCCCGCGCGGGGGCGGCCCCGAAGCCGGCGGGGAGGCCCCGATACCGGCGGGTCTGCCCCGCGCGGGGGCGGCCCCGATGCCGGCGGGACGGCCCGCGCGGGGGCGGCCCCGAAGCCGGCGGGTCCGCCCCACACGGGGGCGGCCCCGAAGCCGGCGGGGAGGCCCCGATACCGGCGGGGGTGGCCCCGATACCGGCGGGTCCGCCCCGCGCGGGGGCGGCCCCGAAGCCGGCGGGGAGGCCCCGAAGCCGGCGGGTCCGCCCCACGCGGGGGCGGCCCCGAAGCCGGCGGACCCGCCCCGCACGGGGGAGGCCCCGATGCCGACGGGCTCTCACTTCCGGGGTGGCAAATGTTGCAACTTTGTAGATCAGATAAGGCGCACCGGACTATAAGGCGCACTTCCGGTTTTGGGGGGAGATTTTAGTCAAAAGGGTGCGCCTTATAGTCGTGAAATTACTGTAAGTAGGTAGGAGAGGAATTGAGCTGTCAATCTGTGACTTACAGAGGAGTCTCCTGATGTGGAAAATACCAAAGTGACCCTGAAAGTCAGAGCTGGGGTGCAGAGCTTCTCAGTGCTGGACTGGGAGCACAGCTTTAAACTCAAGCCTAACCTTGAATTTGGATTGTATTTCTCTGTGGGTGCAGGGGATGGTGCAGCTCTGATTTGGTGTTTCCCTCAGGAATTTTATCCCTGTGTGTCCAAACTGCAGGAAAATGGCTCGTGCTGGGGGGATTGGGGCTGCAGATGGCACAGGAAGGGCAGGGTCAGGGGCTGAGCTGTGCTCTGTGCTCCAGCATCTCCCTGAGGAGTTTCCATCAGCACTGGGGGGTTCCCTGGGGACTCTCCACAACTGGGAGAGTCTGCAAAGCAGATCTGCCACATCAGAGCTGCAGCTACAGGAGGGGAGAGAGAGGAAAATATCATCAGCTGAACCCTTTGCACGGATTTTAATGAACTCAGAGCCCTCTTGACAAGCTGAGCTGCTGAAAACCTCCTTATTGTCACACAAAGGGATCCTTAAGAGGCAAAATAAGGAGATTTTTGCCCTTTGTGTTCACATCCTTTGGCTTGACTTGAGCTGGTGTGCCTGGGACCATCCTGCTGTCCCTCCCCAAGCTGCAATCAGCTTGCCCTGCTCTGTCTCCATGGGATTTCTAGCAGGAAAATTCCTTTTTGGACTGCAGGGGCTGTTGAGAGACATTAAAAACAAATTTCCTCCTCCTAGTGCAAACAGGACACAGCAGGAGCCAGCAGCAGGTGTGATGGGGAAATGAAAATTCTCATTTTAGGTTCTTACCTGCATTGTCTTGAGCATCCAGCAAAACCTCTAAGTGGGGGGATGCAAGGTGATGCTTGGGAGGACTGGAATTCTTCAAGATGCCACGTCCCAGGTGATGGGGAAAGGATTTGAGGGTCAGGAAGTTACAGAGAAGAGGTGAAATATTCCCAAACAGTTTATTTTGTGTGTGAGGTGAAGGCAGGAGCTTGCTGCCTCTGCTGTTGGAAATGTGGCAGGGAGCATCTCTGTGTGTTAGAACTTCCCCTTGCAGCCCTGGGAAGGGTTTATCTCATGGGATAACTCATCCTAAAGAGAGAAAAGGAAGCTCAGCAGCTGGAAGTGACAGGAGGGAGGTTTCCTGTGAGCTGCAAAAATCCCAGGGCATTCTTGGTGGAGCTGAGGAAGCATCTGACAAAGGAGGAGGGAGCTGCCTGCTCTAATGCCATTCTCATTAATCACATTGCAAAGAAAGGAAATCAGAGAAAATCATTCAAATTGCAGATGGCTAGATTTGGTAATTAGAATTTAGGCTAAAACAGATGTTTGTAATTAAGTGTTTATGTCATTGAATAAAATCCAGATTGCAAAGTCTATTTCACAGGGTTTTAATGGTTTTAATTCCCCGTGTTGGGTTTGGGGGCAAAGATACAGCTGATAATGTTGCAGGGAGGGAAGAAAAAAACCCACATGGCAAAACCCAGAGCAGCCAAACCTGTTCATGTTTCAGTGTCAAGAATTGTCAAGAACTTGGCTTTGGGGATTGAGGGAAGTCCCCCAAGCCCTATGGATTTTCTATGGAGCTCTGTTATTGCAAAGGGGCACGAAACCAACAGGGCTCTGCACAAATCAGATGGTGCAGGCAAGAGAGAATCAATTTGTTAGCAGACAAATTGGCTTTTTGTGACAGAGGGACAAAGCTGTGGTTTCCAATGAGAGTATAAAAGTAGTGAGAGGTTTTTATAGGTGACATTGGGAAAGTTGAGGGAGGTACAGGAGGGCACCAACAGATCCCTCTGGCCTGGGGAATATTCTAAAGGTCTCTTTTCACTCCTTTGCTGAAGGTTATGACCTCAAAACTTTGTGGTTTACATCTGTTCCATGCAAAGTCAGGCTGCAGGGAAGAGATTTCTGTTCCATGCCACGAGGACTTGATCCTGTGTATCTCCACACCCTCTCCAGTACTTCAACTGCTTGAAATCATAAAGAGTGCTGGCAGAAATCCTAATAAATTTTCCAGATTTCAGGAGTAAAACATTCCAATCAATAATGTCAAATGCTTCACTGAGATCTACAAGTCTCTTGCTCACCAGCTAATAAGGGATTAACTGCTCAGGGAAAATGGAAATGGAAACCCAGCAGGAGAAAATTAAAAATGCTGTGCCAATATTCTGATTTGGTAGGAAATGGGAGAAACTCTGGGATTGCAGGGGTTGTGTTTGGTCTCATAACAGTTTCATTTGTCCATCTGATGTTAATATGGTTCCTGATTCAGGAAGGGAATTGCTAATTGGGTGTGACATCCTGTAACCTGAATGGAGTTAAGTTCATAATTAAAATTAAGTGCATGGAAAGAGCTTCATGGAACAGGGGCTGAGGACAGGACAGGCTGGAGAAGCCCAGTTAAGGAAAGAATTTGTATTGAAGGGATAAAAAAAAGGTGGGGAGAAGGATTTGTCATCTTCTTTAAGAAACTCTGGAAAAAGCTTTCCAGAAGGAGAATGTTTAGGTCAGGAGGAGTGAAAGGTCACTGGTGCTGTCAGAGCTGGGGTTTGGGGTTTTGATGGCATCAGGCTGGAATCTTACCTTTTAATTCAGGATGACTTGTAGGTTATGAGGGTTTTGTGCTGCTTTTTAAATGTCTAATCCCACACCAGTGTGGTCAGTGAGGTCTCACCACTGGTCTGAGCGAGATCAAGCAGGGTTAAATCCAAATTAGCAGCAGGGTGGAAGCCCAAGGTTTGTTGGGATCATTGAGCTGGGCAAGATTGACCCTGCAGGGCCACAGTGAATCAGCCTGGTCAGGCTCTGGGAGGAGCAGAGGATGCAGAAGCCACTGCAGGGCTGGAAGTCACAGCCAGGGTGAGGTGAACAAAGCAGCTCCAGGCTGGAGACTGAGCCCTCTGCCAGGAGCTGGGATGGGAAGAGGATGCTCTTGGAAGTATCCATGAGGAAAATGCAGCCTTGGTAGTAATGAGCTGCAACGGCTTAATTCCAGCAGAGTCAGGAGGTGACAGTAATTAAAAGTGAAATCTCAGTCGCAACACTGAGCACCAGGGAGAAAATAGCTGATGGTTAACGAGCCCAAAACCATGGAAACTGCTGTGGGAGTGAGAAACCAGCTTTGTGAGGCTTGGTGGACAAAGAAACCTGGGCAAAGGGAGCCAAAGGCAAGGTGAGCAGGAGAGGGGATGGGCTCTGGCACTCTGGACATTCCCTCAGCAGGGCTGTTCCACAGGGAACAGGGGTGTAGTGAGGGATGGATGATCTCTGTGGGGTCTGACAGGCAGGATTTGGCTGCTAGACGAGCAAATCTAACAAAACCTCATTTCTTGTGAGTCTGTCAAAGGAGTGGTCAGAGGAGACCATGATGGCTGAAGCAATACAGTTAAGTTTCCTTCTGTGGGAGCAGGCATTGGATCTCAGGAGCATTTCCCTGGAAATTCCTGCTACTCTCAGGAGCATTTCCTCCTGGAAATTACAGCTTCTCTCAGGAGCATTCCAACTGGAAAGTCCTGCTTCTCTCAGGAGCATTTCCCCCTGGCCAGCAGTGCAGGTCCAGTGGTGATGTGGAGGAATCCTGTTTCCCTGTGGAGTCCAGTGGAGAAAGGGGCTCCCTTAGTGTCCCAAAACCTCTGTTTTTATCTTGGTAAGAAATGTTGGGCTCTTCCCCCTAGCTGGAGCAACTCCCAATGGGATGCAGTAATTTTATCAGTGCCACAGTGGGACTCAATGGCCATGAGCAGAAAATGACTGGCTGGAGGAAGGATGGGTTGTGAAAAGATAAAGAACACTGCCCTGCCTGGTTTATAAAACATGGCCATGAACAGGAGATATCCCATGGAGATAAAGAACACTGCCCCAGCTGGTTTCAATGGATGCCCATTAGCAGAATATCTCCCACAGAGATCAGGATCACTGCCCCACCTGGTCTCAACAGATGGTGACAGAATAGATACTTTTTATCACATCCTGTATGGCAATCCAAGACAGTTCCCAGCTGACTTTTCCCTGCCTCTGCCCCCAGCTGTCCTCAGCGCTGCTGTTCGATGCCGTGTACGCCGTGGTGACGGCGGTGCAGGAGCTGAACCGCAGCCAGGAGATCGGCGTCAAGCCCCTGTCCTGCGGCTCTGCACAGATCTGGCAGCACGGCACCAGCCTCATGAACTACCTGAGAATGGTGAGAGGGGGCTGGGGGCTGCTCCTCCCTGCCAGCAGCAGGGCTGCCTTTGCTCTTTGAAGGCACTGAAAAGAGAGATCTGAGGGTTTGGGTTGTCACCGGCCTTGGAGTGACATGAAACTCTCCCCGTTTCAGGCTTTGCTGCACAAAAGCTGGAATTCAATTTTTGTGTTTTTTTAAAGTATGAATGTTTCTAAGTGATTTGAGCTCTGACTTGAGATCATGCAGTACAATTGCTCAGAGCTCAGGGGCAAGATGCGAGTTCCCCTATGGGTTTGGGCTCCTTTGAACCGAAAATTGTGATTTCTGGAACTAAACAAACCTAAATCTGGCACGAGAACACTCTGAAATTCCAGCCTTGTGAAATAGTTGGAGTTTGTGGCTCCTCAGAGCTGAGGTGACCATACAGTAGGAGCAGTATTCTGAGTCTGGTGTAGATGAGACAGGGAAATTTTTATAAGGCTTTTTTATTTATAAGGGTTTTTTTTTCCCCAAAGGAAAAAGTTGGATGAGCATTTTACCACTTTGACCCCTTGTTTTAAGCGGGACAAAAAATCCTCCAGCTCCCCATATAGCTCTGCTGCTTGGAGACCCAGTGGTCTTGGGATGGAGGGAGGCAGTGAGGGGATGTGGAGCTGCTTTTCTCAAAGCAAGGAAATGCTGATTCCCTGCTCCTCTCTGTATCTTTTCTCCTCTATCCAAACTCCAAAAATAATCAGGATTGAGCTCAGAGGATTGCTGGGAGTGTGGGGTGTGTGGGGCCATCCCTGCCGTCTCTGGGGGGGGATTTGGGGTGGGGCAGCCTTGCTGGGCGCTGTAACTGAGTCTCTCTTGGACAGGTAGAATTGGAAGGTCTCACCGGCCACATCGAATTCAACAGCAAAGGCCAACGCTCCAACTACGCCCTGAAAATCCTGCAGCACACCCGAGCTGGATTCCGGCAGGTGAGAGAGCCAGCTTGTCCTGGGTGTCCCCTGCCAGTGATTTACCAAAATATGAAAACTAGTCTAATACCCATACTCAACTGTGAGGCCAAAAGACTCTCTAACAATTTAAAGTTACAAAGTGAATGTTTATTCAGCACTGGGCAGCAGTGTGGGGTAACCCTTAATACACACTGTGAAATTCCAGGTTCAAACAAATTCATATTCATAACACCAGCCCCTCCCATCCCTGCTTCCCATGGTAATTAGCTGGAATGGCAATTAAGCAGCGTGGTTGGCTTCTTGAATTAAGGCTGGGCTCGTTTTTGTGGGGAGGGGTCTTAAGAGGAGGAAGTAAGGTGAGTCTTCCTCACCCTGACCTTTTCTATCAATGACAATACAAATGGCTTTTGGGGCAGCTCCAGTTTTGCAAAGAATGAGTTTCTGGTTGCCATTGTTTGTGTTCTTTGGACCTACCTACCAGTTTCATCCTTTCCCATTGCAAGCACAGCTCAGCAAACATAAATTGACAGGAATCAATTATTGAAGTTTCAGGTAACTATCTCAAGCTCAGTTTCTTCTAACTTTTAACTA
Source organism: Catharus ustulatus (assembly GCF_009819885.2). Classification (NCBI taxonomy): domain Eukaryota; kingdom Metazoa; phylum Chordata; class Aves; order Passeriformes; family Turdidae; genus Catharus; species Catharus ustulatus. The sequence continues at coordinate 4,176,192 of NC_046248.1, read as the reverse complement.
AAATCCTAATTTCTTTAAGAGTTGTGTTTCACCAGGGTGTCCTGGGTGTTCTCAGCTCAGGGGACCAAAAGGGGCTGTGCATCCCCCTGGTTTGCGCCATGAGGTACTCAGGGTGTCACCTTGGCTCTGCTGGCAAACTCAACTTGTTTGATTTATCAGGGACACACCTCAGGATAGTTTGGGGTTGTTCAATCTGTCAGGGGCTGGAGGGGGTGATGGCAGAGCCAATCTCTGGTCTCTCCCAGGTGCTGATTCCAGGCAGGGAATCACTCAGGGCTCACACTCGTGACCCTTTAGTTCTTCAGCTTGTGGCTGCATTTGTTTAAAATTACTTGGATGGGGAGAATTTTCTCTGAAATGGGGAAAAATGGGTACTGTGAAACTTTTCAAACTGTTTCTGGGAAGGAAAGCAAATGGGTTTCCATTCTTCTGAGAAGGAAAGCAAATGGGGCAGCCCCATGTGAGGAGCTCCCCATCCTCTCTCCCCTGAGAGGGGAAGTTCAAGCTCATTTCCCTCTCAGTTTATGGTTCCTCTCTAACAGGTTTGCTTGGCTCACATTCATTTACTTTTTGTCTCAGTGCTCGTGGGTTCCTCACAGCTTTCCTCTGCCCACAGAACACCGAGCAGATTTCATTAAAATCATTAATTTGAGTGGTATTTCCTCATCTCACACTTTCTGCCCAAGCCATATTTTCTGGTTTGAGCTGAAGTTGAGGATATCAGACTGGTGAGATTACATGACACAAATCCAAGGAATTTGCTGATAAATCCAAATCTTATTCAGGAAAAAAAAAAAAAAAAATAGAAGACCCAGGAAAAAAAAAACAAAGGGGGAGGTTCATCTGTCTTGTTTCCCTGCTGACAGCTCCACTGCTGCCCTTCTTTTCAAGATTTCCACTTCTAGATGCTGGCAGAGAACAAAAGCCATTGTATCCTACCCTCACCAGCAGAGCATTTTGGCACCAGGAGCCCTGTCCTGGCCTGGCAGCAGTGAATTTCAGCCTTGGCAAGGATGTACCTGCCAGTCCTTACCTGTCAAGTGACAGCTTGGCTTTGATGCTGCCTTTCTCTGAGCGAGCAGGGGGGAGCAGGATGGCATTTTCCCCACAGAGATCTCTCACAGCATCAATGCCCTTTTAATCCTCTCCCAAACCCATCACCCTCTGAACAGAAGTGACAGATCCAAGCCCATCTGCATTAATAAGAGCACAAATTCGGGAAGGAGATGCTGCAAAGCTCCCTGTGACAGCTTTGGGTTTGATGTGTTTGGATGTGGCAGGGAGTTCACGTTGAACTCCCAGGTCCTCTTGGAGCAGAGCTTCTCCCAGAGCTGCACAGGGAGCTGTGGCTGCAGCTGAGACTAAAGGCTCATCTCTTCCCCACAAGCCTGGTGTGACAGGAGAGAACCTTTGCTGACCTGGTGGTAAATAAGGAGCTTTGTGTCTGTGAGATGCCCAGGAGGATTAAGCTTTGCACATTCCCCATCAGGCTGCAGGGGGATGAAACACCTCTGGGCACAGGGAAAAAGAGCTGGAAGTTCAGGGCAGTCCCTTGGGGAGGGCTGCAAGCCCTGCCCTGTCACAGAACCACCAGGAAAGAGCTGATTTTTATAAAGCTGCTCCTGTGACAGCTTTTCTGCCTTCTCTCCCTTTCTCAGGGAGCTTTGCTGATCCACAGCAGTGCCCAGAGGGGTGTCAGGGCCTCTCCCAGCCTCAAGGAGTTTGTTGAGCTGTGTTTAACTGGGAAGAGCATCCCCAGAGAGCTGAGAGCCATCAGGCTCCTGCCAACCTGCCTCCCCTCAACCTCCTGCAAAGAGAAGCCAAAGGCAGCTCTGCTGTGCCATACATGATTATTTTCTTGTTGCCAGCCTGACTTCTTTAAATGAAAAGGACTAAATAAATCATTAGAAATATTTTAATTAAAGGAACAGGGTGAAGAACAGGCATTCACATCCTGGAGACAATCTTGCTCCCGAGGGTTGTATTAACTGATTTGTTTGAAACACTTCTATTCTCTGCTTACTTTTAACCAAGCTCATTTTAACTCTGCCTATTCCTCTCCTCCTCTCCTCCTCTCTCTCCTTCCACCCAGTGAAGCCACAGGGACTTCCAGCTCATCAGCTTTGATGGAGAGTTCACCGAATTTTGAGGCTGATCCAGGCAGCCAGCAAATTAGAGACACTTAGATTCTCTAACTTGCTGCTGCTTTTGGGCAAGGAGAGGCAGGGCTTTCTGACATCCAATTTTTAATACATTTATGTAACGCACCAAACGCGGCTTTTCCTGATTTAGCTGAACCAGAGGAATTTTTTTCCACAGCCATATGAGAGCTGCTCTCTCTGCTCACAGGATGCTTGAGAAAGCACAGGCTCATTAACGTGCTGGTGATCTATAGATCTGACAAGGGCTGGGTTTGCTAAATGTCATCTTTTTATTTTTTTCCCCCCTTTTCCTTACCCCTCTAAAAAACACAACAGAGTTCCAGCAGTGTGGTTTGCTGTAAATCAGGAGCTGGGGTTTGGGAAATTCCTGGCTGTGATTTAGGAAGGGGGAAGCTGCAGAGCCTGACCCCAGCTCTCCCCATCCTGGGTGAGGCTGATCAGCCTCCACTTCCCCACAGCCCCTGCTGTGTCCTGAGCAGAGCCCTGGAAGGGCTGGGCTGCCCATTGGGATGTTGGTGAGGTACAGATGAGTTCCCCACCAACAGCTCTGGGACCCTCTGCACTCCCTGCCACATCAAACATTCTGAATTTAGCAGCAGCTTATCAGCCTCGGTGGGACCTGTTCCTGTTCAGGAGCAGCCCAGGGACAGCTTCTGCCCCCAGGACCTGACAAACTCAGTGTGTGCCCCTACTGCCCTGCCTGGGCTGTGCCAGGTGGGTCCAGAGGGGACATCTGGGTGTCCCCTGCCAGGGTGTCCCCAGAGGGGACATCTGAGGGATGCAGGTGGCCTCAGGGGTGAGATGTGTGTGTCTCTCGTGGTTCTTTGGTTTAATAGTTGGTGCTTTCAGTGCTAACTTCAGTGAACTCTTTGCTGTGCTGGCATCAGTGTTGTCACTCAGGAATCCATCCCTGAGCAGTGTCCTCATTGGGATTTCCTCCATTTATTTGTTGGATTCCCTTTTTCCCTCCCCAGTCACTCCCAGATTCCCTCTCCTTGGGGCACAGGATTGCATTGTGCACTCCTTCCTTTCCTGGGGACACAGAGCAGGAGCTGATGGCTGCAAGCTGCAGGACAGCACTTGTAATCAGAGCCCACAAGGTGCCTGTTGTTGTCTGCCTGTTCCAAGATCTGGATTCAGGGCTGGCTTTACCTTCATTTGAAGCTGGGAATGGGGATGCTAAATACCTGTGGTGCCTCTGAAGCTCGTGGAGAAGTCATCTCCGTGCCTACAGTAAAATAAGCAGAAGATTTCATTAAAATCATTACTTTGAGAGGTATTCCATCACTCACACCATGAGGAGCCTCAAAGCCTCTGCACACAGCATGGAAGGAGTGAGCCAGGAATGCTCCATGTGGGGATTTTCTACAGAGCTGAGAAATCTTTCTGTGCCACCAACCCAAATAACACCTTTTTCAGAGCAGCTAAATTGAGGCACCTCATTGCCTGTGGGGATGGAGCACTGGCACTTCCCTGCTCGAGGCTTTTTGGGCTGGTTCATCCTTGGAGCTTCACAGTTTGTGTTTGCAGACCTGCCTGGAGGTGCCTGGGGGTGTTTCAGGCAGGGCTGGAGCTCCTGGGGGCACAGGGAGGTGCAGAGATGATGCTGTGGGGGTCACACATCCCTGAGGACTTGCAGGGAATTTTCTCCACCCAGGCTGGGCTGTCACCAGGTCACAATCCCTCTCACAAAGGTGTTGAGCTCCAGCTTGCAGCCAGCTGGTTGTGCTGCCCTAGGACAGGTGTCACTCTGATCATTGGGAGCCTCTCCCCTGCTTTGTCAGCCTCTTTATTTCTGGCTGGGTTTTATGTATTTATTTTTGTGCCAACACCATCGTTTCAGCTTCAAAAAGCTGTTCTACCTCTTTGCTCCAGACCTCCTCTACCTGGAGTGTTTATACAGACCAATCACACCCACTGCTCAAAACCCTGAGTCCTGAACACCCTGAAGTCCTTGTCCACACCTTAACAGGACAGTCTTATCCATGTCCACGTGGAGCATTTGATTGTTTTCTAAAAAAAAAATTTTGCAGATGGATATGTTTTCTATTTTCCAGAGGCTCTTTATATGTAGATAGAGATGATTAAAATCACCTTGACATCCATCTTGCAGAAGGGGGATGTGAGGGGCCCAGACACCCTGTGGCACTGCAGGAACAGCAGTGTGAGGAGCTCTGCCAGCCCTGGAGGGGCACAGGGGTGAGCTGGGGGCATCCAGTGCCCCCAGAACCTGGGATTGTGTGGCCTTGGTGCTTTTGAAAGCAAGGTCAAACCCACAGCACTGTCAGGAGAAGAGGCAATTAGTCTGAGCACATGCCAGCAGGGGAGGGACAAATTGGAGAGCAGCGAGGGCTGTTAAAATTAAAGTTAATCTGTCACTAATCTCTGGTTGAGAAATCCGAGAGGGAAGAAAAATTAGGCAATGTTTGTGAGTGATGACTGCTCTGAGAGGAGATTGCTGCTGTTTAGCAATCAGAGCAGAGGTGGGGAATTCAGGAGGGATTCATCCTGCAGGGATTCAGAGCCTGTGCAGGCCACTGAAAGCTCCAAGAGCTCCCTGAAATAGGGGGAAAATCTCCCAGTTTGGGGCTGTTTTCTCTGCCCTGGGAATGGTCACAGCCCTGAGGCTGCCAGGGCTCCAGGAGGGTTTGGACAATGCTCTCAGGCTTTGGGGTGGGATCTCACAAGGTGGGGTTGTTGGGGTGGGATTGTTGGGGTGGGATCTCACAGGATGGGATTGTTGGGGTGGGATCTCACAGGATGGGATTGTTGGGGTGGGATCTCACAGGATGGGGTTGTTGGGGTGGGATCTCACAGGGTGGGCTTGTTGGGGTGGGATCTCACAGGATGGGATTGTTGGGGTGGGATCTCACAGGATGGGATTGTTGGGGTGTCTGTGCAGGGCCAGGAGCTGGGATTTGATGATTCTGAGTGCAAAGCTGTGCCTTGGCAGAGGAGGGTGGATCTGGGACTCCTCACAGATTCCCACTGTGGTTTGCTGGTCACTTGGGCTGGGTTTGCACCTGGCAGAGGGAAGGATTTGGCTCTTTCCTCAACAGCCAGGGGGATGTGGTCTGTCAGGGTGTCTGTGGGCTCACATCCAAGCCACCCCCAAGCCCTGGAGCCTTTGGTCCCAGCAGAGGCCAAGCAGTGCTGAGAGCAGGCACAGAGTCATTCCAGGGCTGCACTCCACCTTCCCTCCTCCTGCTTGCACATAACAAGATTAACCCATGGCAGAAAGGAAAATCAATTAGTTCCTCCCACCCTGCCAGGGAGAGGATAACCTGCCTCAGTCTCAGCTCACAGGAGGGAGCTGGGCATGGATTTGCTCTGGAGGAGCTCTGAAGACCCCCCCTGTACCTTTGGGGTCACCCACTGCCTCTCAGGGCCACAGCACCCCACTGCAGAGGGATCAGAGGAGACCAGCACAGTGCTGGAACCTGGTGGGACAGAGGAGAAAAAGGAGGAGAAGGGGTTCAGGGGGAGCTGGCCTCCCTCAGCCCCCCTGTATCCACCAGGAAAAGAAGAGCAGAGGCTTTTTTAAGGACAATAAGAGAGCAGGAGTTTAATTTGCACGCTCTGAACGAGCTGCTGGAGGTGCTGATCTCCCTGCCCAGAGCTCTGAGGGAAGGAGATTAGGCTCTTGAAGTTAAAATTAGGTTTTGTGGAATATTCCTCCCCCCTGGCTGAAGGCTGTCACAGCTGAATCATGATGTCCTCCCGAGCTTGGGGGGACTGGTTCCTGCCTTCCACGCTGGGAATTCGGGTTTGTGCAGCCACACTGATGCTTGGATGGGTAAATTGTGCTGTTGGGTGTGATGAGCCTGAATCAAAGGCTTTGGAAGTGCTTAATTGTGGTAGTGGTGATGGAGCAGCACCACTGAGAAGTGGCTTTGTCAAGGTGGAGGAAAGAGGCTCCCAGCACCACAGTCCCACAGATTTGGGGTTTCTGGTGGCATGTGGGGACAGCACACAAGGCTGTGTGGCTCCCAGGGAGCTGCCCAGCTCACAGCTTAGTCCCTGTGCAGGGCTGGACACGCAGGAAGGCAGCAGGGGCACTGCAGAGCAGGTGGGGGAGTGCACAGAGGGTTAATGTCTCTGCTGACCCGTTCTGGGGTGCCTTGTGAAGGTAATGGAGCGTCCCTAACAGGCCAGCTCGAGGGTTGTCACTCAGCAGAGCCATATGGGCAGTGACTCGCCCTGTAAATCCCCTTATTGTGCTGTTTGTCTCTGCAGATTGGCCACTGGCACGTCTCTGAAGGGCTCAGCATGGACAACAGGATCTTCTCCTCCAACATTTCTGACAGCCTGTTCAACACCACCCTCATTGTCACCACCATCCTGGTAAGGGAGGGGGGCACCTGCAGTTCCCAACACCCAGCCCTAAGGGGTGAGCTGGAATATTGCTCCCTGTTCTGCCCCCAGCACTGCACTGTGCTGATTTCACAGAGCAAATCTCCACTTACAGCCTGGGGGGCCTGTCCTGGCTGTGTAATTCAGCATCCAGTGGGTGTTGGAAATGGAAATGGTATTTGATGGGTTCAGAGGGGTTGGGATGGTGCATCCAGCTCAGAGTGGGGTTCTTGTTTGGTGTAAGTGCTGGCTTGGAAGGAACACTTGCCCCTTCCACCCATTAAAATGATAATAATTGGCCAAGATGGGCACGATTTTAATGAGAACTTGGCATGTACAGGCACTGTCTGTGTTCAACAGGCTCCCACCTCAGCCCCCAGGCTTTCCTCACCGGTTGTCCCCAGTTTGAGGGGGATGATTGGGCTGGGATGTGCTTTGTGGGGTTGGAAGTTGTCTCTGACAAACAGCCACACTACATTTCAGAAGGTTTATATCCCATTTATTACAACAGCTGGCTGTCTTTTATGCCTTCTACAAGGTTTACACTTTGTTCATTGGTTACAACAGAGCAACATAACTTTGATTGGTTTAAAACCATCTACACCTCTGTTTTTCCCAAGACTTTTCTAAAAATACTTTTCCCAGCTGCAGGTTTTCTTCTGCTTATCTCCTTCTCCTTCTTCTCTTCTTGGTCTCCAGGCCAACAGCCTTGATAAGAAATACCTTTCAGAAATAACCCCTGTCAGGAAAATGAATCCACAAGCACCAGAGAGGTTCATGTCCAAAAAGGAGACAGAGGAGCCCTTTTTGCTTTATTCCAATGAAGGGAGAGGCCATGGGGATGTCTCAGATTTTTGGAGGCTCAGCCTCCTTTTTATCCCAATTTCCCTCTCTCCTTCCCCATTGCTGAGATACTTGAGAGGCTCAGACTTCCCAAACCCTGATACCTGAGATTCCCCTCTAATGTAGAACCCTCCCTTTTAATTTTTAATTCCTATAGAATTCATAGCTCCCCCCCATTATTTCTTTCATCTTCCAATACCCAGTTTCATTTCTACAGTTTGTTTGTAAAGGCAAATGTCTTTTTCCATTCATCAATCAGTGCAATCAATCCCATGGTTTTTTCTATCTCTCAGTGCTGGTTTTATCCACCAGCAGACCCACAGCTTGTTTATAAAGACAAATCCAGCATTCCCCTCACCCCTATTCATTGACCCTCTCAGCTGCAAACCTCTCCACAGGAATTAAATTTTTTTTTATAAAGTTTCTCCCTGTGATCCTCTGTCCCTGCCCTCCGTGCTGGCTAAGATGGGAATGACAGCTGCCCAGTTTCACTGCAGGAAAACCCTTACTTAATGCTGAAGTGGAACCACCAGGAGCTGGAAGGCAACGACCGCTACGAGGGGTTCTGCGTGGACATGCTGAAGGAGCTGGCCGAGATCCTGCGCTTCAACTACAAAATCCACCTGGTGGGGGACGGAGTGTACGGCGTGCCCGAGGCCAACGGCACCTGGACAGGGATGGTTGGGGAGCTGATAGCTCGGGTGAGTGCTGAGCTGCTCTTTGGGACTGCCCTGGTGGGGTTTGTGGTGATGAGGAGGGAGGGGGGTTTGGTCTGTTCGGGAGGCTCGGAGCAGAGGATTTGCTCTGAATGTGGTGGGATGTGCTCAGTGGTGTCTCTGGAGCCTGAGCTGACACCTGGGTGTGTTTTAGAGTCTCTGTGTCCCAGCCCAGCACTGGAGAGAGAGTCAGGAGACTCTTCTGTTGTTTCCAGAGTTATTTATTTTATCTCATCTCAAAGTTCTTTCCCTGCCCTGCCCAGCCCTGGGCTGGCATTATCTTTTTATACTACAAACAACATCAACATTATTTACAATTATCTTCCAATACTATCACTTACATTGTACAGTCTGGTTCTGCTCTAAACCAATCTAAAAGTGCCAACATCACCCAGAAGATGGATGCAGGAAGAAGGAGAAAGAAGGACAGAGCACGCCCAGATTCCTCCAGCTTGACCCCATTACCTTATTATAAACAATCTTAAAAACCTACTTTTTCACCTTGTAATAATCTAACTTATACTCTACTTATTTTTTGTGACTTGTAATTCTTCATGTAAGGGTGGTAATTTTTCCCAGGGTTAAAATCAAAGGCACAGGGGTTCTGGGCAGTGTGCCAAAGCTCCTGAGCCCCCTGCCTGGGTCTGGAACCATCCAGGGCACCCAGAGGGATGTGCTGGGTTCCCACAGTGGGAAATGTGTTCCTTGGGAGGAAGGCAGAGCAAGAATAGGGATGCTCTCAGGGCTGCTCACTTGGTTGGAAAGGAAGTTTGGACTCTGGGATCTCATGTAAAAACTCATTACAGAATAGATTTTTATTTTTTTTTCCTAGCAGAAAAATTAACAAAAACTTGCAGTAGGAAAACGTAGAGCTTGGTAGAAGCTGAAAAAATTTACAAAACCACACTGGGATGAAAGCAAATAAGAATCACATTTCTACCCAGAAAAGTTTTGGCAGATTTAGTTACCTCAGTATTGTTTTTGGAGAAGAACATTTCCAATTTCCTTGAAGTGCACGGCACGAGATCTTTTCACTGCTCTGCTCTGTGGAGCTGCTGCCCAGCAGCAAAGCTGAAAACTGAATTATTTTGCTGGCTTTGACAATAATTCTGTGTATACACCTGGGCTAAGCCAGCCTGGACCCTCCTCCCTGTTCTTTGTTTCCCTCTGTGGTCCTTCCCAGGCTTCTTGAAGCTTAAATAGAGCTCACAAATTGCTCTGAGATCCTCAGGAAAATAGGCTTAGCCACAGCTAAGGGTGGGATTGATGCTGTTTAAGCCAATACTTCCTCTCTGATCCCTGCCTTGTCATTACTGACGTGTCCAGGAGAGCTCAGTGCCACTTTCCCAGCTGGTGACAAATCCATGGTGACGTGGATTGGTGATAATCCCCCCATTGTGGGAGAGGAGACCCTGAGTCATTTGCCTTCTGCAGAGCAGAGCAGGGTCCAAATCCATCCCCTGTGCTCCAGGCAGGGATCTGAGGCTCCTGCCAGATCTTTCCTCCCAGGGAAATGAGCATCACTTCACTCTGTGGTTTATTGGGCACAGTGGAATTGGGTTAAAAGTGTGGTTTGACGATTTTGGAGGTGTTTTCCATGATTCTGTGGTCTTTAATGAGCCAATAATCTCTAGAAATGTCCACTGGCACCTTCTGCTTCTTCCCCACATGGTGAAGGGGGATGCTCTTCCCACTTCAGGAGTTTCAGCTGAGAGTTCAAGGTCAGCTGGGACAACTCTGAGGGAGGCTTTGTGGTTTTCTGAGGGTCACAGACAGGGCACTGAACAGACTGGAGACTCCCCTGAGCTCTCCCTGTCTCCTGGGTCACCCTTCCCTGAGCAGCTCTCGATGCCAGCTGAGATCCCACCTCCATCTGCTCTTTCCAAAGAGCTTCTGTGAGGCTGTTTGCAAATGCTCCAGGCTATTGGCATCGTTTTTATCCATCTTTGTGTCTCTGTGTGTGTACACACACACACAATTACACTCCTGCAACATTCCTTTGGGGAGGCAAGAGGGAAGGAGCTGAGAGCAGCAGCTGATCAAAGGAAGGGAACAGCCATCAAACTTTTGGCCTGCTAACCTTGGCAGTGCCTCTTCATTAAATGGGACCTTCTGGAGGCTTGTTTTTCTCCACTGATGAGTGTTTTAACTTCATCTTCACATAGAAACTGTTTGTTTCTTCTGCAGCTTGAGCCTTATTTAGGAGGAATTTTTTTAACTTCTGCTTCTGCAGGGCAGAGCTGTCAGAGCCTGTGAGGCTGGGTCACAATTTGGGGAAGAGAACAGCTTTGTCTCTTGTCCTCCCTATATCCCTGAGAGTTTGTCTAATGGTTTCAGCAAGTTTTTGATCAATCCCAGGGACTGGGCTCAGGTCAGCCAGGGCAGAGCTGTGTGTGCTGGGTGCTGTGTTTATTCAGGGCTGCCTGGGATGTTGTTTTTTGAGGGCATTTCACTGCCCAAGGGGTTTTTGTCCATCCTTGACAGTCCCCAGGGGAGTTTGTCTTTGATTCCAGTCCCTTGTCTGCCCCTGTCCCATGGGATCCAGCAGATCCTGTGTTGGGGTCACACATTCCTCTTTCAGTGGATTTATCCCCTTTAGGACAAATAGGGATCTCACAAAAGTCCCAAATCCTTCCCAAAAATGACAGCTCTGCCTCTGTCCAGCACAATATCATTGTAGGAAAATAATTCCCCCTTGATCCTGATCAGCCATCAGAAAATAAGGTTTGACTCACACTGACTTAATGTGCAGGACCAAAAGGTCACAGAATTATCCAGCTCCATGCAATGCCTCCCCTGTAATCCCTCTGTGGCACGGAATCTCCTCTGAGCAACTCCAGGCTATTTGGGAGAAAATGTTTCATTTTATTGCTTCTAAATTAACCAGCTATTGATTTATCCTTGAGCTCTGGGGATTCCATTACAGCTAATTGTGCACCCTGATATGATGGAGCAGGATGCTGTACAAATATAAATCTGTTGCTGACCCAAATTCACCTGTACAGGTCTTACTGACCTGCTCACCAGACAGGCTGGGAGGTGAGGAAGAGGGGGACTGGGGTGGTTTGGGAATCCTGTGATGGAGGTTTGGCTTGGGAGCACTCAAAATCACAGAATGGTGATTTAGTTTCAACCCCCTTTACACCTTCCACTACCCCAGGGTGCTCAAAGCCTCATCCAGCCTGGCCTTGGACATTCCCAGGGATGGGGCAGCCCCAGCTCCTCTGGGAATTCCATCCACCCTCTCAGGGAAGAATTCCTTCCCAATATCTCTCATTTCAATGCCTCTCCCCCTTGTCCAGTCCCTCCAGGTGATGAAGAGTCCCTCACACCCATTCTGTAGTGAAAGATGTCACAAACCCAGACCAGCCTGGGCTAATTTGTCCCTCTGAGCGTGCAGGGCAGGGAGATTGAGCACCCTGCTCACTCCTGGCAGTAAAGCCACTCTCCCTGTCAGCTTTCCTGGCTGTGCCACAGACAAACAAACAAGGGAGAGCAGCAAATCTTCCCATCTCCTCCTTTCTGGCATCAGACACTTAAAGGGCTTTTGGGCTGGAAGAATTACATCCTGCTCCTTGCCTGCAGTGCAGTTCTGCCTCACAGCCCCTGATGTGTCTGCTCTTCCCCTTCTCTCTCTGCCCAGCACATCCTGGAGCTGAAATGAATTCTCTGGTGTGGTACAAACCAAGGGATGTATTTTCACAGCACCATGACAGCCTCAGCCCTTGTCCCACCATGCCTGGCTGGAATGTGGCCAGCATCAGTGGTGATCAAAGCTCTTAAATTGTCCATCAGGAGCAGGAACACCAAGAACAGGAAACCCTTGAAAGCTTTGGGGTGCTGGTTTTCTTTGCTGGTGGCCAGGTGCTGCTTTCCCTTCAGCTGCTCCAAAGCTGGGAATGGCAGGAAGGGGAAAGGAGGGAGAAGGGTGCAGAACTGGCAGAGTCCTGCTCTCCTCTTGGAGAGAGGAGCTGTGTGTGGGTGAAGGGAGGCAGGGGCAGGGTGTTTGCAGGCTGTGCTGGTGGCAGCTGTGACAAGGGGGGCTCCAGGAGAGGCTGGGAGGAGAGGGGCTGTGGGTGACTGTGCAAACACAGCGAGGGGACGGGCAGAGGGCTCTGCAAAACACTGCTGGGAAATCAGACACAGGGTGCTGTGAGCTGGGCTGGGCTCAGAGTGCTCTGGCTCCCCATTCTTGCAGCTTCACCTCAGCTGGCTTTGCCACAGGCAGGGTGAACACCTGGCACAGGCTTTGTCCTCCCAGCCACAGAGAGGGGCCAGGTGAGGAGAGATGGGCGAGGGCAGACCCCAGGCTGGCACCTGCACCGAGTGCTGTCACCCCAGCCTGACCGTCCTTGCAGGCAGAGCTGAGCCTCCAGCGTGCTCAGGCTGTCACTTCTGATATGGCAGAACTCCCACTTGTCCTTAGAACAACCCCAAACACCTGTTTGGAGTGACCCTGCTGCCTTTAGATGCAGGAATAGGCACCTGAGCATCAGGAACAGCAGAGAAGCTCTGGGGATCACGGTGCAGAGCAGGGTCAGCTCCAGCTGCTTGGGCTAGCACTGGGACAGCCCCAGTGGCGGCTCCTGAAGCTGGAACAGCTGTCTCACCTTTCTGAGAGGCTTTTTGAGCATGGGACAGTGTAGCAAAGGATTTTCTGCCCCTGTTTGTGCTGTCAGGGCTCCGTGGGCAGTGCTGGTGACAACGCTGCTGTCACAGGAACTCAGGGGATGTGGCATCCAAGGAGCTGCTCAAGCAAGTGATTTACCAAAATATGAGTATTGGTCTAATACCCATACCCAACTGTGACAGACAAAAGACTCTCTAACAATTTAAAGTTACAAAGTGAGTGTTTATTCAGCCCTGGGCAGCAGTGTGGGGTAACCCCCAATACACACTGTGAAATTCCAGGTGGTCACAGAGTTTGTTTATTGACAAAAGGTTCAAACAAATTCATATTCATAACACCAGCCCCTCCCACCCCTGCTTCCCATGGTAATTAGCTGGAATGGCAATTAAGCAGCGTGGTTGGCTTCTTGAATTAAGTCTGGGCTCGTTTTTGTGGGGAGGGGGTCTCAAAAGGAGGAAGTAAGGTGAGTCTTCCTCACCCTGACCTTTTCTATCAATGACAATACAAATGGCTTTGGGGGCAGCTCCAGTTTTGCAAAGAATGAGTTTCTGGTTGCAATTGTTCATGTTCTTTGGACCTACCTACCAGTTTCATCCTTTCCCATTGCAAGCACAGCTCAGCAAACATAAATTGACAGGAATCAATTATTGAAGTTCCAGGTAACTATCTCAAGCTTAGTTTTTTTTCTAACTTTTAACTAAAATCCTAATTTCTTTAAGATTAGAGTTTCACAAGCACTCCTGCTCCTGGAGAAGATGCCAGCCCTGTGCTCCCAGAGCTGTCCTGATGTGTTTTCAGGTGTTTGCACAGCCCCAGCCCTGCCCTGGCTCCATGGCACCTTCTCCCTGCTGCGTCCAGGTGCAGGGCTGGGGGTGTCTGTGGGGCTGGAGCTGGGCTGTTCTCCTGCTCTTTTCTGCCATCCCATGCCGTGGGAGGCTTGGCTGGGATCCTCTGGGGCTGGGGCTGACGTCAGGGCCCATTCATCACCATTAGCACCGAGCTGAGCCCTGTCAGAGGGGGCGGATGCCGCCTCTGGACTGGCAGTCCCTGCAATTTGCTCCTGAAGGATGCTTCATTGTTGTTCCTCCCCGGGAGCCCGGCTCAGCCCCCGTGTTTAATGTCCTTCCAGAGCCCTGATGCAGGCAGAGCCCACCGGAATGCCAGGTAGGTGCTGCTGGTGGCAGCTTTTGTCTCACACACCAGCCCACCTGGGTTTTCTCTCACCTAGCGAGGGTCTGGCCTTGTTTAGGCGGTGTTTTGTCAGGAGAATTGGCTGTCTCCACTCCCAAAAAGCTCCAGGTCTTTTTCTAAGCCTATTTCATGGAGACATTTATAGCTGTAACTGTGCTGGCAGGATGAAAACCAGCCCCTCTTCCCCCCATCCTTTGCCTCCTGTCTCTCTCTCTCTCCCCAGAGCCCAGATGTGGACAGCTGCACAAGCCAAAATCCATTTCTCCTCCCCTAGAGCATCCCTTAGCCATAAAATCCCAACACCTAGCTGTGCTCAGGTGGGGGAGGCTGGAGAGAACACAGGTTTGCAGAACTTCTCTGTAGCTCCACTGAGCTCAGTGAATCACAAGGAGTTTTGTCAGGAAGCAGTTGAAAGCATGAAATGGATGAAATTCAGGCAGAGAATTCTTTGCATGCCATTCCCAGATCAAAGTTTCCTGCTATCAGAGATCAGCTCTTAACTTGCATGACTGAACCTGCAGAGAGAAGAGGGAAAGAGTGATGAGGAACTGGAGCTCTGCTGCAGAAAATTCTGCACCTCTGAGGTGGCAAAAGTCCTGAAAAGTTAGCAGGGAATGAGCAGAAGGAAATAACTCGGATGGAGCGGCAGAACACTCTGGAGATGAGAGAAGGGAGCTGGGCACAAAAGCTGAGTGCCCAGGGAAGGCTGTGCTGTGTCTCTGCTCTGTGGGCAGAGGGAGGGGGATGGATTTGCACGGTATTTTGTGTAGGGAAGAGCATTTCCAGATGCTGCTGGTGATTCCGCAGCCCCAAGATGATCAGAGAACAACCAAGGTGTTGTTTCTCCCCAAAGCTGGACAAACCTGGGGATGCTGCTGCTCCTTTCATCAGCACCTTTCTATTTGCCCCTGGATAGGGATGGAAATTTCCTGAAAACTGTGATATGAAACCCTTATTGCATGGCATCTTTAGTCTGGTGGAACTGTGTTTAGTTGGAGAACTGGGAGAAGAATTCCATCAGAGCTTTGCTGGGAGAACTCTCCCCAGGACAATGACACCTACAAACCTTTTAAGCAGAGACAAGAGAGGTTTAGGAAGCTCGAGGCTTTCCTTGTAGATAAAATTCTCCACATGCCACGTTCCAGAGATGAACTGATCCCATTTTAGTAATCTGCTGCTGTTTGCACAGCAAACCGCTCGCACACCACGTTGGGATTATTGGTGTCTTTTAAAAAGCCTGTGGGTAAATGTCTGCCTGTGCAGAAGTTCTCAGCTCATCATTCATCCTTGAACCTCTTAGGAATCTGTAAGAGCTGCTTGGAAATTGCAAAAACCTCCAATGAGCATGTCCAAGCATGGCCTGGGAAGTGTTGAAACTCTAATCTTAAAGAAATTAGGATTTTAGTTAAAAGTTAAAAGAAGCTGGGTTTGAGATAGTTACCTGAAACTTAAATAATTGATTCCTGTCAATTTATGTTCGTTCAGCTGTGCTTGCAATGGGAAAGGATGAAACTGGTAGATAGGTCCAAAGAACACAAACAATTGCAACCAGAAACTCATTCTTTGCAAAACTGGAGCTGCCCCAAAAGCCATTTGTATTGTCATTGATAGAAAAGGTCAGGGTGAGGAAGACTCACCTTACTTCCTCCTTTTGAGACCCCTCCCCACAAAAACGAGCCCAGACTTAATTCAAGAAGCCAACCATGCTGCTTAATTGCCATTCCAGCTAATTACCATGGGAAGCAGGGATGGGAGGGGCTGGTGTTATGAATATGAATTTGTTTGAACCTTTTGTCAATAAACAGACTCTGTGACCACCTGGAATTTCACAGTGTGTATTGGGGGTTGCCCCACACTGCTGCCCAGCACTGAATAAACATTCACTTTGTAACTTTAAATTGTTAGAGAGTCTTTTGTCCTCACAGCTGAGTATGGATACTAGACCAATACTCATATTTTGGTAAATCAGTGTCACCTTCCCTGTGACCCCTTCCTGGGTCACCTTCCCTTTCCTTCCCCTCTCCTGGTTCCAGCAGAGCTGCTCTTCCCTCTTACAGCCCCAACCTCTCCCAGGACTCCCATCAGGTCTGGTGGTGCCTTGGCATCTGCACAGACCTTGTCAAATTTAGGGACAAAATGTACAAACAGCTTTTCTGTCTCCCTCATCTTCTCTTTTTCCACATGCATAATCATCTTCCTGCAAAGCAGAGAAACAAATGGATAAGGGAGTGGAGGTTTCATTTTTACGGAAAGCAATTACAGACATTAAAAGAGCTAAAGTAATAAAAATAATATTTAAAATTCAAATCCCTTATCTATATTACAAGGGTATTAACATGGGAAGAAGTTATTTTTATTTTTTTCTCCCCCTAATCTCATTTGCTTTGCAAGTCGATCTGCAAACTTTAATGCCAGTCCTGTGAATTTTATTTTTCTTTTTATTTGGAGACTGATCTGCAGTTCTGGAGGTTTGGCAGGTTTGTGAACTCCATGGCTCAGGGGTGAGGATGCTGCTTTGGTGTTTGTTTGTACCAGAAGGGACAGCTGTGTTCAACAGGGAATGGGCAGGTTGTATTTTCTATAGATTAATATAATATTTATTGGTTTATGGCTCCAGCTTTTAATGCATTACATGAATAAAAATGGCAATTGGGCTGTGAGCACTTGGGGGAAGGAGCTGCTCCAGCCTAAAGGGAAGGAAAATGGGGAAAGAGAAAGAGGAAAGGGAAGGAAAAATGGAGAAAAAGAGGGAAAATGTGGAAAGGGGAGGAAAATGGGGAAAGAAAGAGGAAAGGGAAGGAAAAATGGGAAAAAGGAAGGAAAAAATGGGGAAAGGGAAGAAGAAAATGAGGAAAAGAAGAAAAATGGGGAAAAGGAAGGAAAATTTGAGAAAGGAAGAATGGGGAAAGGGAGTAAGAAAGTGGGGAAAGGGAGGAAGAAAGTGGGGAAAGGGAAGAAGAAAATGGGGAAAGGGAAGAAGAAAATGGGAAAAGAAGAAAAATGGGAAAAAAGGAAGGAAAATTTGAGAAAGGAAGAAAGTGGGGAAAGGGAAAGAAAAATGGGGAAAGGGAATTAAAAATGGGGAAAGGGAAGGGAAAATGGGGAAAGGGAAGAAGAAAATGGAGAAAGGGAAGGAAAATTTGAGAAAGGGAAGGAAAAATGGGGAGAGTGCTCCAGAGCACAGGGTGAGCTGAACATCGGGGTGAGTTTGTGTAAAACCCACCCAGGCAGAGGAGTGAGAACCAGAGGATGCAAAACTCGTGCTGTTTCCAAAAGGTGGGCTATCCCCCTGCAGGAGCAGTGTCCTGGGTGGCCCCAGGTTTGTGCTTTGCAGGATTGTGACCTTTGCCACTGTCCCTCCTCCCCAGAAAGCTGACCTGGCCGTGGCGGGGCTGACCATCACGGCGGAGCGCGAGAAGGTGATTGATTTCTCCAAGCCCTTCATGACTCTGGGAATTAGCATTCTCTACAGAGTGCACATGGTAAGAGCCTGATTTTAGAGCCATTTATGTCCTTCCATTATTTGCATGCAAACCTGACTGGTTAGAGGAGAATAATGAACGACTCATAAAAATATTTTGGTTTCTTATTTAAACGCAAATGTGCTCGACCTTTATTTCCTGCTTTTCTCTCTCTGCTGTGTGTCAGGACTGGTGAATTCCATTCCTATTCAATCCCCCAGCCCTTTGGCTTCTCTCCACCATCCTCCCAGGGCACATGATGAGATTTTTGGCTGGGTGAGGGCTGAACTTTAGAGCTTTGAGGTGTGCTGCGGGTGGCCCCATGCAGAATTTGGCCCAGTTGTAGAAACTGGGCTTGGAGTCACCATGCAGTTGATTTAATGCTGAGACTGGGTATCTGTGGGTGCCCCTGCAGCCCAAAGAAAGCTCCTCAGTCTCAGGGGGTGCTCTCAGCACAGCTGTGGAGTCACAGAATCCTGGAATGGTTTGGGTTGAAAGGACCTCAGACCATGGCAGGGACACCTTCCCTATCCCAGGCTGCTCCCAGCCCTGTCCAACCTGGCCTTGAACACTTCCAGGAGTGGGGCAATTTTTTTTTTTCTGTGTCAGAACAACTGGGAATATTCCCAAGGGATTAATGTTGTGTCTTTGTTTAACCAAACTTGTCTTAAATTCCCATAAATCCTCTTTGGTTTGTATCCTGGATTGTTCTACCTTCTCCCTGAAGCTCAGGAGAGGCCAGATCTCCCCCAAATTCCTGGTGCCACAGGAGGCAAGCTCATTTTGCAGCCTCCTTCTCCCCAGCCTGCCTTTTGGAAAGGCTCTCTGCACAGAGTGGAGTGTGATGTGAGTGACAGTGCCTTGGTTTCTGTCAGCCCAACAATAGCAGCCAAAAGAAAAAAAAAACCATCCAAGCTGCCTCTCCCAGCCCCCTCTCCACCCTGTTAAGGATGCAGTGTTGGGGATGAACAGAAACAAATTCACGCATCTATCTCTGTGCTGAGTGGCTCCTGCCAAGAGCAAACAAGTAATTAAAATCTAGTTAAAATTCTGCTTCCTCTGGTACGTGCAGAATTTAGGATCGATGATTTAACTGATCACACACACACAGAAAAAAAAAATAAATTAAAAACCAGGTTGATTCTTGCAGTTCCTGGAAGTCAAATGGAATTGTCCCTTTCCCCCCATGGCTGGGTTTTCACATCAACCTTGTTCTACCAGTGTCTCCTAGGAATAAAATCAGATTTGGTGATTAAATACTGTGTTATATTAGGAAGGAATTCTTCCCTGTGAGGGTGGGGAGGCCCTGGAATTGACTTCCCAGAGAAACTGTGGCTGCCCCATCCCTGGAAGCATCCAAGGCCAGGTTGGATGGAGCTCTGAGCAACCTGGGATAGTGGAAATTTTCTCAGATTTGCACACCCAAATCTTCAGCAATTCCCTGGGCAGCAATTCCCTGGGCAGCAATTCCCTGAGCAGCAATTCCCTGGGCAGCAATCCTGCCTGCAGAGGAAGGCAGCAGTGCTGGTGCAGGCTGTGCTCAGGGTCTGCATTTGCTGCAGCCTCAGGAGCTCTGCAGGATTCTCTGGCACTTGTGCTCAGGGTGGAAGTTGCTCAGGGCAGGGAGCATCTGCTGCACCAGAGGAGCACAGCCCAGCCTGCCTTTGGGGCACTCACCAAACTGAGCAGGATCCATAATTACAGAGCCATCCATAATTACAGACCCAGAGGGGCTGGGAATTCTCCCCCTTCAGCTGCTCTTTGGAGGATCCAGTTGGGATCCAGAGGAGCTGCACCCAGGCAGGTTGCAGAGACATTTCCCAGGTTGGGTCACCCCACAGTGAGCCCCAGTTGGCTGCTCTGGGGATGTGAGGAAAGGGGGGATCCCACAGGGAAGCTCAGAGCTCTCTCCTTCCCTGTCCAACCCTTGGCACCTCTTCCTCCAAACCTTTCTTGCTCAGCTTGAGGAGGGTGCATGAGAGCTGTGTGGCAATTCAACTTCTCCAACTGGTAAATGTTTGTTAAACCAGGCAGTTCTGGTTTTCCTTTAAGGATGTGGCTTGCAGAGCAGCCCCACAGCCTTCTTCTCCCCACCCCAAAAACCACCTCTGCAATGTCAAAAATTGCAGCTGACGTCTGTTAATCACGGCTCAGATGAGATGGAGCCTAATAAATAACCACAAATGAGCCTCTTCCTCACTGAGGAGTTGTCTCCACGCCCTGGGCTCCTCTGAATGCGATGACATTTTATTTTAATTTCCATGTAGCTCCAGTGGCAAGTGATTTCTCACCCCTTTCTCCTCCCCACGCCGCCAACCCAGGCACCACAGAGCCTGTGCCTCTTATCACACATAACCAAATATGGCAGCTTTAACCAGGGCTGTCATTTTTCTCAATTTCAGTGCTTGTGATACAATCAAGGCTGGATTTCTGACACGGGAGCTCTAACAGGCTCCCTGACTCACAGGCTGCTGAGAGAAAAGGCTTGGTTGGTTTTATTATTTTATTAGGTGCCCATTCTGGAATGTGGGGATGGCAGGAGGTGGATGAGGAGCCCTGAGCACTCCCTGGTTTTGGCAGGGGGCTGGAATCAGGTACCCAGGGTAATTTTTGCACAGAGGGATAAATCAGGATGATTTGTGTCCTACACATCTTGGCTCACATCCTGCCTCTGTGGCAGGGAGCGAGGGACTGAAGATGATTCTGATTCCTCAGCCCTGAAAGTCCTTGCCTTCAAAATGAGGAAATGGAGGTTGGGAAAGGGCACAGCAATAGCTGAGTTCAGACCAAGTGAGCTGAGGCTTAAGGTGTCTCGACTTGATTGCTGCAGAGGACACAAAATGGGAAGGAGGGATGGAAAAGCTCCTTGATTCCAGCTTGAGAGGGGCTGAGCCCCCTCCTGACAGCTCTGCCTGCAGGAATCCCTCCCCACCAGAGCAGGGTGGGAGCAGCTGCTGGCCCCAGGACCATGGAATGCATTTGCTGCTTCTGAACCATGTGGTGACTCCAAATGAGGCTCAAGATTGAGAGCAGCCAGCGTGGGGTTATTGTTGAGAGCAGAGGAAAAGGAGGGATGTGGAGCAGATGTGGTTATCCTGGGATGTGCCCTGGCTCTTTTACATCAACATTTCTGCCTCTCCAGGCTGGGTTTGCTTGCTTTCCCTCTGACTCCTAGAGGCAGAAGAGAGTTCTCTGCCCTCCTTTTTCAGGGAAAACTTGTGAGGAATGACATGGATGGGGCTGACTTTGTGCAGGGCAGGGAGTGCTGCAAACAACAAATCCAGGGCTGTCCTCTCCTTCCCAAATGTCCCCCTTGTCCAAGCTCTTCAGTCACCAGAATCTTCCCAGGAAACTGCTGCTCACTGGCTGAAAAAATGAAGATTTCCAAGAACAACTTAGGAGGAGGGTAAATTAATCTCTCCCACTTCCATCTGAGGATTTGCACGAGGCCTTCATCAATTATTGGACATTTTGAACATATCTATTCCAGGAAAAATAGCTCTTCCAATTAACAAAGCTCTATTGGGACTGCCTAAAAATATCTGACAGACTCCAGATATTGTCATTCCCATCTTCAAAACAGACAGATAAGAGAGAGTTTGTGCCCTCCGTGGGAACAGAATATCTTTATTCTTACCCACAACTGTGAATGAAAAGAATATGTCCCAGCAGCCTGGAAATGACTGGAGCTGAAAAGAACCAGAACTACTACAACTGTAAAGTCACAGGAGAGATTCATTGCCAAGCTGGAGATTCAAAGCTTCCAATGCAATCTCCTTAATGAGAGTAATTTATTGACAAACTGCCCCAGAAATATAAAGAAGACATCAAGGCCTTAATTGCAGAAAGGAACTTTGTCACTTTGTCATCTCGCAGGGGGAGGCTCAGCCAAGGCTCTGCCAGGCCCTGAGAGTTCCCTGCCAGCTCTGGGTGCCAGGGGGATCATTGCAGGCAGGGCAGGAGCTCCAGGAGGTGCAGTTTGCTCAGCAGCCTGTGCCCTTCACACCCTGCTGTGTCCCCACGGCCTCATTTCATCCCTGAGTGTGCAAACAGCTGCAGGAACCACCAGTGACTGAGCCAGGTCAGCTGCTGAGGAAGAAGGAAACCAAGGTGTGAGGGGCATCCAGGAGAGCCATGAAGGGGAGAGCTTGGGCAGGGCCACCCTTGAATAGTGACACCCTTGGGCAGTGGCACCTTTGGGCAGTGCCACCTTTGGGCAATGACACCCTTGGGCAGTGGCACAGGGAAAGGCAGTGGCACCTTTGGGCAGTGACACCCTTGGGCAGTGCCACCCTTGGGCAGTGTCACCCTTGGGCAGTGTCACCCTTGGGCAGTGCCATCATTGGGCAGTGACACCCTTGGGCAGTGACACCCTTGGGCAGTGACACCCTTGGGTAGTGACACCTTGGGCAGTGCCACCTTTGGGCAGTGCCACCTTTGGGCAGTGACACCCTTGGGCAGTGACACCTTGGGCAGTGTCACCCCTGGGCAGTGTCACCCTTGGGCAGTGTCACCTTTGGGCAGTGACACCCTTGGGCAGTGTCACCCTTGGGCAGTGTCACCCTTGGGCAGTGTCACCCCTGGGCAGTGTCACCCTTGGGCAGTGCCACCCCTGGGCAGTGTCACCCTTGGGCACCCTTGGGTGTGGATCCTCTGGCTGGGATCATGGGAAGGGCACAGGGAAGGGCAGGGAGGTGCTCTGCCCTCCCTGGGTTAGGGAGAGGAGCCCCAGCAAAGGATTCTCTTTGAAATTGGGGTCCCTTGGGTGCTGGGGGTGCAGCTTCCTCCAGTTTCTGTGGCTCTGAATGTCCCTGGCTTGGGAAAACCAGAACACAGCAGCAAGTGACCAAAAAATTGGGAAAAAGCACAAAGAATGTGGTGTCTTGCACTGTTTGTACCTCACCTTTTACAGGAGATAACCTGGAACAGGAGAGAGACATTGCCTCAAAGAGAGACTTGAATTAAACCCAGGAGAACCTGAATTTTACTTGGGAATTGGCTTAAAATTAATCTGAGAATCTGAACCTTTCCTTGGGAATTGCCTTAAAGTTAATCTGAGAATGGATTCTGGACCACTCATCCATTTGCTAAAAGCCTTCACAAGCCAAGTTCTCTAAAAATTCTCATCCCAGGATGGTTTGGCTTGAAAAGGACCTCAAAGACCCTCGAGTTCCACCCCCCCCGGCACGGGCAGATCCCAAAATCTTGTGCTGAAGGATGCAGGCATAGGTTGTTGTGCTGTGCTGGGTTTTTCCTTCATGCAGGGTTTGCTGGGGAAGGTTCCTGACACTTCACAGGTTCCCAGATGGTCACTGGAGCTGAGGATTTCACAGGCTCCTGGATATTTTTAGCAGAGGAAGATTTTTGTGCAAACAACTGTTGCCTTTTCTAGCAACAGCTCAGATCTCCAGGAGAACTGCTGAGACCTTGTGAAATTCAGGTTTTGCATAACATTCAGTAGTAAAACAGCGAGGTTTGCATAGAAATGGAATTTTAAATGCTAGTTTAAGTCTGGGGAAAGGAAAAAAACCACCAAAAATTCCTTTGCAAAGCTCTGACTCGTGGGAAGCTTCCCAGTTACAGGTGCTTGGGGAAGCTGTGGAGCTGTTTTAGGGAGGCCAGGACTGAATTTGTGGTTTGGGACAGAAAATCCAGAATTCTGTGAGCCAGGGGATTGTGTCCCTTGTCCCTGTGGTAACTTGGATGTGCTTGAGCTGCTCTTCCCTGCCAGAGGAGCTGGTGGTGACAGGAGAAATTCACTTCAAATGGGAGGTGTTTGGCATTTGAGAGACTTCTCCAAAAATTTTATCTCCCCCTTTGCAGAAATTTTGTGATGTTTGACAATTTTCTGGTGGTGGCAGAATCCTTGTGAAAGTTTAAAATGCTCTGGGAGAAAATCAACCTGCTTTTCCTAGCAATGAAGATTTTTTTTTTCCAAGGAAAGGTAGATTGCTGAAGAAAAAAAACAGGAAATTCTGACGCATCCTGGAGATAAAAATACCCTGCTCCCTGAGATAAAATAATCATTTTATTGGGGTTTTGCAAAAGAAGAAAAATTTCAAGGCCAGAGAGAGAGAGAGAGAAAAGTTTTAAGTTTTGAAAACATCTATTTTTATTCCTTTTGCTTCACAAATATCTTCCCCACCCTGTGAGCTCAGGTGGAGCCATTTCTGCCCATTAAGTGTGGGGTGGGCAAGGATGGGGGGACCCCAATCAGGGGTGAGGGTGCAGCAGACCCTGCCAGGGAATGCTTTGATTCCTCATTTTTCTCTCAATTCGCCTCTCTCTTTGCCTGGGGGAATAAAAATGGGGAGAAAAACAGATTTAGGGGATGAATGCAGTGGGAGATGCTGCAGGACTCTGTCATTTGTTGGGTGCTGTCCCTTGTTTACCCTGCAAGGCTGTTCAAAAGTCTGGTTTATTCCCTTCACCTTTTCATTCCCCCTTCTCTTTTTTATTCCTCTTTCTCCCATTTATCCCCCTTCTCCCATTTATTTCCCTTTCTCCTGTTGATGCCCTTTGCCCCACTTATCCCAGTTGTCCTGTTTATCCCCCTTCTTCCATTTATTCTCTTTGCCCCATTTATCCCCCTTCCCCTTTTTATTCCCCTTTCTCCCATTTATCCCCCTTCTCCTGTTTTTCCCCCTTTCTCCAATTTACCCTCTTTCTCCCATTTATTCCCTTCCCCTTTTTATTCCTCTTTCTCCCATTTATCCTTCTTCTTCCATTTATCCTCCTTCTCCTGTTTTTGCCCCTTTTCCTGTTTTTTCCCCCTTCTTCCATTTGTCCCCTTTCTCCTATTGACCCGCTTTGCCCATATATCCCCTTTCCCCTTTTTATTTCCCTTTCTCCCATTTATCCCCTTTCTCCCATTTATCCTCCTTCTTCCATTTATACTCCTTCTCCTGTTTCCCCCCCTTTTCCTGTTTTTTTTTCCCCTTCTCCCATTTATCCCCTTTCTCCTATTGACTCCCTTTGCCCATTTATGCCATTTTTCCCATTTACCCCCTTTCTCCCATTTATCCCCTTTCCCCTTTTAATTCCCCTTCCTCTCATTTATTCCCCTTCTCTCATTTATCCCCTTTCTCCTACTGACCCCCTTTGCCCCATTTCTCCCCTTTCTCCCCTTTCTCCATTTCCCTGCTGTTCCACCACCCCAGGTACATTCCCTCATTCCCTTCCAGAACTCTGAAATTTTCACCTCTCCAAACCCAACCCAGCTCCAACTCCTCCTTTATTTTGTTGTTTTTTTTTTTTTTTTTCTCCCCAGGGCCGCAGACCCGGCTACTTCTCCTTCCTGGATCCCTTTTCCCCCGGAGTGTGGCTCTTCATGCTGCTCGCCTACCTGGCTGTCAGCTGTGTCCTGTTCCTGGTGGCTCGGTAATGTCGCGGTGCCTTTCCCTTCCTCGCGGTGCCACCTAGTGTCACTCACACACCCGGGAAAGGGGACACCAGTGACATCCTCTGCCCCCCAGCTCACCGGGCTGGGCTGGCAAGAAGTGTCCCCAGCTGGGGATTGAGGTTTGTCACCGTGCTGGGATGGCAAGAAGTGTCCCCAGCTGGGGATTGAGGTTTGTCACTGTGCTGGGCTGGCAAGGAGTGTGCCAGCCCTGTGCCAGCTGGCGATTGAGGTTTGTCACCGTGTCCCCACCTATTACACCTTGGCCACAGTGGTGCTCTGAGCTGGGTGGGAGAAGATTTTGATGTTGTTTAAATGCTCCCTGCAGATTTTTTTTTTTTTTTTGCCCCTTGTCCCGAGCAGGGAGGGCTGTTAGGAACCTGCAAATCCATTCTGAGGTGTCAACACAAATTCCACCAGTGATGTCTGGTTCTCCTGGCCCTGAGCAGCCCAGTTTGTGGAGGAAAGGAAAGTTGATGAATATCTCTGAGCAGCTGATGTGCAGAGCCTCGCTTGGCAGCTCTCAGCTCCATTTCCCTATGACTAATTTAAACCAGCTTTAAAATACCTGGTTGAGTGCTCGCCTGCAGCGTGGCCCCCATCCAGCCCAGGGGCTCCAGTGCTGCTCTCCTGCCCCCCAAACATCCCTGGGGAGGGGCTGCTGCAGGCAGAGTGCAGCTGTGTCCTGCCCCTGTGTGCCACAGGCTGCTCAGGGCTCCATGGCACTTTTGGGACCCCTTAATGCCCAGCTGTCATTACACAAATGTGCTGTCACTCTGTCCCTCAGCGTGGCTGAAGTTGTCATCCTGACAGGGCTTTAATGGGTTCTTGGAATGCTGTTACAGCCTCAGAAACGCAGGTGTGGAGACACCATTGAATTATGCAGGGCTGGTGCCTCTTTAGCCCCTTCCTCATGTTTTAAATATGATCCTCCTAAAAGGTGCCTTCTGGAGAGGGAGCTTTGGCTGCTGCTCCCTGCCTTGCTCAGCAGGAAGGAGCTTTTGACCCTGTGAGCTGCAGACTCTCCCAGGGCACTGGGGTTTGCTGCCAGTGCTTGATCCACCACGGAAAGTCTGCAGGAAATAACCTCCTCCTCCTGCTCCCTGGCACCACAGTGAGAGATGCAGGGATGAAAATAAACCCCTCATTTTGGCTAATTCGATGTGAGCTGGCACAGCCCTGCAGCTGTTTTGGCAATAGCCCCAAAATGACCCTCGCAGGCCCAGCTTTCTTAGCCAGAGCAGTGTGATGAAGTGCAGCACATGAATTAGCAGATTTTCTTAGTAACCAGGGAACTGGGGACTGGAAACAGCAAGAGAGAGAGGTGCAGTCACAACAGTGACAGGCTGTCAGATATTTCCCATTCCCACTGTCCTGTCCCTGAAGGATGGGATGCTTTGAAACACCAGCACTCAGCTTCCAACTCCAGCTGAGACTTTCTCAGAGCAGCCCTTTGCACCAGCACAGCTTTTCTTGATGGTTTAATGCAGTCAGGGCTCACACACTTTGCTTTTGAACTTCCCATCAGTGCTCGTGCTCCAGCAGGCAGCACAGCCAAAGATGTTTGATTTCTGCTTCCATCAAGTCCGTGCCCATCTGGAGTTCCTGCTGTGGTGTGAATCTGCACGCAGGGCTGCAGGATGAGCGCAGAGCTGCCCAGAGCAGAGCCTCTCAAAGTTCTTGCAAATCTTTACAAGAAAGCCTCTGGCTGCTGAGTCTCAGAGCAAACGTTTCATGCAGCTCTGAGCCCTGGGCATCAACTGACAGCAAAGCATTTCCTCCTCAGAAAACTCAGCCTCCAGCAGAGCTGGAGCTTCACAGCTTTTCTCGCTTTTTTTTTGTTTTTTTAAAGTGTCCCATTTCCCAGTGCATTCCCTGAGCTCCCCGTCTCTTGTCCTTTCAGGCTGACTCCATACGAGTGGTACAGCCCCCACCCCTGCTCCCAAGGTCGATGCAACCTCCTGGTGAACCAGTACTCGCTGGGGAACTCGCTGTGGTTCCCGGTGGGGGGGTTCATGCAGCAGGGCTCCACCATCGCCCCCCAGGCTCTGTCCACGCGCTGCGTCAGCGGAGTCTGGTAAGGAGGGCAGCCCGTCCCTTCAGGAGGGTTCCTCTGGGCACAAGTGGGTGTGGAGGAGGAATTCCTTCATGGAAAGGGCTGTGGGACATTGGGAGGGGCTGCTCAGGGAGCATCAAGGATGGCTGGATGTGGTCTGGGTGACAAGGTGGGGAGTGATGGTTTTGGAGGGATTTTGCGACCTCAGTGATTCTGAGAGGGTGGGAATGGAGAGCAGAGTTCCTGAAGGGAAAGCACATCTTCTCTTCCCCCTCCCTAGGTGGGCATTCACCCTGATCATCATCTCCTCCTACACGGCCAACCTGGCGGCGTTCCTGACCGTGCAGAGGATGGACGTCCCCATCGAGTCCGTGGATGACCTGGCTGACCAGACCACCATCGAGTATGGCACCATCCACGGCGGCTCCAGCATGACCTTCTTCCAAGTAAACCTCGTTCTTTGGCTGCCTGGGGGGCAGGGGGTGCACAGGGCACCCCTCAGTCAGATTGGGGTGTCCCCATCAGCTGTGCCAGTGTCACTCTGGAGAGATCCCTGCACAGGGAGGGCATGGTGGGGGACACAGAAGGGAATTTGACAAGGAATTCAAATTTCCCCTGGTGTCCACATAGTTGCAGCTTTTATTTGAGAGTCTTTCAGGTGGGATAAGCAAAGAAACATTTGCACAGCCCAGGCAGGCTCGCAGAAGTCAAAGTGCTGGAGCCTGTGTGAGGTCAGTGGCACTGAAATAAGTCAAGTGTATGCAAAGTTATGTGGGCCATTTAGCCCCATTTAATTTTTATCTTCCCTGCTTTGCTCAGAAGGGAAATAAATGAGTGAATCTTTTCTGCAGCACTCTGAATGCACAAAGAACTGCTTGAGGATTATTTATTTATTTATTACTTGTTGAAATTCCAAAAGGAGAGAGAGCTTGTGCTCACTCTTTTCCCCCCACTCTGAGTCTGAACTGAATTTGGAAGGCTGGGAAATCTCTGGAGTCAGCCTGAGCTTTTCAGCCCAACTTTATGCTCATCAGGGGTATGGAAAAGAGGTACTCTTAAGCCAAACTTTACATCTAAAATGAGCTGAGCAGAGCCTAAGTGAGTGAGGTGGTTGTACATGAGGGGCTCACTTGAGGAAAGCTTTCAAGTTTAAACCCTTGGATGTGTCTCTGCACTGCCTGGCAGTGAGGAAATCAGAGAGGAAATTAGGAAAAGAGGGTTCTGTCCTATTTGTGGTGCTTTAAGGTGTGCTGGAATCCATTTGCCTCTGCTGTAAGGATGGGGAGGTTAAAGCAGTGCTGGACAGCAGCCTCCATCCCCGCTCCCTTCCTGGGTGCATGAAGAAATGTTTGTCCTCTCCTGTCACCTGGCAGTGACACACCATTTAAGGTTTAAAAATTCAGTGAATCAAGACCAAATTCCCCCTGCTCATCTGTCTCTGCCCAAGTGGCTGCACCCAGAGGGCAGAGCTGGATAGATGAGGACAGCAACTGGGTCAGCAGCAGATTCTCCAAGGCTCTCCAGCATCACTCACCAGCCACAGAAAACGAGCCCTGGGCAGTCTGGAACTCCTTGTGTAAGAGAGGTGTGGCAGGGTGTGTTTGTATTCAGTCTTTCACTATTCAGGTTTCACTCTCTGCTCAGCACAGGCAAGAGAAATTAATCATTCCCAGCTTTCTTTTTATTTGACCATAGGTGGTTCAGCCACTGGCAAACTCTGAGGATTTGGGGCTGGCTGAGCTTCAGTTTATTGTAATCAATGACAAAAAAAATCCCAGTTCTTTTCAGCAAGCACTTTAACTTGCTTCACAGGGGGAGTAAACCAAATCTGGATTATTTTTTGAGTAAAATTTGTGAGTGAAAATCTCCAGAGAGCTTTTGTGCTACCCCAGCCCTCAGTGGCCTCCTCAGGGTGCTGGAGTCTGGCCCAAACCCGAAGTGCGGCTTATAATCAGGTGCGGCTTATATATGGACAAAGAACAAAAAGTTGCTGTTTTAGTTTGGAGGACAGGTGTCTGCTGAGAAAGGCAGGAACTTCTCTTTGAAATGGAGAATGTAAACCCCCTCCCTCCAAATTATTATTGTTTTGAAATCAAGGGGCTCTCAGGCAAAGATATGGGAATTAGGAATAACAGTTCTTTACTAGGGAAATTAAAATAGAAATACAGCACTACAAAGAACAAACCCCAAACCCTGACACAGTCAGAGTACAGCCTGACACCCGTCAGGCAGGGTGTTGGCAGCAGTCCCATTCCATGGTGGCTGCATCCTCCTGCAGTGACAGATGTGGCTCAGTTGGAGCAGTGCTCCTGTACAAGGTGCAGTTTCCCTCCGGAGCTCCAGTGGGGATGTGGAGAAATCCGGTTTTCCTCTGGAGTCCAGTGGAGAAAGGGGCTCCCTTAGTGTCCCAAACCCTCTGTTTTTATCTTGGTAAGAAATGTTGGGCTCTTCCCCCTGGCTGGAGCAACTCCCAATGGGATGCAGTAATTTTATCAGTCCCACAGTGGGACTCAATGGCCATGAGCAGAAAATGACTGGCTGGAGGAAGGATGGGCTGTGAAAAGATAAAGAACACTGCCCCAGCTGGTTTATAAACCATGGCCATGAACAGGAGATATCCCATGAGATAAAGAACACTGCCCTGCCTGGTTTATAAACCATGACCATTAACAGGAGATATCCCATGAGATAAAGAACACTGCCCTGCCTGGTTTCAATGGATGGCCCATTAGCAGAATATCTCCCACAGAGATCAGGATCACTGCCCCCACCCTCAACAGATGGTGATAGAACAGATACCTTTGATCACATTCTGTATTGTAATGTGCGGCTTATAATCATGAAATTACACTCTAATTTACCCCAAATCCCCTCCCTGAGCTGTGCCTGCCCCTTCCCTCCCCTCAGAACTCCCGCTACCAGACGTACCAGCGGATGTGGAACTACATGTACTCCAAGCAGCCCAGCGTCTTCGTGAAGAGCACGGAGGAAGGGATCGCGCGCGTGCTGAACTCCAACTACGCCTTCCTGCTGGAGTCCACCATGAACGAGTATTATCGGCAGCGCAATTGCAACCTCACGCAGGTCGGGGGCCTTCTGGACACCAAGGGCTACGGGATTGGCATGCCCGTCGGTAGGCAGTGAAGAACAATTCTAGTCCTTCTCAGCTGTCGGCAGAGGACCGGAGCGTTCCAAAGGCTGCGCCGGCTCTAAAAGCCAACGTTGCATCTCACAGCTCTGCCCAGGGTCCTTTTGATTTCTTACTTGTTGCCCATGCTCAGAGCCAGATGTGATTCCCTGCTCTGCTCCAGAGCCAGATGTGACTCCCTGCTCTGCTCCGGAGCCAGATGTGACACCTTGCTCTGCTCCAGAGCCAGATGTGACTCCCTGCTCTGCTCCAGAGCCAGATGTGAGACCCTGCTCTGCTCCAGAGCCAGATGTGATTCCCTGCTCTGGTCCAGACCCAGATGTGACACCCTGCTCTGCTCCAGAGCCAGATGTGAGACCCTACTCTGCTCCAGAGCCGTGTGAGACGCGACCGCGGCTCTTTCAATAATTCATGTGAAAGATGTCTCAAAATTGCTGCTTGTTTTCTGCATACCTGCTCTTTGCTGACTGTTTCCTTCCCCAACAGTGTTTGTGCATTGTTTTGTGCTCCTTGTTTTAATCCCAGAAGTGATGTCAAAGTAATGATGTGGCAACTCTGGTAGTTTTTAGCAGGAATGGTTTAACAGCTGGTGGTTCTTGAAACTGCAGGCCAGAGAGTTGGGAGGTTCAGGGACTATCTCAGCTCATCATCAGGTTTAACAAATGCAGGGGTTTTGTTTTTCAAATGTATGAGCTCCAAGAGAACATCACCACTAAATGAGGGTTTAGTCATTGTTATTCCAAACGATCTGCTGATCTTTTGGACAGCATGGAAACCTTGTCCTGACCTTTAAGCCCTGGCATTTAGCAACACAAAGTTGAGGTGGATTACATAAGGGCCCCGTCACACAAACAGCCACTCTAGTTTAGAGAACATGGGTAAGTTTGTAAAGTCACAGCAACCTGATCAAAGTGAGTACAAATCCCTACCTTCAGGGCTAAATTTGTTCTGACATTGTCTTGTTAAACAGTGAAACCCTAGCAGATAAGAGGAGCAGAAAGCTGCTGGCTGGGACAATGAGTTACTGGGAGAAGCACAGTCTTTCCCATGGCCCTTCCTCAGGATCTCTGCTGGCAGACGAGGATTTCTTGTACCAGACACTGGGCCTGCAGCAGAGCTCCATGCCCAGCACAGGACTGAGCTCCTCCAACATGGACATTTTTGCTTCCATGATCCTTGGGCTCCTTCCAACTCGGGATTTCAATTCCGTGATCAGTCTGAGCGTTAGAACAAGGTTGAATTGGAGTTGGGATGACAAGAGAGGGACCTCCATGGTCTGCAGGAGCAGGATCCTGAACTGCTCGTTCAAAAGCCAAAGCTCCCCTTATCATGGACCTGCTTCAGTGGCTTGTGTGGCTCTTGGTGGTGACATTAACCAGGTGACATTCCCAGGGGATGGCTGCAGCTTTCCATGGCTTCCATGGGCTGGCAGCCCCTCCGAGCCACCCAGGGAGAGGAGCTGTGCTAGCTGGGGTGGGGTGAGTGCTGAGGATGATGATGGGGAGGAAGGTGGGGCCCTACCACGTCCCTCTCGGCGTTGCAGGCTCCGTGTTCCGCGATGAGTTCGACCTGGCCATCCTCCAGCTACAGGAGAACAACCGCCTGGAAATCCTGAAGCGCAAGTGGTGGGAAGGAGGGAAGTGCCCCAAAGAGGAGGACCACAGAGCCAAAGGTAAACCCTGGGATGGATGAACACCCAGCTGCCAGGTTTTCTGCTTGGAAATCGCTTTTTCCCCTTCTCCTGACCTGAGATTCCTTCCTTCACAATTCAAGGAGAAAGCCAAACAGCTCTGCTGTGCCTCACGCTGTGTGTTTTTGCCTGGGGCAGAGATAGCGGGAACAACCAAATGACAAATATTGGAGGCATATGGAGGGTAAATTAGCTTCTAATGAATGTCTGGGAAAATGGATGGCTGAAGGGATCAGACCAAAATCCTGGGTTCCTTGAAGAGAGATGGATCTCCACCACAGGCCCGCTGGTTAATGGCTCCAAGTGAAAGCGTCGTTTAAACAGCCAGGGGAAGGGACACAAGGACTTTATTAGTACATTTGTAAACTGAGGAGCAAATTCTTTTGGGTAATGCTATGCAAATTGCCATAAAAGCCACCACATTAGGCTGATGTCCCAGTGTGAGAGCAGTTGCCAGCTTAACACAGTTGCTGCATTTTTTAGTTTTGGCAGCCGCCCTTTCCTCAGCAAGTGTTTTCTGCGAGGCCAGCAGGCCCCCCAGTTTAAAGCACAGCCTTGTGACCATTGTGAGAGCAGAGAAAAGAGCCAGGCGAGGTCTGGGGAAGCTCTTTTGGGATTTTGACCTTGCAGCAGGTGTATGTGTGTGTGGCTGTGCAGTTCCTGCTGGGACTCCACAGAGCTGGGAGGTGATGCTCACTTTTGGGCAGTGCTGCTTTAAAGACAGCCCCAGTCATTTATCTCCAGGCTGAAGGTGTAAGACATCAGGTTACTGCTATTAAAGGAGTTACTTTTGAAGGTGGAAGGGCTCTTTTCTCCATGGATTGTGCCAAAAGCAGCT
This sequence comes from Catharus ustulatus, assembly GCF_009819885.2. Lineage (NCBI taxonomy): Eukaryota > Metazoa > Chordata > Aves > Passeriformes > Turdidae > Catharus > Catharus ustulatus. Next base: position 4,143,705 of record NC_046248.1, on the reverse strand, counting down.
CTGAGGTGAAATCTAGGCTGGGGGCTGTGTTGAGGTGGCTCTGGAAGGGGGAAGCTGAGCTGAGTTTTTCTGCTGGTTTGTTCCCTATGCCATGGCTCACTCCCTCAATTTGGGAGATGAGGAAGGCTGTAGCTGAGAAAGGAAATAACTCTCAGTGAGCTTGTGTGTCTGAGGTGGCACCCAGACACAATGACAGGAGGATGTAGAGAGAGGTACAAACCCTAAATTCACCTTGTGAGCTGCTGGGAGGAGGGGATGGCCTTTACCTTTGGGTCTCAATTGTGATTCCAGGCTGTGGGATATTTTTATTTTTGCTTTGCCATTGCTGTGGAAGCACCTCTGGAAAAGTCTCTGATTTACAGACTCCCTGCTTTGCTCTGGGGGTGGTGCCAAAAGAATGACGGAGGAAGAGGCAGAGATGTGACCTGCTAGGTTTTAGAACAAAACAGGTCAGCGATTTACAAGGATTTTGGTGAGGTTTTATGTCTAAAAGCCATGCCAAGATCAAGTCAATAAATCATCGATTCTTACACTTTGATTTAATGCTACAGGAGGGAGAGGAAGATTTTTATAGATGTTCTTGTTGAGTAATGGCCTCACACAGCCAACACAGGCCTTTTTTAGTAATCAATTCAATCAGGAACCCAAACCAAACAGAGGAGAGAGGAACCAAATCCCAGGACAGCAGATGTTGAGGTTGGCTTGTCTCACAGGCAGGTGGAAACACAGTTTTGGGGACCAGGGCTGAGGTGGGAAATGAAGTGGCAGCCTCAGCACATGGAAAGCTCAGGTTTTTAGGGGATGGATTTTCCTGCAGCTGGTGAACTTTCTGGAATGCAGGCTGGCCCATAGGAAGTGAGTTGTCCAAGGGAGGTGGGATGAGCTGTCTGTGGAAGGGAATATTTCCTCCTCATGGGCCAGGGGTGCTGGGCACAGACACCCAACCCACAGCCAGGTACCCCTGGGTGGCAGGGACCCCATTTTGTCACCTTGCAGTGTGACACAGCGCCCTGCTCTTGTTTGGAGCCTCTCCTTCCCCACTGCAGCTGGAATCATTTTCCTGCAGCACTTTGTGATGCAATCAAAGGAGCTTTTCCTGATGCCAGCTTCCTTTAAAGCCCTTCCCTGTCTCCTTTATCTCTCTGCTCCTTTAACAACCTTGCTCCTCTTCCTTTTCAAGTTCAAAGCCTCGGTGAATAATTTGCAGGGGTTAACGTGCCCCATCGATCCTGCGTTTTTCCCCTCCTGTTTTTGGTTTGTCCACAAATTGCTTTGTGCTTCCCTCCAACATTCTGGCTGTTTATCTGCAAAATCATCATTTCTGAGAAGGCATCTTCGATCCTGCAGTTATTGCAAGTCACTCACTTGGGCCATCTGAGTCATGCAGGAGCTATTAATAGGACACTGCAGGCTCGGTGGTTCTGGTCCCTGGCTGGGCATCTACAATGCCAACAAAACAGCAAAACCTGGGGGTTCTGTGCAGTGATACCTGAGATTTATGATGTGTCTGCCTCTCCAGAGTGTCCCTCCTGCTTTGTTTTAGGCTTGGGAATGGAGAACATTGGTGGAATCTTCGTGGTGCTCATCTGTGGATTAATCGTAGCAATTTTTATGGCAATGCTGGAATTTTTGTGGAGCCTTCGACACTCTGAACAGTCGGAGGTAGGACCTGGGAGTGTCCTGAGGGGACAGGGTGTGTTTATTGCTGTCTGTGGGGTGTCCTAGAGCAAGTCAGGCACCCAGGCTGAGGAGCAGTCCCAGCCAGGACACAGAACCAGGCTTGATACTTTGGGCAGGGCCTAAAATCCATGAGCTTCTCGTGCACTCCTGCTCAGAGCAAGGCTGTAGTGATGCCCCAAGGGATCAAAGATGTGAACAACACCCAGGTGCCTTTCCTGGAGATGGGATTTCTGCCTGCAGCAGGTTTGGATCTTGTGCTGATCTGGGGATGTAGAACACAGAGGGGGTCCCTGATGAGAGCTGGAGTTGGGTTGAATCAAGTGTAGCTGTCTGAGCATTGATGTTGAAGACCAGCAGCACTGAGTCCATAAAAATATGGTGTCAGAATCATATCATGGAATCTTAGAATGGCCTGGGTTGGAAGCGCCCTTAAAGCTCATCCAGCTACACCCCTGCCATGGCCAGGGACACCTCCCACTATCCTAAGTGACCCCAGCACCCAGAGCCCCCAGGGCACTCAGAGCTCGCTCAGGCGAGCAGGACAGAGCCCCAGGGGACTCAGAGCTCACTCAGGTGAGCAGGAGTGAGCAGGACAGAGCCCCCAGGGACTCAGAGCTCACTCAGGTGAGCAGGACAGAGCCCCCAGGAGACTCAGAGCTCGCTCAGGTGAGCGGGAGTGAGCAGGACAGAGCCCCTGAAGGACTCAGAGCTCACTCAGGTGAGCAGGACAGAGCCTCTGAGGAACTCAGAGCTCACTCAGGTGAGCAGGACAGAGCCCCAGGGGACTCAGCTCGCTCAGGTGAGCAGGACAGAGCCACCAGGGACTCAGAGCTTGCTCAGGTGAGCAGGACAGAGCCCCAGGGGACTCAGAGCTCACTCAGGCGAACAGGACAGAGCCCCCAGGGACTCAGAGCTTGCTCAGGTGAGCAGGAGAGAGCCCCTGAGGGATTCAGAGCTCGCTCAGGTGAGCAGGACAGAGCCCCAGGGGACTCAGAGCTCACTCAGGTGAGCAGGACAGAGCCCCTGAGGGAATGAGCTCACTCAGGTGAGCAGGACAGAGCCCCTGAGGGAATGAGCTCACTCAGGTGAGCAGGACAGAACCTCAGGGACTCAGAACTCACTCAGGTGAGCAGGACAGAGCCCCAGAGGACTCAGAGCTCGCTCAGGTGAGCAGGAGTGAGCAGGACAGAGCCCTGAGGGACTCAGAGCTCGCTCAGGTGAGCAGGACAGAGCCCCTGAGGGACTCAGAGCTCCCTCAGGTGAGCAGGACAGAGCCCCAGGGACTCAGAGCTCGCTCAGGTGAGCAGGACAGACCCCTGAGGCACTCAGAGCTCGCTCAGGTGAGCAGGACAGAGCCCCAGGGACTCAGAGCTCGCTCAGGTGAGCAGGACAGACCCCTGAGGCACTCAGAGCTCGCTCAGGTGAGCAGGACAGAGCCCCAGGGACTCATTAGCCCACTCAGGTGAGCAGGACAGAGCCCCTGAAGGACTCAGAGCTCGCTCAGATGAGCAGGACAGCTCGGTTCTCCCCTGCAGGTGTCGGTGTGCCAAGAGATGGTGACAGAGCTGCGCAACATCATCCTGTGCAAGGACAGTTTCCACCCCCGTCGGAGGCGGGGGGCTGCGGTACGGACTCGGCCCGCGCTGCCCGAGGAGCGCCGAGCCCGCAGCACCACCACGCTCAGCAACGGCAAGCTGTGCAGCGGGGGCGAGCCAGACCCCCTGGCACAAAGACTGGCCCAAGAGGCCGCCCTGGTCGCCCGGGGCTGCACCCACATCCGCGTGTGCCCCGAGTGCCGCCGCTTCCAGGGGCTGCGGGCGCGGCCGGCCGCGGGGTCGCCGGCGCGGAGCGAGGAGAGCCTCGAGTGGGACAAGGCCACCAACAGCAGCGGGCCCGAGTAACGCCAGGCCTGAGAGCCTCGGGGAGGGTCCTGTTCCATTTTACAGAACACGGACTTGTACAATGTCAACTCGTTTTTAAATCAATAGCAGTTACCCGGCTTCTCCAGAGCGAGGTGGACCTTGGGGTGGGCGCGAGGCCTGGCCGTGCTTTGGGTGTCCACTGTGGCCTGGTGTGGCAGGAGGGAGGTCCTGCTGGGTGGCCAGAGGTTGTGTCTGGGCAGAGGACGTGGTGGGTGGCTGGTGTAGCAGATTTTGCCCACTCTGGGGCAGGAGGGGCTCTTGGAGCTTCTCCCCACTCCAAGGTCAGGAGGAAGGACACTGGCGCTGCCTCTCCATCACTTACTGGGGGATGTTCTGCGAGGGCAGGGGGTGGGAGTTTTTAGAAAAGAGGAGTCGTTATTTTGGTTTTTTTTTTTTTTTTGTTTAATTTGGGTTTTTCAGGACCCAGTCTCCAAGGCACCAGATGCTGAACTCTTCTTCTTTTTCAAAGAGTGGCAGGTGGGTTGAAAGGGGGAGGGAGGATGGAATGGGACACGCTCCCTGTGAGAAGCAGCATTTGCTGGAAGTCCATCTGAGGAGTTGTTAAAGTGACATATCTAGAGAAATATATCTATACATAGATATATATATATATTAAAATGCCAAAAAGCAGCCAACAAACACAGTGAACTCAAAGAGGCCTTGAAACGCCTGGAATTTCAGGGGTTCTGTGTCTTTTCTTTCATTCTGGGGTTCTCTTTTTGCTTTTTTTTTTTTTTTCCTTTTCCTTTCTGTTCTTGGGATGGGGTGGGGGGATCCTTCTGAGGGAGGTGAGTGGGGAGCACTGGGGGAGGCTGCCCATCCCCAGCAGCTGAGGGAGGAGGTGTTGGGACCCCCAAAGTGTCCCTGGCTGTGCTCTGCACCTTCCTGAAGTGACTCTGAGCTCTGCCCCAGGCTCACGAGCTCCCCAAATCCGTCACCCCAAGGAGCACCCTCAACTTCCAGGGTGAATTCCAGCCACACAGCATTTGAGAAAATCCTTAGCCTGGGATCTCATGTAAGGAAAATAGTGACTTCCCTAGAAACAGCAGCAGCTCACCCTCTGCTTGGTACAGATGTGGGGTTTACACTGGCAAATTTAATTTTCTGATTGAAAAAACAAATTCTATGCAATTTCTGGTCGTAAAAAGAAAGAGATGACAATGGAGAGGGGCAGGGGAGATAAAGCTTTGAGTGAAGGTACATCCTGTTCTTGAATTGTTTTATTTTCTTTTTGTCTTGAATGTACTGAAATAAAAGATGTCCTTGTATAATCATGCTTTTATTTTATTATTCTTCTTCCTTCCCTGTTCAGAGACAGGAAAGTTGTGAGACAGTTTGAGGCCCATCTGCTCAGGGAGAAACCCAGCAACCTGACAGGCAAGAGGTGCTTTGGCTGCTGCAAGTGTCTCTGCCCACGAGTGTCCACACCCCTGGTGTTGCTGTTACCTGTAGCTGAATGGAAATCAGGAGTTAAAAAGCAAAGGTCAATTAAAAAAAAAAAAAACAACGTCAACAAATACCTGGTGATGAGGGAGGAGAGAACTCAGAACTGACAGCAGGGTAAGCAGGGATGCAACTCCATCTTTCCCATACCTGGTGGTTGGAGCCCAGCTGCCCAGGGGTGAATCCAGGATGATGCCAGCAGGTGTTTCTGAGGAGGATGTGCAGGAAATTGGGTTCAATGCAGAGTGATGGGTACACCAGGGTTGTTCTGAAGATGCCAGCAGATGTTTCTGAGGAGGATGTGCAGGGAATGGGGTTTGATCTGTGGTGATGGGTACAGTAGGGTTGTTCTGATAATTCCAGCAGATGTTTCTGAGGAGGATGCATGGGGAATTTGGTTTGATCTGAGGTAATAGGTACAGTAGGGTTGTTCTGAAGATGTCAGCAGATATTTCTGAGGAGGATGCACGGGGAATGGTGTTTGATCCGTGGCAATAGGTACAATAGGGTTGTTCTGATAATTCCAGCAGATATTTCTGAGGGGGATGCACAGGGAATTGGGTTTGATCTGTGGTGGTGGGTACACTAGGGCTGTTCTACTGATGCCAGCAGATATTTCTCAGAAGGATGCACAGGGAATGGGGTGTGATCCATGGTGGTGGGCACAGCAGGGTCATTCTGTTGTCCCCAGCAAGGTGTGAAGGGAAGCTCTGCCTCCCATTGACTGTAAAACAGGCAGCAAGGAGAAGATTCTGAGCTTGTTTTTTAGGATGTGTGAAATATTCACAGGGGTCCTTCCTGGCTTTCACATCTGTAAATGCTGAGGATGTTCTGCTCTCCCTGACATAACCTGAGCAGTGAGATAAGCAAAGCCATGGGGCTGGAGAGGCAGATCCTCAGCTGAGGGGAGGCAGTAAAACTCCATCCAGCTCTGCAAGGAGCCAGGCTGGGCTTTCAGAGTCCTGACAGCAGCACTAGAGACATCTGAGAGTGCCTGTGTTGTGCTTAAAGGCCAACATGTTTCTACGAGCCGCAGAATATATTCATCAAAAGGAAGCTGCTTTTTAAAATTTATTTACAGATTAGCAGAAGAAAAGGCTCCATGAATCATTTATCAGACCTGATGTTTTTTTCACTGCTTCCCCGCGTTGAATAAAGAGAAATCTTGACAGAGCCAGACATTATTCTGCATCTCCAAAGATCTTGCAGTCATCTCCTCAGACAGAGGATGTCAAGGAAAAAAATGATGAGAAACCACCTGGTTTCAGAGTGTCTTTGCTTTTTATCTCTCCTGTTAGCTTGCTCCACCCATATGGTATTTTATATCTGGGTCTGTATTTTAAGAAGATTTGTTTCATGTCCCTCTTGCCCTCCTCTCTTTTTGCTGTTTTTTTTTTTTTAATATTCAGAGGTTTTGTACTCAGAACAGAAATGGACCTCAGACGAGGAGGATAAAAGCTGCTGTCATTGAGATGACTTTTCTAATGTCCCTCTGTCCTGTATTTTCTGCTCCCTGGCAAATCCTTCCAGGTCCCACCCTGGAGGGAGCAGACAGCATTATGCATGTGCTGGGTTTGTGCTCACACACATTTGCGTGCCCAGATGGGTTTACATCTCACAGGTTTTTTTTAATTCCTTTCCTCTCTTCTTTGAAACCATTGTGGGGGCTCTTTTGCTCAGCCAGCCCCAATGCTAATGCAGTTCAAGATCTGGAGTAGTTTGCCTTGCAAAAGGCACTTTCCCAGTATTGCTGTCTCCTGATAAACCCCGGGTAATTCTAGTAAGATATCTCTGTGAATTCCACCGGGAGCCAAAGATTAGATCAATTAAAATGTAATACTTTGCTTTATCCCTCTAACCAGTGTGTTTGAGGCTCCTGCTGCCCTCTCTTTTGGGCTCACATCTCTCCCTGCCCTGACAGCCAATTCTCCAGCCCTGGCTCAGTCGACAGCAGCCTGGCAGCTTCCTAACTAAAAGGCCTGGAATCTCTCCTCGTGGGCTAAAACCCGTGTTTGTGTTGTTTTTTCCAGGCAGTTCCATTTTCACCTAATGATAAAAAGCTGTTTTCTCCCCAGAGGTTGCATGGGTGAAGGTATTAACGAGGCCTGGACTAACCTGGGGGCATTTCCTGAGCTGAGCCGTGTACATGAAATAGAAAAGGGTTGTTCTGTGAGCACAAAACCTTGGGAAGAGAGATGCTGAGCTATAAATTATAGAGCAGACACTCAGCCCTCAGTGGTCCTGAGACAGGAATCTTTTTAACCATTCCACAGCCACAGAAATCTTCCCTGCTTCTGCTCTTCTTGAACCCCAAGTGCCTCACCAGGTAAGTGACCCAAAAAGTGGAGGTAGATCCATAGGGAACAGCTTTTTTTGCAGATATTTGGAGTTCTAGAAGGGGTGTGAATCCCTGTGGACTGGAAGGGAACTGGGAAGAGCAGCTGTGGGCACAGGGATACTGGGATAGACACAGGAGTGTGGTTACTGGTTTGGCTGGTTCTGGGTGATGGCTCTGAATGGTAAAAAAGAAGAGACCTGTGGGTGAGAACTGTTCAGTGGAGGCTGGCTGGTTTTTCTAAGCTGCTTTCTAAGTTTCTGTAAGAGCAAATAAGCACAGATGGACTGGTTTGGGGTGAAGCTGTCTCAACTTGGCTGTGAAAAGCTTGGCATGAGCGATTAAAGCCCCTCCAACACTGTAATTTCATTTAGCTTTGCAGTTTATTGCCTGCAGGATGGGTGTTTATCTCTTCTGCTTCACTTGCTCATCCAGTGAAGGTGATGGAATTTCTTGCAGTGACTTTGGCTAGAGGGGGAGAGCAGCAGTGGCCATCAGGAGGGGAGTGAGGCACTGTTGCAGGGCAGGGGAAACAGTCCCAGTGTGGGCAGAATCAGGCAGAAAGAACTGCAAACTGCCACCAGAAATGGTGAAAAGTAAATCTGGGCTCACATGTGACAGTTCCAAGTCTGCTGAGGATCTAAGAGTGAGGGGACATCACATTTGCCTGGAGTGAGGGGCTGAGCACAGCTCAGGGAAAAACCCAAATGCCTGCAGAACAGAGCATAAAGCACCCACAGTTCCAGAAACCCCATTAGGGTCTGATGGCCACTAACTGATTGAAAAGACAGAGCTGAACTCTTCTGGGCACAAAGTGGCTCTCATGAATTCGGTATAAATGGGCTCCCCTGGAACCTGACACCACGCTGGGAAAATCAGCCCTGTATCAGGACAATGGGCAGGTTTATGCATCCTTCAGGGAGGATTTTTCCCCTCCAAGGGGGGAATCTGCTGTGCTGCAGGTGAGTTATGAGGCTGGGTGGTGGCAGGGCTGCAGCAGGGAGGATTCCAGCTGCAGGGTGAGGATCTGCAGCTGGCCTGGCTGGGGGGGACATGTGGCACTGCATCAACAGCACAAAGGAGCAGCAGCAGCTCCCCAAGAGCCCTGCCAGGGCCAGAGCAGCAGGAAAATGAAGGGAGCTTAATTAACAAAGGCTTTCTCCTCTGCTGTGTTGAGGTCTGCAGTTATCAGCGTAGCTGGCAGTGCTCAAAGACTGAAATGACAGTAGTTGGCTGTAAAAGAGATAACTGTCAGATTAGCTGGGACATATCTCCACCGAGGTTTTCTATATCATACCTATCTTGAAGCATCTCCATGTATCAAAGGGACTAGTTGGCCATTTGCCTCTCCAAAGTACCCTTTCCACCGTGATAAATAAGGCTCTGTTACAGGGGAAAGGCCTAACATTTCTTGTGCCTTGACTCAGGCTGGTTTGGAGCAGTGTTTTTTGGGCTTTGATCAATGTGTGGAGATGAATCCTTGCTGTTGTTTTCAGTGTTTGATGTATAGAGTTTAGGGTACAAGGGACAGAAAATGTCTGTTGGGGTGTAAAGGCAGAGAGAAGGGACATTCCTGGCAGGTTCTCCATGGGGAAAGTGGGATTTTCACTGACATTGGTGAGAAAAAGACAGTTTAAATATGTGTTTTTTCAAACCTCTTCCCTGTATCATTGAATCCCAGTTGGTTTTGGTTGGGAGAGACCTTAAAGGACCTTGTTTCATCCCTTTTCCATGGACATTCTGCCTTCCATTCTGTCCCTCTGCTGTTCATCCCCAAATACTTGTCCTCATGTTGCTAAATCCCAAAAAGAAAAGGTCTCAGCCTGGCTTTTGCCTGAACTCCCAGGGAATGTTCCTGAACGGAGTCCTCTGGCTTTGCAGCTCTTGCTGAGCTGAGATTTAAAGCAATTTCCTTTCAAAGCCAGAAATGAACACAAATGAGAGGAAAGAACCAGGGGAGGAAAAGAAGAAAGACCTTTTTATTCCCAGACGAGCACTGAGATGTCTGAGCTGCAAGCCTCAAACTGATTGTTCTTCCAGACTCTGCAGAAATGCTCCTGAGTGTTCCTGAGCACAGCCAGGGAGGAGGCTCTGATTGCTGCTGGCTGAGCTAAACTGGAACAAGGAGGTGAACACACAGCCCCTGGATTTATTGAACCACTGCTCAGCCACAGCATCTCAGCTGAAATGATGTGGTGGGGAGCCAGAAAGCACCAAATGTCCTGGGAGCCAGGCTGTTCTCCTCTGTGAGGGGAGTTTGTCTGCTGGCCATTCCCAATGGCCCTGGCACACTGTGACTGGGTGAAATTGAGGATATTTCTGTTTGGAGCTAGTCCTCAAACCTGGGGTTTTGACAGGGTATGTCTTTGAGGAGGAAGTCTGCTGTTTTAGAAGTGATTTTTTACTCTGACCAACCTGTTTCATTCTAATTCCTCCATGTGAGCACTGTATTTTAAGGGAACATCACTATTTTGGAGTGAAACCCATTGCTTTTGGATTTATTTTGGACAAGGTCATGTCCACAAGGAGCTGTCAGAAAACAGCAGCAAGGGTGGCAACACTGGGTGACAAAAATGCCACAGAGCCATAGCAGGGACAAGAGAGGCTGCTGTCACAGCACCCCGTGCTCTGTGCTTTGCTCTGGGCTATTTCTGGGTTGTTTTCTGCTGGGACCCAGCAGTGAGGACTGAGCAGAACTATCTCTGCACCAGTTTGCTGATCCATGACAGACTAAGCTGTGTCTGCATCCCTTTCCTGCTTGGACTTTCTTGCCAGTGAGATAAGGATGAAGCTTTGCCAGGCAGAGAAGGATGGGGCAGGGCTGGAGGCCACAAACATTCACTCTTAATTCACCAGCAGTGCTTGTTGGAGCTTTGGAAATGTCACTTTTGCCAGCACTCTGTAAAATGGGGGTGACCTGAGTATTTCCCAGTCTCCCTCTGTTTGCTAAATACTCTGCCAGAGAATAGAAGTGGAGGGAAATCTTTGGATTAATGTGTAGGACTGGCAAGGTTTAATCTGTTCCTGTTTGCACAGGGCTCTGAGAGCGGGTGGAGATTTGCCAAGTGTTTGCCAACATTAATGGTTAATTATTATGAATTCTGGCAGCCCACAGACGCAGCCAGCATCGTTCTCCAAGTGGGATCCAAACCTGTAATGGAGTTGTTGCTCACAGAAGATGGGAAGAGACAGCTTCTAGCTCTGCTCTGTCCTGTTCTCCCAGCCAAAGCCCCATTCCAAAATCAGACAGCAGTGGCACCTCTCTGTGTCATCAGAGCTACAAATCCAGGACATTTGGCAGAGGGAGGCTCAGCTTTTTCTGTGTCTGGGCTCATTTGTGTCTGCTGGTGCCCTTTTTGTCTGAGTGAACAGGATGGAAATTGTGGTCTGAGATGAGATGTGTCTGGAGCAGGGGGGTGCCACGCCAGACACAGATCCAGAGCTGGCTGGAGAAGGGCTCTGAGCATGGTCTGTGCCCAGGCTGGGTCAGCCAGCGCCTGGCTGTGCTGTGGCACCTCCAAATGTGAGGATGCCACGCTGAGGGGTCACAGGAGAGGACAGAGCTGAGTTTGGGGTATCCCAAGCACAGCAGTGCAGCTGCATCCTGCTCTGAGAGCCCAGAAAGGTCCCCACAGTGATGGAGAGGGTGACAGCAGCCAGCTGAGAGAGTGTGGCCCCAAGGGGGTGAGATTTGATTTGCCAGACTTCATTTGCAGCAGTACCTGAGAAAGCTGCCTTTATCTAATAGTAACCACCCAGAAAATGAAATCAACTGCATAAAAGGCTCAAGGCCCATTTGGTTCTCTGAGCATGCCTAGCAATTGCCAAATTATGAAAATGCAATAGATCTTGAGACTCCACCAGCACTGATTTATTTCTGATTTCTCCATTTGAAAGCACAGCCTCAATTTCTGAAGCTGAGAGCTGCATTGTCCCAATCTTTGGGCCACTGATAATATTTGAGAATTATGGCCATGGAGAAATGTTTGCTCTAAAAGGTAACTTCAAGGTGCATTAGTCTCAGATAATTGACAGAGACTGAAGAAGTGATTTGGGAAGCGTTTAAGCGGAACCAAAGATCCCAGTGAACAGTTACCTTAAATTAATGGTGTGGCAGGAGCAGCTTGGGCTTGATCAGCTGGCACTGGTGCTAAATGAAGTCAGGCTCTAAAGTTATTAGCAAAATATCTATGAAATAGCTCTGCTGTGGATTTATGAGCTTGCTTGAGTCTTTAGAGGCTGAATGTGCTTGGGAGGGAGCAGGGAATGCTCAGCATCCCTCAGGATTGGGCTCTCCTGGAGCTCAGGTCAGGCGAGCAGGGCTCACACCTTTAACTCCCTGCTTAATCCCCAGATGGAATGAAAGGTCTTCTCTCCACACTTAGTAAATCTCCACTTTTATTTCTCATTATTAAATCATGGAATTGGCAATAAATGTTTAAATTAAGTGAAAGAAGGAGAGATTTGTGAGAAAATTGAAGCCTCTTTGAGGAATTGAAGAATAATCTCCAAGGATGAAGAAAGTTGCATTTGCCAGACCCAAAAGTGAAAGGATCAAAAAGCTACAGAAAAGAAATAGAAAATTGCATGGTTTAAATCCTCTCCCCCACCCTCCCCTAAAACCTCTGCTGTTTTTAATATAGGGAGAAGTATTCTGATAAGCAGCACAGTCTAAGAGATGCTCCTTCCTCTGCTGCTGCCATTATCTCTGTGTGTGACCCAGGGAAGTTTGGTGACCTTGGTGTCCCCAAGTGTGACAGTGACTCTGTGTGCACAGAGATCTTTTGAACATTATTAGTGTGAGCTGGGAATTAATTGGGTTTAGAGGCTGGAATAAAGCCTTGTTTGTTGGTTTTTTTTTTTTTTATTAGCACAGTGAGTAATTAACTGTTTGATTTTTCACAGGCTCAGTTTGATTCTCCATCTCAGGTAATTTTTCAGTAATACATGGGAGAGTTTTTTGCCTTTCAGACCAAATGGCAGTGAAATTAGGGGAGTTGGTGGCTTTTATGCTGGATGTGATTCCTTTCTGGCCTCTGTGCAGCTGGTAAGTGCCCTCAGTGACAGATGTGGGTGACATTAATTTGTGGTGCATTAGAAACACGAGTAGTGAGGGAATGCAGGACTATCTGCAGATATTGAAGGTGTTTTGCTTGCTGAGTTAAATCGGGTCCAGCTCTAAAAATATGAAATAACTCAGATTTGGTGGCTGTGGGGTGGGGACAGTGGGGTGAGTGTGGTGTGAGGTATCACAGCCAGGCAGGAGGGAGGATGTGCAGATCCCAGTTCTCCCAGTTCCCATGGCCTGTTTAACCCTGAGGAGGTGGCTGTGGGAAAGAGGGGAGCCTGCCAGGGAGGGGTGAAAGCTCCAGCAAGAGGATACCTGTGTGCCAGGGAGGAGGAGATGGAGACTCATCAAACTGGAACAATGAGACAGCCAACGTGATAAGCACTCGGGATCTGGGTTAGCTTGGGCTGAATTCAAACTGCTCCCCGGAGGGGGAAGATTATATTGTGTTAACAATTCCCTGACCTGTCCAGGCTCCGTGGAAATGGGCTCTAAAGTCAGCCAGGGGTACAGTGGCCACTTTCTCACACTTGCAGCACTGACCCAGTGGAGGTTAACACAGACATCTGCTCTATCCAGTCCATCTGTAATTATAGAAAGCAGCCCCTGAAATGTGTTTCGAATCAAACTGTGGTGCCAGTTACCAGCTAAAATATGCTCTGTCTGCCTTCTAGCAACTAAATAGCACAGGTGAGCTGTGCAAAAAGAAACCATGAGGATTGTTAGGGAAAGAGTGTGGCCTCTGAATGGAATGGAATTCTTTATCTCCCTGAAACAGATCCGAGAAGCAGAGGGGGAAGGAAAACCAAGTGCAGACAAAGCTCTCTCCGGAATGTATTGAAAGGACCAAATGAGGCGTTCAGAGCACGGGGAGAGGAGGTTTTTTTAGGGAGTGTTAGCAAGGAAATGTTCGGCTGTGCTGGGCTGCCCAGGAGTGGAATAAACGCAGTGTTGTGTCAACAGGGTAGAAAGGAAGAACACCCAAGTGGTTTTCTGTCTGTGAAAGGGCAAACAGGCCCATGAAATGCATTTCTGCTGTGCTGGGAGGAGAGTGGGGCTGGCAGGGTGGCACACAGCTGGTGATGTGTGGATGATACAATTCCTCCAAAGCCATCTTCCCCTGGCCCCTGGAACTTGCTAGAATAGATAAGGTCTCCTAGGTACCAAGTTGAGCCAAATTCCTTAAGAATTTGGTCACTCTCCTAACACTTTGGAAGATAATTGGTTAGAAATTAGTCTGTGTAATTGGTCAGTTCACCTTTAGAACTTCTCACTTAGATTGGATGCTGTTCTTTGTATAAACTTTTATTGGTTGTTGTTTGAATCCCCCCTGAACCTATAAATATGATTCTGAGAGAATCCTGCTTGACCACCCTTGGCATGAAATAAAGATTCTTGTGGAACTCGTCAAGTAAGGCCTCTGGTCTTTCTCTGCTGGCTAAATGTGAACTTTGTGAGAGATAGCTGACTGATATTAGCACTCTCTGGTCCTGGTAAAATACCACCAGGGACCAAAAAGAAAGTCACAGTGATGAATATGGGCTGTGGCATGTGGGCTGTGGCACCTGGAGAGCCCTGAGCCCTTCCACTCGGGCACATGTGCCACAGGATGTGCACAATGTGAGTCTGTCACAACCCTGGCATCAGGAAAGGCTTTCTCCACCACAGTCTTGAAGAAAATGCTCCATGCTTTGTTAAAAAAGCTGCAGGGAATGGCAGACAGTGCAGCTGTGTTTTAGTTGTGCTAATAGGTTTGGGCACCTCTGATTAGCTCATTAGATTCTATGACTAAGCCTATTACAGCTTTTAAATTTGGAGCTGGGGTTAATGTGATGTGCTGATGGCTCCAGCTCTGGCAGTGGTCTCCATTTGCTTCTTGGGAGGGAGATTTTCTTCTGAGAAATCCCCAGGGCACTGCTTTAGCTCTGGGGATGCCAGGATTGCCTCCCTGGCCTAGCCTGAGTCGTGTGGGTGCAAACCCACCGTGTCTGTCCAAAGTGAGGCAGGGAATTCCTGGCAGAGCAGGAGTTAACACAGCCCCTGGGCTGGGGCTGGAGTCCTCCTGTTGTCCTGTGCCTGGGCAGCACCCACAATGCTGCCATTGTGCCTCAGAGGAGCGTGCAGAGCCTGGGGTGTGCGGGTAACAGGATAGAGCTGTCCCGATGATGTTACAGCCTGGGGAGATGCACTGCAGCCACTCAGCCATGACTAATGCAGCTCTCCTCCAGCTCCCTGCCTTTGCCAGCCAGGACAGGCCCTGTTTCAGGCAGCTTCTGATTCCTGCCAGGACAGGATGGAGGTGGGGAATCAGGCTGGGGGGATCTGCCCTCACTCTCAGCATGATTTGTCATCCAGGTCAGGCTTGGAGGAGCCTGGGCTAGTGCAAGGTGTCCCTGCCCATCCAGAGGGGTGGAATGGCATGAGCTTTAAGGATCTTTCCCGAATCAGGCTGGGATTCTGTAATTCTGTCCTTGGCCAGAAAAGGAGGTGCCAGCACTGAGTAAACAGGAGAGGAATGGGTGAGCTGTAAAGAGCAGGTGGGCACTGCCAGCAAAGGGTTGAGCCAGAGCAGCCAGTGCTGCTGAACATGCAGTGGTGATGGGTTTGCAGGGTTTGGTTTTGTGTATCTGGCTCCAGCAGGACTCTGGGGACGAGGGGGTGCCACCCTGAGGCATGTCCTGTGCCCAGAGCTGGGCCCTGGCACTGCAGGGACCTTGGCATCACAGAATCACACACTGCACCAGGGCAGAGACCTCAGAGGGTCACCTGGGTCCTCCCAAGGCACAGGGCTGGGTCCAGGTGGTTCTGGAGTCTCTCTGTGAGGGTGGCTCCACACCCGCTCTGAGCAACCTGTTCAGGGCTGGGTCACTGAATCCTGGTGGAGCTTCCTGGGATCAGTCCCTGCCCATTCCCCATTGCCTGGGCCCTGCTCGGAGCCCTCCCTGCAGGCACTACAGACAGGGGTCAGGTCCCTTCTGGCCTTGAACAATTCCCTCATCAGCAGGATGCTCCCGTCCCTCGTCTCTGCCACCCTCGCTGGCCCCGCTGCAGGATGTCCCTGTCCCTCCTGTGCTGAGGAGCGCAGAGCTGGACACAGCACTCCCGATGCGCCTGCCAGGGCCGGGCAGAGGGTCAGGATTCCCTCCCTGATGCGCTGCCATCGCTCTTCCCGTCGCATCCCAAGGAAACCCTCCGTGGTGACAGGGATGACGTCATCGGCGTCGCCGTCTCCACGGCAACGGGGGAGCGCCCCGCCACGTGACCGCGCGCGGTGTCACGTGATGTTTGGAGCTGCTTCCGGGTCGATGCGGGACGCGGCGGCCGGGCCTGGGTGAGAGGGGCGGGGGACAGGGGGGGACAGGGGACAGCGGGGGCTGCTGGCACCCCCCGACACCGCCCGGGCACCCCTGGCACCCCTCGGCTGCGGCCCCGGGAGCGGCGCGGTGCGGGAACGCCGCTGTCAGCCGGGGAGAGCTCGGGGCCGTGTGAGGGGCAGGGGACAGGCCGTGTGAGGGGACAGGGACAGGCCGTGTGAGGGGACAGGGACAGGCCATATGAGGGGACTGGGACAGGCCGTGTGAGGGGACTGGGACAGGCCGTGTGAGGGGACAGTGACAGGCTGTGTGTGGGGCAGGGGACAGGCCGTGTGAGGGGACTGGGACAGGTCGTGTGAGGGGACAGGGACAGGCTGTACGAGGGGACAGGGACAGGCCATACGAGGGGACAGTGACAGGCCGTGTGAGGGTACAGTGACAGGCTGTGTGAGGGTACAGTGACAGGCTGTGTGAGGGGACAGTGACAGGCTGTGTGTGGGGACTGGGACAGGCCGTGTGAGGGGACAGGGACAGGCCGTGTAAGGGGACAGTGACAGGCTGTGTGTGGGGACAGGGACAGGCCGTGTGAGGGGACAGGGACAGGCTGTGTGAGGGGACAGGGACAGGCTGTGTGAGGGGACAGGGACAGGCTGTGTGTGGGGACAGGGACAGGCTGTGTGTGGGGACAGTGACAGGCTGTGTGAGGGGACTGGAACAAGCTGTGTGAGGGGACTGGGACAGGCTGTGTGAGGGGACAGTGACAGGCTGTGTGTGGGGACTGGGACAGCCTGTGTGTGGGGACAGTGACAGGCTGTGTGTGGGGACAGGGAGAGGGCTCAGGGCTGACACCCCAAGCTGTCAGGGGGCAGCTGTGTGCTTGTCCTGCCCCAGCCCCAGCAGCAGGGACAGGGGTTTCCAGCAGGGAATAATTGCTGGTGCAGTGGGACAGGGTCAGAGTCAGGCCAGGAATGTGCCAAGGGATAATTTGGTGTCTGTCACATGCTCTCTGGTCTCCTCAGTGCTGTGCTGGGGGAACAAACAGCCCTGCTGGGTTTGAAGGGGGCCTTGACAGAGTTTCACCTGCTTGGGTGGGTTGTCCTGGTGGCTCAGAGGGTCAGGCTCCCTGCCCTGCTACAATCCCTGATAAATCCTGCTGGGATTTCCCTTTCCAAGGCAGGGAGCAGTGGAACTGAATGATCTTCAAGGTCCCCTTCCAACCCAAACTATTCAATGTTTCACTTCTCTGCCTCTTGAGATCATCTCAAAAATAATTTCCCTGAATCATGTCTCGGGAGAACGATGTTCCAGCTCCTTGCAGAGATGTTTGTGCTGTTCCTCCATTCCTTACGCTTTGTTTTCCGTGTATACAAACACATCAGGATGTGTTTGCTGTGTGACTCTTCAGGATGTGCCCCAAAGGCATTTGAGTGGCACTGGAATTTCATTAGCATGCTATTGATGATATCATTCTCCTGAAAGGTCTCCTCTTCTCCTGGAAGGCTCACAGCACAGGGGATGGAAATATTTTCCGTGCTGTTTTCAGTGTTCTCTTTTCACTCATCAGCTGCAGCAGCACCGTGGGTTTCCCTGGAATCAGTGTCAAGTCAGGGTCATGCTTCTCTTTCCAGACACTTGGGAATCCCAGCACAGGAAGGATGTGGAGCTGCTGGGGAGAGTCCAGGGGAGGCACCAGGATGATCAGAGGGATGGAACAGCTCTGCTGGGAAGAAAGGCTGGGAGAGTTGGGATTGTTTACCTGGAGAGGAGAAACTTTGGGGTGACCTTCCAGTATTTGCAGGAGTGACAGGACAAAGAGGAATGGCTTCAAAGTGTCAGAGAGTGCATACTGGGGAGAAATTCCTCCCTGTGAGGGTGGGGAAGCCCTGGCACAGGGTGCCCAGAGAAGCTGTGGCTGCCCCTGGATCCAGCCAGGTTGGATGGGGCTTGAAGCAACCTGGGATAGTGGAAGATGTTGGAATCAAGGACTGGAATGTGATTATTTTTAAGGTCCCTTCCAACCCAAACCATTCTGAGATTCTCTGTCCTTTGTCACTGGGGCCACAGCCCTGCAGCAGAGCACTTAAATATAACAACAAAGGCTATTTGTTGACACCTCTCAAAGCCCAAGTGCCTCGTTTGCACCCTGTGCTGTCATTTAGAAAACCCAGTTATTTTGAGACGTGAATTGTTCCTTGTGCTGTCAGCAGGGACACACTCAGAAATGTGCACCTTGCAGGTCACCCTGTGCTGCCCTTGTGCTGACAACATTCCCTTGAAACCTGTCATTCCCTTTGCACATCCTGCTGCTCCCTGCTCCCAGGCAATTGTAGGGATTCAGAGAAGGCACGTGCGTGACAGATGATTACAGGGGATGTGAAATCCCTTGGGAAGGGAGGTGGGAAAGGTGACTGCCCACCTCACGACATTTTTGTCATCTCACAATGGCACTGGTGTTCAAAAGTAGAGCTTGAGGAAGAAAATGTTGGGGATTCAAAGCCATTGGATGCAAATGTCAGTGGTTTTTCTTCTCAGTTCTGGATTGCTCTCACACATTTTGCTCATTTAAGGTGAGTTTCTCCTGTGGAGTTTGCAGCTGATGTTTGTTCAGCAGATAAAGAGGGATGGAGCTGATGGAAAAGCCACGTGAAGTTGGGAGTTCCAGAATTTCCAGCCCAGGAGGTCTGAATGTGTTGTTTAGAAAGTCCTGTCTGTCTGTGGATGGTGCTGAGCTCCCAGACCACTCTGGAATGAGGCCTTTCAGCCTAAAGCTTTGGCTGTCAGTGCAAATTGTTCCTGTACCATGTGGAATGGTTTAGCCTAAAACTAAATGCCTTGTTCCTTTCAAACTCCAGTTTGAGGGTTTAATTTTTGATTCTAGATAAAGTAGTGACATGAGGCAAGTTTGAGCTATGAATCAGCCAAGCTGTTGAGAGATGAAAATGGTGGGGTTTGGGTTTTTTTTAAGACTAATCCTGTAAGTTGCTATTTGTGAAATTTAAACTTTTTATATAATATAAAAATGATAACATGCTTCTGTCAATTGCTGCTTATTGTACTCAAATCCTTTTGGTTGGTGGGTTTTAGTCTGGTCATGAAGAAGTGAAGTGGAACTTGTTAAACAGGTGATTCTCAGCAAAGGGAGCCTAAGTGAAATCACTTTTGTTTAGAATTTTGTATCTAGATTTGCCTGTAACAAGCCTAAAGGTAAGAAAAGGGCAGATACTTTAATTCAGGATTAGCAGCATGGCTTGCAATAAATGTGTGGCCCCAGTGTGAGGTTTAAAAATGTGATTTTGCTATAATTAGTAGAAATGGTGCCCTATGACTCATTGTACAGTGTAGGAAACCTGCCCTGGTCCCTGCATGCTCAGGATTGTGATGCTGTGTCCATGATGGGTAGCAGGACTGGGAGATCTCTGGAAACAACAATCTCCTCATTCATGAGCCAAGCTCTGCTCCTGTGTTAGAAACCCATCAAATGCCAAGTTCAGGAAAACAGGGCAGAGAGAGAGGCTGAGTCCCACCTGGGCAGGGCCATGGAGGGGTCCTGGTGCCAAAAACACTCCCAGCTGCCTCTCAGTATCTCTGCAGGCAGCTCAGCAGCTGTGATGAGGCAAGGCCTTGTTCCTGTGCTGTTCTGTGCCATGCCCAGATATGAAGGGCACAGTTATTATCTCCCAGATACATTAGGCAGCTGCAGAATGGAATTGGCAGGAGTTGCCTTTGGGCCTGGCCAGATGATGTTTGGTGACACAGCAGAAAGGGGAAGCTGGCAAACAGCTGTTGGAGCAATCTCTTACTCACAAGCAGCTGTTTGCCCCTTCCCCTCCTGGCTGCCCTGGAAATGTGTTTGAGAGTAGCTGTGGATTTCTCTCAGTGCTCGTGGGAGGGGCAGAAGTGACAAGGACAGAAGTCACCTTTTGCAGCCTGGAATTATCCTGGGAGAGCATGTGGGGTAAGGAGGTCTTGAACTTGGCCTGTAATGCTGTGTTTGTACAGCACCAAACCCTCTGGCTTTGGGTTCTTTCAAGAAATGTTTTATTTCAGTCTTCAGTTTGAAACAGGATCTGTTGGATGATCTGGAGCTCAGAAATAAAACCTGTGACCCATCTGCTTGCTTTCCCTGTGTTCTATTAGAATTGTTACTTGCTGACTGCTCATATGCTCTATTTTTCTCTTTTTTTTTCCAGAAGTCCAAGAAGGGAGCATGGACCAGCCCAGTGGAAGGAGTTTCATGCAAGTTCTGTGTGAAAAATACAGCCCTGAGAACTTCCCCTACCGCCGTGGGCCTGGCATGGGGGTGCATGTCCCAGCAACTCCACAGGGCTCACCTATGAAAGGTAAGTTCTGCTTTTTCTGAGCATCTGGGAGGAAGCAACTGAAAGAGAAATCTCCTTGAATTGCCCAGAAAAAGAACCATCACAATTTGTTTTTTTACTGGAGAGTTGAGAGACTGGAATCTAATGAAGGTAGAAAGTGACAGAACTGGTTGCTGTAAAAAAAAAGATTTCTCTACAGCATGACAGAATCAGAGAACAGAGTAGAATCATTTGGGTTGGAAGGGATCTTCCAGCCCTGTGAGGGGGAGATGGACCTAAGGCCCTGTGCAGTCTGTGTGTTGAGGGTTCAGCAGTCCTTGGAGCTTTTTTTCAGGCCACTGATCCTGTTTTATTATTGGCTGCAGAAACAGGTGTTTTGGCAGAGGTGGCTTAAAAATACATAAAATATCTAAATTTGAGGTTGGTTCCCATGCCACCAGCTTGCTTTGATGCCTGCAGAACCAGGAGCTCAGTGTACCCAGGAGGGGACATATTTCAAGCAGAGTGATGAATTGTTGAACCTCTAGCCAGGCTGCTTTGGTGACAAGTGCCTCAGGTGAACTTGCCGTGTACTTTGTCTTCTCAAGGCACCAAATACTTTGTGACCTAGTGAAGAATTGCCCTTTCCTGTGCTCCTGACCTTGCTACCTCGAGGGAATTTAGCCAGATGTGTGTCTGAAGCTCTGTGCTGCTCGTGGATGTCCTTGAGCCTCCCAGACTGCAGAATCTATGTCACCACCTCCTCTGAACTAGATCCATGTGACACCCTTTAGTCTTCCTGCACACTCTGATGTTGGCATTTAATTCTTGGTTTGTGCAGATGGGTGTGAGACTCACATTGATCCCATCAGAGTTGCCCCTGCTTTGTGTCACACATCTTACCCATCATGATCTGTAGGAGTAATCCAAACATCCATCTGGTCAATTTGTGTCATTACCAGCCCCAAAGGGGAAAATAGCCATGGAAATCAGCTGGATGAAGTTTTCAATAACTGGGTTTGACAGAGGAGAAAAAAGGGCCTGAGTTCAGTTGAGGATAAAACACTCTCAAAATGAACAAGAACAGAAAATGGCCTGATGGAATGTTCAGTCAGTACTCTCTGCAGGTAAATTTACATTTCTCAAGCTCACCTGAGCTGTTTGTGTGCTGAAAAGAGGTCACATCTTAAAACATGACTCACAAATACTGCATTAGTCATTCCCTAAGTGCCACACTGTCCTTTTAAGAAACCAAACTCTTTTGAGCCAGAAAACTTGGAAACCCAGATCACTCCAGGTAATTGTTTGCTGCTAAAATCTCTTTCTAGTCATGTAGCTGTCAAGTGTTAAGGAGAAAAGAGGCCACCTATTTAAGAAAAAGCTTGTGCTTAGATTGAAATGGATTTCAGTACTCCAGAGAGGTGGCAAAGCCATGTTGTACATGAAAGTGTAAGAGACTGATGGCTTGCCTTGGCCCAATGTGGATTTCTTGTGTGGAAATTGTTTCCTGTCACAAACCCCCAGCTTTTTGTCATGGTTTACCTTAAGCACAGCAGGCTGTGATTGAGGTCCAAGTCCTTGGTTGTAGCTTTGAGTACATTTACATGAAGAGGAGCTGGAGCAAAACCAAAACAGAAATGGAAAGGCAGAGCAGAAACCTGAGTCTGTGTTCTACACTGAACCTTGGGAAGGGAAGGCTTAGAAAGGAAATGTTTAAATACCTCCTAAGAAATGTTTAAATACCTCCTTAGAAATGTTTAAATACCTTCTAAGAAATGTTTAAATGCCTTCTAAGAAATGTTTAAATACCTCCCAAGTGGGCTCAGGGCCCAAGTGGGCTCAGGGCTAGTGGATAAGGGATTGTGGCTGTGCAGCTGACACTCCCCTAGTCCTGTGTCCTATCTGCAGCAGCAGCTGCCTGGGGAAGAGCAGAAGTTGTGGCAAGGACTGATAGGATACAAGCCATAAATGACAAAGGACAGGGCTGAAATACACAGAAGTACATGGCAGAACTGAAGAGCACTGATAGGAGTGGTGCTTCATGTTTACAACCAAGGTGCCAGTTATAAAATCCGTGTTTCACCTGACATTGGTGTAAATTCTGACATTACTGCTGGGTTTCTCCTGCTGGCTGTAACATCCACGTTTGGGGCTGGGTTCTGTAACTCCAAGGCAGTGCTGAGCAGAGGCAGCTTCTGTTTTTCCCTGTGCCAGACCGCCTGAACCTGCCCAGTGTGCTGGTGCTCAACAGCTGTGGCATCACCTGTGCCGGGGACGAGAACGAGATCGCCGCCTTCTGCGCCCACGTCTTTGAGCTCGACCTCTCTGACAACAAACTGGAAGACTGGCATGAGGTAAAATGGTGATGGGCACCTTACTGGGTACCTTTTCACAGCTATTACTGACTGCAAATGTATTGCATTGATGAGAGTTCCATTTTTGTGGTTTCTTTCTCATTTCTGAAGGTGATGTTTATTTACTTTGACAGCAGCTGAGCAATACATGTGACAAAATTAATCCAGTGTGGCACTTCACTCCTCTAACTTGTGACTTACAGTCTTGGCCCATGGGTGAAAAATCAGTATTTTTATTTTATTTTGTCATGCAAAGCACTGGAACTGGCATTTCTAACACCAAGAAGTTAATGAGCAGTTTAGTTTCTAACAGAGTGGCAGTTGATTCCCAGCTTTGCCACTGCAGTGGTGGGCAAGGTACTTATTCCCTCTCCATATTTGTTGCCTTATCTGCAGAACAGATTTAATAATATTTATCACAAAGGGTATTTTTGCAGCCTCATTAATTAATGCTAAATGCTGTTGTAAAATCCTTTTGAAGTGCTTGGGTGAAATAATGCTCAATAAATGCAATGTAACAGGAGTGAAACAATCTCAATCCATTCAAGTGTCATTAGGTTCCTCACTAGATTATGCTCTCCTTTTATGTTAGTGTTTATTGTTGGAAATATGTGGAAAAAACCAGGATATCATGGGGTTTTGTGCCATCAGATTCTCATGTCTTTAAGCAGGGAGGGAATGCAGTGTTTGCAGTGTCCCAGCTCAGGGGCTGACCTCATACCTGGTCACTCACAAGCTGCACATCTCACACCTGCTCTGTGTTCAGTCTCTTCAGGCTGCCCTGGAACTGAAAGGCTTCTGTGTGTGCTGGCCCCTTCCCCTGAGATAGGATTAAGTTTTCACAGCCCATCCACACCAGATAAATATCTCCCCAACCCTAAAAGCTGCCCGTGCTGGGGATTCCAGATCCCTGGGTAGCCTGTTCCCATGCTTGGCTAATAACCTCATAGGCTAAACTGTGTAATTTAAGTCTCCTGTGCTGCAATTTCAGCCAATTTCTGCCTGCCCTGTTCTCAGCAGGCAGGAGGAGAATCATCACTGTTCTTTATACAACAGCTTTTTATACCCACTAAGAGCTTTAATGCCTCCTTTCCTTATTTTAGTATAATGCTGAAAAAATATAACCTTCTTCCAGGCATCCATCATAAGTGACTTTTTCCTAAATCCTGTGTTTTTGCTGGACTGATGTCATCCAGTTTGCCTACTTAACTCCTGAGGTGTAGCACCCAAACCATGACATCACCTGAGGGGAGGTGTGAAGTGAGGCAGGGTCATTACCTCATGTTTGCCACCCTTGAATTCATGAGACAATCACCCTTTGCCAACAACTGGGCATTTATTGACCCCTGTGTGCCTGGTCTGCCCATCTGTGCCCATCCCAACTCTTTGTGGAGTGCAGCCCTCCAGCCAGGTGTTCTCTGACCCAGAATTATTTTCTGCATTGATGTCTGCTGGTGTTTGAACCACTTCCCACTCAGTTGCCCAGTCAGGGAGGGAATTAGGAATTGGCTGAGCTCTGTGGGAGCAGTGGGAAGCTGGATAAGTGCTCAGAGTTGGCCTTGGAGGCAGGAGAGGTGTCCATGGCCCCTGTGAGCGAGGGCTGGCTCCTGGAACGTGCTCTGCTCAGCCTTGGGCCTGAGGTGGATTTTATGACCTCTCCCAAGGGACTGCATTTCTCTTATCAAGCTGTTCCTAGAGTGTAATTAAATGAACTCTTGAGGAGAATGAGCAATTAACCAATCCATCTAGATCAGGAATGGCTGCAGTATGAATTACAGGTAGATATCCCTATGTTTTTCCCCATATCATTGCTCTATGATGATTCCACAGGGCCCTTTTAGGAGGTGGGATATTATTGCCAGAGGTCTGATTTCTGCCTGATACACATTTCTTTCTTTCTGTTTTTTTTTTCTTCCCTCCCCACTTAGGTCAGTAAAATTGTGTCCAACGTCCCCCACTTGGAGTTTCTAAACCTGAGTTCCAACCCTCTCAGTTTGTCCGTTTTAGAGAGAAGTTGCGCTGGGTCTTTCGCTGGCGTCCGCAAACTTGTGCTCAACAACAGCAAAGCTTCCTGGGAAACAGTGCACACCATCCTGCAGGAATTACCTGAGTAAGCCTGGGAATCTGGGGGTTTGCTGCACTCAGGTCAGGGCTGGGTTATGGGGTTGTGGTGAGGGATGAGGGGGCTGGGAGGATGCAAACATCAGTAGAGAAAAAGGGATATTTTCCTTTGGGAGTTTGGGAACTCCAGGTGAGGTGCTTTATGTTGTCCTAGAAACCAAACTTGGTGGTTTGGTGGTGCTGAAAAACCCAGGCCTTCTCTTCCTCCAAACCTAAATACCAGAGATGAATAATGACCCCAAAAAATGTAGGAGGGTCACACTTCCCTCTGAGTCACTGTGCAGTGAATGGTGCAGGGCATACCTGTTAAATGGGAGGTACCTCTGAGGGTCTGGCCACTTGTCAAGGAATATTTCAGCCTGCTTTTCTCTGCTAAGGTGTTGATTTCTGTGGTTTGGTCACAGGCCACCTTGGCATTCTGCTCCCATGAATGTCCTCAGTGGCTTCGTTTTGATGACAGATCCCTCTTTGTGTGGCTTTGTAAGCAGAGATGATGACAACAGAATGTCCTGCGTGGCCAGCCTACACTTCTCTGGGTTTGGGACTGTCTGGAAACTTAGTGGGACCTGTTCTTTCCTTAATGGATCTGTTCTTTGTTTAATGGGAGTCTTTGGCAGTGACATGGGGGAAAAATCATCATTGGTGTTGTATCAAAACCTCATTTTAAATTAAGCTGAGAGCACTGGGAACAGATCCCAGTCACTGTTGGAGCTGGGTTGGTGGCTGGTTGGGCACAGATGTGGAAGACAACCCCAAGCAATCTGTTATACAATACTGGGAGAGACTCCCTTGAAAGGTTTTTTAGATCTCTGAAGATATGGATGGGAGCAGAGATATAGTTGAAACACCATGTGGAGTGCTCAAAGGCCTTCTCTACACCAAGGCTCTCAGCTGTTACAGAAAGTTGTGTTAAAATCACCTAGAATTGATGACATGATCCTTTCTGCCCTGTGCAGCTTGGAGGAGCTCTTCCTGTGCCTTAATGACTACGAAACAGTGTCTTGTTCTCCAGTGTGCTGTCAGTCTCTCAAGCTACTCCACATAACTGACAATAATCTTCAAGACTGGACTGAAATTCGAAAGTTGGGAATTATGTTTCCATCACTGGACACGCTTATCCTGGCTAACAACAACCTCACAACCATTGAAGAGTCAGAAGATTCCCTGGCAAGGCTCTTCCCCAACCTAAGATCCATCAACTTGCACAAGTCAGGTGAGAGCCTGGTATCTGGGATGGGTTTTGTGGTTGATCAGAGTCTCTCCTCCTGTACAGATGAGAAGCAATGAACTTGCCCATCTGTGTGATCTCCCTGCTGCTTTGGGTAGTCAGTCATTATCAAAAGATGAGTCAGAGCAGTGTGGACCAGTTAATCAAAATGAACTGGAAAGGTTTTTTATGTTGGTAGTTTCCCTCTGTTTCCCATCCCTGCCTCAGGTACTCCAGGCTGGGGAAGGATAAATAGAAGTCTGGCAGTGGAGGGGATGAAAGAATCCCATTTTCCCTTTATTCCCTGTTTTATCTCGGGTAAAATGAGGACATGTGCAGGTGTGCAGCATGGATCAAGCATCCCCCAGCAAAAGCTGTCTGTCTTCTGTGCTCAGTCATTACAGCCTCACAAGTGATGCTGGAAGCTGCTTTTACACTCCAGCCCCAGAGAATTCTCAGCCAACGCTCCAGAAAGAGAATGAGCAGTTGGAATATTGGGAAGAGCACCCTGTGCTGGGAGAGAAGGAGCTGCAGGGCAGCTCGTGGGGGCTCTGACGTGTTTGTGTATGACACACAGCAGAAATTCATCTGCAGGAGTGCTTCATGCACCAGCAGCTTTTGTTCTTTACAGCTTTATATGCTGTGCAAGTGCTGCTGAAGTGTCAGGCAGGTAGAAGGGACTTTATTAACATGTCCTACAATGTAAACATCAAGGAATCCCTGTAATAAAAGCTTAACTAGAGGAGGAAAAGCCTGTTAGGCTGCATTTGAAAGCACTGTCTCACCAAGGAACAAGTGCTCCTCTGGTAAGTAGTTTTGCAGTTTTGATGCCAGGTGCTTAAGAACTCTGGGCTCTGTGTTGCATTTTGATGTTTTGGGAGCTGAAAGTCAAATAGAAATCCCAAGGAGCTTGTTAAAACTTTTTTGGGGGTTTTAGAGAAAGCTGCTGCACTCTGAATGTCTGGCAGGTGAAGACTCCAAGGTGAGTTGTGTTATCTGGTCACACAATCACAGCTCTGCTCAATCCTCACCTTTGTTTGATTTTGCCCTCCCTGCCTGCTTTGTTATCCCAAATGTCAGGTCTTGAGGGGGCTGAAAACGAGTTAAAACCTTTTCCATTAAATGGCTGGATGGCTTCTGGGACTGTTTCACCATTGGGTTGTGAGCAGAAATGGGACCCAAGGTGGTTGTGTGTGTGAGGTAAAGCTTTAGTGATGCCTGGAATGGAAGAAGTGCTGGTGACTTTAGCACTCTGAAGGCAGTGTCCCTTCATAGACACAACACCACTGATGCTGGTCAGTCCCCAGCAGTGAGGCCAAAGGCTGAGTGGTCCATAAAAAAGCCATGGAGAGCATCCTTCTAGATTTGGGAACAGCACAAGAGTATTTCAGCTCCTCTGTCTTGTAAGCAAATGTTGACTTTTTTAGCAGCACATCGTGAGCAAAAAGCCAAGTTCTCAAAGGAGCAGCAGTGACACTCTCCTGACACATATGTTCTTTGGCTGTGCCTGATTATCTTGGATCCATGATGTGTTTTCTGTGTTTGTTAACACAGCTCTTTCCCCCTGAGCAGGTCTGCATTGCTGGGAAGACATTGACAAGTTAAATTCTTTCCCCAAGCTTGAGGAAGTGAAATTGCTGGGAATTCCTCTGCTGCAGTCTTACACCACCGAGGAACGCAGGAAGCTGCTAATAGCCAGGTCTGTTGGTTTGTTCTGCTCAGCAGAAACGTGACAAGGCAGGGAAGGGGTGGGAGCAGGTAATCAGAGGCTGGCAGGAGATGAAGTTCAGTGTGAATGCAGAAAGATTGAGGCTTGATTTTTTGGGTGGGAACAGTTCATCAGAGGAAGAGGTTGGTAGGAGAAGTTCTGTGTGAATGCAGAAAGATTGGAGCTTGTTTTGTGGAAAAGTCAGAGAAGTTAAAATGTCAAATCTGGCTGCTCTGTTTCTCAGGAGATTTTGTGAGTCTCCTACAAATCTGTGCACGTGTGGTGCATATCTGTGGTGAAATGAAAATGCTCAATTTTGAATGTTCTTGTGAAACTACGTGGAACTTTCCTGCTCTCTCAAAGCGATTGAGGCCTGAGCTTCCTGGCAGGCATTCTCATGGTGTTAAAGCTGAGGCATTTTTGATGTGGCTGCCTTGTTGCTGAGCCTGTCTGGGCTCCC
The DNA here is from genome assembly GCF_009819885.2 of Catharus ustulatus. NCBI lineage: Eukaryota > Metazoa > Chordata > Aves > Passeriformes > Turdidae > Catharus > Catharus ustulatus. The sequence continues at coordinate 4,115,795 of NC_046248.1, read as the reverse complement.
CTCCTGGCTGACTGTGGCTCTTGCTGTGTGCCTGCAGGTTGCCATGCATCACCAAGCTCAACGGCAGCATCGTGGCCGACGGGGAGCGGGAGGACTCAGAGCGGTTCTTCATCCGCTATTACATGGAGTTCCCCGAGGAGGAGGTGCCTTTCAGGTAGGAGTTCTCAGTCCTGCAGTGCAGAGCAGGGACAGAAGGGTGGGGATTGGCCAGGTGATGGGAAATATGTGCCAGCTGTTCCATGGAAAACACATCCCTCACCTTCCTCTGACCTTGGCCCCTTTGGTCTGTTTGGGCTGAAATTGTTATGGTGTTGTTGTCTGATGACTTGTAGGGTCACTCCTGAGGCAGATTTGGTTTTAAAAGTGCCTGTGTGGAGTGCCATTAAACAACAGGACTGTTCAGGTCATGACCTTCATTGTTTCCTGACCTCTCCCATGGCTCCCTTCATAATCCACCTGTGTTTGGGAGTGCCCAAAGCCAGGACAAATCTGCTCTCCACTGCCAGACCAGGGCATCTAATCCTCTGGACCATCTGGTGTGTGGATGTGGCTGGCAATGGGAAGCTGTCCCCTCACTTTCAGGCCTGCAAATCACAAGTCTGATGGGTTTTCTTTGCCAAAAAAGTGCATCCAATGATCCGTTCATCTTGGTAAACTAATGAACTTGGACAGATGCTGTTCAGTCTGTGTCTTTTTTGTGCCAGCATCCACTTACTGCTTCTAATGGGCTGAGGAGGGATCATGGAGCATCAGGCCATTGCCTTTACCTGCCCTCTGCCCTAAACCCTCATTGTGCTTTTGGACAGCAAAGCTTTATTACCCCTTTTTTACAGAAAAGGAGTAGGACAGGAGTGTGTGTGTGTGTGTGACTCCGAGGGCACAGACAGAGGTGGGGACACACTGAAGGTCACAGCTATTGTCTGGCATGGATGACAGAGGTGCAAATGGAATCTGCTCAGTGTTTTCCTCTGCTTAACTCTCAGCTGAAATGCCTCTTGTTTTTCTAAAGCACTGGATATGTGACCTGCCAATCCAGTAAGGGGGGTGGGAAGGCTGGAATGGGGAATGAGGGCATGGCATTTTGTGTGAATATTAATAGGGTCAGTGATTATAATATTTGTTAAAAGCATGCTGGGGTCAGTTCAGAGGCAGAGGGCACTCATGCAGTCAGGGAGACAAGACAGCTAGTCCTTTTCTGAGGACAAGTCCTGACTTGTAATTTTAGAGGGCCTTGAAGCGTGAAAATTGAAGGAAATATTGGAAGAAATAACAGCAGAGACAGAGAATGCAGGAGAGGGGAAGGAGAAGGGGAGACTGGGACTGTGAGCTCATAGTGCTGCTCCCAAAAGGGATTAATTTCCATAACATTTCATATTTCTTGTGTTTGGTGGTGACAGAATGTCAGTGATCCATAGATTGCTGGGAAGGACACAGTGGGGTACAGCTGTAGGCACTCATGCTGCCTAGGACCTGGATTTTGGGGACAGGCTGTGTGTTACACATCACCACACAACACTGGGATTGGTTTGTAGGTGGCATCTCACCCATCCAAGAAAACCAGGCTGATTTTGACCAACAGGCCAGCTTTATGCTAGAAAAATTACCTCCCCCTCAGATTTCTTAGCCTTTAAACACTGGTACTGCTTTTTTCATGTTCAAAGGCCCCTTTGTCCAAATCCCTTCATCTGTGCAGTGTTTCCAAGAGACTTCTGCAGCTACCAGAGAGGGTTGTTCTGTCCTGTGGAGGGGTTGGGTGCCACTGCAGACTCTCTCCTAGTGAGGCTGCAGATGGCTGAGTGTCCCCAGTGCTGGGTTTCACAATCAGCAGCCCTTGTCTGAATGGAGACCTGGCAGTCCTTGCAGAGGGATTTTGTGTCTGTTTGTTGCTAAAGCTTCCCTTTCCTCGCTCCCAAATCTGGTGTGGTGGCTCCAGAAGTGGTTTGTAATTAGAAACTAATCAGGGCACACATGTTGTGGCTGGGGTCTGACATCTGCATTGCAGTGCTGCCTCGAGCAGAGGGAGAACAACTTGAGCAGGGAAAACTTCCCAGTGGGAGCAGCCCCCCTCCAGACTGGCAAGGTGCAGGCTGTGATAAGCTCTGTCTCCAGAAGCCCCCTGCTTGCTGCATTGCTGTGTGCAGCTGGAAGGGATCAGGCAGGCAGGGAAATGGAAGGAACAATTTATCTCAGTGGATGTCGTGGTTCTAGGGAGCGCCGGGTGCACAATCCAATATTGGCTGTCTTGTGCAGCCACGGCCTCGTGTCTGGGGGGTTTTAATGAGCCCTCTGCTTGTCTGCTCCACTGTTTATCTGCACAGTATCACAGGCACTTTCAGCCAGGCTCAGGTCTTCAGCAGCCTCAGCGTCTGCCAGGCTGCAAGGGGTGATTAGAAAAGTCTCCAGGGTGCCTATTATTGGGGTCCAAAACATCCATGTACCAGTCTGCCTGGTCCTGATTGATTTGAGAGCAGCCAGTCACTCACACTCCCCAATTTCTTTGCAGCTCACATACAAAGGAGCAGGCTGCAAAGCTCATTCTGCCCTTCCTCAACACAAGAAAATTTCAGACAGCGTTGCTTGACCACCACATATTTGCAGCACATTTTTGGATAATCATGGCTCTCTCATGATGGTTCTCTTGTCTGAAATTTGTCCCCCTCTTTATCCTCTCCCCATCATCAGCCCAGTCCACTCTTAGTGCATGAATCATGACAGTAATTGTGGCTGGCTCAGAAGTTGTTGCTGGTCTGCAGCAGCAGAGATGCTGAGAATTAAATAGATATCCCAGAGGGGCTGAGGGTTTGGAGCAGCAAGAGGTGGGTTCCTCTCTCCCTCTTTCCCATGGGATATTGCTGCTGGCAAATCCTTCCAGAGAAACAGAAACCCTTTGCACTGCTGACACATTGGCTGGCATTTGCTCTGCCTGCAGGTGGGTTAAACGTGAGGAGTGTTGTTTCCCCTCAGCACTAATGGCTTTCCCAAATAAATGGGGCTGCTCCTACCACCCCAGTGCTGTGAGAGCAGGGCACCATCCCGCCTTGGATGTGTCCATGGGACTGGGGAAATCCTAGTGCCTTGTGGCCCTCAGCTCAGTGCCCAGCACACAGAGGGGCTGCTGTTCTCCAGGAACATTCCTGCCTCCAGCAGCACTCCCTGGGGTCACCCCTGCTGCCAGCTCCCATCGCTGCTCTGGGGCTGTGACACCGCGCTGAGCTCATTCAGCTCCGCCTGGGATCGGGAGCACAAAGCGCTTTCTGTGCAGGGGCTCTGAAACGTTACCTGTCCTCAGCAGCTCTCAGCCTTTGTCATCCCAATCCCATTGTGTTTTGTGCTGCCATTCCTCCTCTTTCCCAGCCAGGCAGGGAGATCCAGCCTGGCCCGATGGGAGCGATAGCAGGGGGGCGGGGGTGACACAGACTTTCCATCGCAGGGACCTTGGGAAGAACACTCTGAGAACTTGGCTGCAAGGACAAGGTGACAGTGGAGTGTGTGCCTCTGCTAGTAAAATTCCCATCTTGTTTCAGAGCAGGTGTGAGGGATCAGCTGGCAAGAAGTGCCCTGTTTGTTATCAGCTCTCAAACTGTGCAGCAGCTCACCTTGCTTTAGTGATCTTGATGATCCTGTGCTCAGTGGGGTGTAACATTTGGGACCTAGCTGGCCTTTTGGAAAACAGCAGGAATGTCTGATGATCAGTTAAGTTGTGAGGCCACAGATACTGGGAATCTAAACTGAAGGCTGTGTCCTTTTTGTGAGCACTGGCTTGATTCTGGCACTCTTCAGTGAAGTGTTTTCCCTGGACAGGAGGTGTAGAGTTGTGAGCACAGCGTCCTCTCTTTCTTCCAAATCCCACTGCAGCCCCGGCTGGGATTTCTGAAACTGTAGGAGCCCAAACTGTGCTTCTCAGTCCTGTCAGGAAGCTGTTTTGAGACCAGCCAGCTCTAACATCTCAGGCTACTGCTGGTAACTTCACATTCCTCAGCAAAACACTTCTCACTAGTGGGACACTGAGCTCATGTCAGTGCCACGGTGCAGCCTGGGGACTGTGGGACAAAGTGACGGGACTGCTTGGGCTCTCTGGGCTGGAATCAGGGTCAGTGTTGTCACATGTGGGGAACACTCAGACCTGGGAAATGTGCACTGGCTGCACCATAACTCTGGACTTGTTGAATTTTCCAGGTATCACGAGCTGGTGACCAAGTACGGGAAGCTGGAGCCCTTGGCCGTGGTGGATCTGCGGCCCCAGAGCAGCGCCAAGGTGGAGGTTCACTTCCAGGACAAGGTGGAGGAGATGTCCATCCGCCTCGACCAGACTGTGGCAGAGCTGAAGAAGCACTTAAAAACTGTGGTGCAGCTGTCAACAAGCAACATGCTGCTCTTCTACTTGGACCAGGAAGCTCCTTTTGGTCCCGAGGAGATGAAATACAGCTCGCGGGCGCTGCACTCCTACGGCATCCGGGATGGAGATAAAATTTACGTGGAGCCCAGAATGAAATAGCCTTTTTGCCCACACCCACACGCCCCCACACACCCACACACATGCATTGGGGAGTTTTTTGCAAGGTTTTTGTTTCGGTTGGTTGGTTGGTTGAGGTTTGGTTGTGTTTCTGTAGCAGGTGATTTCTTAGCCCGGAGGAAGTGCCCTGATCTGAGAACCATGCCCACCATCCACTGCAGGTGACCTTGAGGTGACAACTGACTTCAGGACGTGTGTTTCAGTGTGGGCAATACCTTGATGTTTCCTTTGATGCTCCGGTATACTCGTGATTTGGCATGAATGGTCACTTGTTCAAGCTAAACAATGCCAGGGTCCATAAGGGAGGAGACAGCTCGGTGCAGAATTTGACCTGTTGTTTTCTTTCCCTAAATTTTTTGGTGTTTTGCTCCACCAGAGCTCCCTTTGGCCTAGCTATCCAACTGTGGCTCGAGCTTGCTGTAGTATTTTCTTGCAGCTTGGTGCTGTCTCAACCTTTTGTTGTGCTCGAGTTCACAGGAAAGATCTCCATCAGTATTCTGCTTGATTCAGAGCTCAGGTACTTTAGTGCATCCACTTCACTCCACTGGTTTTCTTTCTGTGAGTGCACAAAATGGGGGAAAAGAAAAAGAACTTCCCAGAAAGAAACTTTCTTTTCAAAGTGCACGCTCTATATCCACCTGATTTTGGGGGAGAAAAAAGAGTTTTTGGTTGCTGTACCCATCTCACGTGGTGCCTGCAGCCTGTGGGGATAAAGGGTGTGTTGGAAAGTGAATTTTGGGAGGTGGTGGATGAGTGCTGCCTTGGAAGGGCTTTCAGAACAATAGGTCAACAAGGGGTTAAAGAGCAGCTTCCCCCTTTGACCACTGTCCATCCTGATGGTGAAGAGATCTCTGTGCACTTCACCGTGTACCAGTGGGTGCTGCAAGTGGAATGGCTAAAATTCCTCTCCTGGGAGAGAGGAAGAGTCAAGTTGAAGTTTGTGTTTGTTGCTGTTGCACCAGTTCAAACCTAGCACTTTCCCCGGGGCCCCCGGCCGGGGGTCCCTGCGTAGGCTCCGAACTCGGAGGATGTGTTGGCTCGGATCAGCCTCTGGAAGTGGAGGAACAGAGCAGCTGGACTCACCTTGGCTGTTCAGCAGGTTTCACTCTCTCTTGGCTTCCCCCACGCCCCCCGTAGGCATCGCGTGCTGCTGCTTCACGTAGTCCCTGTTTTCTACTGCAGAGCAGATTCCCCTGCCTGCTCACTGAATCCTCCTTCCTTTCTCTTGGTTCGCTTTCTTGTGTCTTCCCTGCTCCAAGTTCAAGACTTTCCCAATTTCCTGGTTCCAAGCAGCTGCCCAGCAGTTTTTGGAGCTGTGCAGCGAGGGCTCTAGTTACACATGAACTCCTGACCTTCATTTTGAAACGCTCCCTTTGTCCCCACGTGCACTTTTCTTCCCCAGGATGCTTTTGCCCACATCACCGAGCTCCTTTGGTATTCTTGGAGTTGTGTATTTCTCTTCACATTTTACCTGGATTGTGGGGTGGGATCATTGGGGAGGGGATGAAGTATTATTATCTCATAGTCTTCAGGTTTAGGATGTGGGGATTGTTCAGAGGGGATTAGTTCCTTATCCAAAGCGAGGGTTCAAACGGGAGGATTTAAAACAAGTCACTAATTTGTGCCTCATCCCCCTGCCAAAAAACAGCAATTTCTTGGCCCTGTTGAGATGAGCAATAGGGAAGGGAGCAAGATTTTCCATAGGTAGCATAGATTTTCCAGAGATCCATGGTACCTGTAAACTAAACAGCAGGGAGATAGTGGCAGTGTAACATAAAATGATGCTTTTATAAGCTAGAGCTTTACTGAAGATGTATTTTCCACTGGGGCAGCAAAAATAATTTGCTGCCCCATAGCAGAACCCTTAAGCCAACACTTCTGTATGATATATACATACCTACCAATAGGAAAAGTTGTGGTTAATAAGATATTTTGTTATAAAGCAAAGTTTTATGAAGATATGGTTGTTTAATATTAGAAGCCTATTTCAGCCCTTGACCTCCAGTCTAAGTAGTTTATCCCTGAGTGGCTGCAGGGTCTGAGGCAAGCGACCTGTGGGGATGCAAAAGTATCTCTGAGCTGATTCTCCAGAGCAGTAGTTACCTCTGTGGGTGTATTTATGGCATTGTACCTGCTATTAATGAGATGCTGTAACTCTTGACCAACTTCCTCAGCACAATTAAGTGTCTGGCTCTCAGAGAAGGGAATAAACAAAGGCCATTAAAGAGTGGAAGGGATGATAAAGAAGAGCCAAGTATCTGCTTTTAAGTTTGTTTGCCCACTAAAAATTGGACTGTCCATGGAGGGACCAGTGCTGTCATCAGCTCAGAACTGGCAGTAAATCCTGATTTTATTTGTGACAGACCTGGTGGGAACTGGAAGATGGAAAAAGAGACCACAGAAGGTTAACAGGTGCTGGGGAATTGGTGCTGACACCCAAACCTGCTCCCCTGGTCTGTGATGGTGATTTCATACCCACCCTGCCACTGCTCCAGGGAAGGTTTTTCTCAAGGCATTCACCTTGTGTGCAGATGGTGGAGCAGTCATGGATAGAAACCAAGAATCTTGGTTGGCTTCCCAAGGAGAAGGACTCACCCCAAGACCCAGAGAGAGTTACTGTGTGCAGATGATCAGCTGTGGGAAGTGAGAACAAAATGGCACACAAGGATGTGGCAAAATACCCCAAATCATGGGACCTTGTGGGGAAGGGTCTTGTGTGTGTGCCACCCAACAGGGGACCCTGTTCTGGGGAGAGAGGAGAAGGTTCTGAGTGGGACAGGAGGTTTGGCAAGAGGTTTGATTTACACCTCTGCTGTGTCAGGAGGGGCCATGTCCAGGCATTGCCAGCATGTGCCCACTTCAGCTGAATGTCCCTGGGTCTGTCACATCCCCTAGAGAAAACAGAACAGATTTGCAAGCTTGCCTGGTTTGTGTGTCCTTCCATCCAAGGGCTGCTTTTGTCGAGAGCTGTTGTGTTGTTCCTGTTCATGCATAATAGTCAGGCACAGGCAGCCTGCACAGCGGGCACAGCACCTGCCCCACGAGGACTTGGGTGACAGCTGTGTACCAAAGTGTCACCCAGCTCTGTGCCCAGCTCAGTGCTGTGCTGTTGTGCTGTTGGATGTGTTCCTGTTGGATATCCGTGGGTTTGGCCAGATGTTCCGGGCGGATCGCGTGTCGGGCGCTGTTATGAATATGCACACGGAGTGCTGGCTGTCCTCTGCTCCCTGGCTGGGATTTGTAAGCTGGTTTTTTGGGAGCTGCAGGCATGCTGGTAGCAGGTGTGACCCGTGGTGGCTTGGAGGGAGTGCTGCTGGGGACAGGCTCTCCCTGTGCCTGTGCTCCTCGGGTCTGGAACCCGCAGCAGCTCTGCCCCCTCGCCTGTTGGTGAGATTCTGTAGGTTCTGCTCGTGTGCAGCATTTGGGAATGCAAACGAGGTGCTTAAAGCAGCCCAGAGGCTGAAATATTCCTGGCAGCTGTGCCTCCCTCGTTTGGATGTGGCACTTTTGTAGGCAGCAGAGAGATGCCTTCCCCAGAGCGACGTTAGAGGGGCTTCAGCCGTCTCGGGCCTTTGCCTCTGTGATTGCTTTTCTGCAGCTCCTGAAAACTTCAAACATGATTTAAACACAAAGTCTATTCTTGCTCCCTGTTAATGTTGCATCCATATGTAATTTCAGAGAAGAAGAGCTGTAAGTCCATCTGGTTTTGTATTCTGGTTTCTCTCCCCAGGGATACACCTCCCACTCCCACGATTTGCCTTTGGTTTGCTCGCAGACTTAGCGGTGGAATTCAGGCCAAAATAGGTCATTGGTTTGGATCAGTTCAATAAACTTATGTAAGTTTTTACACAAAACCCCTCTGTGTCCTGAGCTTTGCAATTTGCATCCCATGAAACAAACATGTTCCCTGTTGGCACCCCAAAAGTGTGAGGGAAAACTGCTGGGATTTGTTTGTCCTGCTGATGGTTTTGTTTCTGTCCATGACCCCACCTGTGCAAGGTGCCACCTGTCAAAAGGAGGACTCACAGAGCTGGAAGATTTGTTCCTCTTCTGGACTGTATTTCCCCATGACTGGGACTCATCCCCACTTCCAGGTGAGGAATAAAACTCGAGCTCACTCTCAGAGAGACTGGCCTTGAGGTTAAAACAAATTTCACCCTCATGGCCTGCACCAAATGAGGACAGAGATGCTTCTCTGGATGGGAAACAGCTCCTGGCAAATCCATTGCCAGGGCATCTTCCATGGGCTGTGCCAGGTCCTTGAGATGGGAACAAGACAAGGCACTGCCTGTGGTGCTGTGCCAAGGTCGAGCAGCCACAGAAACCCTTGGGGCATCTTTGAATGCTTGTTTTTCCTTGAGGTAAGGCATGGGATGAAGTTTCCTGCTAGAAGAATTAAGAAAAAAAAAAATGAAGAAGTGTTTTGTTGTTCAGCTCTGATGTGTTCAGCACTGCATGATGGGAACATCCCCTGCCAAAAGAAGAGAGGCTGGAAGACAAAGTCTTCCCCAAAGAGACACTGAGACCTAATCAAACTTCATCAGTGTTCACTTGCTCAGGACAAACAGCACCAGAATATTAAACTGACAAAGGAGCAGAGGGAAACCGATTTTCACCAGTTTTCTGTGTTACAAAACAGAATGAGGAGAGTCAATTGATTTTCCTGGAGCTGGTTGTGTTTAAAATGTATGGGAGAGAAGGGAAGAGCCGGGGTGCAGGCTGGAAGTAATCTGCCCCTGGAATATCAGTCAGTGCTGATATCCCCCTGCCCTCCTAAAATAGCTGTTGGCTTAGAAAAGGGTAAAAATAAATTAAAAAATGAAAGATTCCTGCTAGCAAGGCCATGCTTGGAGGATGGAGGGAAAGCAAATTCTGGGATTTGCTGTGGAGGCAGCGAGCTGCCTGGTGCCCTGATGTGCTAAAAGAGATTGCTGAGGTAAGAGACAGCTTTTGGGGGGAACTTACTGAACACACTGCCAGGAGCACCCAGGGAAAATAGTCTGGGCTTCTTGTTGGGCTGCTGGCATTCCTGTCTCCTCTCTGTTCCTGACAAAGGGTGGGGAGGACAGGAGGAATTAAGGCCTCCTAGCAGGGAAAATAGGGAATAAAAGGCCCCCACCCAAAATGACAGAAGGGAGAATCAGCCAAGCTCGGGCTGTTTTCTCACAGCTGGGTTGGAGCAGTGCCTGTCTGACCTGAGCCTTGCTGCAGGCTGAAAAACCAATTCTAACGTGGCTCTGCTGCTGTTCCAGCTCTCCCTCACCCAACATGGGAATGAACCAACCCACAGCAGTTGAAATCTTTTTTGGGGTACAGACTGGACTCAAATGTAGAGCTGTGGGCAGCCCAGAAGAAATCCCTGTGGAAACTGCAGCTGTACAAGTGGAAATGATAATTACAGTCACAGCAATCCCCCAGTGAGTCCCCACAAGCACCAACCCCCAGAGAGGGTGGAAATGGGAACAGCCAGGAAAGCTCTGGGCTGCACTGGGTGAGTTTTTCCTTTTCCACCTGTAGAAGCAGGACTTGGATGGCAAAGCAACTCCACTGAAAGCTCAGGGCAGCGCCTTTGAACAGCACTTTGAGCCTAGCACTGTTTAATGCTAATCCTGTAACTTTATATAGATGGGCTTTTTTTTTCCCCCTTTACACAAAGGAGGAAGGGGCTCAGTTCTTCTGAGGGTTGGGTTTTCTGTTCCCTGAGCAGCAGAGCTGCGAGCCCAGCTCTGTCTCGGTGGCATTTCCATCTGAATCCACCTGGAGGGGGTGAGCTTTGGGGAAGAAAGAGGCTTCTCTCCCTCTCCAGGCCAGAATCTGATCTCCAGATTAGCCTGCTGGTTACCAACAGAGGAGCAACAGTTGTGATTGCAACTCAACACTGCTCCAGCCCTGGAAGAGCGTTGAGGAAAACAGAGTTTTCAGTTGGGAGAGCAAAGGACTGAGGCATCGTTTCAGTCACCAGCAGTGATTGGCACGGGAGGACGGGCATGCATTCTCCATTGACATAGGATTTTGCTCTGCTCTACCAAGACTGGTCTAAAATTTCAGACCTGATTGCTCCTCTAGCCTATGAAACAGGTTGGTGATTTTTTATTTTTTTTTCCATGCCTAAAAAATTGTAGTTTTGGATGGGATGTGTTCAATAGCGTGTTCTTTGCTGTCTGTCCTGTTTTGCTCTTGTCCTTGCACTGCCACAGTCCCCACTGGTCACTCTCTGCTAATGAGACTCAGATTTACAATCTATACAAAATTCTGTCACTCTCCTTTCACCTTTCCAAGACAGGGAATGTGCTCAAACTTCCCCTTCGTGGAATGAACTTTTCCCTGTGGAGAGTGGGCTTGCATTGATGCGAGCAAAGAACTTCCCTTCCACTGTGTTCCAAACTTTCTGAGTAATGGGGGTCAGGAGGGAATGATGTGGGATAAAAGATGGGATTTCCCCCTGTAATCCTGTGCTCTGTGTCATTAGGAGTTGGATGTGCTGATCCACATTTTCCACAAGCACAGATCCATGGGGAGAGCACAGAGAGCCGCTGGGTTTTTTGGGGAGGTTTTTAAGGCTGGGAAGGTGGGGAGACTGCTGCTGTCACCTGGACTGTACATAATGCACACATTTGGTGTGGGAAGCTCCCACATCCCTTCCCAACACTCTGGGAGAACTCCAGACCTTGCTGGGAGCTCTCCCTGAGCCGTGCCCGTGTGGAACAAGAGCAATAGACAGGTGGAGAAATCAAAGCAGGTGCTTTAGCAATATTTTCTATTGGATTAATAATGAGTAACAAATTGCATTAGGCACAGAAGGAATTACAGCTGGCACAGGATTTCTCTTTCATTTTGTATCTGTGCTCTCTCTGTCTCTCATTGATTCCTGCACAAGGAGCTGCCCAGCTGTGGAAGTGTTTGTGCTCCTTCCATGCTGATCCAAGCCCTGAGTGATGGCTGTGGCAGCCAGGGCAGAGGATTAGCTGGAACTGGAGCCCCTGGACCATGAGAGCTCCCCCTGGGATCAGCCAGGAGTGCCCATCCCTGCACTGGGTGGATCAGGAATTGTTCCTGAGTGCTCAGGAGAATAACGAGCCCAGAGAGAGCTGTGGCTGTTCACAGCTTCCAAACATGAACTCAGCTATTCCTGTTGTTTCTGGGCTTCTTTGGCAGTGAAGGAAGCCTTTCCTTTCCCTGTTACCACCAGGGAATTCTCCTCACACCAATCCATGGGACAGGCATTTCAGGGCTCCCTGGCAGGTGAGGAACCTGCAGCTCTGGAACCTCCACGAGTGAGCAGCACTCAGGCAGTTCAGGAACCCCTCAGTGATGTGTTTTGTCTCCTTCCTGTAGGATGAACAAGAGATCATTTCTGGGAGCCTGGGTGGCCCTTTTGGTGATAACAGCACGGCAGAGAGGTGAGTAATTCCCACAGGAAAACATTCCCCAGCTGGGCTGTGCCTAGAGACCCCAGAGGGCTTGGAAAATGACCCCAGAGGGTTTGAGAAATTACAGCAGAGGGCTTGGGAAACACCCCCAGAGGGCTGGGAAACACCCCCAGCTCCTTGGCTGGAGCAAAAACAACAACCTGGGTGAACTGAGTGTTCCTCATGGGGAGGGAAGGACTGAAAATCCTAAGGGGTACTTGTGTTTATAATTTATATGGCTGTGTGTGCACCTGGAGCATTCCAGAGGGAGCAGGAGTTTGGGAAATTTCTGTGTTAGGGCTGCTGAGCAGGTATGGTTGTGTGGCACTGGTAGAAAAAGAAGAAGAAAAATTGAGGAATGTGTGCTGAGCTTCTGTTTAAAAAAGGAATAAAGTCCTTGTAGCTGTGCCTTGGCTGTGATAACTCATCAGGTGTGTAACAGCTGTGAAATGATTTATTTTACTGCCTGGCAGGAAGAATTTTGCTGTGGCCCTTTGGATATGATTGTGGAAATGGGGCTGTGGCTTGGACACCATCAATGCCACCTCCCTTATGTCCAAAAGGGCACACAGGTGTCTTAGGAAATCAGCATGCCAGAGGGTTAGGCCAGATCTCCCCTTATCTCCTTTTCCCAGGGAAATTTGGAGCCTGTGAAGGGTCAGTCAGTGACTCTGCTCCTCCCAGCATGGAGCATCCTCAGGGCTGAGCAGCAGCAGTGTCCCTTCCCTGTCCCTGGGAGCTCAGAGCAGCCTGGCCTTGGCTGGAGCTCAGGGCAGGGCCCAGGACATGAAAGCATGTCCTGAATCCAGGTGAACAGAGCCAGGATTGTTCCAGACCTGGGGGCTCTGGCATTCCAGATTGAATGTCTTGAGGCTTTCCTACATCAGAAAGGGGAGAAGGGGGAGGCAAACCCAGAAAAATCCCTGTTTGCTCTGTGAGGAGCTGGCTGGAGGAACAGGACATGGAATGACAGCAGAAATCTGGCTGGGACAAGAAGGGATGTGTGCCCTGGGGGCAGAAGTGCCTTCTTGTGCCTCAAGCTGATGGATTTTAGGCTGGTTAAAAAAGCAGCAGGCTGAAATGTGTCAAAACCATCTTCTGAAGTACTTTGGGGAGAGATGATGATGCTCACTGGCAGTGCCTTTTAGCAGGAAACTTAATTTTGCTGGGAAGTGTCAGAGCTGTGGTGACCCCTCCAGCAGGAGCCCTGGCAGGCAGGAGGAGGAGGAGGAGGAGGAGGAGGAGGAGGAGGAGGAGGAGGAAGGTGGGCAGTGCCAGGAACATTCTTGGGGGCTGGAATTGGTGCTGCCTGCTGCCCTGAGCACCTCACAGTGTGGAACAGCCACATCCTGCAGCAGGGCAGGGATCTGTTGTGTTTGTGTGGAGCCAGGACTGAGGGGTTTGGCTGGGTCCCAGTCCCAGTGAGGAGCAGCTGTGCTGCACCTTGGGGTCTCTGCTGTGCCCTGACTAACCTGGATGAGGCTTTTCCTCCTGAGCCTGTCCCACATCCAGCAGCTCTGCCCTGGCTCTGAGCACCCTTTGGCTGCTCAGGCTGGGGTTTGGTGCTGTTTTCTGTTCCCTCTCTGCAATCAGGACTGTCCTGACACTGCCCTTCTCCCTCTCCTTCCAGCTCACACCATGGCAAACCTGTATCCCTTCTGGCAGAATGACACCAAAACCCCCAAAGTCGATGATGGGAGCTCACCTGAAATCAAGATCTCTGTGCCATTCATCTTTTTTGGAGCCCCATACAGAAGCATTTATGTAAGTGGAGAAAGCAGATCTTCCCTTCATCCTTTTCCTTGCCATTATTGGCTGCGTTTTAAACACGCTCTGCCTGTCATCAGGAATTGGAAGATTTATTAGCAGCTACCTGACAAGTTCTTAGATTTCATGAACTGATAGGTTTTATGATTAAGAAAGTCAAAGGTATATTTAATGGGATAATGTTCATAGGAAAAGAATCTAACAGGCAATAAATTTTCTTTGTGGGTGATTAAATGGCACAGCAAAGCGAAGGGCTTGACACAAGGGACATTATTCCAGCTCCATGACAAGAAACAAGAACATGCAGGACCTGCAGGGGAGAAAAGGGGCAGCAGTTTTGTGGAGCCCCCAGACAAGGACAGGCTGCTGCTACTCCCAGGGGATGGCACAGCAAAAACCTGGCTAAGGGGACACCAGGGCTGGGCTGAGAGGGGTCCCCTGAGCTCACCTAAACCTTAGACAGAGCCTAAGTCAGACTGACTGTGCCACAGCCCAGGTTTTGTGGTCTCTGTGGGATCAGAAGAGAGGCAAACACTCATCCATTCTCCAGTTTGTGTTGGTGCACAGCAGCACTGGGGAAGCAGAGCCCCATTCCAAACCCTTGTGTGCTGGGGGATTCCAGCATCCAGGGCAGCAATGCCTTTTGTTTTCCATTCTTTCCAAAAATGTTGTTTTGGGGAGCATCTTCAGCAAACTCTGGGGAGGCTGAGGTGGCACCTCCCTGTTCTTGGGGAGCCCCAGGATCTGTCAGAGATGACAAAGCCAGAGGCAGTTTTTTCCATCACTCGCATCCAGTGCTGCAGAGCTGCTCTCCAAAACCTGAGCAATCCCAGGAGCCCAAGGCAGTGTCTCACCAGATTTGGGTGCCATCCTGCTCTGATGGGTGCCTCTCCTGTAGAACCCTATTTTGAAGACTTTTCAGGGGTTTGTGCTGCTTTTGGGGCTGCCTGCCCCAGCTCTTGGCCACCATGGGGAGGATGAAGCTGAATCTGTGCCCAATGGTTGGGCTGTCACCCTCTGCCTGTGTATAAACCCAAATCCTCTTTCCCCACATTTCCTGTCTTAAATTGACATCATGACGCTTGTATCCCCAAATTGACTGTTCTGTTAGTTTAAATAATGAGTTCTGCAACTTTAAGACTGGTTCCAGGAGTAAAAGAAAGAGAAAAGTGCAAAGTTTGTTATCAGAGACGGCACTTGCTCCCCTGCATTCTTCACACAGACCATGCTGTCGGCAGTGGACAGCAGGAGAGAAAGAGCTCTTCTGATTTTAATTAGTTTTTCCTGAGACAAAGAAGTTCCCTGGACTGTTCTTTCCCCTTTTTCTTAGAACTATTCAAACCTACTCTAGACTGAAAACCCAATGGGAGCACCGGGCGTTTACTCCCAAATTTACCCTGACAAAGCTCTGTGCTGGTTTATTCTACAAAACCACCTTGGCTCAGGCAGAGTGGGGGTCTCCACGCAGGTCAACAACAACGGTGTGATCTCCTTCAACGCCCTGGTGAGCCAGTTCACACCCGAGGCTTTCCCGCTGACCGACGGCCGCGCCTTCGTGGCGCCCTTCTGGGCGGACGTGCACAACGGCATCCGCGGGGAGATCTTCTACAGGGAGAGCACGGAGCCAGAGCTGCTGCTCAGGGCCTCCAGGGACATCCGCAGGCACTTCAGGGACATGGCCTCCTTCTCGGCCCGCTGGCTCTTCATTGTCACCTGGGAGGAGGTGACCTTCTACGGGGGCAGCAGCACGACGCCGGTGAGTGGCTGCTGGTGGGCGCGTTACGTCTTGTCCCATCATCTGTGTGTGAAATTGGGTCAGACACTTTGTGCTCTGCTCTCCAGGGTGGGAATATCTATGGGGGTGATGGGCAGGATGGTCAGGACAAATGGAGTGATCTCTACAGGCAGGTCTTGGAGTTTGCAGTATATTTATATTTGCAGTTTATTGTATAGAGCGTGGGTAAAGAGGGCTCTGCTTGGAGCTGCCAGGGCAGCAGGAGAGTGTGGGGTGGTAGGAGTTCTGAGTGAAAGGACAAGGTAAGAAAGAATAAAGAATAAAAAGCTAAGAGAGAGAATAAAGCGAGAGAATAAAGAGAGCAACTTTCCCGTTACAATACAATAAATCATCCTCTATGTTGAATATTCTAATTTCCACTAACCAATCTAATATAAGATACAGATTCTCTAACATTTGCATGCAGCCTATAGAAATCACTATATTACCATGTTGTACTGCTTTCTTATCTCTAAACCTTATCTCAGACCCTTCCTGTCATGCCTGGAGAGGGTCTCTGCTGGCTCTTTGGTATTTGTGGCATCTGGCATTATCCAAACAAAGGAAGGAGCCTTCAGACATCCACATTGCTGCTCTCAGGCACACAGTTTAAAACTACTATCATTTTTATCTTGCTTATGGTTTCCATATTCCCAAAATCCTTTGCTGGACAATCACATTTATAAGGTTTTCCTGATTCATCCTCCCCAACACCCCAGTTCCCTTCTGGGCAGAGGAGCACCACAGTCCTTTCATTCTCTCCCCTGGGAGCCTGCAGGAGCCTCTCTCTCTGCTTTAAGATCTCCAGGGAAATCATCTCCTCCTCAGTGTTTGTAGGATCTAAGCAAGGCTCTGACACCAATTAGGACTTTTTGGCTTGATCACAATGCATTTCTTGCATACAAATTCAGATGTTTCTGATGGCAGCTCCCTGCCTGCATGGGAGACTGATCACGCTGCTCAGAGTCACAGTAATGACTTGGCCATGTCACATGGCCATAAATGTGTGAGCTGAATCTCACAGGAGGGGGATGGCAGGGGGATGTTTGTCAGGGCATGGACAGCTTTAAATATCTGGTGAATTTGTGAGCTGTGACTGCAGCTGATGTCGGGAGGTCCCTGCTGGACTGCTGGGAGGGCCTGTGCTGGAGCTTGGGGTGAGGATAGAATCAGAGTGGTTTGGGATGGAAAAGATCACCAAGGGCAGGGACCCTTCCTCTAGACCAGGCTGCCCCAAGCCTCATCCAACCCATTCTTGAATAGCAAGTGAAGGATCCCAGCTATTGTGTGGATTGTTCAGGATTAGCTATGTGCTGTGAGTGCCAAATCCCAGCTTCTCCTGTCTCGAGGAGTTGGCTCTGATAAACAGTTCAGCTCTTTTCCATTTGTTAGAGAAGCTCTGAGATTTGATGCATATTTTTTGCCAGTCCTGGCAGCACTTGCAGAAAAAAACCCCACATGTATATATTCATATATATATATATATTTGCAGACAGCAAGCAATATAGAGATTCATGTATTGCCTGAAGAATTACATTTGCAACACAATGCAATTTATTTTGCTCTGGAGCAGCCTTCCTGCTCAGCAGCAGCCAGGGCTCGGGGTTGGCACAAGGAACAGCACCATGCAACTTAAGCAGGAATTTCATCGCAATGCAGAAAAACTGCAGGAAATTTGGGAATGTGGCCTCAGGGACGCTGCAGTTGCTGCCTGGAGATGTCACCTGAAAAAATGGGTTCATTTTCTGAGGGCCTGGTTGGACAGTGGGGGTGGTCCACGATCAGGAGATGCAAAGAGGGGAATTTTGGGGGTTGATGGAAGTGTTCTGCATGAGGAGAGCCAGGTGTGAGAGTCACCTCCTGCCACCCTCCCAGAGGCTCCTGAGCACAGCAGGGTTTGTTGCTGCATGGAAAAGCTGCTGTGGCCTTCTCCAAGTGGCACTGCCTTTATGTGTGATGTGTTTGTGATCTCCCAGCACGGCAGAGACTTGGCAAAGGTGAGCAAGAGGAAACCACGAGCAGGAGGAAGAATCCCAGGGAGAGGATGAGGAGTGGAAGCGGCTCTGCTTTAGCTGCCTGCCCTGGTGTGAACTGTGCCATTTGCAGCTGCTGAGGCAGCTCTGCCCACACCTCTCTCTCCCTCCTGACAGCTCCCAGAGCTGCTTTGCCTCTGTGCTGGAGAGCTCTCCTGGCAGGGGCCTCGTTTCCTTGGCTTGCAGGCAGCAGAGCAGCCCTGGGCTCCCCTCTGAGGCATCCTCAGAGCAGGGGGTTTGCTCCAAGGGGATGGAAAATGCCCCCCCAGCCCTCCCCTCCCTCCAGCAGCCACCAGCTTGCAGTGCTCAGGAAGCCCCTGATGCTTTCCAGTTTGATCCATGGCTTTCCCAATCCCCTGGGAATTGGTTCTGGGGCTGCAGTTTCCTCCCCAGTGTGCAGTGCCCAGGTAGCCAGGCTCGAAGTGTTGATCTGGAGTAACCAAAAGAGAGGCAGCCCACACTTTGAGCCCTGCTAAAATCCTGCTTGCTCAGAGGCAGGAGGAACTGTTCTCATGGCATGGTCCCAGGCAGGGGTGGGAAGGGCAGGAAAATGCAGGGAGCTGATAGAAGTGACTGACTGAGTTCCCAGGGATGAGCTCTGCTGCTGGATCTGCAGGGATACAGGGGATGTCTCAAGGGAAGGAGCTGCTTCTGTCTTTCTGCACTGCCCTGAAAGGGAAGATGGGCTCTTCCCACCTGGATCCTGGCTGGAATGTGCCTGGGGTCTGTGGGGCTGGAAATGCAGAGTCATTTCAAGTGGAAGGAGGTACACGAGCAGAGGATTTAGCAGGTAGGGAGGGGATTTGGCAGCCAGCAAAGTGCAGGATATACATGGCTGGCTTGGATGTAATCCACCTCAGCAGCTGTAGGATATGAATGTGGAAGGGAACCAGGAAAGATAATGCAGGAATAAAGCTAAGACAGGGTAATGGGAGATAACAACAGATCACAGCCACCCAAATCCTGCCCACTGCTCCTTCCCTGTGAGCTTATTCTCATGCTGCCATCTATTGGTGCTCCCTTGGATCAGGGATGGTCTTCACATGCTCCCAGGTGGAGGAAGGAGCAGGAATGGGAGCTGCTGGAGCTGTGGCAGCAAGAACAAACATATTTTGGGTCTCATTCCACTTCTGCTCTTCACTGTGAGGCTCACACATCAGTGTGGCAGAAGGGCAGGAGAAGAGCACAATCAGCTGGGAATGTGCCCGTGGCTTTCCACAGGTAAACACGTTCCAGGCTGTGCTGATCACAGACGGGGTCTCATCCTTTGCTTTGTTCAACTACCACGAGATCAGCTGGACCACGGGCACGGCCAGCGGAGGGGACCCCCTCACTGGGCTCGGCGGGGTGATGGCACAGGTGAGGCTCCTGCTCCTCTATCCCCATCCCTGCTGAGCTCTTGGATG
This sequence comes from Catharus ustulatus, assembly GCF_009819885.2. Lineage (NCBI taxonomy): Eukaryota > Metazoa > Chordata > Aves > Passeriformes > Turdidae > Catharus > Catharus ustulatus. The sequence continues at coordinate 4,096,893 of NC_046248.1, read as the reverse complement.
GATTTTCCAAAGTGTCCATGCTTGCTCAGGCCACTGGAAATGGCCTTGCACTGAAATTCTGGGCACGATGGGATGAGCACTCCAGTATTTGGTAGTGGCAGCAGTGCCACAGCCTGTCCCTCAGCCTGGGGAAGGGGACATTCCTGCATAAGGATTGCAGGAATCCTGCATCCCCATATTGCTTCCTCACTTCATCTCTCCCTACATTGCTCCCCCACTTTATTTTGGCCACTCAATTCACACAGCCTTAGATCTATATGTACATACAAACATAAATCTGTGAATACACATCCCTGATGCTTGTAGTGCCCGTTTAGCTTTTCATTCACATCCAGACTACCTGAAAACAGAAATTATTACTACCTGAAAACAGAAATCTCCAGAAAGAGCTGTTAAAACTAAAGAAGATGCACTCAGGGGGAAGAGAGGAGTGAGGAAATGCAGCATCACTTTCCCGTTGTCAAGAAGGGTGATGGAATTTGCTCTCTCTCTGGTTTAGGCTGGCTTCAATGGTGGAAATCTCACCAACTTTTTCAGCATCCCAGGCTCCAGAACCCCAGACATTGTCAATATTGAGGAAACAACCAACGTAAATGTCCCTGGGCGCTGGGCTTTCAAAATAGATGGCAGAGAAATAGACCCGGCCAACGGCTGCAGCCTGAGAGGTAAGGGACAAATGGCATTGCTTGTCCCCAGATTTTGGGGTGCAGGGTAACAAAAGGTGATGCTGTTGGGGTTCTGTATGCTCTGTGCTTTACCAGGGCATCCCTGCAGCTGCAGGGACAGGAACACAACACAGGGCTCAGTCCTTGCACATCTCCGAGTTCCTGCCGTAATTGGTGGCAACAGGAAAGACCTGGGGACAGCAATTTCCTCCTACCCATAAATTAGTGAAGCTGAACTTTGGTGCCATTTCCCTTGTTTGTGCAGGAGGAACAGCAGGTTTTGCAGGCAGGACAAATGCCATGTGTCTGCAGCAGTGACAGAGTCTGTGCCTGTCACTGGCAGTGCCGGCCATAAAGGGATTATTCGATGCACACTCTGACTGCACAGGGACTCTGCTGCTGAAAGATTATTGCATTTCCATTTGACAAATAAAACTGTCAGGAGCATCCACTGTGCTCCAGGAGTCTTTCCAGCAAGAGAGGATTGTCATTTGCTGACAGACACTGGAGACATGTGGCTTCTTCATGCCCTAACTTAGGACTACTGAAGGTCCACGAGATTCCAAGGCTCTTGCAGCACCAGCAAAGTTTTGGGTCCAGCTGTTCCAGCATTTTCCAGCTGCTGACCCCAGGAAGAAAGGCTGGACTTTGCAGAGAACCTGGAAATTGGACTGAGCTCTGTGTGTGACAAGAGGAGTGAGAGTACATCCCTCCACTGGATTAAAATCTCACGGTGAATGGCTGATTGCCCTCCACGAGAGGAGGTGTTGGACCTGAGTGACACCCCTTTCCCAAATTCCCCACACCAGGATGGTTGCAGCGTGAGCCTTGCCAAGAGGAGACATTTGTTGCGGGGAAGCAGAAAATGGCTTTTTTTTTTTTGGTAGGAGGCAGGGAAGAGAACAAAAAGTTTAGGAGAGGTAAACTCAGGCAGCGCACGGCAGAAGCCACGCGCCGGAGGAGTGTGAAAAATGGCCAGATGGAGGGGAGAGGAGCTCTCACGGGGACTTGCCACCCTTGTTCCCCAGCCTTCTCCCTGCCTCTCCTGTCTCTCACCAGCCACAGCCGCTCCCTCTCTGCTGGTGGAACACGTCTGCTCCGTCTGGGGCTGTGCGATCACTCAGCGCTCTGCCGGCGCTCCCGTGTGGGGTGGAAGTTGCTTATCAACAGCTCTTTGGTGCTGTAACTGCTACGAGCTCTTCCTGAATGGGAGTAAATTGTTCCTGGGGCTGCTGATGACAGAGTGGCTTTTTGACCAGCAGAGTTATGTGAACAGGGGAACCGTGGAAATGACAGCAAAGCTGGAAACTGCCTCCAAATGGGGCTTTTCCATTGGGAAAACAGCACGAATGCCTTTTGTGCTCTGCAGTACTGAACAACCAGAGTGGTGGGTGTCCAAAATGAGTGGAATAACCTTCAAGTTTTCCAACCTGCATGTGACAGCACTTGCAGCACTCCAGGGACTGGTGGCATGGGTAGGACTCGACGAGGATGCACCACACGTTAGAATCGAAGCTTGGGATTTGCTGAGCGGCTCTTGCTGGGAGTTTGCACAAACAAAGCAGCTGAGAAGCCCAGCAGCAGGACATGGTGGTGGTGGTCTCCATCACAGGAGAAGCCCAGCAGCAGGACATGGTGATGGTGGTCTCCATCACAGGAAAAGCCCAGCAGCAGGACATGGTGGTGGTGGTCTCCATCACAGGAGAAGCCCAGCAGCAGGACATGGTGATGGTGGTCTCCATCACAGGAGAAGCCCAGCAGCAGGACACAGTGATGGTGGTCTCCATCACAGGAGAAGCCCAGCAGCAGGACACAGTGATGGTGGTCTCCATCACAGGAGAAGCCCAGCAGCAGGACACAGTGGTGGTGGTCTCCATCACAGGACCAGCACACCCCCCAAGGGTGCACTCAGAGCGTGTTTCTGTTTCAAGAAGTGATGTAGCGTGGGTTTTTCCCTTTCTGTCTTTCTAGGACAGTTTCTCCGCCAAGGGGAGATCTTTTGGGATGACGCCAACTGCACCACCAAGTGCCGCTGCCTGGACTTCAACAATGAGATCCTCTGCCAGGACATGGCCTGTGGCCCCTTCGAGGCGTGTGAGACGAAGAGAAAATTCTTCCAGTGCGTGCCGGTGGAGAGCAGCACCTGCGTGGTGTTCGGAGATCCACATTACCACACCTTCGACGGCTTCCTCTTTCACTTCCAGGGTTCCTGCTCCTACCTCCTCGCCAGGCAGTGCTGGCCAGGCTCCCAGCTGCCCTACTTCAACGTGGAGGCCAAGAATGAGAACCGAGGCGGCTCCTCCGTCTCCTGGCTGAGGGATATTTTTGTGGAGGTCTACTCGCACAAGATTGTTCTCCCCAAGGGCGGCTTTGGGAAGGCGAAGGTAAGAGCTCTGCTGGAAGGGGAGAATTTACCGGGTCAGCTCCTCTGAGGGGGCAGCAGCACTGTGCTGGCAGCCTGGAGAGTGTGGGGTGGCACTTCTGGGGGGAATGGGCATGGGTGACACAAAGTGCCTGTGGCTTGTCTGTGACTGTCCCTGTGTGTGTGTCCCTACCCCAAGAGCCCACAGTCCTGTCTGTGTCCCAGCATGAGGGCTCTGCTGTTCCATGCACTGGCTCAGCTGCTGGGTGTTGTCCCCACAGGTGGACGACCTGGTGGTGTCCCTGCCCATCTCCTTGGAACTGGGTGCAATCAAGGTCTACCAAAGCGGCCTGTCCACTGCCCTGGAGACTGACTTTGGCCTGCTGGTGACCTATGACGGACAGCACTACGCCTCCGTGTCCGTGCCGGGCTCCTACATCAACGCCACGTGCGGGCTGTGCGGCAATTACAACAAAGACCCCGAGGACGACGTCCTGCGCTCGGACGGGAGGGCGGCCACGTCCGGGCCGGAGCTGGGCGAGAGCTGGCAGGTGCCACACCCCGAGCGCAGGTGCTCCACGGGCTGCCTGGAGAACTGCAGCCTCTGCGACCCCGCCACCGAGGCTCTGTACTTCAGCCCCGAGTACTGCGGCTTCATCAACAAGAGCGGGGGGCCCCTCTGGGAGTGTGGCTCTGTCGTGGATCCCACTGCCTTCATCCACAGCTGTGTCTACGACCTCTGCAGCGCCAAGGACAATGGCACCGGGCTGTGCCAGGCCATCCAGGCCTATGCTGCCGTGTGCCAGGCCCTGGGCATCTCGGTGGGAGAGTGGCGGAGCCAGACGGGATGCGGTGAGTGTTTGGGAGGAGAGGAGCAATGCCAGGGGTTTGCCTGTGTGCTCAGTGAGAGGAGGGGGAGGAAAATCCAAGGGAGGGAATTGCCTGAAGTGGAGGGAGGTGGGAGAGAACAGATTGGTCCCTCCTCTCCATGGCATCACACCCTTGGTCCAGCAGAAGTGTGGCACAAGGCAGGTGTGAGGTGGGAGCTCCACATTGCTCTGAAGATCATCAGCTGCCATGAGAAGAGTTGGAGGCTGGACTGGAATGGGGACTGGTTGGTCAGTCCACCATCCTTGTGGTCTTAAATAGCTGTGGGTGGCTCAGTGGCTCTGGGGCTATTTTGGAGAAGCCCAGAACTGGCCAGGGAGGTCTGTGTGGGAAATGGAGGGGCCAATCCTACCGCTGAGGGGTTCACGGGTCGCTCTGTGTTGTCTCTGCTGTGGCAGCTGACCCTGAGCTGTGTGTGACATGTCCCTTCTGTTTGTCACCCCTCTGCGCCCACAGCGGCGGCCGTGCAGTGCCCGGAGCTCAGCCAGTACTCGGTGTGTGCCAGCAGCTGCCCTGCCACCTGCTCAGACCTCACAGCCCCGCTGGCCTGCACGTCCCCCTGCAGCGAGAGCTGCGAGTGCCCCGAGGGCCACGTCCTCAGCGCCGACCGCTGCGTCCCCGTGCAGGGCTGCGGCTGCGACGTGAACGGCCGCTACTACCCCGTCGGGGAGTCCTTCTGGGCATCGCCAGACTGCACCGTGCAGTGCCACTGCGAGCCTGGCGGGGAGGCCGGGTGCTTCAACACCTCCTGCCCCGAGGGAGAGATCTGCACCATCGAGAACGGCTACCGCGGCTGCTACCCAAAGCGCGAGACCGTGTGTTTGGTGGGGCAGGACCAGGTGCTGCAGACTTTTGATGGCATCACCTTCCCCTACCCGCTGGAACAGTCCTACACGCTGCTCAAGACCTGCCCAGAGAGGGCAGACTTCATTGAGGTGGACATCAACCAGAAGAAGGCCGGCTCGGCTCCCAACGGGCCGCGCGTCGTGCGGGTCCAGGCTGCTGGCCAAGAGGTGAAGATTGGAGGCACCAGGCTGGCAGACATTAAGGTAAAGGTGCTGCCCGGGAGAGTGATGGCTTGTGGTGTGATCCAGTGGAGAAGGGCTTATGGGTCTGTGGTTGTGGACACACAGGGACACTTGAACCATCATGAGGAGGCCCTTTGGGTGCTTGTCAAGTTGTTGCCACAGTACTGCTCCTTCTGTTTACTTTTCTGCCTCTCCCTTCTCCTGCAACTAGCTTTTTTCCTGGAAGAAAAATTGCTTTTTGTGGGGCAAAACCCAAAGGTTCAGCTGTATGCCCTCACTCAGAGGAGGCTCTGGGCCCTGGAGGGTGGGTCTGGGTCAGGGAGTGTTTGGGCAAAGCCACATCACCCTCCCTGAAGCCTCTCCGCCTTGCTCCTGGTAGGTGAACGGTTATGACGTGGAGCTGCCCTATTTCCACCCCTCTGGGCGCCTGGAAATCTACCAGACTGACAACAGCACTGTGATGGAGTCTGAGGGGCTCCTGGCCATCAGCTACTACAGCTCCGGCCTCGTGGAGATCCGCCTCTCCACCTCCTACTTCAACTGCACCGGGGGCCTCTGCGGCCTCTTCAACGACAACGCCACCGACGAGTTCTCCCTGCCCAAGGGCAAGTTCACGGACAACCTGGAGCTCTTCCTGGACAGCTGGACCACCTTCGATGAGATCTGCAACGGCGAGTGCGGGGACCTGCTCATGGCTTGCAACAACGACTCGGAGCTGCTCAAGTCCTACAGGAGCCGCTCCAGCTGCGGCATCATCAACGACCCCACCAACAGCTCCTTCCTGGAGTGCCACAGCGTGGTCAACGTCTCAGCCTACTACAGGACGTGTCTTTTCCGCCTGTGCCAGAGCGGGGGCAACGTGTCGGAGCTGTGTGACTCGGTGGCACGCTACGCCAGCGCCTGCAAGAACGCCGACGTGGACATCGGCCAGTGGAGGAGCCACAGCTTCTGCCGTGAGTCCACCCAAGCTCTTCATCACCCAGGGTGGGGAGAAGAGGGTTTGGAAGCCACCAAACCCAGGCAGAGTCTTTTTGCTGGGGATTTGTGGGCGTGCAGAGGCAGAGCAGCTTTTTGTGTGGGATGCTGGAATTGCAGGCAGTAGTTTCTGGTGCCAGCAGAGACAGATTTCCCAGGAAGTGGTTCCAGGGTGGCATTTCAGGAGGCAGCAAAAGTTTTATGGTGTGCTGTAGGAGCGTTCTGGAGCTGCAGATGGTGTCTGGCGGTGTTGTACGCCACCACCAGAGGATAATTTGAATAACACTGGTTTTTAGCTGTCGCTGTAAACTTGCAGTGGATGGGAGAACATTCATAATCCAAAAGAAAATGTGAAAAATCCCGAGTGTGGAAGTAGATGGTGGGAAGGCTGTGCCTGTTTGTTCCTCAGAGGTTTTGGGGAGGTGTTTGTTTGGGAAATAACAGGAGATATTTGGTACACGGCAGGACAGGTTTGAGATGTGAGGGGGGTGATGGCTGAGGGGAGAAAGGGCTGCAAAAGGATGAACCAGTGGCCACAAATCCTGCTTTCCCCTTTTCCCCTGAATCCGTCACCACCCGCCTTCTGCCCATTCCTCACCCCGTACTGTCGGAGCCGGGGGCTCAGGCTGTGTGTTTGCCAACCCTGCAGCTCTCTCCTGCCCGGAGAACAGCCACTTTGAGGAGTGCATGAGCTGTGTGGAGACCTGCGAGAGCCTGGCCTCGGGCCCCGTGTGCAGGGACACCTGCTCGGAGGGCTGCCAGTGCGACGAGGGCTTCGCCCTGCGCGGCACCCGCTGCATCCCGCGCCGCGAGTGCGGCTGCAACTTCGAGGGCCGGCAGCTGGCCACCAACCAGACCTTCTGGATGGACATCTCCTGCCACTTCCTGTGCTACTGCAACGGCTCGGACAACAGCGTGTACTGCGAGAACGTGTCCTGCAAGGATGATGAGTATTGCCTGGAGGAGAACGGCCTCTACTACTGCCATGTCCGCACCGACGCCTCCTGCATCATCTCGGGCTACGGGCACTACCTGACCTTCGATGGCTACTCCTTCGACTTCCAGAGCAGCTGTGAGCTGGTGCTGTGCACCACCATCTCCCGGCCCAGGGTGGAGCGCTCGGACACGTTCCCCACATTCACTGTCACGGCCAAGAACGAGGACAGGGACACCTCCCTGGCCCTGTGGGTGAAGCAGGTCGTGGTGGAAGTCTTTAATTACAACATTGTCATCCACCGTGCCTACAAATACACTGTGCTGGTGAGTGCAGGGCCATGGAGGTTGGGGTTATTTCTGCAGGTGTGACTCCCAGACTGTGGAGAAAACCCTAGGCATGGAGCTTTATGGCTTGCAAGGTTTTCTGGGGGTCAGAATGCTTGGGGTTGCCAGGCACAGCTTTTGGAGAGGATTTCTGTTTTGGCTGCCTGTGTAGAGGTAAGGTCAGCAGGGACCTTTCTCTGGGCATGCTGAGCCACCCTCATTTGTGTCCCCTCAAAATGTGCCCTGTTTCCTCCCTGCAGATCAACAACGAGCGTCTCTACCTGCCCCTGAAGCTGGGCCAGGGCAAAGTGAACATCTTCGCCTTCGGTTTCCACATCGTGGTGGAGACCGACTTTGGGCTGAAGGTGGTGTACGACTGGAAGACCTTCCTGTCTGTCACCATCCCAAGGGGCTTCCAGAACCTCACCTACGGCCTCTGTGGCCGCTACAACGGCAACCCCGAGGATGACCTGGTGGCGGCGGGGGGGACCCCGGCCAGCAGCATCAGTGACTTTGTGCAGAGCTGGGCCAAGCGGGACGCGTTCTGCCGCGTGGGCTGCGGGGACCGCTGCCCGGCCTGCGGCAAGGTGGAAGGATTCTGGAAACCCCAGCAGCTCTGCAGCCTCATCCCCAGCCAAAGCGGTGTCTTTGCCAAGTGCCACAGCAAGATCAACCCCGGCTTCTTCTACAAGAACTGCCTGTTTGACACCTGTGTGGATGGGGGGGCCATGCAGACAGCCTGCAGCTGGCTGCAGAACTACGCCAGCACGTGCCAGACTCAGGGCATCGCCATCACTGGCTGGAGGAACTTCACCTCGTGCTGTAAGTGCCACCCTGCCTCCAGGTCCTTCTTTTCCTGGGGTGCAGGGGAGGGGGAGGCCAATGGCCTGGCAGGCAATCCCTGCCATGCTTGCTGGGTGAGGTGGGTGAAGCCTGGGACACTGTATTCTCTTGGAGCTGTCACAAAGTGCATATGGTACAACAGGAGCAGGGATGGAAAAGGAGAAGTCTCAAGGTCAGAAGGGACAGGGATGGAAAATGGAAAACCTCAAGCTCAGAAGGCATCAGCCATCCCCCACTGTTAAGCAGGGATTGTATCAGTCAGCCTCAATTCCAGCAGTGTGTGTTTGCTCTAATGAAGCTGCAGCCCCTTGTCAATAAGATGACGATGTGCTGTTCAATCAGGCTCCTGAGGATGGGCACTGCACGCATCCCTGGCAGCCAATCTGTCTGGCAAATCAGATGGGAAGTAATTGTCTTTGCTAACGAGACTGAAAATTAAATTTGTGTCGTTTTTCCCTTCTAACAAGCAAGCTCATGGCTCAGGGGCCCTGCTCTCACGGGGTGGTGAGGCCACAGGCTGGCACCATGCATGACAGGTCGGAATCAGTCCCTGGTGGGGAGCCAGGCTGGTTGGGCCCATGGAGCTAATCTGTGTCTGTTCTGTCCCCTGCTCAGCTGTCAGCTGTCCCCCCAACAGCCACTACGAGAGCTGTGTGTCCCTGTGCCAGCCCCGATGTGCTGCCATCCGGCTGAAGAGCGACTGCAGCCACTACTGCGTGGAGGGCTGCCAGTGTGACCCTGGCTATGTCCTCAATGGCAAGAGCTGCATCCTGCCCCACAACTGTGGCTGCTACTCTGATGGCAAATACTACGAGGTACGCAGCTCTTGGGGCCTGCTCCCCTCCTCTGGATGATATTTCTGGGCAGAGTTTGAGTGGGGATGCCAGTCAGGATGGACTGGTAGCAGGGCTAGAGAGGAGAGGGATGTCCTTCCTCGGTGTGCTGCACAGGGAGTCTTTCTATCCAAAAAAACATCATGCAGTCATTGGGTGAAGGTGACCTGGATGTCAAGCACAGGAGGGAGCTGGTGGAGGTGGGATGGAGAGAAGGATGGTGACTGGGAAGACTCTTTGATGAGTGCCAAAGGCCAGTATTGTATGATCATGTTGTGCTAGGAATTCACACATCACAGATTTAGTGTTTCACATGAAATTTGCTTTTTAGTAGCTACTAGATGTCACTGAGGAGTTTGAAGCAGCAGAGTGCAGCAGAGTGGTCATATCATAGCAGGTTGTATTTTGTGCCAGTGAAACTGCTCTGTGTAAGGTGCCTTTGCTCCATGAGGAGCCAGTATTGGGGTACTGTCATTTCCTGGTGGCTGGCAGAATGTGAGGAAGAGGCCAAGGGGGCATTAGGCACTGTGGCTTTGTGTGTGCACAAGAGGTGAGGGAAGTTGTGGTGGCAGTGCAAACCTGGGTGTGGGTAGCAGAGATGTTGCAAGGTGGGTGCAAGCTGCCAGCGTGTTTTTTGCACCCTTTCCTCTGCCCTTCTTTCCTGCTCTTGCTTGTTGTGAGACAGAGGGGTGTAAACCTTGTCCCTGCCATCCTCAGAGGCTGGTGGGGCAGCTGGTGATGGGTCCCTCTTGAGAGGAATGTTGGATTTGTCTTTACAAACAAGCTGTGGATCTGCTTGTAGATAAAAGAAACAATTGGATGGATTCCACTGATCGATAAATGGAAAAAAGATGTTTGCCTTTACAAACAAACTTTAGGTTTGCTGATAAACGAAATTGGATATTGAAAGATAAAAGAAGCAATGGGGAAAAATCTATGAATTCTCTAAAAATTAAAAATTAAAAGAGAGGGGAATCTCAGGTATCAGGTGTTCTGGGAAGTCTGTACCTCTCAAGTACCTCAGCCAATGGGGAAGGAGAAAGAGAAGTGCAGCCAGGAAAACAGGATAAAAAAAATCTGAGAGATCCCAGGGGATGACCCATGGCCTCTCCCTTTATTAGAGTAAAGCAAAAAGGACTCCAGTCTCCTTTTTGGACATGAACCTCAGGTGCTTGTGCATTAATTTTGCTGACACTTCCAGCCCAAGCAGCTGTTCTGGAGCGGGGACTGCACCCGGCGGTGCCGCTGCTTTCGGCGCAACCTGATCCAGTGCGACCCGCGGCACTGCAAGTCGGACGAGGAGTGCGGGCTGCGCAACGGCGTCCGCGGCTGCTTCAGCACCCGCAGCTCCTTCTGCCTGGCGGCCGGCGGCGGCGTGTTCCGCACCTTCGACGGCGCCTTCCTCCGCTTCCCCGCCAACTGCGCCTTCGTCCTCTCCACCATCTGCCAGAAGCTGCCCGACTTCTCCTTCCAGCTCATCATCAACTTTGACAAGTGGTCCTCGCCCAACCTCACCATCATCTCCCCTGTGTACTTCTACATCAACGAGGAGCAGATCCTCATCAGTGACAGGAACACTGTCAAGGTGAGTGTTGCTGTAAGGATGGGAAGTGGTGAAAGGACACAGCAACACGACTTTTCTTCTAAGCAGAAAGATGGAGTAATTGTATTGAAAAGCCATGGCATTTATATAAGGAAGGTTGCAAAAAACAAAGTAGAAAAGATTCATTGGTCAAAGAGGGCAATACCTCTTTGAAAACATGCTATCTGCAAAATATCACGAGACACACGGCTCATGGTCAACAGGTGAGGTCTTGTTGGGGTGTCCAGCCCCTCCAGAGTGGGGCTGGGAGGGGATAGTGGACACCAGGCCAGGCTGCACAATGGTCTCCACAAGGACCCCAGACTACACTTAATGTTTGCACAGCTGGGGTAGTGGGCAGCAGTGGTGGAATCATTTATAAGTGCTTCACGCCTACATTCATAGGCAGAGAATATGGGCAGGGACATCAGCTCCGTGTCCTTCTCTCGCGCCAGGTGAACGGAAGCCTCGTGAGCATCCCCTTCGTCACGGGGCTGTCCACCAAGATCTTCAGCCAGGAGGGCTTCCTGGTCATCGACTCCAGCCCCGACATCCAGATCCGCTACAACGGCTTCAACGTCATCAAAGTCACCCTCGGGGAGCGGCTGCAGAACAAGGTGTGCGGCCTCTGCGGCAACTTCAACGGCGACCGCACCGACGACTACGCCACGCTGCGGGGCAAGCCGGCCGTCAGCAGCGTGGTGCTGGCCCAGAGCTGGAAAACCAACGGCATGCAGAAGAGGTGAGTGGACACACAGCCCTTTCCCACCAGCTGGGAGCGGGAAGGGGAGCAGGGCTGGCCGTGAAAGGAGCCCCCACGACGTGTCCGGTGCCCACAGCTGCAACGAGCTGCAGTACTCGCAATACGCCGCCTCCTGCGACAACGTCCAGATCCAGGAGCTGCAGAGTGACAGCTACTGCCTGAAGCTGACCGACATGAAAGGCTTCTTCCAGCCCTGCTATGGCCTCCTGGACCCTCTGCCCTTTTATGAGTCCTGCTTTCTGGATGGCTGCTACAACCACAAGAAGGTGCAGCTGTGCGGCTCGCTGGCCGCCTACGGAGAAGCCTGCCGCACCTTCGGCATCCTGGGCACCGACTGGATCGAGAAGGAGAATTGCTGTAAGAGAACTGGGGCTGCTCAGGCTGAGAAGGGCTAGAGGTGGCTGCCCCACGGTCTGAGGGTAAAGGTTGTGTCTGTGCTGTGTCTTGTGCTGTTTAGCAGGAGTGGTGGAAGATCCCTGCGTGGGCGCCGACTGCCCCAACCGCACCTGCGAACTGGACAACGGTGGGGAGCTGTGCGGCTGCATCGAGCCCCCGCCCTATGGGAACAGTGAGTCCTCTGCTCCTGGCCCTATGGGAACAGTGAGTCCTCTGCTCCTGGCTGTGGGGTCAGTGCCGAGCTCCACGTTGGGCCATTATGCCACAGGGACTTTGGGAAGGGACGGGCTGAGCGCTTTGACCTCTGCCAAGGTGGGTTTCCCTGACCATGTACAGTTCAGGAGGGGAGCAGAGAGTAGGGAACAGCTTTAATGGACATCTCTGGCTTGGGAGCACTTTGAGCAGCAGGGATGTAGGATGGGCAGGGCACACCACAGGAGATGATCCCAGCCAAATTCTGGTGGTGGAAAGAAGCTCCAAGGAGCCATTTGTGGTGATCTAAAGTTGTGTCGTCTCCTCCAGCCACCCATGACATCATTGATGCGGAGGTGACCTGCAAGGCTGCACAAATGGAGGTGTCCATTTCCAAGTGCAAGCTGTTCCAGCTGGGCTTTGAGCGTGAGGGTGTGCGGGTCAACGACCGCCACTGCCCCGGCATCGAAGGGGAGGACTTCATCTCCTTCCAGATCAACAACACCAAAGGCAACTGTGGCAACTTGGTGCAGGTGAGCTGGGACATGGGGCACACAGGGCTGGGGGTGTGGGACAGTGATGGCAAGCGATGCTCAGGAGGTGCTTTAATGGGCTGGGGGTCAAGGAGAACACAGGAAGGTTTTGTAGAGTTAGGATGCAATTCCAAGCCCACCATTCCATACCCTTTCTGGCCAGAGGTGGAGGGGCAGCAGGTCCCTTGCCATGCAGCCCATTTAGAGGTGCTCATGAGGAGCAGGGAAGTGGGGACAGCTGGAATGAAGCAGTGCCCTGTGTTGCCTCTGCAGTCCAACAGCACTCACATAGTGTACAAGAACACGGTGTGGATCGAGAGTGCCAACAACACGGGCAACATCATCACCCGCGACAGGACCATCAACGTGGAGTTTTCCTGTGCCTATGAGCTGGACATCAAGATCTCCCTGGATTCAGTTGTGCGCCCGATGCTCAGGTAGGAGCAGGGCCTGTCACACAGAGGGGTGAGGCAGTGCTGGTTCTGAAGCAAGGCAGCAATTTGGGGTTCAAAATCGTTCCACCAACTGAGCCAGTGTTTTCTTGTCATCATTAGCGTGATTAACCTGACGGTGCCGACGCAGGAAGGGAGCTTCACCACCAAGATGGCCCTGTACAAGAACTCGTCCTACAAGCACCCGTACCGGCAGGGCGAGGTGGTGCTCACCACCCGGGACGTGCTCTACGTGGGGGTCTTTGTGGTGGGGGCCGACTCCAACCACTTGATCCTGATGCTGAACAAGTGCTACGCCACCCCCTCGCGGGACAGCAACGACAAACTGCGCTACTTCATCATCGAGGGAGGGTGAGCCACCACGAGCCCTGCTGGTTTTCATGGTGTCTGTTGGTGCTGAAAGGGTGGTGGCATCAGCTGGGACAAGGACCCTTTGGCCAATGAAATGGTTGAGCAAAATCTGGGAAGGGTGAGGAGCAGTGTTGTTGGAGCAGGAGTTGATCTGCTTGGTGTAGATACAGCCAGAAGCCCTGTGTGTGACAGAGACAAGCACTCTGCTTGTGTCAGTGATGCTGTGGACAACACATAAGTGCAGGGCAGGGGTATACGGATATGGAAACACCAGAGAGAGGTGACAGAGGCAGGGCATGATACCCTTGTCCAGACAAGCCATGGCAGGGTCTAAGCCCCCCACTGTGGAACCTGGGGTGATGACCCTTATGGGGACAGGGACCCCAGGGAGGGTCCCAGTCACAGGAGGGTGGTGCTGAGCATCAGTGCTTTGCACAGGTGCCAGAACATGAAGGACAACACCATTGGCATAGAGGAGAACGGGGTGTCCCTGACCTGTCGCTTCCACGTCACCGTCTTCAAGTTCATCGGGGACTATGACGAGGTTCACCTGCACTGCGCCGTCTCCCTCTGCGACTCCGAGAAATACTCCTGCAAAATCGTGAGTGGGGCGACTGCAGAGGGAAGGGATGCTGGATTTGAAGGGCTCTTCCAGAGTGCAGTGAGCCCTGCTCATGTGGCATCAGAGGTGACCAGAGGTGTGAGATGGGAGGGTTGTCTGTCCCTCTAGGCTCTGCCATGTGGGCAGGGACCTGTGCTCTCTGAGCCTGGTTGCAAGGTCCCTTTGGGAGCTGGGACAGCTGGAGGGGCACAGAGGGGGACTGGGCAGAGGCTGAGGGTGACAGAGGTGGTGTTTATCCCCAAACAGAACTGCCCTCAGCACACGAGGATGGCCAGCGCCTTCGCCGAGGAGTCCAAGGAGCAGATCCTCTCAGTGGGACCTATCAGGAGGAAGCGTGAGTGTGGGACCCCAGGGGAGGCTGGGGGTTTGTCTGGCAGCCAAGGACCAGGGGCTTGGGGTGTGGGAGCATGGCTCAGGTGTTCCCCTTTGCTGTCGTGTCCAGGCTCAGACTGGTGCGAGGACAACGGAGGCTGTGAGCAGATCTGCACGAGCCAGGCGGACGGGCCTTTGTGCAGCTGTGTGACAGGGACACTGCAAGGGGACGGCAAGAGCTGCAGGGGCAAGTACTGGGGTCAGGGTGGGCACAGAAGGGGACTGCCACCCCCAAACCAAGGGGCTGTGTCTGCTGAGAAAGACAGGAGCTTCTCTTTGAAATGGAGAATGTAAACCCCCTCCCTCCAAATTATTGTAATTTTGAAATCAAGGGGCTCTCAGCAAAGATATGGGAATTAGGAATAACAGTTCTTTACTAGGGAAATTAAAATAGAAATACAGCACTACAAAGAAACAAACCCCAAACCCTGACACAGTCAGAGTACAGCCTGACACCCGTCAGGCAGGGTGTTGGCAGCAGTCCCATTCCATGGTGGCTGCATCCTCCTGCAGTGACAGATGTGGCTCAGTTGGAGCAGTGCTCCTGTACAAGGTGCAGTTTCCCTCTGGAGCTCCAGTGGTGATGTGGAGAAATCCGGTTTTCCTCTGGAGTCCAGTGGAGAAAGGGGCTCCCTTAGTGTCCCAAAACCTCTGTTTTTATCTTGGTAAGAAATGCTGGGCTCTTCCCCCTGGCTGGAGCAACTCCCAATGGGATGCAGTAATTTTATCAGTGCCACAGTGGGACTCAATGGCCATGAGCAGAAAATGACTGGCTGGGGGAAGGATGGGTTGTGAAAAGATAAAGAACACTGCCCTGCCTGGTTTCAATGGATGGCCCATTAGCAGAATATCTCCCACAGAGATCAGGATCACTGTCCCCACCCTCAACAGATGGTGATAGAACAGATACCTTTGACCACATCCTGTATTGTAACGTGCAGCTTATAATCATGAATTTACTGTAAATGCCGTTGGCAGAGTCTGGGAGCCCAGCAATGAGGTCGGGCATTTGGGTGGGCACCAGCCTGGCATGGTTTGAGTGGAGAACCCCAGCTCACGTGGGTCTTGTTGTGTTGGCAGCCTCCAGCTCTTCAGGGGAGCACCGTGCCCGAGTGACCCTCCTGGTGGTGGCCCAGCTGTGGCTGTGGCTGCGCTCAGCTCAGCAGCACCTGACCTCGTAGGCGCGGCCACGCCGCCCAGCCAAAAACTGTTCTCGCGCCAGCCTGAGTCTTTGTAGGGTAGGAGACAGCCCCCCCTGCCATGGCCACGCTGCTGCCAACCCGGCCATGCTGCGAGGAGGCAAAGGGATGTGAGCTGGAGACAGGTTGGATGCAGACCTGGATGTGACGGTGACTTGCAGCCAGCACAGCGGCAACAGCAGCAAGACTGAGCAGGATGTTTGCCAGCAGCGATGTGGGGCTGGGGTTTGGGGTTTTTTAACAGCTTTCCATCATTGGTGTGGACTCAAGAATGGGGTTTTGCAGCTTTTCCCCAGGCTGTCCCTTGTGGCGTGCACTGTAGGTGGGTCACACCACTGTTGGTAGTGTGGGATGGGATGGAGCACGTGCTGTCCCCTCACTGCAGGTCTCCACTGTCCTTGGGAGCTGCCAGCAGGGTTTTGGGAGCTCACAGACTCAACCAGAGGTAGGTGCTGGGGCACAGGTCATGGCCAGAGCAGTGCATTGCCATCTCTGGATGCTGTGACACCTTGGGACCGTGTCACCCTCTGACTCTCTGGAGCAGAGGTGGTGCTGAGGTTTGGTTCAGAGAGCCAAACTCATCCACGAGGGTCTGCAAATCTTGGCATTGTGCTGTGGTGGTGCCAAGCTGGTGCCAAGAATTGGAAAGAGGTGCTTTGTGGTGGGCAGAGGAAGGAGGGATGAAATTCCCTGCCGTGTTTGTGTGGTGTGCAAGGGCTGAGGGTCAGAGCAGGGTTGGGGTCTGCAGTCACAGGGCAGCATTGGGGTGCCTGGTGAGAGTGGGGAGCAGCCTTGGGGTGCTGGTGGGTGTGGGGGGGCTGTCTGTGTTGGTGTCTTGTCTCGTGTTTGTACTCTGTGAAACGGCTGCGTGGGAATAAAAAGTGTTGTAATCCTTCGTAAGCGCTGGTCCTGTGTGATGGGGAGCACCTACAGGAACCCCAAATCTTAACTGCTGACCTCAAATAACCCCAAACTGACCTAAAATAACCCCAAATTTTTCAGGAGAGAGTGAATTTGAACTCTTAATAACCCAAATGACCTTTAATAACCCCAAAGTTTAATTTTTGACCTTTAATAATCCCAAACTGACCTCAAGTAACCCCAAAACTTAATTTTTGACCTGTAGTAACCCTGAAATGACCTAGAGCAACCCCAAAAGTGACCCAAAGTAATCCCAAAAATTTTCCCACCTCTATAGGATCCCTGTTATCACTGGAATTGGTGGGGTTTTTTTTTAGGATTTACTATTGCTTTGGGATTCAAGGATGTGGTTTCAGCTCTGCTCAGAGCCTCCATCCATCCAGATTTCCACACTGAGTTTAGGATTTAAGTCATCCTCTGCCTCAGACTTTCACCCCACATTTTGAACATCACCCCATAAAAAAACCCCACTTATTTTGGCGGAAGCCACACTTGTATCAAAGCCAATAAAAATGTCTCTATGTTCTAATAAGAAGAGCAAACAAGCCTGATTTAAAATATTTTTTATTGAGAAATAATAGTTATGTGACACTTTTTCTTTTAACTCAGAACAAATATTTCCCTCAGCTGAGCCTAAAACCATTTTATTCTCATGCTTAAATAGAGATGATTCCAGAAGGAATCAAAGTTCTGCACAGGATTTCCTCATTGAGCAATTATGGATTTTTTCCCCTCACCTTCTTTCCACATCAATATCCTGCATCTGCCCCAGATGGATAAAAATGTGCATCAAAAAAATGGAATATTCTGGAGTCCCAGAACTAGGAAACTAGGAAAGAGGAGAAAACTCAGGAAAAAACCCAGGAAAAAACTCAACTCAGGGAAATTGGAGTGGCATACAGGAGGTGAGTCTGGAGCTAAAAGCTGTTTCAGAGGCACCTGCGGGGGAGGTGGGGAATAGAATAAAAACTCATAATTAAAATAAACAGCGTTACGAACTATCCGCGAGGAGAAGCTGTGGCTGTCCCTGCATCCCTGGGAATGTCCAAGGCCCTGGGACAGCGGGAGGTGTCCCCGCCCTGCAGAGGGTGAAACCACGGGCTCCAAGGTCCCTCCCAAGCCGCGGTGGCACCAGGGATGTCCCCGGGCACGGCCAGCGATGGGACAGCAGCGGGACAATTCCAGAGCAGGACCCGCACGGACCGCAGCTCCGCCCACCGCCAGGCCCCGCCCCATCCCCGGCCACACCCACCAAAACCACGCCCCCAAACACGCCCCAGCCAATGGCTACGCCTCCAGCGCATGGCTCCGCCCCTTTTAGCGCACTGACGTCACCGCCCGAGGTGGCGCGAGCCCTTCCGCCGGTGACGTCACGTGGCGCTACCGCTTGGCCCCGCCCCCGCCCCGCGCCGCTCCGGGACCCCGGGCAGGTAACGGGACACGGGGCTCGGGGTACGGGGTGGGGGTATCGCGACATGGGGTCACGGACGGGGGGGACACCGCCGGCATGGCCCCCGCTCCCCGCAGCCCGCGGGTGCGTCCCCGCCGCTGGCCGTGCCACCTGCGGCGCCTGTGCCACCTGTGCCCTCCCATGGCCACCCCCCTGCCAGCCGGGGATTGCTGCGGGATCGCCCCCGCAGGGCACGGCACGCAGCCCGGCGCCCGCTGTGCTGCCCCAGAAGGGGTTTTGCACCCCAGACCCGCATGCCGCTGTCACCCGTCCCGGTGCCACCCACAGCCCGCTGTCCCTGTCACAAGTGCCCCCTCTTACAGCAACAGAATTAGCGAGTCCCCCCCTCCTTGCTTTACACCCACAGCTGCATGTCCCAGGTTTGCCTCTCAGGACAGCATCCCACCCTGCCACCCCCCTGCCCTGTGCGCTGGGGAGGGACATCTCCGAGCAGTCACACAGCTCTGGTTCCTGCAGGAGCCACCATGGATCTGGTGCTGGAAGCCGCGGACCGGCACCTGCTGACCCCCTACGTGTACCCGGCGGGGTGGCCCGAGGACGAGCCGTGCCGCCAGCTGCTCAGCCTTTTTGTCATCACCAACCTGGGGGCCCTCGCCCTCTACCTGCTCTTCGGCACCCTCAGCTACTACTTCATCTTCGACCACGAGCTCAAGAAACATCCCCAGTTCCTAGAGGTGCGTGCGCCTTGCTGACTCCTCACCCTGCATGGCAGTGTCCTCTTCGCTGTCCTCTTGTCCATTCCAAATGTCACCTGCCTGCTGTGGCACGGGCTGTCCCCGCTGTCACATCCACCTCTCTCAGCCTTGATCATCCCTGACCACAAGTGCCACAATCCCCTAAACCAGGGTGTGAGCCCTGCCCTGCCCCAAGCACAGCTGTCCCCATATGAGCAGTGCCCTGTGTCCCAGCATGGCACAGATGCCATGAAAAAGGGGTGGCCAAGATGGGGCATTGGGGCACTCAGATGTCCCCTGTGCCCCTGGGCCCTGTTGTCACACCCCACAGAACCAGTTGAGCCAGATGTCCCCTGTGTCCCTGACCCCTCTTGTCACACCCCACAGAACCAGGTGATCCAGGAGATGTCCCCTGTGCCCCTGACCCCTCTTGTCACACCCCACAGGACCAGTTGAGCCAGATGTCCCCTGTGTCCCTGACCCCTCTTGTCACACCCCATAGAACCAGGTGAGCCAGGAGATGTCCCCTGTGTCCCTGACCCCTCTTGTCACACCCCACAGAACCAGGTGATCCAGGAGATGTCCCCTGTGTCCCTGACCCCTCTTGTCACACCCCACAGAACCAGGTGATCCAGGAGATGTCCCCTGTGCCCCTGACCCCTCTTGTCACACCCCACAGAACCAGGTGAGCCGGGAGATCGCCTACGCCGTGCGCTCCCTGCCGTGGATCAGTGTCCCCACTGTCGCTCTGTTCTTCGCCGAGGTGCGGGGCTACAGCAAACTCTACGACAACATCGAGGACTCCCCGTATGGTGAGTGACCTCCCTGCACCCCCTGCCACAGCAGTGTCCTGTCCCCACCTGGGTCACCTCCCTCAGCCCCCATTTCTCCCAATGACAACCCCGAGAAATGCTCCTGGGTGCCTCCTGTGCCAGGCTGTCAGCCAAAAACCCAGGTTCTGTTTAGGGGAGGCACCCATACGCCCTCCCTCAGGCTTGTGTCCCCCTGCCTGACACACTCCACCCTCCTGGGCACGGCTCCCAGCACCTTTCCCTGAGTCACAGGGGACAGCCTGACGCTCTCACTTCAATGGGGCAGACCCTGACATGACTCAGACGTGTCTCCCACCATGAGGGTCACTGTGGAGACGCTCACAGCCTCCTGATACCCGCATGTGCCACCTCTAACAACCCTGTCCCCCTCCAGGCTGGTCTGGTGTCTTCCTCAGCATGCTGTCCTTCCTCTTCTTCACTGACATGGGCATCTACTGGATACACCGTGGGCTCCACCACAAGCTGTTCTACAAGGTATGGGACAGGACAGGGGGCTCTGGATAAGAGTCCTTGTCCTGCTCTGGTGACATTTCCAGGGAATGCATGCTGGGGTGGGAATTGCTGAACAAGGCATCACCATGTGATGGGAGCTGAGAGCCTTTTAGGACTCACATCCCCCTCTCAGTTTGGGTGCTGATGGCCCAGACAGCATCCCTTGGGGCCATGAATCTGCCTGGGGGGACCTTCTAGAAGGGCCCAGCCTGACTGACAGCGCCCTGTCCCCGCAGCGCTTCCACAAGCCCCACCACCTGTGGAAGATCGCCACGCCCTTCGCCAGCCACGCCTTCCACCCCGTGGATGGCTTCATGCAGAGCCTGCCCTACCACGTGTACCCCTTCCTGTTCCCCCTGCACAAAGTCACCTACCTGGGCCTCTACATCTTCGTCAACGTCTGGACCATCTCCATCCACGACGGCGATTACCGCGTGCCGCGGCTGCTGCGCCACGTCATCAACGGCTCTGCCCACCACACCGACCACCACCTGTACTTCGACTACAACTACGGGCAGTATTTCACCCTCTGGGACAAGATTGGTGGCTCTTACAAGAGCCCCACGTCCTTTGAAGGAAAAGGCCCCCACGATTACTTGCGCAAGCTGCGAGAGAAAGAGGCGGGAGCGTCCAACGGCGTCGTGGCCTCCAAGAAAGACCCAGCGGTGTCCAACGGCGCCGTGGCCTCCAAGACTGACTAGGCTTCCTCCAAGTGTGTCCCTTCTCTGGCTGGGTCTTGTCCCATTCCTCACCAGCCACCCAAGACTGTTTACCACGGACAAAGAGCCCCTGTCCCTGATGACGTGACCAGCGTGGGGTGATTTTTGGTGAGCGTCCGAGCCTGCCCCGGTCCCAAAACGGTGGTGGTGCTCCACACCACAGATCTGCCCTGCTTCTCCTACTGCTTCCCCTCCCAGCTCCCTCTGGATCTCTGCTAAGCTCCCTGCGCTGCTTTAGTGCTGTGCTGATGATTTACAAGAGGAATAACATGGCACAAATAGAACAGTAATTTGGCACAAATTAACGTGACTCGTGGCAGGGTCTTTGTTCCACTGCTGCGCTCCTTTGTTGACGATTCATGGTTCCCATCATGGTGTCCATTGGGATGAGCTGTATTTTGGAAGAAAAGCCTACCTTTTGGAGGTGGTGTGGCTTCCTCTCATGGCTCCCTTGGTGGGACTTCTTGCACTCAGCCTCCTTCCTCTTGGGATGTCCCATGGAAACATCATGCCTGTAGGACAGAGATGTGCTTTGAGTTTTGTGGGTCTCTCGAGCTCCCTGAGAACACGAGGGGGAAGGGAGGAGGAAAAGGCACCCAGATGTGAGGGGCAGGAGCTTCTCCTCACTCAAGGGTTCGTGGCCAGCTTCCTCCCTTAAGGGCTGTGTTTTTCCTGCTGAAATCTGGTAACCCCGCCTCTGGGGTTGATCCATGTTCAATAAATCTCAATTGCCAATTTGGCTGCTGTTTGCTCCCTTCTCCCTGGCTCATGCAAAGTCTCCTGGGGCAGCAAACCCGTGAGGGGCTTGTCACAGACCTGTGCTGTGCTGGCACCAAATTTGGGCCAAAACAGCAGAAGATGGACAAAATACAGAGTGGCCAGAGCCACCTCCAGTGCCCCAAACCTCCTTAGGAGGAATCCTGTGCTTTCCCATTCCCTGGTTCCCCAGTGTCACCAGTCACTGGAGCCCTGCTGCCCTTACTGGGCATGGAGGGAGGCCCTTCTCTGAGTCCCTTGCTGTGGGGACAGCCCCTCTGCTCCTCACCCAGCCTCAGCTGTCCCCTGGCAGGGGGACACCACCCCTGTGGCACCTGCTGAGCACAAGGGGCACCTGTCCCATGTCCTGCCAGCACAGTCACACTCTGCTTTCACCTTTTCACCTGCCCATCCCAACTTGCTCTCCCCATGTGCACAGCACCCCTGACCTCTGTTTGCTGATTAACCTGGGGCCTTGAGCACTGCCTAAGGTCAAGGCACAGCCCAGATCAAACACAGTGACATCACAGTCAGCCTGATTCCCAATCCCCATGAGACCCTTGGGAAAAGCCCCAGACTTCTCATGAGCCCATCCTTCCCCCTAAGCTGAGCCCAGTGCCTGTGCAGCCCGTCCTGGGCAGCTTCAGGACAGACAGTGACACCAGGGCAGTAAAGTCCTAGGATGAAATGACCTCACTGCTGGTGCCCAGTGCTCCCTCCCTGCTCTGCTGGACACCCAGCATTCCCAGCAGGATGGATGTGCATCCCCCCGGTGCCCAGGCACGGGCAGATCGTGTCCTGCTGGTCACACACGCTGTGCCAAGGCTGCTGGCACAGGACACGTCCCCCACGGTGGCCTTGGGCCACTGTAGCTCAGAGCAGCAGCTCTGGCTCTGGTCCCCTGATGCTGCTGTTGCCACAAGATGGGGATGTTGCTCAGGACAGCCATGGCTGGAGCTGCACCTGCGTGGATGCCCTTCCTCCTCCTCCTCCTCCTCCTCCTCATTCCCCAGCCTGGGGCTCTGCCGTGCTACCTCTCTTCGAGGACACACAGGGGGTGTCCCTGCTCCAGGGACCCCATTCCTCATGCTTTTCCTGACATCAGAGCCTTTCCTGCTGATTTGTCTGCAATAGCCTTCCTGTCCCACTGCACACAGAGCATTCCCTTCCCTCCTGTCACCCCCCCACGATGCTGTGCCACACATCCTGCACTGAACACCATCCTCAGAGAGACCCCAGCACACAAAGTGACCCCTGCTGTGTGAATGCAACAACTGGGTGCCTCTGACCCAGCCCTGAGCCCTGCAGGACACCCTACAACCATCATCCTCCTCTGAGGAAGGCTCTGACACCAATGCCATGGGTAGAGTGCTGCCTTTGGCTCCTGTTTTGCTCCCCAATTCAACGCCAGCAACAAGCAATGGTTCCTTTAAGCAGCTTTACTCTCTCAGTGAGGCTTTGTGGGGAATGGCTGCTCCAGCCCCTCAGTCCCCCACACCCTCTGGGACCTCTAAAGCTGAAACAGGGGAAGGTCTCAAGGAAGAGGGGAAGGAAAACCAGGGGGGCAGGGGCTCCTCACCTTGCTCTTGGAGTTCACAGCTTTTGCTGCTGATGAAATCCAGATGGGCCTTAAAATAAACTCTGCACTGTTCCCCTCTCCCCTTTGCGTCTCTTTTCAAGAAACAAAAAATACCTTGGCAGGGGAAACGTGTGTTTCCCTGCACAAAGAAAGAGCCATTCATCTGTGAGCATTTACCAAGGCTGGGTTCACCCTAAAGCTCTCTCTGTGCCCACCACAGGGAGCTCACAGGGGGACAGGGACCAGAGCTGGAAAAGAGACAGCAAACCCCCTCAAACACCATTTCCCTCCATTTAGCACCTCAGCAAAGGTACTTCCTCATTCCCTCCTATTTCTTATTTTATTCCTCACCTCTGGATCTTTTTTGAGTCTTTCTCATCTGGCCTAGAGAGCAGCTGGCTGCAGGGATTCCCACACAACAGAACTCCCTCAGTGACTCTGCCCATACCCACGGTGACCTCGTGTCCTCCAGGGGGACATTGCTGTGAGCCAAGACCTCTAAAAGCTTCATTAGGAGGGCTTATAATTGTATGGACCCGATAACTGAAACACACTAACTGGGTTTCTAGGTGAAAGCACCTCGGGGAAAGCTCTGGACAACATTCCTGCTATTAAGGCAAGTGGAAAAGGGGGAGCAAGATTGCCTTGGGGCTGTCCATGGGATTTATAGGCTCTCATTCCTTCACTGCTGGGCCACATCCATTTTCTTGATGGGAATGCTGGAAAGGTGCATATGAGGCAGAGGGGATGAAAGCCATCAGTGTGTTCTCAGAGATACAAGAGGCTGAGCCATTTCTTAGCAGCAAGATTGTGCCTAAAAAAACCAGCTCTGGCTTACAGAGACAAGCTGGGGCTGAGCACCAGGCACAGCTCAACTTTCCTGTCCTCTCCCAGTGTCATTTGAATCTCCTGCCTCAAATCCTTGCTCCCCCTTTTCCACTTGCCTTAATAGCAGGAGCCCCAGGCAGGGATGGCACAAATTGCTCTCTGAAAGGAAGCACAGTGACCAGGGCAGCAATCCCCACACCTGGGAGTCCAGCTCCCTCAATAAATCAGAGCTGTGGCCACTGGCATCCGTCCTGTGCTGTCCCTGCATAACCAACCAAGCATCATCCCCTGCACTTTGGTGAGTTATGGGCATGTTACTTATGCCAAGTGTTCTGTGGGAAGCACACAGCACTGGCTTCAAAACAAACCCACCTGCCCTGGGTGGGAGAGGGGGCAGAAGGTCCTGGAGAGACCCTCAGGGTCTCTGACTTCCCACTCCCACCACGTCTCGCTCACCTTCCCAACTCTGCCCAGGTAAAAAAGATGACACAAGCTGAGATAAAGACTGAGGGCTGCCAGAAGCATACCAGGGGGAAATCTGTCACCAAACCTTTTGCAGCTTTTCCTCTTGACATCCATCCACACCTTCACCTTCCCATCCAGAAGCAGACCCAGCTCTTCATCACACCCAGCAGCAAGGACCTGAGCCTGTACCATGATTTTATGGTTCACAGCACTGTGATTCTACCAAACCTCACCATCTAATCCTGGGATGTTTTAGGCCCACATCCCAGGCTGAGGACACACCTGCAAGATGGAAGTGGGAGGAAAAATGAGGTTTGTTTTTTTGGGGGGGAAAACCTCACTCATTCCCCAGAGAGAAGCAGCTGCAATGCTTTCATTTGGGTTTGTTTTATAGAATCCCAGAATGGTTTGGGTTGGAAAGGATCTTAAAGCTCACCCAGTTCCAACCCCTGCCATGGGCTGGGACACCTTCCACTGTCCCAGGCTGCTCCAAGGCCCATCCAACCCAGTCTTGGACAATTCCAGGGGTCCAGGGGCAGCCACAGCTGCTCTGGGCACCCTGTGCCAGGGCTCATCACCCTCACAGGGAAGAATTTCTTCCCAACATCTAATCTAACCCTGCTCTTTACCAGTTTCAAGCCTTTCCCCTTTGCCCCTCCACAAGCTCCTAAACAGTTTCGTTTATTTCAGCACAATTTCCTTCCATTCACTCTCTCTCCTTTCAACTTGATTAATTTCTCTTTACTCCATTCCACAGAAATTAACCTGAACTTCTTATTCCACTCCATCTCAACGGGCACCCGAGCATCCCCCGGAGAGGCAGAGGAACACGAAGAGGAGAAAGGGCAGGGAGAGGAGCCACGAGGAGGGACCCCGACCTTTAAAAAACGAACCACAGCCATCAACCACAACTTACCTCACTCCCCCTCCTCGGGCATCCTCCGCAGAGGGCGAAAAACACGGAGAGGGAGGAAAAGGCGAGAAGAAGAAGGAAAAGAGCGAGAAGAGGGGAGGGGGCCGGAGCACGGCTGCCCGGGGGAGCGGCGGGGGGGCTCAGCAGCAGCGCTGCCCATGCACATTCTCTCCGGGCGGCGGCGCGGCTGCCGCTCCTCCCGGCCCCGCTCGGCTCGGCTCCGCTCCGCCCGGCCCCGGCGGCACGAACATGGCGACACGGAGCTCCGGCGGGGCCGGCCGTGCCTGCCCGCTCCCCCGCCGCCTGCTGCCGCTCCTGCCGCTGCTGCTGCTGCCGCTGCCGCCGGCCGCGGGGTCCCGCTCGCCGCCGCTGCTGCTGCTCCGAGCGCCGCCGGCCCCCGCAGCCCCCGCCGAGCCCCCGCGGGGCCGCCGCGCCGCGCCGCGCCCGCCCGAGCCCATCCAGGTGTACGGACAGGTGAGCGCTGCGGGGCGGGCAGGGGGAACCGGCATCACCTCCGTCCATCACCGCCCGCTCCCCATCCTTCCCCGCGTCCCGCCTGGGGAGGGAAGGAAAGGAAGGCTCGGAGCGGGGGTCGCAGCTTTGCTGTGCCCCGAGCTCTGCTGTGCCCCGAGCTGTGCCCGCAGCCCCCGCAGCCCCCGGAGCCGCTCGCCGCGGTCACGTTCGCGGTGCTCTCGGTGGGAGCCGCGGGCTCGGTGCCGGCGCGATGCGCTCCCGGAGGGAGCAGCCAAGGGCAGGGATTGGGGCCGGGCATCCCCGCCGCGATGGGGAGAGGAGCGCGATTCCCGCAGGGATGCTCGCCCTGAGCAGCCGGGCAGGGGAGTGACGGCGGGGAGGACATGGCTATCGGTGAGGCACCGTGTCCTTCCCCGCCTGGCTGTCCAAGGATCCTCCACCGAGCCTTGGGAAAGAAGGGGAGCGGAGTTGCTCATGGCAGGAAGACACAGAAACTGCTATTTCTGAAAGTAGGCTCAATTCACTGGCAAGCTCGCTGCCAGGACCGTGAAGGCTCCCCCTCACCCCTTCTTTTCCATCTCTTTTGGGTGGTGATGACAAATGGCACTTGGACTTTCGGCTGCCGAAAGCTTCAGCCTTTTAAAGGCTCCACTTTTTTTTTTATGTACTCACATGCTGTCTGCACTTCGCTGCCCTACTTGATCCTCTTTGCTGACACTGCTGTGTCCCCATCACGTGCCCAAAATGCTGATGGGTCCCCACCAGCCCACGGAGGGACACAGCACACTTGAGGAGAGGCTTTGAGCCTTCAGTGACATCTGCCTTTCCACCATCCTTGGATAGTGCTTTATAATTTCCCCTTTTTGCTACTTGTAGGATGAGAAGGAGCTGCTGTCGAGGCAGGGCTGGCCCTGGAGCTGCTGGAGGGGCACACATAGGGCTGGTGCTGTTCCTAAAGCCCTTCTGTTCCCTTGTTTAGGGAAAAGCTGTTCCTCCTCCCCTTGAAAATCTGCTTCGCCTCCTCTACCTCCTCAGCGTTTGGCTGTTTTTAGCATAACACAGCTACCCCATTTTAGAAGAAAACATGACACTTGTCTCTTTTCCACGGCAAGACATTGGTGGCACTTTCCCTTCTGTCTCCCTGTGCCTTCTGTCCAGCCCACCTGGCAGGTAGAGAGCTGCTGTGGCAGGAGTGTCCCTGTCACCTGCACACAGAGCTGCAGACCCAGGAGTGTGCAGTAACCCTGTCACTGTCCAGGACAGGATAATAAGAAAGCAGTGGGAGTTCAACAGTTTGTCACTGTTTGGGCTTTTCTCATTGCCTCAAGCTTCCAGAGGGGATTTGCCTGGGGAATGGAGCTGCTCTCACTGGCAGCAGGGCACACAGCACCCGTTCCTTCCTCTGCTTTGGGGCAGGAACACAGATTTTACAGTCCAGCTGTGTCACCAAGAGGAGTTGCTCATCACTAAACAACATTTCTGAGTTCTCCCAAATGCTACAGCGCTTTAAATCAGAGCTCTGCTTTTATAAAGGGGACAAGAGGGAGCCCGTGTGTCCTAGGCTGGGTTACAGATCTGACCACACAAGTTCCTAATGCCTGGGAAGCCGGAAAAGCCGTGCTCAGGGGTCTCGTGCCTGGTCACAAGCACCCAACAATCCCCGTGACCCCCCTCCCCCAGCTCTGTGGCACTCCAAAACCAGCAGAAAACCGTGCAGCCAAAGCACTGCTCTCTCAGGGCCATCAGCATAAGGGGCAGTGCTTGGAGCGAGCATCCCTGTGCCGTGTCACTGCAGTCCCTGATCTGGGACACATCCCGCTCCCGTGCCTTTGGCAGGTCACTTGGCCATATGCTACGCACTGGCTCGTGCCCCAAAGCTCCCTGTCCGTGCCTGGCTCTCTGCTGTGGCCCTGAAGCAGGCTGGTGGGACAGCTGAGAGGCCAGGCTCAGCTCAGGGCTGGGGAAGGCAGGGTTTGCTGGTGTGGGTGATGTCATCAGGGGAGCAGAGCAGGGACGCGTCGCTCTGTCTGGAACCGAGCAGGGGAAGAACATCCAAACCCTTTGGAGCTCCTCAGGAGCCAAACTCAGCTTACTCAGCACTGTCAGAGCCCTCTTGCCTTGGACACCAAAGCACAAGCACAGGATGATACTTGGATTTCTATCTGGACCCTCACTGCTGATCGCATCCTTGCTGGGCAGGCTGCAGCAAAACTTCCCAGGAACATCACCAAATAACAGGAGCAGCAGCTTAACCCCCTCTGTGGCTTTTCCTTGTTTTTTCTGCCTCTGAAGCAGCAGCAATCAGGAGACCAATGCCCGACTCTGGAGCCTGTCAGCTTTGAGACAGAGCAGGTTTTGTTCCCGTGCGCAGCCCTCACCTCTGTGCGATTGTTGGTGAGGGTTACAATGGACAGACTGTTTGAAGCAGGACTTTGACAGCAGAGAAGCATCCCCAGGGCACGAAAACTTCATCCTCAGGGCCAGCAGGGCTCCCTGAACCCCTTCCACAAGCAGGGCACCTCACCCTGCCCTCCTGCTCCTGGCACGAGCCACCAGCACAGGGGCTGCTCTGCCACCCACCCTCCTGTCCCCTCACAACCTCTGTGCTCTGCCTACACAGCCCTGCTCAGACCTGGAAACAGGGCCTGGCTCCAGCATTTTCCATTTCCATGGAACCTCCCCACCATCCCACATAAATCCTGGCTGCTGGGTGTGAACCAGCCACGAGCCACATGGACTGTAACAAACATAGGAGAGAGAAACTGTCCCTGTGGCTGCCTGTGTGTGTGCAGGGCTGAGGGTGACCCTGGGGATGGGTGTGCAGCCAGTGTTGTGTCATTTTGTGGCAGACAAAAAGGAAAATGCTGGGGCAGGAGCCCAGGTTGGGTCTGCTGGTCCTGAGGGGGAGAGGGGAGTTATGAGAGCATTTACACTGCTAAGACATGTCTAACATTTACCTGCAGACATTCCTCCCCCTTCTTTGGAAAGGGTTTATCTAAAGCCACCCCCTAAAGCACACAGCTCACAAGAAATCTTTGCCTTAAACCATGCTGGGACAAAACACATCTCTGAGGGCTGGTGGCTCCTGTGGCAGCCACTTCTTGTCACTGCTGTCACTGGAAGGCTTGAGCCTCTCCTGTGCTCATAATCTGCATGTGGCTGTCACCTCCCTGTCCCCTAAACCACAGTTAGTGCCTGCCCTAACATCATCTTTCTCTTCCCCTTTTGGGGGGAACTATATCATTGCTCAAAACCTTCCTGTTTCCTGATGACTTACCCCATCTTGAGATAAAGCCCTGAGTTTTCATCATTTCCAGGCAATTTATTACGACCTGACCTCCTATCAACCCACCACTTGACCTTGACCCTGCCCACCCCTCTGTGCTGATGGAGCCCTCAGATAACCCCCTGTGCAAAGGTGCAGAGCTGGCAGAGAGCCCTGCTGCTCTCAGGGGAGGCAGAGGTGGCTCTGCAGGGTGAGCCCATCCAGCCCTGGGAGCGCACACATCAGTCACGCCGCGTCGCAATTGAACCATACTTAATTCTGACCTACTTTGCCAGCCTGGCAGAGCCCTCCCAGATCAGACTTTAACCTTCTGGAAGTGCCCTGGGTGGTGACAGCGTGTCCCAGCTGCGTCCTTTTCCTCCTTCTTTGTGTTAGCAGGTCACCCTCCCCATTGCTGGGTCTTTCGTGGCCATCCTGAGAAAATTTCCCCACTCCTGGCATTTTGCTTTTTGCCACAGCTCGATCCCTGGAAGCCACACAGTTCCTGCTCCTGGCACTGTGGTGGCTGGGAGAGGTATTTGTGTTTTTATTCATTGTGTTCCCCTCCAGCAGATTCCTCACATATCCTCTGGTGTCCCAGGGGCATCGCTCAAGCTTTCCAGAGCTGCAATGACAAGCTCATGGCACACTCTGGACCTCTTCTGCAGCCTTCCTCCTTCCTTGTGGGGAAGTGATTTCATCAGCACTTCCCAAATGTGCTGGGGAAGCCTCCATTCCCATCACACCCCTGCCCCTCTATCAATTTAGGAGAGCCCAGCTTGTTTTTTGGGATTGTTTCTGGATTCCTGCCCTGACCCCAATCCTCCTACTCCCCTACTTTCTCCATTCTGCTGGAAACAACAGCTCGGGGAGAGCTCTTGTGGTGTGGCAGAGAGAAAACAGCCCTGCGAGCAGATGATTTCAGTATTAACTAAATTAACACGGGGCCTGGCACTCTCCGAAATGACTCACCCGTGTTTCATATCAATGATTTCAGACCCTGGCATTTTCAGTCCAAGCCACAAGCAGCGCCACGGCAGGCACAGGCTGTGTTTTAAAATACCATGGCAGGGCTGGGAGCAGATGCTCGGGAGCAGAGCAGAAGGTGCAGTAATGAAGCTTTAGCAGGAGCGTGGGGAACGCGGCGTGCCCAGAGCGCAGGAGCCACCCATGGCACGCTGGGGCCGGGCTCTTGCGTCAGCCCTGCCGGGGGGAGCACAGGGAATGGGGACAAAAGGCCTGGCACTTGTCCTCTGCAGCTTCCAGCGAGCTGGAATGGGGAGGAGCACGGTCACAGCACCTTTTCTTTTTCTGCCCTGTGCTGTCCAGGCAGCAGCTCTGCTTCTGACCCTTTCTTCAGCTTCCCCCAGCTACTGGGCACAAAATGTTTAGCCCATTCCCCTTCCCCACACGTGTCCTGGCAGCCCTGAAGCCGTGATCTGAGCTGATGGCAACACTTGGATGGTTCCAGCAGCCGCTCACAGCCACACAGGACCCTTGCTCTTTGCCACCCCCGCTTATCAAACAGCAGCAATAACTTATTAACTATCCAGAAATTCCCTGGGAACTGCACTTGTTTGTAGGCCACTGTGAGGATGGGAAAACACCCCAGTGATCCCAAGGAATCTTTGTTGTGCACTCAGTTTTACAGCACTGAGCTCAGCCCCCGAGCTGTCACAGCACATCACCTCCGAGGAATCGCCAGCGCCCGGCTGGAGCTGCAGTCCCAGCCCTCCAGCTGGAGCATCAATCCTCAACAAAGCAAACCCAGCGAGCTCCCAAGCCCCCTGGACACCAAGAACAGCCCCTAATGCTGTCCTGTCACTTGTCACTGCTGTTACAAGTCAGCCAGCACACGATGTTCCTGCAGCTCACCACAGCCAGTGGTGGGATTTCTGCACGGGGAAGTCACGCTGCCCACACAGAGCAGGGGCTCCCAGGCTGGGATTTAGAGTCCTCTGGTGAGGAAAGGGCTTGAGAGCAGCTCCAGAGAGCTGTCCCTGCCAGTCACTCATCCCCTGGCAGCCTGCACCATGGCATGTTTGTCCCATGCCATGTGGGGTGAGCCACCTCCACAACCAAAATCCTTCTCCAAACTCCAAATCTGAGCACAGGCAACTAAGAGGGATGTGACAGGAAGGGAAGCTGCTGGCTGTGGAGTCAGCACTGCACTCACCCAGGTCTGCTCCATTCCTGACATCCATCACCTCTCCAGGCTCAGCAGGACTCTTCCATCTCAGCTCCCAGACATTCCCTCTGCCAGCTCCAGCTGCATCCCTGAAGCTCATACCTGCTCTCAGATGGCAGCTCCAGGGGCTGTCTTCTTCCCATCCCATTCCTGCAGGGCATTCATTTGTTGGAAGATGCTGTTAACAAAGAAATAAATACATAGCAAAGCTACAAACATTCACTCCATTAACTACAGCTACAAGCAGCCTCTGCTCTGTCTTGGCTCCACTTTTCCCCTCCTGGACTTTATTTGGCACCTTACATATTAGGAGGAGAAATTAGAATTTCATGCATATTTCATATATACTTAATCACTTGGCAAAGACCAAAACACTTTCCCATTAAGTGGAATTTATGCTAAATGCTGTTTCCATTAGGCACCAGTCACTGCCTGTTCAGAGGTTACAGCAGTTCCCCAGGCAGGTGTCCCCTGCTAGGGGAGGTGGGGACACTGTGACAGTGCCACAGCAGCAGGGCAGGGTCCCTAACCCCTAATGTCCCTAATGGGACATCAGCTGCTGTCTGTTTGTCCTGTTTGGTGCTCCCCTGAGGCACTTGGGGCTGCAAGGCAGCAAAACCAAAAGTTTGAGTCTCATAAACCCGACCCAGCATTGTACAACCCCTTCCTGGTAGAGTTACAGCATCCTTGTGCTGCCTTCTGCTTTACTCCTTCTAGTAAGAGCTTCTCCAGCTGCTCCAAACCTTCCTGCTGAGCCCTCCTCTCTCCTACCAGGGAACCAAACCTTGCCTGTCTCCATTTGCCTTTATTTAGGGACTGCCATCATCAGACTGCTGAGCTCACCCAGGACTAACAAAGCTCAGCTGGACCCCTGAACCCAAACACATTGCCCTTGGTTTTTGGGTTTGACTGCACTTCCCAAGTTTTCAAAAAGGGATCTTGCTGTCTGCTTTATTTTACAAGAAATAAAGCTACAGAGGTTTACTGTTGAGATTAAATCAAGGTGCAGATAGGAATGTCCTCTGGCTTTCCTGCTTTTGAAACTCCAAGGGTCGGATTTCTTGTGGAAAAAAAAAAAAAAAAAAGAGAAGTACTATTAAAATTGACACTATGGTAGTAACAAACCCCTCTTGACTGAGAGGATCTAAAGGGCCAGGTTCTGTGTTCCTAACAGTGCCCAACTCCAGCCCGAGCACAGCTGGTCACCCAGAGAGGCTGCACCCAAAATAACCAACAGAGATGTCGGAGATTTAAACAGGGTTATTCTGCTTCCAGAGCAGGGGAGGGGGACTGGGAGTGCCGAGCTCAGTTCCACACCCGAGGCTGTCTGAGTCCTGTTTCCCTGCATCCTCAAACAGCATCTCTTCCTTTTAATTTTTTTTTTTAGTCTTTTATTATTATCTTTTTTTATTCCGGCGGGCACGCAGGGCTCCGGCTGCCTGGTGTTGTGGCTGCTGCTGCTGCCTGACCTAAATCTGCATCCATAGCCGGGAGCTCCAGCGGGGTTTGCCTGGTGTGGGGGTCCCTGCCGGGGCAGCCAGGGATGCTCCAGCCCCGGAGGATGCTCCAGCCCCAGGGGATGCTCCTGCCCCAAGGGATGCTCCTGCCCCGGGGGATGCTCCAGCCCCGGGGGATGCTCCTGCCCAGGGGGATGCTCCTGCCCCAAGGGATGCTCCATCCCCGGGGGATGCTCCTGCCCCGGGGGATGCTCCAGCCCCTGGGGATGCTCCTGTTCCAGGGGATGCTCCAGCCCCCGGGATGCTCCTGCCCCGGGGGATGCTCCAGCCCCGGGGGATGCTCCAGCCCCGGGGGATGCTCCAGCCCCGGGGGATGCTCCTGCCCAGGGGGATGCTCCTGCCCCTGAGGATGCTCCTGCCCAGGGGGATGCTCCTGCCCCTGAGGATGCTCCTGCTCCGGGGGATGCTCCAGCCCCAGGGGATGGTCCTGCCCCGGGGGATGCTCCAGCCCCAGGGGATGGTCCTGCCCCAAGAGATGCTCCTGCCCCAAAGGATGTTCCAGCTCCGGGGGATGCTCCTGCCCCAGGGGATGCTCCAGCCCCGGGGGATGCTCCTGCCCCAGGGGATGCTCCAGCCCCGGGGGATGCTCCTGCCCCAGGGGATGCTCCTGCCCCTGGGATGCTGCAACCCCGGGGGATGCTCCAGCCCCTGGGGATACTCCTGCCCCAGGGGATGCTCCATGCTGTGGTCAGTTCTTTTCCCCTCCTTGTGAGCCTGTTGCATAAGAGGGATTTGAAGGTTTCTGCTTGACTCTCCCCCCCGCATCTTCTCCCAGAATAAAGACCTTGTTTTTCCAAGTGTTTGCTCACTGGAGGTTACAGCAGCCCCTTCTTGCAGGCGGTGCTGCTCGCTGATCCCGGGGTCAGCCAGAGCTGCAGGGTATCAAGCCTAAGCAGGGCTTATCCCTGTATTTTTACAGCTTCCCAAGGCCCCGAGCAGGGGTTAGCAGGGCTGGGCTGAGCTGTGGCGTGCGAGGGCTCAGGCACGCACATCCTCTGCTGCAGGGAGCAGGGCACCATCCATCCCTCCATGGCCCAGCTGAGCTGCTCCCCCTGCTCTCCCAGCACGCCTGGCTGTCCCTGCTGGCTGCTGACAGCCACTGAGGGTTTGTCCTGCACTGTCAGCTCCCACCGTGCTGCTGCTGCCAGAGCTTCCCCATAGAAACCAGCCCTGTGCTGGCAGATACAGCACAGGGAACAGCAGGGCTGTGCAGGGCTCTGTGTGTGCTGGAATCACAGAATGTCCTGAGTGGAACCCATGGTCCTGCACAGACATCCAGCAATCCCACCCTGTGCATCCCTGGGATGCTCCTGGAGCTCTGGGGGCTGTGCCCATTCTCTGGGGAGCCTGGGCAGTGCCCAGCACCCTCTAAGGGAAGAGCCTGTCCCTGATATCCAGCTAAACCTCCCCTGAAACAGCTCGAGGCAGCTTGAGTCCTGCCCTGGTCAAGGCATTGGTGCCTGGCCCTCTGCTTCCCATCAGGCAGAAAGCTGCCTCTGTTTTCCTGTGGCCTCATCAGCCTGGATTTGAAAACACTCCTCAGTCCTTGGTTTGAGTTTTCATTCTCATCATCTCCTGAATCCTGTTTGTCTGAGGAAGAATAAAGTTAAAACTTCCCCTTTCAGGCACGTCCTGCCAACATGTTCAGGAGACATGCTGCTCTGAGCGAGTTTTCCCAAATTCTGGGATTTCCAAGGAAGGGGGGCATGAGCAGGTGTTGGCTGTCCCTGTGGGTGAGGCTGTGACTCAGGGTGTCCTTCTCTTGGTGTTGCAGGTCAGCCTCAATGATTCCCACAATCAGATGGTCGTTCACTGGGCAGGAGAGAAGAGCAACGTGATTGTGGCCTTGGCCAGGGACAGCCTGTCCTTGCTGGGTCCCAAAAACAGCGATGTGAGTAACACACCCTGGCCCTCTCCAGCTTCACCTTCTCCTTCTGGGCCAGGCAAGGTGGTGGTGGCTGCTGAGCTACAGCCTGACTTGCTCTTGTGTCCAAGAAACACAAAAAAGGCTCCCAAGTTGGAATTCAGAGGCCCAAAAATATGAAATGTCCTCTGTGCTGCCCCATGGGTTCAAGGCATGGTTGGGAAAATCTCAAATCTTTCCCTGCCTCATAGTTCACTGAGTTTTCACCAAATCTGTCAGAAGGGAGCTCAGAACTTTGTGCTTCTCAATGTGGGGCTTCTCCTTTGCAGGTTTATGTGTCCTATGACTATGGGAAGAGTTTTAAGAAGATTTCAGAGCGGTTCAGCTTCGATGGGGGGAACATCAGCGAGGTGGCCATCGCCCAGTTCTACCACAGCCCGGCTGACAACAAGAGGGTGAGGGGGGCCTGGCAGCTGGGCCTTTATCCCTGCTGTCCCAGGGAGCTGGACACCTTGGGCTGTCCCTGGGGCAGAGGTGGCGTGTGCCAGGCACTCCTTGTATGGCAGAGTGTGCTGGGGTGGTTGGGACAGTCTGATTCTTCTCCTCCAAAGTTTGCCCTCCCAAAGGCTCCCCTGGGATGAACCAGGGAAAACCAGACCTTCATTCCTGGCAGCCTCAGCTCTGCTCTGACCTTCTCTTCTCCCCTGTTCCTCCATCCCAGTATATCTTTGTGGACGCCTTCGCCCCGTACCTCTGGATCACCACCGACTTCTGCAACACCATCCAGGGCTTCTCCATTCCCTTCAGAGCAGCAGACCTGCTCCTGCACAGCAGGAACCCCAACCTCCTCCTGGGCTTCGACAGGTCTCACCCTAAAAAACAGGTGGGCACTTTGCTCAGGTGGGACCCAGCATCCTACCCCTGCCTGCTGTGATCTTCCTGGGGCCTGTTTTGTCCCCATGCCCCGTGCCAGGGCTTCGTGCTTTGGCCATTCAGGGTGTCTGATCTCACAGGCAGAGCTGTCCAGAGCTGACACCCCTTCCCTACAGTCTGGAGAATGAGATATAATACCTGCAGGCTGCCTGTCTTATTTCCCTTCCTTTTTCCTCCATCCACAGCTCCCAGCCACATCCATCACCCCAGCTATCGTGGTCATAACTCACCACAGAGCACTGGCAGCTGAGGCAGGATGGCCTCTGCAGTGTTTCATGTGGGCCTGTGGTTTGGCTTTGGGTCCTGAATAACAAATTGCTGCTTGAATACAAACACTTTTGTTTTTTTTTCCCCCTCTGGAGCTGTTGGGTAAAGATTGAAAATAACTGCAGCACCTTCAGATAGACTCAGTGAGTGAAACCTGGAGGTGAAACAGTGGGAAATCCTTGTAGAAGGCTAAAGGACAGTTCTTTTGTTTGGGTTATTCTGTGAGGAAAGTTGCTGTTGCTCCAGGAGCTGCCACATGAAAAGAAGCCATGAGAGCAGACACATTGGGTCTCTTGAAGGATTGGGTCTGTTTGTGTCCCAGTCCCATCTGGCATCTCTCACCTTTGTTATTTCAGCTCTGGAAATCAGATGACTTTGGCCAGACCTGGATAATGATTCAGGAACACGTGAAGTCCTTTTCTTGGTATGTGTTGCACCCAGCTCCAGCCTGCTCTCACTCCTCACCCCTTGCCCTGTGCAAATCAAGGGTCTGGGTACCAGGGCGTGTTCCAGCCCTGCCCCTGCTCCCCTGCCCTGCACTGCGGGGATGTGGCAGGGTGACAAGTGACAGCCACCCACTCCAGCACCCAAGGGTGCTGCCCATTCCCCCCACCCCATCTCCTTGCTCCTGCTCCATTCCCACCAGCCCTGCTCTGTCCTCCCAGGGGGGTTGAGCCCTACGACAAGCCCACCACGGTGTACATCGAGCGGCACGAGCCCTCGGGGGCCTCCACCGTCATCCGCAGCACTGACTTCTTCCAGAGCCGGGAAAACAAGGAGATCATCCTGGAAGATGTGGAAGATTTCCAGCTCAGGGACAAATACATGTTTGCAACCAAGTCTGTGGTGAGTGGCAGCGAGGATTCGCTGCTGAGGGTTGATGTGGGCACGAGCATCTGCCAGGGGTGGTGCCACTCTCTGCTTCACCTCTCAGATGATGTTTCCATACCCCAGGCTGGGCAGAAGTAGGTCAGCCTACAGAGGGCTGGGACCTGGGAAAAACCACAGGATGGCTGGGAAGGACATGGGGTGGGGGTGGCAGGGGAAGGGGGATGTGGCTCAGCAGCTTGGTGGTTAAAGGAGGCCGCTTGTCTGAGCAGATTACCATCAAACGTGGACCAGGTCCAAGCAGCCTAATGTGCTCCAGCCTGGAAAGAAAGCTGCATTTTCAGTCTGCTTTGCTAAGAAAAGAGGATGTGGGTGAGCAGGAGTGATCTTGTGGTCCCTCTGCAGCTGGAGCCTCTCTGTGGTTTTCACAGTTCTTGGCCAAATTCGTACAAACCTGAAAGAAAGCAAGAAAGTGTCTGTGCTTCCTCTGAGGGCCAGGTCTTTCTAGATCAGAAACAGCACCAGAGGGATAAAGTCCTGATCCTTCTAGAATTTCAGGAGCAGAAGAAAAGAAAGCATCTGCCACCTGCAGCTGCCATCAGGTGTTTTAAGAAGGAACCCTTTTTTTGAGTGTTTTAACCCTAAAAGGGTTAAAAAGGAACCCCTTTTTTAGGGGTGACTGCTGGCAGAGCCAGGGAGGGTTTCCCAGGCAGTAAGTGATGGCTGTGTCACCTCCAGCCCCCTGAGCAGGCACAGCAGTGTGTGACAGAGGCAGGGAACATTTGCAGAGCAATTTCAGCTTCTCAGGAGTCTCCCTTGCAGGTAGCACAGCCTGTAACTCCCAGGGCCCGGCCCCTTGGCGCTGTGCCTGCTCTGTGGTTTGCAGGAGATTTTATCCAGGGCTCGGTGCTGGTGTAGGGTGAAGCACTGGGGTGGTTTGTGTCTGTGCAGAGCAGCCACTGAGCTCAGGGACAGCATCCTGAAAGCATGAGGAGGGTTTGGGCTCCTTTTGGGGGTGCTTTGGAGCTTTTTTGTGCTTCTGGAGCGCTCAGGGGCCGCCAGGCAGCACGCTCTGCTTCCTGCTGCAGCTGTGATGACTGAACATCAATAAAATCACCCGTGTTCCACAGCATGGCAAGCACTGCTGGGAAACACTGAGACAGGGGGAGGCTGCCTGCAAACCCCTCACTTGGGAATCACAATGCACTTGCCTCCAAGGCTGGCCACAGCAGGGGCTGAGGAAAGGACAGGCTGGGTGGCAGCAGCGCCCAGGGCTCTGACTTCTGCTCCGTTCCGTGGGAGGAGCGGTTGCTTAGTGATACAGAGCCTGGGAAAAAAAAGGGAAAAAAAAAAAAAAAAGAGACAACAAAAAACCAGGCCGCTTATTTTTGGAGCCTAGATCTGGGTTTAGGTCCTCACCATTGGCATACTGTATGAAATATGAAGTAGGTTGCCCCCAGGTTTTTTACTTTCTCAGCTTCACGCCGGCGCCTTTTCGTTTTGTGCAAATCGGTAAAAATAGGAAGGAAGGACAGTGTGCTCTGAGGAAAAAGGAGGAGTTAAACCCAGCCTCTTTATCCCCACCTGGCTGACCAGGAGGGACAGTTTATCTCCTTGTTGAGCCCTGCCTGTGGCAATTTAAACCCTGAGTGGGGATCACTCCCAGCATTGGGCAGCTGCCTCGCTTTGCCCTTGTGAAGGGAGGGGGAAGTCCCAGGCACTGGGTGATCCCAGTGGAGATGAGAGAGGGTGATTTTGGGATTTTAGAGCCCCTCCTAACGTGCCCCTGTGCTCTGCACAGCGTTTGCTTGGCAGCTCACAGCCCTCCTCGGTCCAGCTCTGGGTCTCCTTCAACCGCAAGCCCATGCGGGTGGCTCAGTTCGTTACCAAGCATCCAATTAAGGTGAGTGGTGCTTCCCGAGCAGCTCCTGGCTCCCTGCCTTGCCAAGGACACCCTGTGGTGTCAGCAGCAGCTCCAGATGCTGCAGGAGTGGGAAGGGACCTCGCATGACCCTGCTGGGGGGGTGGCAGAGCAAAGGCTCATGTTGGGATGATCTTGTGGTTTACATGGTGGACAGTCACTGGGGATGGGGATGGCAGCAAAGCCCAGATACCAGAGAGGGGCTGATCCCACTGCTCTGACTCTGCTTCTGGGGACTTTATCTCTTCCCATGGCATGGGGTGCACTGGCATGATCTGGAGCATCCAATTCTTGCAGGCTGGGGAAGCCCAGGGCACCACCAGGGCTTGCAGAGAGTTCCTGATCCTTGAACCAGACATGCCATGGTGTCCCCAGGCTGGTGGGGATGAAGAAGGGCATGAGGTGCCAGTTCTTGGTGCTTGGCAGAGCAGTGGGGTGCACTTCCAGCCTCGGGGGGCTCCAGAGATCCAGCACACATGGGGCTTGGCAACCAATGCTGCTTCCAGGGGGCTGTGCAGGACAGGAATCACTGTGGGGGGAACACAACAGGAAAAGCAAAGTGAAGATTTCCCACCTGCTGAGTGGAAAAAATACAAAAAGGTGGAAGCAAGCTAAGAGGGAATCCAAAGCCTGTGTATAAACCATGCACACACACATGGAGCCTGTTCTTGGTGTCCCAAAGGAATATTACATTGCTGACGCCTCGGAGGACCAGGTGTTTGTGTGTGTCAGCCACGACAACAACCGCACCAACCTCTACATCTCGGAGGCAGAGGGCCTGAAGTTCTCCCTGTCTCTAGAAAATGTGCTCTACTACAGCCCAGGGGGAGCTGGCAGCGACACCTTGGTCAGGTAAGACAGGACCGACCCGATGGAGAATGAGAACGACCAAAACCCGTGATTTTTGGCTGTGCTGCATCAATGCATTCCCTTTGCCTGACAACCCCCCCACATCCCCAGGCTTAGGGGGAAGGCTTCCATTTCCATTTCCCTGACCCCACAGGTACTTTGCCAACGAGCCCTTCGCTGATTTCCACCGCGTGGAAGGCGTGCGGGGCGTCTACATCGCCACGCTGATCAACGGCTCCTTCAGCGAGGAGAACATGCGCTCCGTCATCACCTTCGACAAGGGCGGCACCTGGGAGCTGCTCCAGCCCCCAGCCCAGACCCACTACGGGGAGCACATCGACTGCCAGGTACCACAGGGGGGTGGGGGACAGAGAAAACCCCCCCAGGTGTCAGCCACAGGCTTGGCAATCTCAGATCTTTTCACAATGCCACCACGGAGTCTCTCCTTGCCTTCCCAAGCAGAAAGGGATCTTGCCTTGCCTAGGTAGGGTGAGGGGTGGATGTTGATCCTCTGTTCTGCTCTCCCAGTTGTCCCAGGGTTGCTCTCTCCACCTGGCCCAGCGCCTGAGCCAGCTGCTGAATTTCCAGC
Organism: Catharus ustulatus; assembly: GCF_009819885.2. Taxonomy (NCBI): domain Eukaryota; kingdom Metazoa; phylum Chordata; class Aves; order Passeriformes; family Turdidae; genus Catharus; species Catharus ustulatus. Next base: position 4,057,231 of record NC_046248.1, on the reverse strand, counting down.
TGCGCAGGATGCCCATTCTCTCCAAGGAGTCGGCTCCAGGACTGATCATTGCCACTGGTACCGCTTTTCCCTTGGCTTGGGGGGTGTTGTTGTCAGGCAGTATTTAGTTTGTACAAGCAGGTAATAAAATGCAATTAAATGGAGCATTTTGCTGTACTTTCTCTGCTGCAGTCCCCGTACAGTAATTACAGAATGAGCATTTCACTGCAGCTCAGAGATGTGAGAAACCTGCTCTGTTCTCATCCTCTTTCCTCGTCAAGGGCTTCTTGAAGATTCAGAAATTCCTGTTTGTCTCGCTCTGTTACTGAAGAACGCACACATTTTGTTTAATCATGTTTGTAGCCATGGGTTTTTCCCCCATCTGCTTTTGAAACTTGTAATAGTCCTTGAGATATTTGCTTTTGAAGGGATTAATTTATAGTGTGAAAAATCATCTCCTCAATCACAGATAAAAATAGTTTGGAGGTGTCTGGCTTCCTTTTAAGCAATCACTTTGCATTCCTCAAGAAGGATGATTTCTCCCATTCTCCCAGGCTCTGTTGGCAAGAACATGGCAAGGAAAACCAATGTTTATATCTCGAGCAGTGCTGGAGCAAGGTGGAGAGAGGTAAGGCTGCTCTTACACCTGCCAAATCAGCCAGCATGGTGGGGGAACAGAAAGAATTTTGGCAGCTATATTGATGAGTTACATTAAAGGTGATTTCATGTGAATCCAAGAGCTGGAAGACACTCAATTCCTAAAATGAGGGAAAAAGGTTTTTAGATGAAGAACCAGAATGTGGGTTGGTTGGAAATGAATCTCTGCTGTAAGAGGTGGATTCAGACACAGGAGAGCTCCCTCCTCTATTTGTCCTTTACACCTGAAGGACTTTTCCTCAGCACAGGTCATTTGATGTCTTTTGGACAGGACTGACAGCCAGGATTTTGTGTGAGAGTGTTCAGAGAGGCTCTGGCTTCTTCCAGAAAAATGGGATGCTGCCCTGGGTTTATGGGGAGTTTGCTGCTGTTTACTGAGTGCATGTTCTGGTCTGTGGCAGTGTTTGTGGTCTGCCTGTGCACTCTGCAGCCAGTGTAATGTGGTATTCCAACATCTGCAAGCTATTTAATCCTGGGAACTGAGCAGCCTCCTTCTCCCCCTGCGGTCGGGGTGAGGTCTGGGCAGCTGCACTGGTGCTGGGGACTTGCCACAGGTCTGGCTGATGCCAGAGGTGGTTCAGAGGCTGCTCCTGGCTCCAAAACCCATCTGGAGAGCAGCTGTGGGGACCCTGCAGCCGGGCAGGAGCTGACAGATGGGGCAGGGTATCCAAAACCAGAGCCTTTCAGGTGCCAAGCTGCACAGGTTTGCCCTGGAGTGCAGTTAAAACATTCTGAGGAAGTGTTCAGCACCAAGCTCCTGACTGATCTTTGTTTCATGAGCAGTGGTGCAGAATGACCCAGCAGTGGAGCTGAACAGCACCACAACTCCAGCAGCAGGCTGGGAGGCTCACTGCTCTGCACATCACTGGGCTGATCTCACAGCCCAGAGGAGAGAGGAACAATGCTTTCAGTGCCCTGAGAATGTCCCCCAGTGTGACAGCACGCCCTGTGAGCAGGGGCTGGCATGGACATGCTCCCTCTTTTCATGCTCTGGGCTCCCTGGATGGGAAAGCAAAGCTGATTGTGTGCTGGAGGTGTAGGTGAGCGTGAAATCTGAGCTTCTTGACATGGGATGGATGAATGAATTATCTCCAGGGCTTGCTTCTGCATGCCATGGCCCCACATCTCTCTGAACATTCACAAGACCTTCCACAGCCTGAGAATCAACTTCTCTGCAGTCCTGGGGAGGCCACGAGTCACTGCTGGGTGTCAGGAAAGCCTCACAGAGGTGACAGATGAGAGGAGGAGTGATGGACTCTGGTTTTGTGTCATGGCACTTCTTCCAGTGATTCTTTCCATGCACAGAGCACAGGAGGAGCAGAGACCAGGGCTCAGGGCAGCTTTTACACACATCTCTTAGGGGAAATGGGCTGGCTGTTCTCATCTGCAGAGGGTGTCCCATAAATGCTTGAACCTCTGGTGCCTCCAGATACTTGATTAGGCCAAGGCTGAAGCATTAGCTTGGGTCAGGCAGAGTTTCTCACACAGCCACTCTCCCTTCATTCAGCACAGCTCTGATCACCTCTCAGCACTGTCTCTCTTCCAGGCACTGTCTGGACCCCACTACTACACCTGGGGTGACCACGGTGGGATTCTGGTGGCCATCGCCCAGGGCACCGAGACCGACCAGCTCAAGTGAGTGTCAGGGCACAGGGACTGCCTGGTGCTCGGGCTGGGGATGGCAGAGGGTGCCCCTGGCATCTCTCCCAGTCTCCTTTTTTTGGTGCAGGTACAGCACAAACGAAGGGGAAACCTGGAAAGTCTTCACGTTCTCGGAGAAGCCGGTGTTTGTGTACGGGCTCCTGACCGAGCCCGGCGAGAAGAGCACCATCTTCACCATCTTTGGCTCCTACAAGGAGAATGGCCACAGCTGGCTGATCCTGCAGATCAACACCACTGACGTGCTGGGTAAGGGGACAGGGGGCAGAGCCACCTCTGGGGGTGCAGGTAGGAGAGAGGGCTTCTCCTCACGCCCTGTCCCAAGTGTCTCATGTCCTGCTGAAGGCACTCGTGTGCCCTGTGCTCTCCCTGTATTCATTCCCTCCTCACTGAGGAATTCGTTGAAAAGGGAAAAAAAATCCTTCTGAAGGCTTGTGCCTATGAATGTTTTATAACCCATTTCAGCTTTGATTGCGAGGCAGCATTTTAATCAAAGCGCAGTTAAACCCAGCAGAGGAATTTGCTTGACTAAAATTTATCACTGATTCCCTCGACATTTTGTTGGGAATGGATCTGTTTGGTAACCAGAACGACTTCATTCAGATTCCCTGTCACTGCCACGGAGCTGCCTGTTCCCTCCTGTCACTGCATGCTCCCAGCTGGAATTCTGCTTGCCTTGCCTTTCCCTGTGGGGGAAGTTTTGCACCAGGGGAGGGTGGAGAGAGGAGGGAATCACAGAATGAACTAGACTGGAAAAGACCCATCCTTATCAACCAAACCATGGCACTGAGAGCCACATCCAGTCTTGTTTTAAACACCTCCAGGGATGGTGACTCCACCACCTCACCACCCCAATCACTCTTTCAGTGAAGAATTTTTTTCCTGATGTCCAACCTAAACTTCCCGTGGCACAGCTTAAGGCTGTGTCCTTTCCTCCTTCTGGGAGAAGAGACATTGCTGTGGTGTGGGGCTGGATGCCAGCATCTCTCTGTCTTTAAAGCTGTGAAAGCTGCACCTTTCTGCCCCCCAACCTTGCTTCTCCTCTCAGGGGTGCCTTGCACAGAGAACGACTACAAGCTGTGGTCGCCCTCGGACGAGCGAGGCAATGAGTGCTTGCTGGGCCATAAAACTGTTTTCAAAAGGAGGACTCCTCATGCAACCTGCTTCAATGGGGAAGATTTTGACAGGCCTGTCATGGTCTCCAACTGCTCTTGTACGAGGGAGGACTTTGAATGGTAAAATACCAATTAATTTCTTCTAGTCTGGGTTGTAAATCCAAGATAAGTGTCTGTGACCAATCGCTCCGAGTGAGCAAACATCCAATTTATGTAGCTAGGAGTGTCACTGCTTCATTTTATAGCAGAGAGGAAGCTAAACAGACTGAAAACATCCTTTCATTAATATCAGGGCATGAGACTTAATTAATTGTCTTTAGAGCCTTTTGGGAGGCTCTGAAAGGTTCCACGGAAGAAGGAAGTGTTGTTAATCCATCACCTTCCAAATGATAATGGATAATTTCCCATCACAGACAGAGATCCACTAAAATTCTTTGTGGTTCTATAGCCACAGGGGTGCAGCTGGCCCTGCTATTGCCCTTTGACTGCAATTCCCACAATCCTGACACTGCACAGCTTTCAGGGTCAGGAAACACCAAGGTTTGGGGTTGAAATGGAGCTGCTTTTCAGGGACTGGGCTTTCAGTGGAGCTCACACCAGACTGCCCCTGTCTGATGCTGTGACCAAGTCTGGCTCACCACGAGCAGACTGAGAGCAGGGCTGGTGGGATCCTGCCTCAGAATTCAGCCCTGGGCTCCCTACAGAATCACACTCTCTCCCAGAGTGTTTTCCAAAGAACAGCCACACTCTAACTCCCATTTTACCAGCAGCACCAGCCAAGAGGCAGAGCAGTGACCTGAGCCAGCAGAGCAGCAGGGCTGGGGCGTGCAGCCAGCTTTGCAGAGCTCATTGCCCTGCTCTGCCTCGCTGCCTCACCTTCCCCAGCCTGCCCAGCCACTGGCACAGCTGATCTGCAAAGCGTTCTTGAAAGATCCTGTCTGTGCAGCTAAATACTGATAATAAATGAATGGTCACTTTGGCTTCTTAGAAATGCTATGCAAAAAACTCATGGTATAGCATGGCTGCATTTTTTGCTTTTCCCTGTCCCTCTCCACATCTTTCTTCTCCTTGCAGTGATTTTGGCTTCAAGCTGAGTGATGACTTATCCTTAGAAGTTTGTGTTCCTGACCCTGAGTTTGCTGGGAAACCTTATGACCCACCAGTCCCTTGCCCTGTTGGCTCAACCTACAAGAAGACTCGAGGGTATGTGCTGTGCTTGGGAGGGCAGCCTGATATTCCAAGTGCTGGAATTTATCTTACTGGTGATTAAAAAAACCCCAAACAACCACAAAACCCACAAGAGTGGCAGCAAACAAACGGCACGTTAGGACATACATGGCAATTAAACCCCACAGCTTGTTCTGGCTGCACAGGGTGGTTTGCTCACAGTTTTTCCATGGAATAAACTGCCTGGCTCTGTGTGTTGCAGCTACAGAAAGATCTCTGGGGACACTTGCACGGGTGGAGACATCGAGTCGCGGCTCGAGGGGGAGCTGGTGCCGTGCCCGCTGGCGGGTGAGTGTGTGCAGGATCTGCTCTGGGCACAAGGGCTCCATTCATAAAACCTTTGGCTGGTGCCTGAGGGACCAGGCACAGAGTCCCACAGGGCTCTCAGACAAAACCTGTGACACAGGAGCCTGGGTGGGTTACAAATCGCCCTCTCCTGTGCTGTGGCCTGAGCTTCTCAGGGTCCAGCTCAGGAGCAGTGTCTGCCCACAGTGCAGAACCTTCTGAAGCCCTCAGGGGCAGGCTGCAGGCAGGAATCCCTTCATCCTGGTCACATCCTTGCTGCAGCTGGCTCAAACCCAACCAGAAAGACAGGAATTAGATCAAAGGATCATTAGATCCCCATCCCTGGGAAGGTCCCACAGTGTGCATCTGAATGATGGTACTTTGGGGCCAGACCTTCATCCCTCACACCTCTGCCTGCCAGAATCACCCCCCAATCCTTATTTTCTCCCCTGGAACATACAAGGCACTGTAGCAGTCCCGTGCCCCTGTGCTGCCAGAGTTATTTGCATTCTGCTCATTACAGCTCTAATTTAATCTGCCGTCACGAGCTGCGTGATCAGCATTGCTGCCGTGCTGCAGCTCCAGAGCCTCAGGCAGGGCAGGGGCTCGTGGAAAAGCTGGGGAGCTGAGCAGAGCATCCAAACCCACCAGCAGCAGCTTCCCCTGCCCCGCTCTAAAATTTTTCAGCGCGCCAAAGATATCCCAGGTGCGGAACAGCGCGGGGAAGCATCCCCTGTGCTGGGACTCCTGCCAGCGCTGCACTCAGCTTTACTCCTGACACGTTATTCACCCCTCTGAGCCCTCTTGAGCTATTTGGAGAGCTGTGTTGGGCATGCTGAGAAGGGCCCTGCTGATTGCAAAATAAACCTGCGGTCCCCAGCGGGCCGGCCTTTGAAGTGCCGTGTTCCCAGAGTGTTTGCGGATGTCTCCGGATCCGCGCTGGCTCGCTCCATGGAAACACTTTCATGTACAGTATCTGTTTCATATCTCCGTATAATCTCATTAGGGATGCACAGCCAGAGTTACTTACTGACATTAGCTCTACTCATTAATAGCATTATTGGACTTGACCAGTGGTGGGGTAATGCCCAGGAGACTTTGTCCTGGACCAGGATCCCATTACCTGGATTCGGGAACAAAACCCACTCTGGGATATTTCCTGCAGGGCTGGTGTCCCTGAGGACTTGCAGAGTTGCATCACTCCCACTCTTTTTAATGGTTTTTTTTTGTTTGTTTTTTGAGGAAAAGGAGATCAGTATTTTGTTTCCCATTGGCAGCACTAATGTGGAAAGAAAGGGGCCAGGGCAGGTTCTGCAGCCTTCACCTCCTTCTCCTCCTCCTGCTGGACCAGACAATGCCCACAGTGTGTGCCCAGCCCCATGAGAGCTATTACCACATTCCCATTAACCTAATCCCACTGAGACAAAGGCTCTTTGCCTCCCCGAGCTGCTAAAACCAGGGGTGAAAAACACCTCAGATTTTCTTCTTTTTGCCCCTGGAATAGCCCAAAACAGCCACTAAATCAGGCACTGTTGTTGCAGAGGAGAACGAGTTCATTCTCTACGCCACCCGCTACTCCATCCACCGATACGACCTGGCCTCGGGGGTCAGCGAGGAGCTGCCCCTGGCCGGGCTCAGGGGGGCTGTGGCCCTGGATTTTGACTACGAGCACAACTGCCTCTACTGGGCTGATGTCACTCTGGACATCATCCAGGTGAGCATCACCTCCTTGCCACCCGGGTGTTGCATCCACACCCTGAAAAGCAAATGTTTGTCCTGCTGCTCCTCCCCTCCGAGCTGTCTGCCACCTGACCTTCAGGCTGAGGCAGTTCCTTGTCTTTTATTCTGATTATTTTTATTTTTTTTTCCCAGCGTCTCTGTCTCAACGGCAGCTCTGGGCAGGAAATAATCATAAGCACTGGGCTGGAAACAGTGGAAGCTTTGGCTTTTGAACCTCTCAGCCAGCTGCTCTACTGGGTCAACGCTGGGATTCCCAAAATCGAGGTACAGCTCTGCCCAGCCATGGCAGTGCATATTTCATTAAGGAGCAATAATTGCCTGTCACAGATTTTGTATTTTGTTGGTAGCAAACACTGTCCTGGGTTTGGTTTTGGGTCTAGGTTGCCAATCCAGATGGAGACCTGAGACTCACCGTCCTCAACTCCTCCATACTGGAGCGACCCAGAGCCCTGGCTCTGGTGCCCCGAGATGGGTAAGGAAGAAAACATCACAGGTATTTCTCTGCTATTCCCAAGGGAAATTGCTGCCCCTTCACCACTTCCTCCTCAGGGAGGACAGCTTGGTGAGGTGAAACTGGGGACAGGCACAGCCCAGCCCTGCCCTGTGGAGCCCACTGCCAGCACTGCGTCCCCAACTAAGGCACCAGCTCCTCAGAGCACAGATCACCAACTGTTTATTCCTCCCTACCCATACATATCCATGAGTAAATAACTTTTCCTGCCTGTAGAACTGGTCTGGTCAGTGGGGAAAGCTGCAGTGATGCATGAGGAACTGAGCTGTGCTCGAATTCAAGAGCCAAATGCGAGTTCCATCTTTCTGGGGTTTGGCCTTGGCTGCAAATGTAGATCTGACAAACCAAAGCAGTTCATGGCAAGGTAACCTGCAGCTGCACTCCCAGCACAGAGCTTGCAGCTCAAAAGCCTCTGAGCTGCTCATAAATCTGCTGGTGGTGTTCATTAGAATTGCAGAGCTCCCTGTTCAAAGGCGTGTAGTGCAGAGAGATGTAAAGCATTCCAAGCTCTGCCTCTCCTAACCTGGTTCCTTTTGTTGAGCTGCTCTGTGAGGATTTGGAGTAACCTCTCTGCCTGCTGCCAGGTTGATGTTCTGGACAGACTGGGGGGACTCCAGGGCTGGCATCTACAGAAGTGACATGGACGGGTCGCTGGCCGGCTGCATCGTCTCGGAGGGCGTGCGGTGGCCGAACGGCATTTCTGTGGATGACCACTGGATCTACTGGACTGAGGCCTACATGGACAGGATTGAGAGGGTGGATTTCAATGGCATGCAGAGATCTGTGATCCTGGACAGCCTGCCTCACCCCTATGCCATTGCTGTGTTTAAGGTTTGTTTTCTGTGTTGTTTTTCCCGTTGGTGCTGGAGGAGCACTCTGAATTTGAAGGATAGGGATGTCATTTGGAGCAGGTACAGCACTTGCTCTCTTTCTGCTTCTGGCACATCCCCACTAATCCCTGAAACGAGCAGGGAAGTGCAGTCAAATCCAGGACCAACATTCCCAAGGCAATGTTTGCATCAGCAGATCACTCTGTCACTCTCATTCCTCCTCAAATCCCCCGTGGGGTGGGGACACTTTTGATTCTCCATTTTCCCCCACATCCAGCATTTAGGGTGATGAGTGCAGGCAGCACTGATGAGCACAGCCCTGGTGGTGCCTCTCCTCACACTAAGAGCCAAGCCTGTGTTTCAGAATGAAATCTACTGGAATGACTGGTCACAGCTGAGTATTTTCAGAGCATCCAAAAACAGCGGCTCCAGGATGGAGATCTTGGTCGGCCGACTGAATGGGATCATGGATATGAAAATCTTTTACAAAGGAAAGACAACAGGTAAGATGCAGATGATCCTCCCTGGGATTTAGAGATGTGTTCATCCCCCCTTTCCACAGGTTCCCAGCCCACTGGGCCATCCTGGCTTGCATTTGCTGAGTGTGTCCCCATTCCTGCAGGGCTTGAGGCTCTCACAGAGACAAGGAATGAGTTTCATGAGTGCTGTATTCTGCTTTTTGGCTGCCAGGAGAGATGCTCCACAGGGAGAGAGCTCCTAGGGCACTCAGCTGTGGTGGCACCTCATGGTTTATGTCACAGATCCTGGCTTTTCCATCAAAGTGTTCCATAGACCAAAAAATTCCCAGGATTTCAGGGCTGCACCAACTTTGTCCTCCTTTAATCTTCTGTCTGCATTGTGACAAGGCAGTGCTGACCCCTGTGTGCTGTTTATCCATTTCCAGAGGGGTGCCAGAGCACTGAAGGGCTCTGCAGTCTCTGCAGGAGACTGGAGGGGCAAGGGGCACTCTGGGGGTGTAACACACATCCTCTGGTAGACCTCCAAAGCCGTTTGGATGAGATGTGTCCATTGAAGTCCCCCAAACTCCCTGGAGCAGATGGCTCTGGGCATTCCTAGGGGTGAGCTCAGCACTGAGCCCTGCAGAGCTGGCTCCTAATGGGGTCTGAACCCAAAGCAGGTGACACTGGGACCCCCATGCCAGTGACACTGAGCAGATGACATTGATATAACTGTGCCTCTGTCCTGGGCTGGCAGGTGACACTGGGACTCCCATGCTCTGTCCTGAGCTGGCAGGTGACACTGGGATATCAGTACCTGTGTCCTGAGCTGGCAGGTGATACTGGGATATCAGTACCTGTGTCCTGAGCTGGCAGGTGACACTGGGACTCCTGTGCCTCTGTCCTGGGGTAGCAGGTGACACTGGGACTCCCATGCCAGTGACACTGAGCAGGTGACATTGGGACTCCTGTACCTGTCCTGGGCTGGCAGGTGACACTGTGACTCCTGTGCCTCTGTCCTGGGCTGGCAGGTGACACTGGGACTCCTGTGCCTGTCCTGGGATGGCACATGACACTGGGACTCCTGTGACTGTCCTGGGATGGCAGGTGACACTGGGACTCCCATGCTCTGTCCTGGGCTGGCAGGTGACACTGGGACTCCTGTGCCTGTCCTGGGCTGGCAGGTGACACTGTGACTCCTGTGCCCTGCCCTGACACTGTCCCTTCCTCCTGCCCTGCTCCAGGGCACAACGCCTGCATCTCCAAGCCCTGCAGCCTGCTCTGCCTGCCCAGGTCCAACAACGGCCGCAGCTGCAAGTGCCCCGAGGGGGTGTCCAGCACGGTGCTGCCCAGTGGGGAGCTCAGGTGTGACTGTCCCCACGGCTACACCATGAAGAACAACACCTGCATCAAGGAAGGTAAAGTCCTGCCTGGCTCATGCCCTCAGGGGAGCTCGGTGTGACCTGTCCCCTGTCAGGGAGGAGGGTGGCCCGTTTCTGCAAGCACAGCCTCATGCCAACTTCTTTCTCTTGTCCCTCCTGCCCCAGAGAACACGTGCCTGCCCAACCAGTACAGGTGCTCCAATGGGAACTGCATCAACAGCATCTGGCAGTGTGACAACGACAATGACTGCGGGGACATGAGTGACGAGAAGAACTGCCGTGAGTGTCCTGCCCTGGTGGCCAGCCTGGCCAGGGCCAGGTGTCTGCTCTGGGGGCATCTCAGCCAGGTGTCTGCTCTGGGGACATCTCAGCTGAGCTGCTGGCCCACTCTCCTTTCTGTCAGGGAGAGCAAGAGGCTCTCTGAGCTCCCCTGATAAACTCCCAGAGCAAACTCGATGGGTTTTGTCCCAATCCCCTTGACCTGAGGAGGTGTCAGTGTCTCACATTTAGTGATGCCAACTGTCTCTTGCACTAATTGTCTTCTGAAGCTAATTGAGGGCACAGCCAATGAGGAAAAGAGAGCAGATAGTGCTGACATGGACCTCTTGTTGAGATAATAAATCAAGTTCACACATTGAAGTTGGAGGTCACCTTTTGAGCAAAGTTAGGAACAGCCAATGTGTGCAGGAGGGGCAGATGTTCCACAGCTTTGCACAGCCTGAAGGGTTTGGATTAGTGCACTGTGGAAAAAGGATGGGGTTTGAGGTTATGCAGGACCAGGAGAGAGGCTGTTTATGCCCATTTTGTACCAATAAAGAACTTATTTCCCTGGCAGAGTTGAGGTGCCAGTCAGCAGAGCCCAAGTTTGAGTTCAGGTGTGGGAAAGGCTCTGTGGGTGCCCATTCCTTGGAGAGATTGGCCAGCAACACTCAGCTTTTCCCTGCTTTGGCTGCCTTGTGTCATCCCAGCACCTGAGGTTTCAATCCCCTTTGTGGGGAGCAGGCAGCTCTGCAGCCTTGGCTTCTTGCTCCCTGGCTTGGGAGTGGACATCAGGAGTTTCAGTGCTGGTCCCCAGACAGAAATCTGCCCCCTGTGTGCTCTGCTTCACATGGAGCACCTAAAAATGGCATTAAAATACAAGAGCAGGAGTTCAGGTTGGACTGGCAGGATTCTGTCCCTGCACTCAGTACACACCCTCAGGCAGCACAAACCATTTCCTAACCATCACCTCCTCCTCCTCCTCCATCAGCAACCACCGTGTGCGACACCGAGACCCAGTTCCGCTGCCAGGGCTCGGGGACCTGCATCCCTCTGTCCTACAAGTGTGACCTGGAGGACGACTGTGGGGACAACAGCGATGAAAGTCACTGTGGTGAGTGCCCACACTCAGATCTGCTCCCCTGGGCAGCTGCTCTCCAGCAGCTCAGAGCTGCTCCTCGTCTGGATGCTGCTTAGAGGTGATGCAGGGAAAGATTCCCCTTTATCCAGGCTGTCTTCTCATTTACTGGGGACTGGGAATGGGGGGCAGGACCAGCATTTGCAGGGTATTTGGGAATTAGGGACTGGGCCATCCTGGGAAATGAGGGACAGGAGAAGAGATGAGGCCATGTGCTGGTTCTTCCCCTCTCTGTGTATCCAGCTGGGAGATTTCTGTGCCATTATTGTCCAGCTTTCCTGCTCTGCTCCTTGGCTATTCCCAGTGTTGTTCTGTTTGCAGAGGCTCACCAGTGCAGGAATGATGAGTTCAGCTGCAGCTCAGGGATGTGCATCCGTCTGTCCTGGATGTGTGATGGGGATAACGACTGCAGGGACTGGTCTGATGAAGCCAACTGCACTGGTGAGTGCTCAGGTGTTGATCCAGAACCTCCTGCTGCTCCTGCTTTTTAATCCCAGCCTGGGAGACATCAGCCAGTGTCTTGTGCCTCAGTTTCCTTGCTTGTTAGAGCACTTTAGGGTGATGTGATGCTCCAAATCCAAGGATTTTCCCCCCCAGGCTCACTGGGAATTTGCTGGCAGCTCTGAGATGCTCACATAGTGACCCAGCTTTGCTTTTTTACCTGCAAGGTTGCACCCACAGGCAGAGCTCTGTGGGATGGGAAGTGGTTTTGTGGTTGCTGAGCAGCCAAAGGACTCTCCTGGCAGAACGAGCTCGGGTGCTGCAGGGAGGCAGCGATCAGGCCAGTGGGCACTGGCAGCATTTCACAGCTTTCACTCTGCTCCCTTGCCATTGATTTAGTGCAGAAAACAAGCATGTTCTTTGCAGTTTCTCCACAGCTAATTGATCTGAAGAAGAGGCAGGTTTAGTTTGGGAAGTTTAGTTTGGCAGTTTTGGTCCTCCTTTGGCTGCCTCATTGCTCCATGGGCTGGAAAACCTAAAGAGGGTGTCCCAAACAGAGAGTCCCACACTCTTGCTTTTCTTATAACTCACATTGACACAGCCTGGCTGGCAGAAATAACCTTGTCCCTACTTTGCAGCAAGTCCTGTGAGCCTCAGTGTGTGTTTGGAGCGGAAAGTCACAGCTCTCCACCCTCCTCAGCACCACAGTGATGTTCCTCACAGCCTCCTGAGGTTAACACCCACACAGAGCCTTTTTCTCATCAGAAAAACCATCAGATAGCAGTGCATTGGCCTTTTCCACTAGAAACAAGCAAACAGAACTATCAGCCAAGCCAAAACCCTCAGTGCTTGCACCAGAAGAGGTTCCTCAGAGTAGGCAGAGTCCATCAGTGAAAGGCAAGGTTGTATTCACCAAGCCATACCTGGGGGATTTCCAGACAAAAGCAGTGATCATGGGGAGCCTGGAGGGACCAGCACAGCCCCTGGGAATGCTGGCAGCAACTTGGCTCAGGTGCTTTGGGACAGAGAGTGGCACCAGCTGCTGTCCTGGGGCTCTGAGAGATCCCTTTCAGGCCTTGGAGCTCCTCTTTGCTCACCCCTGTGGCATTTGCTGTGCTTGGAGCACCCAGGGCTGATCCTGATCATTAGTATTCCACGAGTGTGGCTTTCTAAGAAGGTTTAATTTATATTGGTATCACTTATCTCTCATATGAGTTTCTCCAGGGAGAATTACTACAGGAGAGGAACCTACTTCAAAAAGCGCGTCGGGTTTGTAAAGCCCCAAGTTGGAATTATCTGAGAGGATCACAATTATTTGAGGAACATTCCGTCTGACTTCACCGGGCTGCAATTATTGCTCTTATCTAAAATAATTACATTTCATGCTGAATACCTAATAGATTATTACTGCCACCAGATTGCACTGTTTCGAAATATCTGTGAGTGCATGTCACTCTCTAACCTGGAGCTCAGGATCTTGCCATTTAATTAGGTTGAACACTGCTTTTCTCAGGAACTCTGAGCGCTCTCCTGCTTGAGGAGCAGGATTTGTCTCTGAAGTGACAACACAAACCAGGCTGCAACCCCGATACCCCACAGGCAGATATTTTCCTGACAGGAGCCTAAGCAAAACCCCCAGGGAGAATCTTATTTCTTGTTTGCTGTGGCAACATAGAAGAGCCTTGTTTGCCTTAATTAAGAGCTCTCTCTGACTCTGTCCTGCGCTGGTCTGGGGACTCTGCAGCTCTGCTTGATCTCAGTGACATTTCTCACCTTCTCTGGCACGATGCCACCGCTGTCACCTTTGCCCACACACCCCAAGGACTGAGATCAGAGGTTGCTGACTTTGGGGAGAGCTTTGGGAGATCTCTACCCTGCAAAAGCCATCCCTGAGGCACAGCAGGGTGGTGAGCAAGAATGGCACAGAGGGAAAGAGCATGGAGAGCTGGGACTGGTGGAATTCTCCTGCCTGGGGTTGTTCATGCTGGGATCTGCCCTGGTGGGAGATCCTGGTGCAGGGGAAGGAGCAGGGTGTGCTGCTGTGCCCCAGCTCAGCAGGAACACGGTGACACCCCAGCTCAGGTGTCTCCCTGCTCTGGTTTCAGCAGTTTATCACACCTGTGAGGCCTCCAGCTTCCAGTGCCACAACGGCCACTGCATCCCGCAGCGCTGGGCGTGCGACGGCGACGCCGACTGCCAGGACGGCTCTGATGAGGACCCTGCCACCTGTGGTAACTGTCCTGTGTGTGTGAGGGGCTCTGCCACGGGTGGGAGGGATTTCTGCACACCCACTGAGCAGCAAACTCATGGGGAGAGCCCCCACCCCTCCAAAAGCAATCACAGCGCAAAGGCAACCATGGCTTTTTTTAGCTAATTAAAACAGCTTTAACAAAACCCTGAAAAACTCACAACATCCACCCCATTCTGCATTTCAGAGAAGAAGTGCAACGGCTTCCAGTGCCCCAATGGCACCTGCATCCCAACCAGCAAACACTGTGATGGCATCAATGACTGCTCTGACGCCTCGGACGAGCAGCACTGTGGTGGGTACCGGGCTCAGGGGGAGCTGCTGGGGCTCAGCACTGAGGGCTGGCAGCATTCCTGGTGTGCCCAGGGCTGTCCCACTGGGATAAAGCCCTGGAGATAATGGCAAAGCATTCCTGGTGTGCCCAGGGCTGTCCCACTGGGATAAACCCTGGGACATAATGGCAAAGCATTCCTGGTGTGCCCAGGGCTGTCCCATGGGATAAAGCCCTGGCAGATAATGGCAAAGCATTCCTGGTGTGCCCAGGGCTGTCCCACTGGGATAAAGCCCTGGAGATAATGGCAAAGCATTCCTGGTGTGCTCAGGGCTGTCCCACTGATAAAGCCCTGGCAGAAAATGGCAAAGCCGCCGTGTGCGGTCACGAGCCCCCTGTGAAATGGGAGGGTCAGCAAAAGGCACAGACTGGGAGGACACTGCCAGGAGGACATAAGCCCTGCTGGTGCCTGTGCCTGCCATGAGGGGTTACTTGGTGAGGGCAGCCTGTGAGGGACACTGCTCAGAACATTTGTCTTGGGAACTTTCTGCAAGTCCCCAAAACCTGCCTGCTGTGCTCAGGTCTGTGCGGAGCCCATGGGTGACACTGCTGTTGGCAAGGCCAGCAGAGTGCCACCCCCTGTCCTCCTTGGGGTGACACTGCTGTTGGCAAGGTCAGCAGAGGTGTCACCCCTGTCCTCCTGCCCCCCAATCCCTGCAGAGCCCCTGTGCACCCGCTACATGGATTTTGTGTGCAAGAACCGGCAGCAGTGCTTGTTCCACTCCATGGTGTGCGACGGCATCATCCAGTGCCGGGATGGGTCGGATGAAGATGCCAGCTATGCTGGGTGCTGTAAGTGTCACACTGGGCCAAGTAAGTGTAAGTGTCACCTCTGCCAAGGGAAGGGTGGGCACAGAATGAAGCCAGAGGCGTGGGGAGAACCCAGGGACTGCCAGCTCTCCTGACAGCTCCAGCCCTATGCCTCTAGACAGCAATGCTCTGCTCAGAAGTCTGGGATTGCCCCGTGATTCCTGCTTAAACTTTCCTTGATTTTTACACCAAACCTGTCCCTGCAGCCCAGGACCCTGAGTTCCACCGCACCTGTGACCAGTTCAGCTTCCAGTGCCAGAATGGTGTGTGCATCAGCCTGGTGTGGAAGTGTGATGGGATGGACGACTGCGGTGACTACTCTGACGAAGCAAACTGTGGTGAGCAGCACCCCCAGGGCCTCCTGCCACTGCAGCTCCAGCTTCCTTTGGAATCCAGGAGCATGGAATAGTGTCTTCCTCATGTTTTCACTCATGTGTGCATGTATGTGTGAGTGCAGCACATCACAACGTGTCCTAGCTGGAAATCAGTGTCCTTTCCCTTCTACTGCAGGCAGGTAAAGTGAAGCACGCAGAAAACCTGGCACATCTTGTGCTTCACTAACTCCTCTGTGACCATATTTACTGCTCAGACTCCCAGCCCCGAGCAGACAAGCAGTTTGCAGCCAAACCCAATATTTACCACCGTTCCCTGGGTGGCTGTAGGAGCTGTACCCAGCCAGGCGAGGCAGCCGCAGCCTCATTTCGGAGTTGCAGGGATTGCTCCTCCATTTCTGCCACGCTCTGATGGATTCTGCTCTAGTTCTGACATCAGGGGTGGTGTCTGACCATGAAGAACACAGACAAAGCAGTGGTTGCTGCAGAGTGAGGGCTGGGGGTGAAGAGAAAGGAATGTGCCTGGGCTGCTCAGGGTGGTGCTGTCTGGGCCAGCCTGAGGTGCTCCCACCCTGTGGCTCACAGGGCTCTCCTCTCCTTGCCAGAAAACCCAACAGAAGCCCCGAACTGCTCCCGGTATTACCAGTTCCAGTGTGGGAACGGGCACTGCATCCCCAACCGCTGGAAGTGCGACCAGGAGAACGACTGCGGGGACTGGTCTGATGAGAAGGACTGCGAGGGTAAGGACATGGACATGGGCATGGCAGGGACTGGCACATGCTGAACAACCACTCTACCTTCCCACAGCCCCCATGGCTCCAAAAATGCCCCTTCAGTGGGCACTTCCATGCGTATTTTTCCTCTGTATTTCTGGCTATCCTGATTACAGACGCAACACAGAGAAAACACCGCGCTTGTGATGCCTCTGCCTGGCTCAGCAGGGAGCAGGCAGAGCTTGCACAGGAGCAGGGAGCTCAGGTCAGCTCTCCCTGGTGTATTTTTAGGCTCTCCAGTTCATCCCATTACCACGCTGATCCCCCCGACGTGCCTGCCCAACCATTTCCGCTGCAACAGCGGCGCCTGCATCATCAACAGCTGGGTGTGTGATGGCTACAAGGACTGCTCCGATGGCTCTGATGAAGAAGCCTGTCCCACTTCCAGTAAGTTCAGCCTTTCCCTTCTCCCAGATCACATCCTCAAGGAATTCTGGCCTTTCAGAGCCTGGCCAGGTTACAGGATAAATTAAAGTGTGGTTTAAAATGTGCTCTGGAGCTGGGGTCACCCTCCTGCCACCAGCTGGGACAGTGCTCCAGAGCAGGACATGCCCTGCAAAGCAGAGGCTTTTCCAGCCCTCTGCAGTCAGGAGAGAGGATGGCTTAGGCTTCGTCATCCCCTCCAGCTGCTGGATGGAAGGCGATTGCCATCTAGTGGAGCCGGGACCTGGGGACAGCAGCGGGTCCCTGCTGGTGGCAGTGCCAGCCTGGCCGTGCCTGTGTCTGTGTGTGCAGGACCCAATGTGACAGCCACGTCCCCAGCGCTGCCAGGGCGCTGCAGCCGCTTCGAGTTCGAGTGCCAGCAGCTGCACAAGTGCATTCCCAACTGGAAGAGGTGTGATGGAGTCAGGGACTGCCAGGACGGCACGGACGAGAGGAACTGCCGTGAGTGTGGGCAAGGGATGGGCTCCCACCTGCATCCTTCCTTGGGAAGCTCCTTGGGAGGGCAGGGAAAAATTCCTTTATAGAGAACAGAATTCCCTTACAGAAATAAATAAACCCACAATGATGAAAAGCCCAAGTGGTGCTGTTCCCATTAGAAATCCAGTTGTTGTTTTTATGGGATGAACCAGAAGGAGACAGCCCAGTGTCTGGCACAGCCTGAGCTCCATCTCTGACATGCAGCCACATTCCAGTGCTGCTGAGGGAGCTTCCCTGCCTCGAGTCCTGAGCTGTTCTGCCTTTTGCAGCTACCCAGAGCAGCCTGTCGTGCCCCAGTGGTTTCAGATGTGAGGATGGGGAGGCCTGCATCCTGCTGACAGAGCGCTGTGATGGGTACCTGGACTGCTCAGACAGCAGTGATGAGAGGAACTGCACAGGTAAGCAGCATCTCTGCCATCCCTCACTGCTGCTCCCTGGCACACAGAGCTGCTCTCCTGGATGTGTGACCTTTCCCTCCCAACATCCTTGATTTATCTGCCTCTGCTCAGTTGTCCAAGCTACCTCCTCACCCATTTATCACCAGCTGGGACAAACTTCCCAGCAGCTTCTACACTGACAATTTGTCTTCCAGCAGCCTCAGACGTAGAAAAAAAAAGAAATACCATTTTAGGATGGATAGAGTAAAGCTGTCTATTTTACACAGCCCACAGGGGAAGCAAGAGTCTCCTGCTCTGCCCTCCTTTGCAAGGTGACCCTGGGGGATGTGGCACGTGCCCTGCTGCCATCCCTGGCTGTCCCTTGGTGGCCCTGTGGGGGCAGAGGGACAGAGCCCGCCCTGGGCTGGTAACAGTGATCGATCACTGCCTCCAGCCATGAGCTTCAGCTGCTTCCCCATGAACTGCTGGGGAGGCTGGGCATCAATCAGGTTTAGTTCTTTAATTAAATATTGATTGGGAGAGGCTAGCAGGTTCAGGGCAGGGGGAAGGAGCTGCTGAGATTCACAATTCAGCTGCTACACCAAGGGAAAACCATCTCTCTTCCCCTGGAAAAACTGTCTTGCCATGCCTTCCATGGACCCACATGCCTGCTGGATTTAATTCCAGCTGTTCTGGGAAAGCAAAACAGCAGCAATTTGCCTCTGCTCTGCCTGGTTTCTGTCCAGCACCAAAGCTGAGCAGCCCAGCAGAGCCAAGGCACAGCAGTGGGATTTGCCTCCAAGACAGAGAGAGGGCAGAGCACGGATTTGGGGATTTCAGATCAGCACCTCCCATGCCCAGCTCTGCCAGGGCTGGGTTCCAGGGTGCTTTTATCCCCTGAATGCCTCTGTGAAGGTCAGGCAGTGATTCACCCACAGAGCTCAAGTCAAGGCAAGCCCCAGACTTGAATTACCAGCTTTTGCTTGGGTCCTGCTGCTGAACACAAGATGTGATAAGGGAAAGCACACACAGAGAAAGGCCCTGGGTGGTGACAGGGACAGCACAGACTGATCACACCAGGAGAAGGGTAGCACTGAGCAGTTTGCACTCACAATATCCAAAATCCCCAGTATTTCATCAACAGCCACAATTTATGTTTCCTTAGGGGAAAGGAGATGTTTCCCTGATGCAGCATGAAGAGAATTTGGGTAGAACTGAGAGCACCAGGGGTAAATCCCTGCTCTGAGCTGCCCTTTGTGAACCCAGTCTTCTCCACTGATCAATCCCACATCTCATTTAAATGGTGCACTTTTTAAATGGCCCCTTCAGTTTTTTAGTCATTTAATTTTTTAGTAATTTAATTTTTCAGTCATTTAGTTTTCAGTCATTTCAATGAGCCCTTCAGTCAGAGCTGGTGGTGTCACCCCTGCTGCTGGTGTCACAAACAGAGCTCCTGTGTCTCTCCTGGGCACAGGGTTTGTTTCCCTGCAGTAAATGAACCTTTCCCACTCTCTGCTCAGATGACACCATCGTGTACAAAGTGCAGAACCTGCAGTGGACAGCTGATTTCTCTGGTGATGTCACCCTGACCTGGGCTCGGCCAAAAAGGATGTCCTCGACCTCCTGTGTCTACAACATCTACTACAGGTACATCACCCCTCCCTGCTGCTGGATCAGGTAAAGGGGACAAGCAGGAGCACAGGTGTGTCTGTATTTACTGCAGAGAACCACACACAATCAGGCCTGAAACATTCAGAGCTCCTTCATCCAATTCTGCCTGGAAAATCTAATATTTGGTAGCAAAAGAGACACAAAATAGGTGCACCCAGAGGGCATTTGTGACAAACTGCATTGGTTTCCTCCTTGAATATTTACTCAGACAGTAAAGTTGTTACATTCATTTTTTTTTCCACTTGAGCCTTGTATTTCTGGAACCATCAACGGCAAGAACAATGATAATAAAATTGAGCATAAGAGAAAAGCTCAGGGGCTTTTAAATCACCAAGCCATGCTTAGTTCAGGCTTCCAATGGATCTTTTCAAGATTGGTGGTGTGGCTTTACCAAAACAAGCAGCAACCTTTTAAAATAATTCCATTTTTGGGACAAATCCATAAGTTCTGTGCTAAAAAATCCCCTCCTGACTGGAGATTTGTGGCTGTGTCCTGCAGGGTGGTCGGTGAGAGCATCTGGAAGGTCTTGGAGACCCACAGCAACAAAACCAACAGCGTTTTGAAGGTGCTGAAGCCCGACTGCACGTACCAGGTGAAAGTGCAGGTGCAGTGTCTGAGCAGGGTCTACAACACCAACGACTTCATCACGCTGCGGGCGCCCGAAGGACGTAAGCACTGCTGCTGCTCCCACCAAAACCTGGAAAATCTGGGCTAAAAAAGGAGGGATATCCCTGCTGTGAGCAAAAAGGGTCTCCCCATGGGCTTGGGGGTTGTGCTGGGCTGGCAGACAGGGCTGTCCACGCCTTTGTGCTGGTTTTTTAGGGAGATGCTGCATTTCCCTGCACGTTCTGTGGCTGTCACTCATATTTCTGTTTCTCTAGTTCCAGATGCTCCCATCAACCTTCAGCTGTCTCTGAAGAAAGAAGCTGAGGGTGTGGTGATGTGCTGGTGGAGTCCCCCTGTGAATGCCCACGGCCTCATCCGGGAATTCATCGTGAGTCCTGCTGGGACATGGGGACATGGCATGGGGACAGCAGCACACAGCCAGCTGCAGGGGTGGTGGGCTT
This sequence comes from Catharus ustulatus, assembly GCF_009819885.2. Lineage (NCBI taxonomy): Eukaryota > Metazoa > Chordata > Aves > Passeriformes > Turdidae > Catharus > Catharus ustulatus. The sequence goes on along the minus strand of NC_046248.1, from coordinate 4,037,021 downwards.
GGAATGAGGGATTTTGGGGAGGAAATCTGCTGGGAACACCAGGGAAGCTGGGAGAAGAAATGCTGCAGGCTGTGGGCAGCACCACAACCTTCGAGCTTTTATGTCTCCCTTTCTGAGATGCTGTGCTTCTCTCTGCTGATATTTTGTCTCAGAGGGAGCTGCTGACCTGGGGTGGTTTTGAGCCCTCACCTTGTTTTGGTGCTCCTAGGTGGAATACAGCAGCAGTGGATCCAAGGAGTGGACATCCCTCAGAACCACCAAGAACTACACAGAAATCAAGGACTTGCAGGTCAACACTCTCTACACAGTCAGGGTGAGCATTTCCAAAGCTCTCTCTCAAAATATTTCCAAAACTCTCTCTCAGAATATTTCCAAAGCTCTCTCAGAATATTTCCAAAGCTCTCTCTCAGAGTATTTCAAAGCTCTTTCTGAGTGCCCTCTCATTTCTGAGTGGCCCAAGTCCTGCACAGCCAAGAACTTGCTAAAAAAACCATTTTGTTAAAAAAAAAATCTTGTTAAATCCCTGCCCTTTAATGCCAACCCACACCAGGGGCTTGGCATTTGCACTGCTAATGTCTATAGTTCCAAGGCCCTTGATTTGCTCCTTTGTCCCAGAAGGCCAGGCTGGATTACAAAATCCTCCCTGCTCCTTGCCCATTCCAATGTCACTGCAATTGCACTGGATGTGGGCCAGAGATAAATTTGGTCCTTGGTGTATCAGTGGGAAAAGAAGCAAATCTGCCTGTGGGGAATGTCTGCACAGGGGAGAGGCTGGGTAATTATAGACAGAAGTAATAAGAATAGGAAATGAAAGTCTGCACAGTGAGCCCTGGGAAATGTGAGCTTTGCCATTGTCCATTCTCCTGGGTTTTTGGGGAAGTTCACTGCCAGGGGGGATAAACCTCCCCCTCCAAATCCCTGTTATTCTCACAGCTGGTGGGAGGCTTTCCCCCCATGGTCTTCCTTCCCAATATAACCCATCCCTAAATAAATTTTTGGAAGCAGATTCAGGGTTTGCATGGCCTTCCCTGCTCCATGGCCCGTGGAGTCCCAAGCTCCTTATCTCGATGGACTCAGAGATCTCATAAGAGAGCAGTTATCTGCAAAGAGGCTGCACTCCCTCCTCTTACATTCCTTTAATTGACTTCAAGCACTCGGCTTTATCTCTGCATTAAGCATTTTATTGCCGAGTAATTAAGCTATTGTTTGCTTGCAAATCTTTTTCCCAGGAGCCCGGCCAGGTCTGTAACCTTGCTCTGTTTGCTCATGTTCCCTCTCCCTCCCGTTTCCAAAGGTTGCTGCAGTGACCAGCAGAGGGGTGGGAAACTGGAGTGACTCCAAATCCATCACCACCGTCAAAGGCAAAGGTAAATGAGGTTTGGGTCAGCTCAGAGAAGGTGACAAAGAGGCAAAGCATCAGCCTGAAACAGCAGCAGCATCCAGAGACACCTCCCTGGCCTTTATTCTCACTGCTGAGCCTTTCACACTGGTCAGCAGCTTTGCTGTAACCTGTAAAAAGTGATTTTTTCACTCCTGAGCTGCCTCAGGGCTCATGGCAAGGCTGGAGGGGTCACTGAGCCCTGGCACAGGGGAGGGATGTGCTGCCCTGGAGATGAGCAGGAGCCTGTCCCCTCTCTCCCAGGCTGCAGACAGATTCCCTCAGACTTTTGTAGGCCAAATTCTGCCTCCAGATAGATAAGAAATTACCAACTCCATCACTCCCACTCTAAAAGGATGCTGGCTCATCCTTCTCCCTCTTAGCTCACAATTACTGTGGCTCCTCCTGCAGGTTTAGACCATAAAAAACAACCACAGCTCCCAAGAACTATCACAACATCACAGTCTCACAGCAGATAAATTCAAACAGCACAGTAAATTATTTCCTTCCCAACCTGTATTTTTTTTTAAAGAAAAGCCTTTTGAAGTTGTTTATATTCATGCCAAGTTTTTCATCCAAACTTATGTCCCTGAGTCAGAATTGCCTGCTGATTTGTCAGATGAAATAAGGGAAGGAAAACACCAGGCTACTCCAAGTGCAGGATTCAGATAATGTGAATTACCTGATGGTTAGAAAAACAGAGGTAGAAGGAACAGAAACAGCTTTACCTTGAGGTTTTGCATGAGTTTGGCACTGACAGCTCCTCAGCAGCTGCTCAGAGGAGCAGGAGCTGTTACCTGGCATAGGAGCTCACCCTGCTGAGCTCAAATCCCTTTGCCCAGACCCCTCCAGTCCCAGCCTGCACTGAACAAGGCACAGACAAAGCAACTTTTAGGTGGTGGATTTAAAAAATGATGTCAGGGTCTTCTCTGAGGTCTTCTCTGAGCCAAGGCTGGGGTGTCCTGTTCTGGGAGCTGGCTGTTCCACAAAAGCTGTTTTATCTGTCCCCTCTCAGTAAATATTTTTATTTCTTTGTGCTGTACTAACAGCTCTTTTTTTCTCTTTCCTCCCAGTCATTCCTCCCCCTGTCATCCACATTGAGAGCTACAGTGAGGACTCCATAAGTTTCAGCCTAAAAATGACCACGAATATCAAGGTGAGAGTTTTTCCCTCTCCATCTGAGCTGGGTAAATGGTGAATAAGTGGCTGGGAGAAGCTGTCACCCACTGAAGCATTCCAATTACCAGTTGTTTCACGCCAAATCATTTCTTCCTGCTCCCAAACTGCCCCAGGGCTCTTAATTGGGATGGAAAATACAATGCAAAGACTGTCAGGGGTCTGACAGTAACCCTGGCTCCCCTGTGCATCAGCTGAGCTGATGGCTCTGTGTCCTTGGCCTTGACAGGTCAGTGGCTATGTGGTCAACATCTACTGGACATTTGATACCCACAGGCAGGAAAAAAGGACTCTGGTCATAGAAGGAGAAAAGTCCATCCAAAAAGGTAAATTCTCCTCAAAATATAAAGTTTTGCTTTGGTCAACAACAAGCAGAAGGCTTTATGAGAGGTTGTAGGATTATTTTTTTTTCTTCTTTTTTTTTTGCAACTGGTAGTTTCTGTTTAAATAATTCTGTTTAAATCTGGACAGGACAAAAAAACAGTTCTGTTTTGAGAACCTGGAGATTTCAAGCAGATTTGGGATTTACCCCCAGAGCTGCTCTAGTCCTTTCCTCATCACATGGGGTTTTGTTTGCTGTTCCATTTCTAATCTGCCAAAGGGAGTAGAAACAGAACAAGGCTTTCTTGGGCTTGCATGCAGCACATGTCCCTGTTAATCCCATTTCTGCTTTGGGAGAATCAGTGTGGATGTGGGAAATCATGCAGGCACAGGGAAGCACAGGCTGGGTTGGATTCCAGAGCCTCAGGTGCTCCTGTATAAAGGAAATTACTGCACAGTCATGCAAGTCCAGCCCAGGAGAGGCAGGCTCCTGTCTGTTTGCTGATGCTGACCCTTCCCTCCTGCTCCCACCCACCCTTCCCTAACAGTGCCCCTTTCTCTTCTTGCTCAGTGGCCAATTTGACAGCACACACCCCCTATGAAATTTCTGCTTGGGCTAAGACGGAGCTGGGTGACAGCCCTCTGTCCTTTGTGCATGTGGTGACCAGTGGCACAAGACCTGTGTCCCCAAGCCTCAAGGCCAAGGCCATCAACCAGACAGCTGTGGAATGCAGCTGGACTGGCCCCAGGAATGTGGTAAGGCACCAATCCTTCCCTCACCAGCCACCCTGGGCTCTACTCAGAGCCTCAGAGCAGCACACAAACACCTGAAATCAGGATCATTTGTCTGGATTGAATTCCAAGGCCCTGAAATTTTTGGGGATAAAATAGAAGCAAAGAAAGGCTTCTTGTCTGCTTGTTGCACAGACAGCACAGTGCTCCAACAGCCTTGGAATCAACTGCTGTTACCTGAGCTGAGCTCGGGGGTTTTGGGTTGGGAGTTCAGAGGCAAATGGGCAGAGTGAACTTGGGCAAGACAGCGGGAAAAGCAGGAAAAAGAGATCTTTGCTTCCTGCCCCTAAAAAGTGACAGCAGTGGATGCTGTGGGCTGTGCCAAACCCTGCTGTGCTCTCCCTCCCCAGGTCTATGGCATCTTCTACGCCACATCCTTCCTGGAGCTGTACAGGAGCCCCCACAACAGCAGCACCAGCGCCCACAACATCACGGTGCTGGTGCAGCGCGACGAGCAGTACCTGTTCCTGGTGGGCTCCCCTCCTTCCCCCGCCCCTCTGCCCTCCCAGGGCTCCTCCAGGGCTCAGCCCTGACCCCTGTGCCTCCCTGCAGGTGAGGGTGATGTCTCCCTACCAAGGGCCCCCCTCAGAGTCGGTGGTGGTGAAGATGATCCCGGATAACCGGCTGCCCCCGCGGCACCTGCACGCCGTGCACACCGGCAAGACCTTCGCTGTCATCAAGTGGGAATCGCCCTACGACTCCCCTGACCAGGACATGGTAACACTGAGCCTCCTCCTGATCTACCAAAATATGAGTGTTGGTCTAATATTGATACTCAGCTGTGAGGACAAAAGACTCTCTAACAATTTAAAGTTACAAAGTGAATGTTTATTCAGCGCTGGGCAGCAGTGTGGGGTAACCCCCAATACACACTGTGAGTCTATTTATTGACAAAAGGTTCAAACAAATTCATATTCATAACACCAGCCCCTCCCATCCCTGCTTCCCATGGTAATTAGCTGGAATGGCAATTAAGCAGCGTGGTTGGCTTCTTGAATTAAGTCTGGGCTCGTTTTTGTGGGGAGGGGTCTCAAAAGGAGGAAGTAAGGTGAGTCTTCCTCACCCTGACCTTTTCTATCAATGACAATACAAATGGCTTTTGGGGCAACTCCAGTTTTGCAAAGAATGAGTTTCTGGTTGCAATTGTTTGTGTTCTTTGGACCTACCTACCAGTTTCATCCTTTCCCATTGCAAGCAGAGCTCAGCAAACATAAATTGACAGGCAATCAATTATTGAAGTTTCAGGCAACTATCTCAAGCCCAGTTTCTTTTAACTTTTAACTAAAATCCTAATTTCTTTAAGATTAGTGTTTCACTCCTGTCCCTGTGCACACAGCATCCTGGCTCAGACACAGCCTTGCCTTCCTTTGCTGGAGGAAGCCTGACATCAGGTCTATTCTCCATAAAATCATCAAAGCACCTTCATTTCCTCCCCATCACCCATTAGCTCAGGACTGTCACATTTACAAAGAGCCAGGTCTGGGATATCTGTTGCTGACCAAGTCTAAAACCAGCCCTGGGTGTGTGCCAAAACACCTTTCTGGGCTTAGGCTGTGCCCAGGAGGGCAAGGCTGGGCTGGGGCTCTGCCTCCTGCCCCAACAAAGCCCAGCTCTGTTCTCTGCCACGCTGCAATACACTCATGTCTCGCTCCACTGAAGCCCAGTCATTTTCTCAGCAAGATTTCCCCTCCCATTCTGCTCCAGAGACTTTAACAGCAAAGGTTTGGAGGTATAAACCTTCCCAGCAGAGCTGGAAACTCTGACAGGGCAGGGGTTTGCATTGCAGAGAAATACAACTTGAACTTTTCCTCCTGTTCTCATCTGTTCCTCTAACTGCATTTTCTGTATCAGTAAAAGCTGATTTTGAGCAGAGATCCAGAGTTTGGCTTCTCAGGCTTTCTGTAAAGCTCAGCTTTGGTTTAAAGCAAATTTTACCCACCCTTTCCAATGTCCTACCCCTTTTTAGCTGAAATTCTGCAGGAAAATGAGATTCTTCTCCATTCATTTCCTCTCCCTGCAGCTCTATGCCGTGGCAGTTAAAGATCTGGTGAGGAAAACAGATAAAATCTACAAGGTGAAAAGCAGGAACAGCACAGTGGAGTACACCATAAAGAAACTGGAGCCAGGAGGGAAATACCATGTGATTGTCCAGCTGGGAAACATGAGCAAGGAATCCAGCATGAAGATCAACACAGGTAAGGGACACAGAAGTGCAGAAATGTTCCTCTTGGTCCTCACCCACAGCCAAGCCCAATTTTGGGAGGCCTGACAGGGGAGGTGATGACACCCCAAAGCAACATGAAAATATCCAGTGTTTTCCTCCTGATAAAAGGAGATGGGGAAGGCACCAGTCTGGCTGTGTGCACATCATCAAACACCATTGCAGCCCCTACACTGAAAAATCCCTCCCAGCTTCCCCACCACAGCATCCTCTCCTCTTTTCCAAGCAGAGTATTGTGCTGATCCCTAAAAATCCCACTGAATTTCAGCATTTCTGTCAGAGGAAAGTGCCACCAGTGCTACAGCCTCACTTTTTCCCATTTACAGTCCCCCTGTCTGCACCAGATGCCTTAAAAATCATCACAGAAAACGACCACATTCTGCTTTTCTGGAAGAGTTTGGCATTGAAGGAAAGTAATTTCAATGAAAGCCGGGTAAGTTTTGCTGTGCCTCCTGTCCTGCTGAAAATTCTGGGGCAGAGTCAGTGCAAGGCTCCCTTCACAGACTCTGAGATCCATCCTGTCCTTGTGAGCCCTCCAGAAAAGCTCACTAAAATTCCTGTCATGGCTGAGGCTCTGAGGCTGATAGATAAAATCTGTCACCTTTGAGGAACTTAATTACCCTGCTAGAAAAGATCAAGTGTCCCATGTGTGAAAGGACTGGGAACAGGACACTGCCCTGCCATGCCAGGAGGTCTGAAAATTGTCATTATTCAGACTTGGATAGAAAATCTGTGAAATGTTGTCTGTTAGAGCATGGGCAGGTAGAAAAATGCACCAAAAAAATCCCTCACCCTCCTGGACTCTGTGCTTGGGTGGTCTGGGGTGGGTGCTAAGGACAGAGTGGACCAGACAAACCAAACCTGGGTCATTTAGAGTAGAAAAGATCTTCAAGACTGGGTCCAATCCCCACCTTGTCACCAGCCCAGAGCTCTGAGTGCCACATCCAGGGCATGGGGACTCCAAACCTCCCTGGGAAGCCCTTGCAAAGTTTAACAACCCTTTTAGAGCAGAAATCCTTCCTGCTGTCCAACCTGAGCCTCCCCTGGCACAGCTTAGGGCTGTGTCCTCTCATCCTGGCACTTGGGAGAAGAGAAATCTCTCCTCCCTGAGCTGGCCAAGGTCAGTGCACACCAGCAGGAGTTCCTGAGGAGGCTCCCATTGCTCCCTCCCAGCTGACAGCCCAGCAGAGCTCCTCAAAGCCAGATCCAGGAGAAAAAACCAAATTTCAAAGCCCTTTTGGAAGGAGTCGAGCGATTTGGGGTTTGTGTTTCCCTCAGGGCTACGAGATCCACATGTTTGACAGCCTGATGAACATCACAGCCTACCTGGGCAACACCACAGAGAACTTCTTCAAGGTGTCCAACCTGAAGATAGGGCACAACTACTCGTTCAGCGTGCAGGCTCGCTGCCTGTACGGCGGGCAGATGTGTGGGGAGCCGGCCACGCTCCTCTATGATGAGCTGGGAACAGGTGAGCCCCTGTTTTCTCCTCATCCTCCTTCAAAAAATACTCAGGGAAACCTCATGGATTCTTTAGGGATGGTGGTGGGAAGGATGAATCAGGAAAACTTTATAAATATGATTGCCTAGCAAAAGGTTCTGAGAATATGGAAACCATGAGTGAGATTGAAATGAAATCCATCTTTGAGATACCAAACCTTAGTTACTAAATAACTAAAAAACAATAAAATGGCTGGCTGAAAGTAATCCCCCCTTGACAGAACAATTCCTTCTGCTGGACAGCAAGTCCAAAGGTCAGAGAAGACCCTGCTAGCTTGGCAGAAGGGGACCAAAGAGGAGTTTAAAGTGCAACACAGCATGGCAATGCAATGATTCTTATAGGCTGGATGGAAATGCTGTAGGATTTGTATCTTGTATTAGATTGGTTAGTGGAAATCAGAATATTCAGCACAGAAGAAGATTTATTGTATTGTAATGGGAACCTTGCTCTCTTACTTTTAGCTCTTAGTTCCTGCTCTTAGTTCCTACTCATCTCTCTCTTACCTCTCACAACCCTTAGCCCTCCAAACTCTCACTACCCCCCACTTTTCCTTTCTGGCAGCTCCCAGCAGGGCCCTTTTTACCCTTCTGCAATAAACCCAAAATTCCAAGACCTGCCTACAGAGATCTCTCTGTCTCCCCACCATCCTGCCCAGCATCCCCTGCAGTTTTGTACAGATGTGCTGTTGGCACAAACATCACTTTGTGTCCCTCCCTCTCTCCCCAGGTACAGACTCCTCTGCCAGCAAAGCCAGCCCGGGCACGGACGTGGCTGCCATCGTGGTGCCCGTGCTGTTCCTGCTGCTGCTGACCCTGGGCATTGGGTTTGTGCTGCTCTACATGAGGCACAGGAGGCTCCAGAACAGCTTCACTGCCTTTGCCAACAGCCACTACAGCTCGCGCCTGGGCTCGGCCATCTTCTCCTCCGGGGATGATCTGGGTGCGTGGCCCTGGTGGCATCTGGGGACAGCACTGGGGGGGGATGGCAGGGCAAGAATTAATTATTTATCACAGTCTGAGCCACTCTGGTAGCACAGTCTCTATGGGTTTCATCTAAGGGTACAAATCACAGAATTATGGAGTTGTTAAACTTGGAAAAAAACTTCAAGATCCTCAAGTCCAACCACCAAAAGTTTTCCCAAGCAATATTTATATCAAATTAAACCCCATCTTCCAATCAAAATAACTTAGAAATGCATTGAGGATGTGAAATCAGGGCAAGAATTAATTCTTTTGTCATGGTTTGGGCCACTCTGGTAGCACAATCTCCATGGATTTCATCTAAGAGTACAAATCACAGAATTATGGAGTTGTTAAAATTGGAAAAGACATTCAAGACCATAAAGTTCAACTGTCAGAAGTCCCAACCAAACATTTTTATCACATTAAACCTCTCCCTCTGATGCAAATCACTTAAAAACTCACTGAGGATGTGAAATCAGGGCAAGAATTAATTCTTTATCACAGTCTGGGCCACTCTGGCCTCACAATCTTCCATGGGTTTTGTCTAAGAATACAAATCATGGAATAGTTAAGGTTGCACAGACCTTCAAGACTATAAAGTTCAACCACCAAAAGTTTTCCCAACCAATATTTATATCAAATTAAACCCCATCTTCCAATCAAAATAACTTAGAAATGCATTGAGGATGTGAAATCAGGGCAAGAATTAATTCTTTATCATGGTCTGGGCCACTCTGGCTGCACAATCTCCATGTTTTTTGTCTAAGAATACAAATCATGGAATCATGGAATAGTTAAGGTTGCACAGACCTTCAAGACCATCAAGTCCAACCACCAAAAGTTTTCCCAAATCAAATTAAACCCCTTCTTCCTAAGCAAATCATTTAGAAATGCATTGAGGATGTGAAATCAGGACAAGAATTAATTCTTTATCATGATTTGGGCCACTCTGCCATCACAATCTCTATGGGATTTGATCTCAGAGTACAAATCACAGAATTATGGAGTTGTTAAACTTGGAAAAGACCTTCAAGATCATCAAGTCCAACCAACAAAAGTTTTCCCATCCAAATATTTTTATCAAATTAAACCTCTCCTTTCAATGCAAATCACTTAAAAACTCATTGAGAATGTGAAATCAGGGCAAGAATTAATTCTTTATCATGGTTTTGGCCACTCTGCCATCACAATCTCTATGGATTTGATCTCAGAATACAAATCACAGAATTATGGAGTTGTTAAAATTGGAAAAAAACTTTGAGATCCTCAAGTCCAACCAACAAAAGTTTTCCCAACCAATATTTTTATCAAATTAAACCCTCCTTCCCATACAAATAATTTAAAAAGAGAGTATAAAGTGCCCCCTAACATTGGTGTTTTGGGTTTGTTTTGCAGGAGATGAGGATGATGAAGCCCCAATGATAACTGGATTTTCAGATGACGTCCCCATGGTCATCGCCTGAAGCGCATTTCTGACTGTACAAAACCAAATGGTGTAAATATTTTATTTGATAAAAATAGTTGATTGTTTATTTTAAAAAATGCACTTTGAGTTGCAATACGTTATTTTTATATGGGCCAAAAAAAAAAAAAAAAAGAAAAAATAATAATAATTTTAAGAATACACTTTGTAGTAATCAACTGTGAATTGCAGACTAGGTTGGTTGAGTAACAAATTGCTTTGATTTAACATTAATTTAGTCTTACAAGGCTATGCTTGCTGGGCATGCTTTTAAGTCTGTGAGATATTTTCCGTTGACTAAATTGGCTACTCATTTTATTTTTCTAAGACAAGAATAAATTTATTTTAAAAAAAAATAAATTCAGGAGATTATATATGTAGAGAGAGATAATATAGTCCCTGAAGGTTTTGCTTTTACTTTAGGACAAAAAAAAAAATAATTCCTTTGGACTTTGTTTTATATGAAAGTATTTTTGTTGTGTTAATTTATTGGGAAATCTGCTGTGGAACAGATTTCCAGAGTCGTCAGACATTGTACACATTCTTGTGTAGAACATGTGCCACTTTATCTTGCAAGGCAGTTGTATCTTGGCATCCCCATCATTGTCCTTGCCATGATAACAAAACCCCTCATTTTCACATAGTTTTGCTCCCTTTTAAAGACCCAATCTTTCAGCAATCTTAAGGTACAGCAGCACATTTTTAATTTTTTTTTTTTAGGGATAACTTTTAGCTTCTTGCTGCTGTGGGAAGTTAAAAACATCCCCCCACCAAGATGTGCTGCCCAAACCCCTCCTGCTGCTGCTCCTGCCCATCACATGGGGCTCAATTAATCTGGAGCTTGCAACCACCACATCACTGCAACAAAAAATTGCCACTTGCACCTTAAAACTCATTTCCCAGGTATTTTTAGGATACTCCTCTGTGGAGCTTCCCTCAGATGCCAGCACGGTGATGGGACAGAAGGGGGAGCCTCCAGTGTGTGCAAATCCACATTTTCCACACTCACACAGAGCAATAATTACTGAAAATTTAAATTAATTTGGCCCACAGCAGGGATTTGATGCTCCCTCATTGGAATTTCCTAAAAGCAGCTGCAGTTTTACCTACAGCTTTAGAATCAATATAAATACACACACACACATCCATGTTATTTTCTCATCTTACATTCCCAGCAGACACAACACTGGCTGCAGAGCCAAATGCAAAAAGTCTGCTTGCCACTGTTTGGAGCTTTGATTTTGTGACAGCAAAATGTGAATTTCACCAAAAAAAAATAAAAATAAATAAATGTGAACCTCACCAATACCTGCCAAGCCAGGAGCACGACAGGGGAGGATGTTCAGGGCTCTCCCCTGGCCCTGCTCAATATATGCAAAACTTCTCACCAGGAAATACAGCACACTGTCTTGTCACACTGTTTTTGTGGAAAAAAAAGGTATTTTTTGCTGTGTAAATGAAGTTATAATTGCAGTCTTCCTACAGATGAAACGAGAGAGGCCAGCTATGTTTTGATACACGACTGATCTGTTTAATTTCACAATAGAAAAATGTATAAAAAAAAAAAAGTTGAAGTCTGGATGGTTTGATACTCTAGAGAAATACTGACTCTATTTTCAAATACTGCTGTTAGCATTCCTGATGACAGATTTTTCCCCCCCACTCCACCAAAGCTGGGACCAAACTAGAATCAGATTTTTATAAGGAGCAGCAAGCTCGCAGAGTTGCAATATTTTTACTTTGTCAGTGGATCAGGTGCTGTTCAGGAGTTGAAATTTTGAGTAAAATCCACCCAGTACATACAGCTCAATTTGCCTGGAGTTTCAGCTACACAGAGAGACCAGACTCTGACCTAAAGGCTAAACCAGTCTCAAAAACATGAATTATAAGGTTTTATGCAGGAGAGGAAGCAAAAAAAAAAAATAGATAAAGAGTATTCTTTATAAAGTAAATTTTTTTTTTAGCACAGGTAGCTGAAAATTACAATGAAGCATCCCAAAATCTGGTGCCTCTCTGGTGAGAGATTGTGATATTTTACTCCCCCAGGATAAATCCTGCTGCAGTAAAATGAGCAGAATTTAGAGTCTGGCCCATCTCTGTCTAGCCAGATGCCAAGGGGCACCCTTGTAACCACTTTATATCCTGCAGAAATCCCTTGGCTGCAGATTTCCAAGCATCACCTGGGGGGACAGGTCACTCCTGGCCACTCTGAAAAGCTCCTGAGCAAAGCATTTTGTACCCCAAACCCAACACTTGGTTAAATCTAACTCCCAAACACAGCATGGGCAGAGCAGAGCCCTCTGTGGAGTCACCCCAGGGGTTTGGGGACACTGCACTGTCACTCAGAGCTGTCCCCAAGCCTCCCCTTCACTGCAGAAATCACCACTGTGCTCTCAGCAAAGCAACTTTCACAGGGCTAGTGTATTTTATATATAGAGATAGAGAAGTCTGGGCTCCAGGTGGGGAGTGACCGCTGCAGTTCTGGGGTCAGTTGTATATTTTTATGAACTTTTGAAGCACGGAATCTTGTTCACAGAGACAAACAGGGGGTGGGAGGGTTCTGCTGTAAATATGGTACGTGGATGTGGATGTATATTTTGTTCTGGTTCTGTTTCTGTAGCCTTATGTGATGTGACATGACTCGCTACCCTGAATTTCGGGAGGTGCTTTGGGTTTGCTTTATAGGAACCCAGTAAAATGTTTGGAAAACAAAAGAAAGGGTACGGAAAATACCCTGGTTAGGAGGAACTCCCACCACTTAATTTGTGTTTGCATCCATTTCAGATGCCCATGGCTACTCTCAAGTCCATTTGAACAAAAGACTAAGGTTGGACATGAAAATCTGTTGAGGTTTTGGACCATGAAGCTTCTTTTGCTTTGGCTCAGGTTTTTGTGAGGTTTTCTTTTTTGTGTTGGGGTTGTTTTATTTTTTTACAAGAAAGACAAGGAGGTTCTATTTCCCAGCCTGGAGACCTATTAAAGGTCATTAAAAGGCTCTTTCCAGTCTGAATAAACCCTGTGGGGTGCTGTAAAAGCTCCCTGAACCCTCTGAGAGCAGAGCCCAGGAGCCCCCAGCCCCTCTGCACCCCAGGAAGACTGAAGAGAATTTCAGAGAGGGGTGAAACATGGGGTGAAGCCCTTCCTGCAGGTATTTCATGTGCAGAATTCACACCTTGGCTCACCCTGACTTGGTGCAGGTGCTCCCACCTTGGCACAGCCTTAGGGGAGAGCTGAGGGCTCAGCACACACGTGGAGTTACAGAGAATTTTGGGAGCTCAGCCAGGGCAGGGGAGAGCTGACAGCACCATCCTCATCTTGTGCCATTGTGGCCAAAGAGTGTTTGATGGTCACCTTGGTGGTTATTTCACCCCTCCTGTTTGCAGAGTGCCCAAAAACCTCACATTATCCACCAGGGAATCCCCACCTGAGCCAAAAAAACTGCCTGAACTAAAATCCCATTCCTGGCAGGGCAGAGCTCAGTGTGAGCATCTCCATGCTTGGAATCAGAGTGTATTTAATTTAAACTTCACCTACTCACTGATGGAAAAGTAAAATTTTTTTTTCAGCAGAAAATTAACCTTTTCTGAAGCAGTTTTCAAGTCTCCTTCAAATGGATTTGAGAATGGAAATGGTGCAATAACTCAGCTACTCTTGGATCCCAAGAGCATCTATGTTCCTGGAAATAGCTGCAACATTATAATGAATCCTTCCAAACCTGCATCAGTCCGCAAGCAGCCAGCCTCTAATAGAGGTAGTGTCACCTTTTAATCAGGTTTTTAAGTGAAGTTTAATGTTATACTATTTGAAGTGCTACTCTGTGTCCTTTATATGTTTGTTTTGTTGTTTTATTTTTTTTTCATTCACTGATTTCTGCTATGTATTATTGCACAATTTTGAAGGAATTTTTGTCTGTCCGTTTTTCCCCCCCCCCACTTAATGATAATAATAAAAATGGATTGGGTAAACAAAACAGTTTCTGAAATTTTTATCCAGCATCTGTGTGTATAGTGCTGGAAAAAAAGGAGACTTTTTGCTGAACATACTTCTGTTTTACAAAACATAACAGGATTATAGAATCCATGAATGGTTTGGATTAAAGATCATCTAATTTCTACACCTTCCACTATCCCAGGCTGCTCCAACCGAGCCTTTGGCACTGCCAGGGATCCACAGCTGCTCTGGGCACCCTGTGCCAGCCCTGCCCACCCTCCCAGGCAGGAATTTTCTCCAATCTAACCCTGTGTGATCAGTGTGAAGCTGCTCCCATCCTCTCAGTGCTCCTGATGGAGCAGCAGTGACAGGACAAGGGCGAATCAGGAAAATTGAGCTTTGTGCCAAAGCAGCAGCAGATCCACCCTCATTCCTACCTCAGTCACGTCTGCCTGTCCCTTCCCTCAAGGTCACCAACACCCCCAGACACCAAACAACATTTCCAGCCTGTCCAAGCTTCACCTCCACATTTGCACACCGCCACCTCAAGCGTCATTTTCTGCACTTAAAACCCATTTCCAACAATCCCTGCCTGTACCTGTGTGCAGGTACACCCAGCACCTGAGCAGCCAAAATCCAAAATCCAAAACCTAGCAGGATTTCTCCTGGCAGGGAAAGTAATGAGCAGGCAGCAGCCTCCTCCCATCCCTCATTTCCCAGCCCTGATAATTGGAAAGGCAACATGTGATCTTGGTGGACATAATTGAGGCGCACAAGCATCTTAAGTGTTGCACTTCATTAACATTTAGCTTAAGGCAACGTTAACAAACAGTCCTTCCTTCCCTGGGTTGTGAATGGAGCTGATTTTTTTTCCAGATTGTTCCCCCTGGGAGGTACAAGGAGCTCCCCCCATTCCCAGGCACCGAATTTCTGCTGGAGGAACCGACGTGACTCTGAAGCCTCAGAGCTGTCACTGAGAAAAAACTTGGATGGAATAAAAGTTTGTGTGCTCTCCCAGCAAAACCTGCAGGTTTCTGTGGATAGGGAAGATTTCCATCCTAAGCCTTTACTGCTTTCACCACAGCAAGTAAGAACACTGTTCCCCACTTTTCCATCAAAGAGGAAGATTGCAGTTCCTGGAGGAGCTTTGGATGGAGCACAAGGCACAAACCCATCCAAAAACTGGATCCAGGCTCCCTGGATCTCTGCTCCTCTGAAAATTCTTGAAAATTCACCTCTTTCCCCCAAATAACATCAGGGCTGCTTCCTGCAACCACAAGGAGGGGAAGATGTAGGTCCTGTCTGCAAGAGGGAGAAAACCAGGTGGAAAAACAGCAAAAAATCCCTTCCCAGCATGGGTTAAGCTTTTCACAGAACTGATGGGCTCTGATGTTGAGAGAGAGCAGCTGAAGTTCTGGCTCCTTTGAGCAATCACTCCCAGTGCCGTGTGCCAGACTCCTGAACGATTGTGTTTAGCCTTTCTCAGCTGGAAAGATGAAATAACTGAGGATATTTCACAGCAGAACTCAAGCTGGAGTTTGGGACGGAGGAGCCAAGAGCTCCCAGATAGCCCAGCTGAAGGAAGGAAGGAAGAGAAGGTCTGTGGGAAGGAAAGATTCATGTTAACCATCAACATCTTGGCTCCTACCACAAACCTCCCAACCTGCCAAGTGTGGGATGCAAGAAAAATGGCATCTTCCAGGATGTGAGGTTTCTCTCTTTCCTGTAAATTATAGGCATCCAGAAGCACACAACCTCAAACTCTCAGAGCTGGGCTGACATCATGCCCAGAAGATTCTCAGGCTCTGCAGACCTGACCTCTCATTTTTCAGAGCACCTGCGTGGAGTTGTACTGGAAAAAATCCCAGGGTGAAGGAGGGTCATAAAAAAGGAACTAGACAGCAGTTTGGGCAAGAAGGAAAGACACTCAGCAGGAAGTCGTTAAATTCATCCTGAAGCCTGACACTGGCTGCACAGGAGGGGAATGGGAATGTTTTAGAGTGGAGCACCTGAGGCAGAGATGGAAGCAACATTCACATCAGCAAGCCTCTCATTCTCCAAAAGAGAAGACTCATTTTCCCTGGATTTTTCTGTGGAGGGAAGCAGACACACTCCATGGAGGAATTTGGAACCTGGATGGAAGCTTAGGGCTGGAGTGAGCCATTCTCAATCACTTTTGTGAATGGCTGGCTGTGCATTTTGTATCTCCCCAAGCCTGAGAGAGCCCACAGGGTAATGAGAGGATGGAGAAGAGGCTGGAGGCTCCTCCTGGCCTGGGCTCTGTGTAACAGCAGGCAGGATTCATCCCTGCCCGAGCTCAGAGGGTCATTCCAGGCCTCGTCTGCAGCCAAGCATGAGGCACAGCAGTTCAGAGAGTGCTTCCCTCATCCTAAAATAGGTCAGACTCTCTTTGCTATAACGGGAACTCGGCGGCGACTGCCTCACACTGAGCCTGGGGACTGTAAGACACCACAGCCTACGTGAAACGAATCCCAAAGCCGGGTTTGCTCTGGGTGAGAACGTCCCCCCTGCAGCCAGGCAGCTCCTGCAGCACACTCAGGGCTGGAGAGGAGCCCTGGCCCAACATCTCCCCTTTGTGAGCACCCCTGCCCTGGTTCCAGCACAGAGCATCCCCCCCCTCCCGCTGCCCTGCGAGGCTGCTGGCCCCCTTTGGGCTTAGCCTGGCTCTGAAGTGACACAGCTTTCCTTCCCCCCTGCCAGGGCTTTCTCAGCATCCCTCAGCAAGCCAGGAACAGCAGCCTGGAGGCCAGATCCCAGCTGTGTGCTCCGTCACGGGACCAGCTCGCTTTCCCATCCAGCTCCACTGTGCAGTAGCTGTACAGAACCACAGCCAGCCTGTCTCTGTACCCTGCAAATTACCACGGCAGACTCAGAGCTGGTGAAGACAATAGCGTGTTTGGCTCATTCTTCTGCATCAACACCATTCCCAAATGTACTTTTCCCTCCTAAACTTATTTAACCTCGCAACCAAGAGCCACAAGGATGGCGAGCTGTTTGTTCCAAGCCCAGATCTCCCGGGAGAGCAGGCACAAAGAATAAAAGGCAGCCTGGAGAGATGGGAAGAGGGAAAATCCAGAGAGGGATGCGAATGCACCGCCCTTGGAGACCGTGCCAGTGACCTGCTAAGGGTCCAGCCATCATAAATAAATAGGCAGCGTTTATTGTCTGGCCAAGCACGGTAATGCTTGAGCTGCTTCCAGCGGGTGGGGCCGGGGCTGGCCCCGCTGCTCCGTGCTGAGACAAAACAGATGTCGCCCACCCCGCGCCCGTCCTGCGGGTGATTTGTGCTGCAGCCCCTCCTCGCCCGCCATGGGTCAGGGGGTTTTGTTAATGCCCCTCCCAAACCCCCAGAACCGCAGCCAAAAACTTCTGCTCTGGTGGTGGTGAATCCTAAGAGAGGGGTGGCAGTGCCAAGGGGTGACAAAGCCATGGGGTGACAAAGCCATGGGGTGACAAAGCCATGGGGTGACAAAACCATGGGGTGACAATAGCAAGGGGTGACAAATCCAAGGGGTGACAGTGCCAAGGGGTGACAAAGCCATGGGGAGAAAAATCCATGGGGTGACAAAGCCAAGGGGTGACAAAACCATGGGGTGACAAAGCCATGGGGTGACAAAGCCATGGGGCAAAAAAGCCATGGGGCAACAGTGTCAAGGGGGGACAAAGCCAAGGGGTCACAAAGCCATGGGGCGACAAATCCATGGGGTGAAAAAGCCATGGGGTGAAAAAGCCATGGGGTAACAAAGTCATGGGGTGACAGTGCCAAGGGGTGACAAAGCCATGGGGTGACAAAGCCAAGGGGTGACAGTAGCAAGGGGTGACAAAGCCATGGGGTGAAAAAGCCAAGGGGTGACAAAGCCATGGGGTGACAAAACCATGGGGCAAAAAAGCCATGGGGTGAAAGTGCCAAGGGGTGACAAAGCCAAGGGGCAACAGTGCCATGGGGCAACAATCCAAAGGGTGACAAAGCCATGGGGTGACAAAGCCATGGGGCTACAGTGCCATGGGGCAACAATCCAAGGGGTGACAAAGCCAAGGGGTGGCACTGCCAAGGGGTGACAATCCCAAGGGGCGACAATGCCACAGCGCGACAAAGCCAAGGAGTGACAATGCCAAGGAGTGACAAAGCCAAAGGGCAACAGTTCCATGGGGCAACATTCCAAGGGGTGCCAAAGCCATTGGGCAACAATGCCAAGGGGTGACAATCCAATGGGTGACAATCCAAAGGGTGACAATGCCAAAGGGCACGGCACAAAACCTGTGGCGATTAAAGCACCGCGTTCCTGTCCCTCTGCACAGCCCCACCAGATGCTCTGCACTGGTCCCAAATCCCCCAAGCCAGACCCCTGAGAAGCAGCTCTGTCTGGACCAGAACCCAGAATTCACTTTTTAACCTGTTTTTTTGGCTGGTTCAGTCCAAAGTGAGCAGTTCCCAGCTGGCCCTACTGCCACCCATGTGCAGTAGATGGCAGCAGAAGCTTTAGTCACTGGCCACCAAACTCCCAAGGATCCCTCCTCCTCCCCCCACCTTTTTTTTTTTTTTTACTTTTTACTTTTGGTGGCCTCAAAAATTATTAGTTCCAGATGAGCTCCCGCCATTGTAATAGTCCATTTAACCCGATCCACTCTGGGCAGAGTCAGTGCAAGTTCAAATGCAGCATTTTCACGTGTAAACCACACATCAGAGACATTTTTTTTCCTGCTCTGGGCATTCCTCGTGCAGCAGAAAAGGGGAAATGCAGAAGGTTAAACCTCACACACACGGCCCCGGCCGTGGGCAACAATGGCACTTTGTCAAGGCAGCGCTGCCAGAGCAGGGCTGAACTTCTGAATTGAACCAGGAACCTCAGCACTGCTTCTCCCTTTGAAGATTAGCACTAATAAGCCAAACCAGTGGGTATTTTGTTTTATAAGGAAAGAGCATTTCAAGTCACGTACGCTGCTATTGTTGGACACAAAACATGTTCTGTCTCTGCCTGTGGTGACTCCAGCGACTGCTCCACGCTTGTCTTTTGCTGGGATTACCTTTATTTTTATACTATATTAAATTTACCTCCCACCATCTTTCAGGCCTGTTAAAACTGACGGCATTTCCCAGGGCTAACTACACGTACATAGTTAAAAACCCCGCTTTATTACCGCATTATTTTATTATCATATTCAAATTTTACGCCTTTTTTTTTGGATGAAATATTGAGAAACAATAATCAAAACTACCAGATTTCCCTCCTACTGGAATAACAGGCGCATCCCATATAAACAAGCTCCATGTAAGAGGTGCATTAAATGATTTGTTTCTGGTAAACGAAGACAGCTCTAGCACAACACATGGAAAATTTCATGTTGTTTGCTTTTGTAATTCACTGTACACACAGCCTTTAATCTGAGGATCTCTGAGCACTCTGCACAGTTTAATTAAGGCCCACAACTGCCATGTTGGGGAAGTACATTAAACGCTGTTATGCTGATTCTTTACAGATGGGCAGGCTCAGGGGCTGAGTTGTGTGCTCCAAATTTCCCTCTCCCCATCCTGGATGGGTCCTTAAAGCTTTTCCATGTGGCCTTCCCAACAACAACCAGAGAAAATAGCTGAGCTTAAAACCCCAACCAAACAAGAAAACCTGCTCTCATCCAGGGCTGAGCCTTCCAATGACATGTTGTACCTGCACAGCATCTGACTGATTCCCACTCCCTCAGTTCTGGTGGAAAACCGTGGATCAGTACAGGTTAATTCTGTAATTCTGCATTAAACACCCTCCTCACGGGTTAAACCCCAACCCCATGCACTGATGTGACCCCAACATCGGGTCAGGAGCCAGACCCCATCCCAAAGTGAGACCTGCCGGGCCCCAGCTCGTCTGTTTTGCTGCAGAAGGAGAACATCCCAGCATCTTGGCTCCCAAACCCCCATTTTTCCACGGTATTCTCTCCTGCGGGATCTGCATGGAAACCGCTCGCAGTGCCGAAGCCACGGGACAAATGAATGGGAATTCGCCCTGCCAGTGATATCCATCATGAGACACAAGGCTGCACAGGGGAGGGGCACTGAGCCCTAACCAGCTGCACATGTACAGTGTCTGCCTCGTCCAGCCCCTGAATGGCTGCAGGACTGGGAGCAGCCAGGTCACCCCTGCTCCTGGCTGGTGCCCTCACACCTCAGCCACTCGAGGCCACCACTTCCTCACCGGCCTTGGGAATGGGCAAGCAACCAGCTTTGGCCAGGGAATGAATAGGTGCTGAAGTCATTCAGCTTTTCCCAACATTGTTCCAGCTTTGGCTGCGGAGCAGTTCTCCATCTCTCCCTTTTCCGTGTTCCTTCCCCCTCTCCTCTGCAGCTCCTTTGTTCTCGTGTTTACAGCAGCATCGATTTGCTGTCAGAAAGCAACATGGCCTTGGAGTTTCTGTACACACAGCCCAAACCCAGCCACCTGGAACCTGCCCCTCTCACACCCTGACTCGCTGCCAGGGGCTGCACTCGGTGTTCAGATGTCGCTGCCCCTTCCTGCTCCTCCCAAACCCACTGGGGACAGTGGGGGCACAAACCTCACCCCCACACAGAGCCCCAGAGAAACACCTGGGCAGGACCAGCTCCTTCTGCTCCTCTTTGCCATCAGCTCAGCCATCTCAAAGGTTTCGGTCATGTTTTCCTCTTGTGATTTGAGAAAATCCCCTCCCTGCTGCCTGAACAAAAGTCTGGGCTGGTTGTGCAGAGTAAGCAGCCCCAGGACTGCTGTCCTCGCTGTGTTTGCAGAATGGATAGAAAACATGAAAGGACAGGGCATAAACCATCTCCCTCCTGCTCTACCAAGATGAAATCCAGCTTCTGGGTCTCTCCTCAGCTGAGGGATTGCTGCCAACCCTGCTAATGCTATAAAAGGGACCATGGGCTCCATCTCACCTCACGAGGGCACCTGGGGAAAACCTGCTCTCCACGCTGGGTGCTGCACCAATTTCCATGACTTGTTAAGAATCCCCTGCCTCTCTCAGCTTCCAGCAAGTGTTGCTCCAGGTTTTAGAGCAGCAGCCCTCTGCTCAGCTCTATTTATTGCCACCTCTCATGGCCATTCCCCTGGCATGTGGTAACTCAAGTGCCTTTAGTGGCTTCTCAGAGGGCTGAACCCCCTGTTTTCACTTGGATCCAGTTTCCAGATCCCCGCTCTTTTCCAAGCTCCATTGCTTTTACCTGCTTTTGTTCAGCTCTCCCATGAAAGGAGGGGTTGGGAAGGGTGACAGGTCTGTAAATATATCGGATTGTCTCTGGGAAAAAAAAAAAAAAAAGGTAGAGCAGAAAGAGTGATGGATACACTCTTCCCCTCCTTGCACTTGGGACAGATGAAGGAAGATGGCAGATAATTGCTCTTTATTGTGCCCCGAGTTCACCTTAAGATGAAGGAAGTGATAAGATTTCAATTAATGTCATTTAAGATTCCCTGCAAGCTGTCCTGTTCCTTTCTTGGCTCCTTTCCTCCTCTGAAATCGTGGTCCTCAATGCTGCTTTTGTAACCCCACGGGAGCTCCCTAAATGGGCCACATCCTCACCTGGTGAGCACTGTCAGGGCTTCACCGACAGCAGTGGAGCAATGCTAATTTAGACCAGATGCCAATCCCCCTGCAGCCCCGCTCTGGATTTATTGTAGGGCAGGCTAGATAACATACTTCATTATACAAAGCAGGGATCGTTTTCCAGCTTGCCCAAGAATGAACCGAGGAGCTTTTCTAATCAGCTTAAACTGATCAAGATATCCAGGCATGGAAAGGCTGATATGATATCCAGGTTTCTGTGTAAGGCACCTAATGCTGAGCTTTCTTACTTTCCTGAGTAACTGCATCAAATTCCTTGGGATTTCTTCCCTGAAAAAGGAGAATACAGGGAGCTGGCACCCTGTTGAATAACACACAAACACACTGGGGCAGAAATAAACCTTCACTAGATATTGGTTCTTTTAAAAGAAACAAATCAGAAAAAAATATACCAAAAGAATAAATGGATGCACAAAGCTGCTGGTGAGATTTTGCATACCAGAAACATTTGAATTTCGATCTCATTTTACCTAAAGCCAGAAGAAAGCACTGAATCACCAAGGTATCCCAGAACAAGCCCCAACATCTTGAAAACGTTCTCACTGTTCCCTGCAGATTTTCAAAATGTCTCCTCACAAATATCTGCTGGCACGCAGTCACAACATCCTCCTTTCTGACTGTGCCGCTTCGGAATAAAGCAGAATTTCCACGTAAAGAATGACTCCCAGCTTCCACAGGCTTCCTAATTCAAATAAATTATATGTATGCATTTATGGCTGCAAACAGCAGTGAACCCCCCCCACGACAAACATCCACCAAAGAGCTGGATTTCTTTGCCCCCCCTGCAGATCCACTAATGTTTATTGTACCCAGGAGCATCCATTTTCGCTCCTCTTCTATATATACACGCATGACGTTTCCATATGTTCTGCAGCTCAGCTCCCTGGTAACATCCCACCCTCCAGGGGAGGGGGAGAAGCCTGGAAGCAGGGGGGGAACTCAGCAGAGACCCCGGGTGGGGCAGAGCAGGGTGGGGAAGAAGAGCAGAGCTGAGATTTTGTGCCTCCTCCTCCTCCTCGAGCACCTGAACCCAGCCCAGTGCTGACAGAGCAAACACTGATTTTCCTGCTCCTGCCCTGCAGCAGCAAACCTTCCCCTGCTCCTTTGTTATTTTTTTGTTTTTATTTTTTAAATTTTTTTTTTTTACAATAGCCATTCCCAAGGTGTGAAATCTGCGGGGCAGGTTGGGGAGGGGGTGCTGCATCTGTGAATATGATTACAGGTTTAAAACGTGTGAAAGTCTTTTCAGATTTAATGAACCAGAATGTGACTTTCATTTTGGCTGTGCATATTTTGAACCCTAATATATGTTTATTTAGTCTAATTAATTGCCTTTAAAAAAAAAATCCCCTGTGAGAGATACCTGCTCAGCTCTCCCAAGTATTTTGCAGTACCCACACACAACAAAGGCAATACACAGGCTGAGATCTCGTTCCTGCACGGGAGGAGGAGGCTGATTTGAGAAGGAAACACTCCTCTCCAACAGATTAGAAAGTCATTTTCCTCTCCTGGGTCGATACTGAGGTGCTGCATTTACCTGATGTGGTTTGAGCAGGTGCTGTGGCTGGAGAGGGAAAAGTCAGACAGAGGGTGAGGAATTGTGCAGAGACGTGGGATCAAGGAGAGGCAGGGACAAGTGACCTCCTCAGAGAAAGACAGGGATTTACATTTGTCCTCTGTGATTTCAGTCCTCCAGCTCCAGAGAAAGACAGGGATTTACATTTGTCCTCTGTGATTTTAATCCTCCAGCTCCAGACAGGAAAATAATATGGCAAAATAAACCAGGAGGAGGAAGTCCTTGAATGCCAGCAACAGATATCAGCATGCAACCACTACTGAGCCACAAGGCTGTGAGGAGCAGGTAGCACAGCCTGGAGATGGAAAAGCTGGCACAGCCAGGAGGGAAATCCTTCCCAGCAGCTCCAAGACAAAGGGCAATGCCAGGGCAGGGTGGGAATGTTCAACTGAGCCCCTTCTGAGGCATAAAGTGATTAAACATAGGTGATGTGTAGAGCATTTACACAGTGCACACACAGAGCCTTCCCTCTGAGACCTGCTGCTTCCTCTGCCTGCTGCTGACCTGCTCCAAACCCTTTTTTATTTATCTTGATGCAGTAGGCAAAACCTCAAGTCCTGAGCATGCATCCACCCTGCTCAAGTGATCACCATTGATCACAGATGGAAAATCTGCCTGCACTGATGGGCAGCATGATCCATAAACCTCTCCCAGCCAGGGGAAAGCTGCTGACCTGCAGTGAGTGCTGGCAAGGCCACATCCCAAACCTGAAACCCACATCCCCTCTCTGCTCCTGCAGACCGGGGACTCAAATCTGAAACCCACACTGGGCAGCTTCTAATCACATTTTCCTGCCCTCGAAACCCTTCACCCCAAACATCAAACAGGATTTTTTTTTTTTTTTTCCTCTCTCTACTACGAAAAGTTTTTCAGGACAGGAAAACGGTTTCCTGTCCAGACCAGACACCGGCTTCCTGCAAGCTCTCCAGCAGATCATGTAATCCTACGCCCCTATTTGTAAAATGAAGATGATCGATTGCCTTTGTCTCCTCCACTCAAACGTCCAAGCTGTGGTCCTTAAAACCCCCACGTGACCAGGCATAACTCTGCCCTGATCTCACACAGCACTGCAGCAATTCTCATAAATTATGGCAGAGTTACGAAAGTAGGATTTACAGTAATGCGTCAGAGCGCAGGATGACAAAATCGCCTGGGTTTACTCTGAATTTACATGAGAATAAACAAGGCCAGACTTTTGCCCTCGTTCTGCACAAGGGCCCCGGGTTGTGTGTCTGTGTTCCATCTCCTCACCCCCACAGCCTCTTACGTGGAATTACATTTATTTTATCATGATGAACTTGGAAATGGAAGTTTCCCCCAGCCATGCAGCCCTGCCCAGAGCTGGCTGTGGGGGATGGATGGGATGTGGTGAGGGTTTTGCTCCATGACTCAGCCAGAGCAGGCTTTGGGCTGCCCCTACACATCCATGTGCACCCCAACAGCACACCTCACCCTCTGGAAAAATCCATACAAACCCACCAAAACCAGCTCTGCTGCAGGGGGACAGAGAACTGAAAGGGTTAACTGGCTGCTTTAGGGATGAGCTCTGGTTACACAGAGAAAATTTAAAAAAACTCCAACATTTTGGACATGAGCCACTAATGCAAATGCTCTGAAAAGTGAAATTGGTGAGGTCAGACCTGGTAGGAATGAAATGGTGGAGTCCCCAAGGACCTGTGGGGTTTCTGCCTGCAGAGCAAGAGCCACCCTCCAGTGGAGGAAGGAGCTGTGCTGGACAGGTTGGCACATTTATTCCTTCCATCCTACAGCCCTGACACCTTCTCAGCCACCTGAGGCTCCTAACACGAGCCACTGCTGGCCCACATGGCATCCAAGGAGATGCTCCTGACTCACACCAAGAGCCAGGAGTCACTGCTCTGACCCTGCACCCCACAGGGATTCAAGGCAGCCACCATCAACTTCCAGACCCCCAAAATGCCATAATTTTGTTAACTGGACCACTGAGCCTTCTGGGGCACACCCAGCTCTGACAAAGCACCCCAGGGGTGGCCACAGAGGGGGTTCACAATCCATGTGTCCCCATGGTGGGTTGGGGTTCCTGGCTGCCCAGGGACAGGCTGGGATGACATTTCAGGAAAAGCAACGTGCAGGAAGAGAGGAAAAGAAGAGGCACCAGCCCCAGGGAGGTTGGAGAGGGAGCTCCATCCCTCTCTGAGATGGGCTGTGGCTGCTGGCAAGCAGAGGGCTGGATTTGATGGCCCAGGAGGGGCTTTGCTCCATGGGGAAGGGGATGGCTGTGCAAAGGCTGGGTGGTTATGTAAGAAATCCATCCCTGCTGCAGCAGCACGGCGAGAGCAAAGAGAGGCAGGCAAACCTGCTGACTTGGCTGTTCCTGTCTCTGTTGACACCCCAAACAGGGTCAGCTTCACAGCCAGGGCTTGGAACAACGGGGTCCTGCTCAGCTGCACCTTTGACATGGATCCTTTGGGGTCCTGTTCAACTGAACCCTTTTACATGGATCCTTTGGGGTCCTGTTCAACTGAACCCTTTTATGTGGATCCTTTTGGGGTCCTGCTCAGTTGCACCCTTATAAATGGATCCTTTCTGCTCAAAGGCCTCTGCACAGGGTGTGATCCTGATGGATGGGGAAAACTTCATGGAATTAATTAATGGCAGCGATTGCAGTGTCACAGAACCACAGAGTGGGATGGGCAGGGCCAGGGGATGTCTCAGGATCCCAGGGATATCTCGTGATTCCTGGGATACCTCACCATTCCCAGGGACATATATTTCAGGGTCCCAGGACATCTCACCATTCCTGGGACACCTCACCATTCCTGGGAATATCTCACCATTCCCATGATATCTCAGGATATCTCCTCGTTCCCGAGATATCTCACCATTCCTGGGGATATCTCAGGATCCCAGCACATCTCACCATTCCCAGGATATCTCAGGATATCTCACCATTCCCGGGACATCTCACCATTCCTGGGATATCTCATCATTCCCAGGACATCTCACCATTCCCAGGATATCTCATCATTCCCAGGACATCTCACCATTCCCAGGATATCTCACCATTCCCAGGATATCTCAGGATCCCAGGACATCTCACCATTCCCGGGAATATCTCCCCATTCCTAGGGATATCTCAGGATCCCAGGACATCTCACCATTCCCGGGAATATCTCACCATTCCCGGGAATATCTCAGGATTCCAGGATATCTCATCATTCCCGGGACATCTCACCATTCCCAGGATATCTCACCATTCCCAGGATATCTCAGGATCCCAGGACACCTCACCATTCCTGGGAATATCTCACAATTCCCAGGATCCCAGCACATCTCACCATTCCCGGGAATATCTCACAATTCCCGGGAAAATCCCGGCACATCTCACAATCCCGGGATGGCCCCGCCCCTCCCTCCTTCTGACCCCGCCCCTCCCTATTTCGCTCCGCCCCCTCCCTCCTCTTGGCCCTCCCATTGGCTGGAGGCGCGCGGCCGCAGCCAATCAACGCGCGCCTTCCCCGCCACGCCCTGGCAACAGGGGCGGCGGCCGCGGGTTCATCTGAGGTGCGGAGCGCCCGCGGAGCCCGGGCGGGCCGGGACCGCCCCAGCCCCTGTCCCTGCCCCTGTCCCTGTCCGGCCCCGAGCGCCCCTGCCCCGGCCCCAGCCGCGCGGGCACCGCCGGCCGAGCCCCCCGAGCCCCTCCCGAGCTCCCCCCGCCGCCGCCTGCGCCGCCCCGGTGCGGCGAGCCCGCCCCGAGCATCGCCCGCCAAGCGCTCAAAGCATCGCGAGCTGTTGGGTTTGGTGTCACATCCCTTTCCTGGGGTGTTTAATATGCTTGTGTGTTCAATAAACTTCCATTTTCAATATAATTCCATATTCGATATGCTTCCGTATTCAATATATTTCTATATTGAATTTATTTCTATATTGAATATACTTCTATATACTTCTATATTGAATATACTTCCATATAATTCTATATTGAATATATTTCCATATACTTCTATATTGAATATACTTCCATATAATTCTATATTGAATATACTTCCATACACTTCTATATTCAATATATTTCCATACACTTCTATATTGAATATGCTTCCATATAATTCTATATTGAATATGCTTCCATATAATTCTATATTCAGTATACTTCCATATAATTCTATATTCTGTATAATTCTGTAATCAATATAGTTGTATCTTGAATATAGTTATACACTGACTATACTGACATATTCAATGTAATTATATAGTCTATATACTTCTATATTTAATGCCCCTATATAATCAATATACATATATATTGAGTATACTTATACATTGAATATACTTATACATTGAATATACTGACATATCCACTACACTGGCATATTCAATATATTTATATACTCAATATCCTTATGTACTCAATACCCTTATATACTCAATATTCTTATACTCAATATCCCTATATACTCAATATCCTTATATATTGAATAAAAAGTCTCTATATATTTAATATAGAGATGCAGCCCGCTGAGGTTGCAGAGCGAGGGAAGAGCTGAAATCCGACGCCAAAAAGGTCTTAGCAGAGGCTGCACGCTGCCTTTCCCATGTAAAGATCAAACCCCTCCGCTCGCTCTCCTCCTCGCTATCATTTTTAATTAATGAAGGCAGCAATGCCTGCGGATACGGAACCGGGGAGAGAACGCCCTCCCCATCCCTCTGCTCTATTTCCTTTAAGGAAAAAAAAAATAAAAATGGCAGGGAATGGTAATAAAAATAATAAAAATAATCTGCAAAGATTGTAATCGTGCAACAGATCCAGGTGATGGAGCAGAACATTTTCATTTTTTTGCAGGCGGGGATGAGGGGGTTACGGCTCGGGGCTGCTCCCTGTGATTTATGTAAAACATTTTAGCGCACCGGAAAATAGACAGCGGAGAAAATCCAATTCCAGATGATTCAAAAGGCACAAAGACAATGGGAGAAAAGGACCAAGTTCAGCTCGTTTAAATGCTGTTAATTGTTCATTCCCATAGTGAGACGGTTCCTTCTGCAAATGAGAGAACAAACCCTTTAACGCTGGGTTGGTTTTTATTTTATTTTATTAGCACCGTGCCAGGACTGAAGTGAACCCAAATAATCTTGATCACTGAATAGCACTCGCTGTTTTATGGCTTTTTTTAAGAAAGAAGGAGAGGGAAAAAAAGGAGGAGAGCCGCAGATAATGCCCCATGGCACAAAGAGTCACTGCAATCCACACCCAGACCTCTTGGAGGTCTCGAGCACCGCTAGAAACCCGCAAACGAGGGGGGGAAAAAAACAAAAAAAAAACCCAAAAAACCTTCCGAGAGGGAACAAAGTTCCAATTACCGCTCACCGGTGCGGGCTGCACCTCCAGCCACTTTTTTATCCCGTTTTTTACTGATTTTCGCAGGGATGCAGCGGATTTTGGGCGCTGCCAGGGGAGGTCGGAGCTCTGGCGTGACTATAAAAGGCGAGAGGAGCAAGGAGAAAAAAAAAAAATAAAAAAATAAAAGGGGCAACAAGAAGGAGAAAAGGCACAGGGATAAATGTTAAAGCCGGCAGGGACACAGACCTGGCTAAAAAATGCCCGAGATGCTCGTAGGGATGCGGGTGAGGATTCTCCTCCTACCTCCCTATGTCTGTCCCACCTGCGGGCTTCAGATCGCCACAAAAAGTGATTAAATTCCCTTTTGTGGCTGGGTTCAGCCTCTGCAGAGCAGGAGTGGCAGCGCACAGAAGTGCAAGAGAGGAAAAGCGGGTTTTTTTTTTATTGCGGAAAACAGAAAAATCCGCATCAGTGGTTGGGAAATGCAGAGGAAAATCAGCCCAGCTTGGCAATTCCTTATTCTCACACCTCGGATCTGGGTTCCCAGAGGAATTCCTGGACCAGCTGGGGGTTCAGCTCTGCTGGGACAGGGGTAAAGGGTGAGGGTCCTGCTGCAGAAAAGACCCCAAACCACCAGCACTGTATTTTTCCTGCTCTTCTCCTAGCTCATGCTGCCTTTTGGTGTGGCACAAGCTCTTCCCTACCTGGGCTAACAACAAGCTGGAGTCTCATGCTGGATGTGCAAGGAAAGGGCGTTTCCCAAGCAGGAATGGCACTGGAAGTGAGGAGCATTATCCCAGCCACATTCCCACTCCAACATGTTCAGCCTATAGCACAGGTCAAGACTCCAGCTCTTCTTCTTCTTCTGGCCACCTCCTTTCATTTCCCATCCTTCAATTCCCACCAAATGGAAACACATTCAATATTTGCAAATCCCGGCGCTCTCCGAGGAATTGCTGTCGTTAAGGGCTCCCCACATCACGGGGAAAACATTTGTTTTTGCCATTAGGAGAGGCAGTCCCCCTCCAACTGCAAGGCAGCATCTCCGTTGTGTGTGCCTGACAGTGTTCCTGCCCTGCTCCAAAGCACACCCAGGGAAAAACGGGAGCCTTTCACTCCATTTCAATGGACTTTGGAACAGGCCCCTCATGCAATATGCATTCACTCATATAGTGCTGGCAGAAAAGGCTCCTGAATGAGACAAAATATCTAATCAGCTGCATTTACCCCATGCTTCAGTCCCCCACCTGCACCAGGATTATATTTGAGAGCGTGCAAACTGTACCAGAGTTTGCTCTATAGCATCAATCACCACATTATGCTGCTGCATTTTGCATCGGGGAGGGAAGCAATTTATAATTCGAGGCAGCTTCCAGTTAGGAAGCGACTGATTACGGCTCTAGAGAAGTTTGTGGCTCCCCAGAATATTCCAAACCCCACAGTGTGTGTGGGTTTAAATGGTGCAGCGTTAAAATGGCTGGAAAGGTAGGAAAATCATTCCAGGGAGAGTTGTGGTGGGTTTGGAGACCCCTAAGAATGGAAATGCCGTCTCCAGTATGTGTGTCCCATTTCTTGGGAGTGGAAATGTGATTTTAAAAAATCCCCAAGTTGCTTCAGTCCTATAGGAGAGGTCTTTTTGTTTTAATTTGAAGGTGAGACACAGATCTGAGCAACAAAGCAGAGCTGGAAGTATTTGGGAGAGCTGCAAGCGTGGGATTTTTCCAGGCAGAAATTACATTCCCTCTGTGCTGAAACCAGCACAATTTGAGGAAAATTTTGGTGTGGTGGGTGTCAAACTTCAGCAGGGTTTTGTGCTTCTGTTTCTATTCCACGTTTTCCATGCTGACCTTGACAGAGAGTATGTTTATTAAATTTGTGGACAACACGGAGCTGGGAGAGCCCCGCCAGCATGGCAAGGTCAGAATTAGCCTTCAAAATTATCTGGATAAATTGAGAAATCGTCTGAAATGACTGGCTGAAATCCAACGGGGATAAAAGTAGGGGATATTGGACAGGAATATTGCAGAGCATAAATAAGAGCTCGGCAGAAAGGGACCCAGCAGTGGGGGAGCTGAGCAGGGTGGGGAGGATTTCTGCCTGCAGGAAAGGAGGGAAAGGGAGCATGATGGACAAGGAAAAATGCAAAAGTGGGAAATTCAAATTTAAGCCAAGCCTTGGTGCCACCATGCAGGTTGGGGAAATTCATCCTTCTCTGAACCAATTCTTGTCTTTGCTTGTTGGGTGGTTTAAGCCAAGAAAAGCCAACTACAGAGAAATTCCCTTTCCATGTCAACACAGAGGGCTCCAGTGGCTTTGTCCTCACTGGGAATTCAGTGCCCTGAAAATTTAGTGGCCTGTGTGCCTCCTGAATTTCCTCTCTGATCCTGACCTGATCCAGACTATTGCCAACCTCCTGCTGGAGAGCTCTGCAAAGGTGTGGGGATCCCCTCCCTGCATGAGTCATTTCCCTCATGGAAATTGAGATAATTGCTGTTTTACAGGGGCTGCGTTGCTGCTCGAAAAATGCTCCAAGAGCCAGAGTGCTCTCAAAAAAAAAAAAAAAAATTAAAAATATTCAACCACAAAGCTGCATTTTCTGGGGGTTAAAGCATCTTCTGGCACTTGGAGGGTTGGTGATTATTTTTCCCACCATGCCACCAACTCTGCAGATTATCTTGGGTTTCTCACACCCATTTCCTTCAGCCCTAGAGGAGACACCACCAGTCCAGTCCCTTCTGGGAAAGGCACCCTGTGAGTGCAGGGTTTTATCCTCCCCCATCCCTAATTATCCTCATTTATTAGCAGGTCACCTCAGCATTTCTGCTTCTTTCTCTGCAGGGTGAAATCCTCACTTATAAACACACAGAGAACTTTATTTCCCCTGGTTCAGACAGCACTTTAGGATTTTTAGGTGTTCCTTCAGGGATGCCACTTCCAGGGGGGCAGGGAATGCTTCCCTCTGCCTTTATTTCTAAGGAAAACTTGTGCTGCCCCAACACATCCTTTTGTGGGTATTGGTATTATAGAAATAAAGCACAAAAATGGCGAATTCCTGAAAAATTCAACCCCAAATCCAAGAGCTGCACTCCCACTTCCCTGCTCCACAAGCACTCTAATGGCTTTGGGGGCCAAATTAATGTGAAATCTGTTTTTTCTCAAGGCATCACCATCACCTCAGAAGTGAAATACCATGAGGAGATCATAAATGTGTCCTTGAGGTGTAAAAGAAAGGCAGTGAAAAATATGAGCACAAATAAAACCACTGGCTCAGGCTGCACACCCTGAATATTGATATTTTTTTACCAAAAAGCAGTTTCTTCTTTTCAGGCTGAAGGATATATTGCTTTTTAGATAACTGTTAACCTGACATTGACTGATAAAAGTGATCATAACTTGGGGGTTATTGTTTTCCACAGAACATAAATAATAATAATAATAATAATAATAATAATAATAATAATAATAATAATAATAATAATAAATAGAAATCACTGGCAGTTTTCCCAGAGGAAATCCTGCCACTTTGTCCAGGTAGGGTTCACACCCAGTTTGTGCACCTGGATTATTTTCTGGAATCAGAGGCCACCTCCACCCCACCTGTAGCAGCCACAGGTGAGCTGGAGCTCAGCTTCTCCAAGCCAAAAGTGACCCCAAGTCAATTTTTTGGGAACAATCTGCTTGGAGAATCCTTGTTCCCTCCCAAACAAACCCCAAGGCTGGGATGAACAAACCTGATGTCAGGAGTGTTTAAATCACTGATCCAACAATCCTGGCTGAGAATCACAAAATAAACTGGACTGACTTCCCCTCCTTTGCTGGGCTGTTGGGTTAGACCAGTTAAAAATTACAGATTTTTTCCCCTTTTTAAAAATCTGCCTTGTTTGGGGTTGCTTTTATTGCTGTTTCTCACCCAGAACTTTGTTCAGAGCGAGTTGTTTGGGGTTGGAAGCCAATCCTGCCAAAACCCAAACTGCCCCTGCCCCTTTGTGCCTGTGCAGGGTGGGACAGGGGGAAGGATCAGACTTCATTAAGGCGAATTAATCATAATCATCATCATAGGCTGTGTCCATAGCATGCACATTCCAAATGATTCCGAGGAAATTCCTCCTGAAGTCACTGCTCCTTGTTTTATACACGAGCCCTGACATGGGGAGAGCCAGGAGCATAAAAAAGCACAAAATCCTCCGGATTAACTCTACAAACTCCACGTGGATACGAGCATTGCCCACTCAGGGATTTCTCCTTGTGAGAGAAACAAAACAAACCCCAAAATATCGAATTCTGTGTCCAAATGTCCCAGGACCCTGGGATATCACACCATTCCCAGGGTATCTCAGGAATATGCTTTGACATGGGGAGAGCCATGAGCATAAAAAGCACAAAATCCTCCAGATTAACTCTGCAAACTCCCCATGGATGCAAGCATTGCCCACTCTGGGATTTGTCCCTGTGAGAGGTAAAAGAAATCCCAAAATATTGAATTCTGTACCCAAATGTCCCAGGATCCTGGGGTATCTCACCATTCCTGGGATATCTCAGGAATATGCTTTGACATGGGGAGATCCAGGAGCAGAAAAAGCATAAAATCCTCCAGATTAACTCTGCAAACTCCACATGGATACAAGCATTGCCCACTCTGGGATTTCTCCCTGTGGGAGACGCAAAACAAACCCCAAAATATCGAATTCTGTACCCAAATGTCCCAGGATCCTGGGGATATGTCACCATTCTCAGGATATCCCAGGAATATGCTTTGACATGGGGAGATCCATGAGCATAAAAAGCACAAAATCCTCCAGATTAACCCTGCAAATCCACGTGGACAGAAGCATTGCCCACTCTGGGATTTCTCCCTTTGGGAGAAGCAAAACAAACCCCAAAATATCAAATTCTGTACCCAAATGTCCCAGGATTTGGGGATATCTTCCCATTCCTGGGATATTTCGGGATCCTAGGGTACCTCAGGAATATGAATTGGCATGAGGAGAGCCATGAGCATAAAAAGCACAAAATCCTCCAGATTAACTCTGCAAACTCCACGTGGATGCAAGCATTGCCCACTCTGGGATTTCTCCCCCAAAATATCGAATTCTGTGCCCAAATTTCCATCTGGCTGGGTGTGAACAGTTTGGGTGACCACCGAGCTGGGCAGAGGCTGGGAGACCTCTCAAAGGAAAAACCCTGGACTTATTATTTTTTTTTTTTCCTCGCTTTTTCTCACAGAATGATAAAAAAAAAAACCCTAAAAAACATCCAAGTGCGTGGCCTGGCTGGCTGTGCCAGAGGCTGCCCTGAGTTTGTGTGTCCCCAGCATTCATTAGTGATTACATGCCCCCCGAACACCTGCGAGAGCAGCTCATAAAGCACGCATTCATGGGCCCTGGCAGCACCAGCATGGGAACTGCAGCCTACAGGGCCACACTCATTGTATCTCCAGATAAAAAACATTCTCTCACCGAGCCTCAGAAAATAGGAGCTGGCTGCGGTTTCGGTCGGCACCACAGGGTATTTAAAAAAAAAAAAAAAAGAAATAAAATAAAATAAAATAAAATAAAAAGAAGGGTTACTTCACCGCTTTTAAAGTCAGTTAAGAGCATGGCTGGGGTGCTGTCGGTGCAGCAGGGACAAATCACAGGGTCCCCAAGTGTTTCCTTGCTGGAGCATCTGGCAACGGTGCCATTTCATCCCTTGCACTTCCCATTTATTCCCCCTCCTGCCCTCAGCAGCTCTGACAGGGGCTGCAGTGTCAGGGTGGGCAGCAGGGAAAGGCACTG
Organism: Catharus ustulatus; assembly: GCF_009819885.2. NCBI lineage: Eukaryota > Metazoa > Chordata > Aves > Passeriformes > Turdidae > Catharus > Catharus ustulatus. The sequence continues at coordinate 4,003,009 of NC_046248.1, read as the reverse complement.
CCTTCAGGAAATATCCAAACACTCAAAGAAAGTAAAAAGATCATTAAAAGAAAGGTAAAAAAAAATATAATAATAATAAAAGCAGCTACAACACTTAAATAAAAAAGTAGGGATGGTGGCTCAGGGTTTGGGATGGTGGCTGAGAGTGAGCACACCCAGGAGCTCAGGCTCTGTGTGAAATATCCCTGCTCAACCTCCTGCTCTGAAGGAAAATGAGGATGAGGAACTGTGGAATTGTGGAATTGTGGGATTGTGGAATTGTGGAATTGTGGAATTGAGGAATTGAGGCATTGAGGAATTGTGGAATTGTGGAATTGTGGAACTGTGGAATTGTGGAACTGTGGAATTGAGGAATTGTGGAATTGAGGAATTGAGGAATTGTGGAATTGTGGAACTGTTGAATTGAGGAATTGTGGAATTGTGGAATTGAGGAATTGAGGAATTGTGGAATTGTGGAACTGTGGAATTGTGGAACTGTGGAACTGTGGAATTGTGGAATTGTGGAATTGTGGAACTGTGGAATTGTGGAACTGTGGAATTGTGGAATTGAGGAACTGTGGAATTGTGGAATTGAGGAACTGTGGAATTGTTCCCTGCAGCCTTTGCCTTCAGCCCCAGCGAGCTGCTCACACAGGAACAGGAGAAGCTCTGCTGAATCCCCTTTATTTGCTGCTGGCAGCCCAAAGAGCTGGTGACACTGCTCAAAGCTGCAAAAGGAGCAGCACAAGTGGCAGCAAGGGACACCTGGATGTGTCAGAGGGATGGAGCTGGGGTCCTGCATCACTGCTTGCACCACAGCAACAACCCAGCAAGGTGACTCAGGACAGGTGAGCACATTTTGGGGTGGGAACACGCCTCTGCTGGCTTATCCAGCATCTCTGTGAGGTGGCAGCATCATCCCCTGCCCAGGGTAAGCCCCAAAGCCGACAGAGTACTCAGCACATCCTCATTTCTTATCCCAGCTCCTCCCCTCCCACCACAAAAACGCCACCTGTACAAAACCCAGAGCCAAAAAGCTGGGAGAGCCAACCAAGCAGTCCCCCTGTGCTGAGTCCCAGGCTGACAGGAGATGTTTTAACATTTATGATTCTCCAGGATACGTGGAAAACAACTGCATTTTTAAAAACCTGTTCAAAGATTTGCTTGACACAGATTTCCCAAGCAGCCAACCTGGGGTTCACCTCATGCAAATTTTATTCCCCTAAAAAATTAAATGTCTAGTCTGAAGCAGCTATTTAAATTCCCTCTCTAAGCAGTGCAGAGGCATCACTGCCTCCAGAGGGTTGCTTCTCCCATCCTAAATCCCCCTAACCATGGGATTAGAGCAGGAAGCAGCAGTGGAAGCTTGTCAGGAGCATTGCATTTAAACCACAATTCAAGAGCAGCACCAGGGGGATTTTCATGGTCACACAGAGGACAGCAAAGCTCATTTTTCACCTCAAAAAGGAGGGGAAAACCCAGGCCTGGCAACATCTTTGTGGAGAGCATCCATCCCAGGTAATTCCAGCAGGATCCTCACCAAGCTTGGAGCTGCTGGAATTCACCTGCCCTGCTCACCTGCTCCCTTCCCCAGCCCATCCCAGCCCTTCCAGGCTCCTCTGCACATTCCCAAGAGCCCACAGGCCGTGCTGGGACACTCCTGGCAGAGCCACCCTCCCAGACTGGCAGCAAACACTTTGGGGTCACCTCTGGAAACATCAGCCCTTGGGGTCACCTCTGGTTCCACACGGCCTTGGATCCCCAGGGCTTGCCTTTGGGATTGTCCCTGTGGCTCTGAGGGTTTGGGAAGAGGGGCTGCATGGTTGGGAAGCTGGAGGAGGACACACAGAGATCTGCATTTCATAGCTGGGTCATTTTGCAGGAACCCAGGAGCTCTGGTCACAGAGCTGGAGACTCCAACATCAGTGCCTTACATCCCTCAAAATCCCACCATTTCCACTCTTTTGCTATTCAAGAAAGTGAACAAAATACCATCTTTCAAAGAAAAAAAAAAAAAAAAAGGAAAGGAAAATATGCAGCAAACTCTCCTGTGTGTGTTTTTTGACTTAGTAATATCTGTAGCAAATTTTCCCAAGAGACACAAACAAACACATGCCAAACCAGAATATCAATGAGGGCTTTTTTAGAGCAGGCACATTAAAATGCAAAACAGGAGATAATGAGATAAAGCAGCAACTTACAGGTTTCTTAATTCCAGATTTTTAAAGCCCATGAAGTAGCTGGAGGAAGGGAAGTGCATTGGAGCTGGTGGAGGGCTTGGCTGGAGGGCAGCTCGTGGGGCTGGAGGGTGGCTGAGGGACAGGAGGGGGATCAGGGAGGTGACAATGTGTGACAGAGGGAGGTTGAGCCTTTCCCTGAAGGATGCTGCTCTGCACCTGTGTGGGTTTGGAGGGGCACAATCAGCACAGGGAGGTGGGAATGGGGAGAAGAAGCTCAGAGTGGGGCATCCTCACCCCTAGAGCATTGTTCATCACTGTTCCTGAATCACTTTGGCATAGGGGGCACCCACACACATCCAGGCTCAGGGATAAACCTGCCAACCTCAGAAGCTTTCCTGGACTCAGCACAGCCACGCTGAGCAGCAGAAAGGTGGTTTTGTTGCTCCTTTCAGAGCTGCAGCCCCCTCTGAATCGCAGCTCCGTGTTTTCCCACCCGTCTGCCTCGCCCGCGCTCCGTAGGTGACACTGGAAAATTCGGGGTCACTTGGAGGAGGTGACATTTTGGATGCCGGTGCCAAAAAGATCATGAAAGGAAAATGAAAAGAAGAATGAATGAGAGGAAATGGAGAGAGGGGGAAAGTATAAGAAAGAGCCATTATTTAACCAGACCTGGCCAAGGGTAAAGGTTTTAATTCTTTCCAAGTGCCATATGTGGTTGCCTGTGGGGGAAAGGCAAAGCCATATTTATCTGACTGAACCAATAATTCATATCTGTTTCAGAAGCCGACTTTGGTGGATTGTAGATGTACAGCTGTTCCTAGTCTAGGTCCAGACTTTCCCGGTGGGAATCACTGTAGCAACACGTCTGACTTATAGGATTCATATGGAGGGGGATAGGAGACCCAGAACTGTAAATTCAAACCGTGTGTACATTACCTCTATGCATTCAATTCAAAAGCATTTAGGGCTTTTCAAAACAGTCCTTTCACTACAGGAAAACTCCCCCACACTCACAATTTAAAGGAAACAGATCTTTCATGTTTACCCTTCCTGTTTCTTGTAGGAGGTCTTGAAATAAAGGTAAGAATGCAAAGCCGTTTTATATTTTTCCAATAAAATTTGGAGCAGTTGCCCTGGTGGACGTGTGTGAGAGTGTGGAGGGGGATGGTGGATGTGTT